>NC_137156.1:5721313-6321313 GCF_951394435.1 Stenella coeruleoalba | reverse complement strand
AAATATACAGCAGCCCAGTCCCTGAAAGGCATTAACCAGTATATACATTTTTTTTGTAATAGTTGCAATCGGTGCAGAGTGGACACATCCTCTAAAGTGAGACATCCCATGCATTAATTTTATTTCGTTTCGGGTATAGACAAAGAGTTGGTCATGAAGTATTAACACAACTCTAGATCGCCATTCTCAATGAAAAACAAAAAAAGGTAATGACGCTCCAAACCTCCAGTACCCACGGAAAATCCAAGCGACCTCTCTTTCATTCTGCATAACCACAGACCTTTGAACTATTTTCAGGGTTATAAGGCTACAGCAGGGATCATGTCGCCTCCTATGTGGTACCTGTCATGACAACTAAAGAGCGTAAGTTTAATCTACAAGCAAATGTAGTGCTGTTTTCTGATTGTCCCCAGCAATAAAGGAGCTTTTGCAATGGCAAATGGTTTAATATGTTCAAACAGTTCCTTGCCCACCCTCAGTCCCCTTTACTCTCATGTTTCAGTTCACATGCAAGTCTTCTGCATCCAGAGCTCCGAAATCAAGATTGCTGGGGAGAAAATCCAATTGTTTAGGGTCAAAATAAAGACGTTTTTTAAATGCCAAAGAAAGAGAGCTGGGTTGTTCTACTTTGATGTTCATACCATTGCTTTTGTAGTTTTCCTGTTTGTTTGTTTTCGTCTTCTACTGTCAACAGGGCACCAGATTTTATAGGCAGCTTAACAGAGAGCAGATGCTGATTAAAAGAGATGTGGTTTTGAGTGTGACATTAAGAAAATATCATTCTCTCTTGTCTAAATGCTATAGTCCTAATGGGCTTAATTTTTTATTAACTGATATATAAAAGAACAATAAGCATACACTTTGTCTTAACTGAACCGTACACAGCTCAATAGCAGAGCCATGAATAAGGCAAGAAATGTTCACAGCTTAATATTAAAAAAAAAAAAAGAAGAAGAAACATTTTCTACTTTGTGCAAATAGCCTGTGTTTCCAGGCCAAGACTCCCTGCATTTTCATCTGCTTTATAAATATAACTGCTTTAGCCATGGTAAAAATAATACTGAATGCATTTTTTAGATTCATCTCTAAAGATATTCTTAAACGGGCTATTTCTTCTATTTTAATCAAAGATGGGATAGCCAGAGCAACATTTGCAAGCAATAAATCTGGAATAAGTGGGACAAAGATAAAAGTATAGTTGGGACCTTGAAAGGGAAGAAAACAAATAAAAAGTCTCCAGTGACTTTACAGACACCTTCGTGCAAGAATTAAGTAGAAGCTGCGCTCGGCAGAGTTGGCCACTCGGGTGCTAGAGGCGTTTCCAACTGACTGAGGCAAGAAAATAACGCATCCCTACTTTTGCTGATACAGGCTTGAAAGCCTTGATGAGTAGATGAGGCGAGATACCTGACCTCAATGGTCCATGACACCAAAATAAATGGATGCGGAAAGCAAATTTTGCCCACTTGGAACCAGAAACCCCTTAAGAGCCACAGCAAGGTGCCTGTGTGATCAACGTACCTGTTATGCCTGAAACTAGACTGTGTGCCACACACCTGGAAACATTCTTTGAACTCAGATCAGAAAAGAACATAGCCATTATTGTTTGCCGCTAGTGGTGGTCTTGTTTGAAGCTCTAGAGATGTTCTACCTACAAGTTTAGTGTTTTCCTAAGTTAGCTTTGTCCAGGTCCCTATATGGCCATGAATCGGCCATCTGAAGGCCACTAAGTGCTAATAACCAGTATTGATAACATTGACCTCATCCTTTCTGTGTGTCACCAAACCACAGCACACCTAGGGGTTTTAGGAGATTTGTTGGGTAGAAGATACCTTATCTATTTGGAAAATGAAAAAAAGTTGCAATTCACAAGATTCTAGTGTAATTCCTTTCATTTGCCTCATCTATAATGCAGTTACTTTATTTTAAAATGAAGAGAAGGAAAGACAATCTGTAATATTAATCTAAAAGCAATCAGCTCTGGTAATTGGTACACTTGGGCACATAATCTCACATTTCAAGGTTGGCTCCAAAAGTTCTAGATCCTTCAAAAGGAACTGATGGTAATATGCATAGGAAGCTCACATTTCAAAGGGCCCTGCGGACTACGTAAATGTGTTTACACACACACACACACACACACACAAATACACACAAACACACACAAACACACATACACAAAAATGCACACATACAAGCACAAGCACACACATACACACAAAAACACACATACACAAACACACACAAACACACATTTTTTACTCAGGGGAAAAATACACTCCCTTTAAATTATTTTGGACATAGTCTTCAAATTCTTAGATTTTTTAAGCACTTCGGAGATAAATTACAATCACTATATATTTGGTTTTCACTTATTAAAAAAAGATTTTCCTTTCAAAATAATATTGAAACGACAAAAATAAAACAACTTTTTCTGTGCGTCGAACTCTATGAAGAAATGCAAAAACACCACTACAAATATTCTATTGCCATTAGTGTGGCATGATTAAAATGATAGGGGACCAAAGAATGAAACTAACCACAGGCTAGGAGAAAATATTTGCAAAAGATGTATCTGATAAAAGACTGTTATCCAAAATATGCCACTTAGAAGATAGCTTGTCAGTTTCTTACAAAACTAAACATACCCTCAGCAGTCACACTCATTGGCATTTACCAAAGGGAGATGAAAACCTACGTCCACACAAAAACCTGCATACAGATTTTTATAGCAGCTTTATTCATAATTGCCAAAACGCAGAAGCAACAGAGATGTCCTTTAGATGAACGGTTGAATAAACTGTGGTCCATCCAGACAGTGGAATATTATTCAACACTAAAAAGAAGTGAGCTGTCAATCCATGAAAAGACACGGAGGAAACTTAAATGTCTATTACTAAGTGAAAGGGGCCTATTTGAAAAGGCTGTGTATTGTATGATTTCAACTATATGACACTTTGTTAAAGGCAACACTATGAGACAGTAAAAAGAGAAGTTGTTGCTAAGGGTCTGCGGGAGGGAGGAATGGCAAGGCAGAGCATATAGGATTCTTAGGGCAGGAAAACTATTCTCTACGATACTATAACGGTGGACATATTCCATTATACATCATTATACATTCGTCAAAACTCATAGAATGTATGACGCCAAGAGTGAACCCCAATATAAGCTATGGACTTGGGTGATAATGACATGTCAGTGTAGGTTCACTGATGACAGTAAATGTAGTCCTGGTGTGGGATTTTGATAGTAGGGAAGCTGTTCGTGTGTGTGGGTAGGGAACTTGATGTACTTTCTGCTCAATTTTTCTGTGAAGTTAAAACTGCTCCAAAAATTAAAGTGTATTAAAAAATTTGTCAGAGGGAATGATGCACAGATGATTGTGTGGTTATAGCAGCCTGTCGTTCCAGTTTTGATGCAATGTTTACATTTTTATTTTGTTGCATCCCAAATAGAATTATGATTTACATTTTCTAATGTGCAATAGCTGATTTCATGGACATTTGGAAGTTCAGGAAAATAGTTTCTCTATATCAGTCGTAAAATATTTTCATTCTTTACGATCACTATGTCAGTCTAATTATGAACGCTAACTACCCAGAAGAAATGTCAAGTAACAACTTTGAATAAGTTGGAAAATAATGCTATATTCTCTAATATACAGGACAGTCTATACAGGACAAGTTTTCATCAGTCATTGTAACTGAACCTTTGGAGATATTAGATTCAGGTTCACAGTTGCCAGAAACTACACAAAAGGGGGGATAAAAAGGAAAATATATGGGTAGAAAGCACGTGGACATTGGCAAGTTAGAGGAGAATCTATCTTCGAATCACAGAATATTGTGGCATAAAGGATCCTGAGAGCGATGTGGCCCAAGAATCCTTTCTGAAAATGCTTTATTGCATCTGGGGTAGGTTTCAGGTGATTCATGGAGCCCTAGAAACTATAGGGAGAAATTTTGTTTGCATTTGAATTTGCAGTGTTTAGGGAGAAGTCCCACTGCTATCATCAGAAATCTCAAGGTACATGATGACCCCAAGATAGTTGGGAACTACTGAAATGATAACAGCTCTGTTATATGCAGAAGCATCCCAGAGATGGGAGAAATGCTCCAAGTCACCCAGTGCTTATATTGGTATTTAAAAGTTTGTTGGCTTTTTCTTAATCCAGTGAACTGATGAAAAGTTTAGAGAATGAAAGGAAAATCACAGTAGCTTCCATATTATAGATATACAGAGATAAATGGTAACAATCTAATTTTTTTTTAACAAATACAACATTGCCTAGGAAATATTTTCTATTAGGGTGAATGCATTTGGTGTAAGTATTAAATTCACTAACACCTTGTTATGGACGGAATAATTGTGTCCCCTGCAAAGTCATATGCTGAAACCTAATTCCGAATGTAATGGTATTAGGAGGCGGGGCCTTTGGGAGGTGATTAGGTCATGAGAATGGAGCCCTCATGGATGGGATAAGTGCCCTTATAAAAGAAACTCCAGAGAGACCCCGTGCCCTTTCTCCAATGTGAGGTCCTACCAAGAAGATGGCCATCTATGAACCAGAAGGTGGTTTCTCACCAGACACCAAATCTGCCAGTGCTTAATCCTGGACATCCCAATCTACAGAGCTATGGGAAATAAATTTCTGTTGTTTACAAGCTACCCAGTCTATAATATTTTTTGTTAAAGTAGTCTGAATGGACTAAGAAACATGTATTCTTCATTTTCCAGTATCAGACAAATTCTCCTCCATAAAGGCAAGACTCTACATGAGCATAATAAACAGTCATATACGTGGCAGCATTTAAGGGGCATCAAGTGTCTCTTCTGCCGTAGCCCGCCTGCCACAGTGCCCCCAGATTTCCATTTACCTTTCAATATTCCTTCTGACTTAGGCAGTATTTTCCAAAATTCCTTGAAACACAAATCTCATGAAATTCTTCAGCACCAAGAAGTTTCCTATCAAGGGTGTTTAAGAAACTTCTATTTGGAGACCCCCCATTACCCATGGCAATATTAAAGACTCCAACAAGTCTTGTAGTCAAGCTATTTCACTAAACTTAGCTAAGTTTAACCCATCATTTCTTAAACCTATTTGAATTTTTTATTGTATTTATTTTTCAAAGAAAGGCCTAACACCATTCACTTAATGAAAAGAAACAAAAAGCTCCTGAAAAAACACGACCATGTTTTTTCATGAGCGACACTATAAATTATCAGAGCTTTTTTTAAAAAGTCACATAGTAAGAAGGAAAGAGACCTTCTGAGGGAAGAAGTTCAGTCCTTCGCAGATGTTAATCATGAATTCTCCTCCCAGCAGCATGGGACGAGTCCTGTGGGCAATGATTTCCAGACTTAGGAGGGAAGAAAAGTCACCTTGTGGATGTAGAGTCCAAGCAGATCCCTAAACCCCAACTCTACACAGTGTGATTCAAGAACACAGTAGGAATCTCACATTTTTTGGAAGCACCCCCATGGCTTGGAAGCAGGTGGTGGTAGAAGGACAGGCTTTGAGAAGTGATGCATTTGAGGATGAAGTAGAGACAAAATAAAATCAGGGATAGAGAAGGAAGACACAGCAAGAACTGAGAGCAGCTGTCTTATTTCTCCTACCATCAGGAAGTTCACACCTATCACTTTTCCGGGGCCCAGAGAAGCCGATTCTGTGCCCCCTGCCTTTGTCTGTCCAGTTCCTACTGGGCTGCCTCATACTGCGTTCATTCCAGCCTCAGTCATGGCTGATCATTTCCAAGATGATACAAAAGCTCTTACACAGCCGGTTTATTGTTACCCATATTTCCATCTAAGCGCTTTGATCAATACTCGACAAGTCAATTAAAGCATTCAAACGTTTTCTCGGGGAGACCCATGACAGTCCTCAGGTCCAGCTCCTCTTTCGAAGATTATTTTACTTATTTATTGTTTATTTTCAGAAACACACAACTTTCCAAAATTTGTACATCCTTCTGATTCTGGTTTTAGAAAGGAAATGAAATTTGTCACGCAACCATCCATCATTTCCCTCGCAGTACAATGTCCCATCTGTGTGTCAAGTACAAAAGAAAAGCATTTTGTGAAAAATTGCTAAAGAAGTAATGATTTTTGTCCTCAACTCTTTGTTTTGCCTTTCAATAAAGAAGGTGACATGTACCACAAATGATGTATTATTGTTTTGGTATAACCCCTGTAACACAGTGCATAAGCAAAACCATGTTTCACAGCAGAGAAACTATAGTTTACTGCCCCTATGGCTCTGATGAGAATATAATGTTCTACAGTTTATAAATGCTTTGAGGTCAATACGTGATTTGCTTCAGCTTGTTCATCCAATGAGCAGGGGATCCCCAAATATATCAAGCTATTAAGACAGCCCCCTGGAAGCTGGGCTGAGGCAGCCGTGATGGAAAGGTTCCACGGAAACCCCTCTGTCAGCTGGAGATGGGATAATTAGATCCAGGTAATACATTGGCGCCCCAACAGGGAGCCACCAAGGAAACATGTCATCTTTATGGAGCACAGCAACTGTGGCCAAGACAGTAAAGCATTGAGGGACTCATGGGTGCCCACCAATGCCCCACTGGCACTCAGTCATCCTCATCCCAGACACCCTTCTTCCCCACAGAAGCAAACCAAAAAGAGAAAACAATCAGGAGAGGCTCTTTTTAATTACTTTTCTTTATTCCTCTACCATTTTTTCTCTTTTTTTTTTCTTCTTTAATTTTTTTTCAACATATCTTTAGCAATGTGCTTGGATTCATCTCAGACTCTATGTATATAGATTTTGCAAAATTTTTGATCTCTTATTTCAAACGGTTCTCGCATTGGGGATGCTTTTTAAACTGCAGACACAATAGTCACTTGTTCCAACTCTTTGAATTAAGCACAAGAGACTGTGTTTTTCTTTCACCATGATTTCACTTGGATCGTCATTGTCATTTTTGTCGTTATTTTACTCACTCGATAAATATTTATTGAGGGCCTGGCTCTTCTCTTTCACTAGTCCTTTGAAGGCAATTTCTTTCAAGGGCATTGAGACTGCCCATCTTCAGTCCAAAGCTCTTCTCACTTTATGACTCAGAATCTGCTTGGATGGAAGAGGGAGGATGCCTCCTCCAAAATGGTCAGTCCGCGTAGGTGTTTTCCTTGATAAAGAAGAAGTTCTCTTCCCAAGAAGGATTCAGAACTGTTTGATTCTTAGGCCAGTGCTTTGCTTCCTTCCCTCGGTACCAAGTTTGAGGATCCAAAGTTTTGTCTGAGAGACTGGGTGCTGCCTTTTCCACGTGCTCAACAATGAATGCCCTTCCTGTAGCTGTTGCTATAACCTGTGCATAAACCACCGTTTTATAAAAATAAATTGATTGAGATGGAAATCTCTGAAGTTTGTAAAACTGTGTATTTTTGACAAAAGCTACGTTATAAAAAGGACAGAGGAAAGATATGGAATAATTTATAAGGATGCTCCCACGGGATAGTAAATAAATGACAGATAAAGCCTGAGCCAAACCAGCTTCTTTTAAAGCCTCTTCATTGTTATTCAAGTGAATTTCCTCCCTCTCCCAAGTGGAAACTATTTGCACAAGATAAAAATATTAGAATAGCATCCTAGGAATTTGGGCAGTGAAAGAAAATCTTGTTAAAACTTGAGAGTTGAGTTGGCTTTAGGCAAAATTGTCAAGATTCTCTCTGTCACCTTCCTGCATCTCTCTTCAGTCCCTCTTTCTTTTCAAATTCTCCTCTCACCCAGATGTCTTTCTTCCTATTTCCGAGGTCAATGTGCCTTTTATTAATTCGTTAATTCAATCAGCACTGAGTGCTTAAGATGCGCTAGGGTCTGGTTACTGGGAACACATTTATAAATAAGAGAAGGTTCTGGCCTTCCTGGAGCTTACACTCATTTCTATATACACTATTCACCAACTTGTAAAAACCTATCTACCAATATGTAAAAGCCAAGCTAAGCTGAAAGATATAGAGGAAAAGCAAACAAACAAAAAAACCTCAAAACACACAAACACATACACACAGGCCAAAAAAAGCTCGGAGAAACTCAAAGTTCTCCGTTGTGGTGGTGGGTTTATTGTTGCTATTGTGTGTTTGCTTAGTTGGTTGGTTTTTCTTTCTTTCTTTTTTTTCTCTTGGGCTGGGAAATGAATTTTAAGATGAAAATAAAGAATCTCTTTTTTTATTGGCTTTCAGGTAACTGCAGAGATCAGTGCGTTTATAATCAGAGGATTCACCCCTCCCAAAGTTAGGAGTCACTATGTGTGTAAATTCATATATATTTTCAGCATTGAATGCAAAAAATTGAACTTGTGATCCTTCATTCAGCAAATTCAATGACCCAGCTAGCTACATGCAATAGAACTAAAGCACGTAGCGATCCATCCAAATACAAGCTGTTTATTTGCAACAAACTTGCTCGATACTTTTATCTAAAAGTAATTTATAGAAATTAGAAGAAAATCATTAACACCTCCAAAGGAAAATAAGAAATATATATAAAAAAAACAATTCACAAATAATAAATACAAACAACCAATAAACATTGTTTATTATGTACATTAAATACATTACATTAAATTAATAGGATATACTATTCACCTATGAAACTAGAGCAAAGTTTTTTATACCGTGCATCTTTGTGAGAATACTGTACATTTCACTAAAACATATTAAAGCAAGAGAAGTAAAAGATTGGAAAATTATTGTGATACTGTGTCCTTCTCAGTACATTATACCAAGAGTCACAGGATGTCAGTTTGTCCTGTTTCTGGAGAGGTCAACAGTAATTACTTGGTTAAGGAGATGTCTATCAGTTTTCTCCATCATACAGTTGCTATTTTTCCTTTGTAATTAACAAGTGTCTTGTAGAGTAACATTTTGATATATTTTGAAATATTTGATATATTAGTATCTTTCTCATCAGAATTACCTACTAGTTTTAGCATCCATTGACATCTCCTAGTCTGAATCAAGTATTTCTATAATGGTTGCTAAAGGTGATTTTCTAATTTCATTATCTTTTCAACATTAATCAGCTGGCATTCATATCTACAATATTTTTGTATGTACATGTATGAAATTTATAATCATACAAAATAACAAATGCTGTTAAAATTATAAATCAGTGCATCTTATCTCTTCTTTATCTGTTACTTTAAAGGGTCTAGAATTCTTCATTATTTTATAAATTTAATAAAATCCTGTGACCTTTCCTTCAGGATATCAGGCTATCTTTTTTGATTAGCAAATCAATTGACTAAAAAGTGAGAAAATTCAATCATTCAACTTCAATTGCACCAAGTCATCCATTTGAATCCTGCCATCTCTTGATTGTTACTGACTGTTTGTCCTGCATAAAGGAGAAAAGTCTTCAAGGTGGAACCAAGAATTTTAGTTGCAAAGCAAACTATATATGACGTGACAACAGGAACAAAGGATCAACTGAGGAAATCATCAGGATTTGTCTTTAAATTATCTCCTGGGCTCAGACAGCTGGGCGCAGTTGTAAGTTATTGCAAATGCCCTGGCAGCAACATGATTCCTGAACTCCTGGCCACTTCCTGCCTCTATTCTGGGAGAGTTCAACCTGCATACAGGAATTATGCGGTGGAAGGATGTGTCCATGGGAGCTGCAGTTTTACAGTGGGACTAGGAAAGCCTTGGTGTGCTAGCAAGAGACATGGCTATGGTATTAGAGTGACTATTTAGAAACTATCTGGTGCAGTTCTGCATATCTCACTCCTGTAATGATACCAGGACAAGTGATGAACAAAATCTGACCACATACTCCTTTAAAAATGCCCTGTTCTCTCTTCCTGGTCATCCAGGAAGGGCATTGCTTCCCAGAGAAGGGCGACTTGGTGCTTCCTTTTTCTTTCATCATACTAGTTTGTGCATTATAACTAGATACAGTGGCAGCAGTAGGGATGGAGACATAAGTATTTGAACTGATTGTTCCTTTTAAAATGTTTGATATTGAAGACAGGTTCAGAGAGTTCATCAAAAAAGGTTCATTTTATAGAATGATGAGGTAAAGGGGAGGAGAGTTCTAGAGAAGGAAGAGTGCATAGATACCATAGGTATACCCCTCATCTTCAAAACAATAAGGAAATTGAGGGTCAGAAAAGGAGGTGCGTAAAACTCACGGAACGATGTAGGGTTACAAAGCCAGGTGTCCTGCCACCTGCTGCAAGTCTCCAGAACTGCCATCCCTACGTCTCCTCAGAACCACGCACACCTCTGGGGCTTCATTAAGATATTCCAACTGGAATCTATCGGCAGAGGTGAGGTATGACATCCCAAGATTAAGATTGTTATATAAAATAAAGGATGCCCAATTAAACTGGAATTTCAAATTAAAACAAATATTTTTTAGCATAAGTCCTAAATATTTCATGGGACATATTTATGCTTTAAAAAATTATTTGTTGTGTACCTGAAACTCAAATTTAACTGGGCAGCTTATATTCTACTTGCTAATTCTGGCAGTTCTACCTAAGAACCAAACAACCAAATAGTCACACAAAAAAATAGTATAATGTGTCAAGGGGAGAGGATAACTTTAACAAAGAATTCTTAATTTGCAAAAGGATAAGTTTGGGCTGATATACCCATGATAAAATTTAAATTCCCTATGTTTTTAAAGTAGAGATTATTAATTAACCATTCAATAACCTTAACTGTACTACCTCATAGATTCACTGTAAACTTTCATTGAGATTTTATATGTAATACAATTAAACAATACCTGAAAAGTAGAAATCATGAAATGCATATGTAAACATTATTATACTTCATTTATTGCCTTCAGTAATTCTCTGAGGTTCTGTTAAAAGGACAAAGTTTTATTAGATTTACTAATAAATGAGAACTACTCTTAAAATAATAATAATTCTCTGAGGTAAGCACAAGTATCCCGATTTTATAGATGATGAAACCGAAGTGCAGAGAGGTTAGGACTGATTGAGTAGGTTTCCCATAACATCATATGTTTTAGGGTGGTTTTTCTTCTTTGGTGGAACTGATAGTTAGCCCAAAGCTATGTGTTTAAAAGCCAAAGTCTTAACCATTAATGCTCTAAACATCATTCATATATTTGCAGGGATTTATGCTAAGAAATTAATCAGATAAGTGCAAGGAGATTTATTTACTAAAACAGTCACCACAGAGTTATTATAAAGGAATTACGTTTTTAAATGGTTACCAGTAATAAATTGGTTCAAGAAATTGAAGATCACACATTGATAAAATACTAGATTATTAAAAGTGGTGTAAAGAAAGATGAAACTCAAGGATTATTTCTATGGTAAGAGAAAAGTTTATCATATTTATCTGCAAGTGTATCAAGATGTTATTTCCCCAAAATGGAATTATTAGTTATTTTTAATTTGTTCTTCATGTTTTAAAATTTTTTCTACAATACACTTTTTTCCAATCAGAAAAAAAATCACAAACACTTGCTTTATGATTTTTGGTCAAAGAAAGAAATATACTTAACAATATAATCATGTTTGTTTCCCTCTTTTGGGGGAAAGAAACAAGAAGTGACTTTAACTGTGAAAGAGGAAAACATTTGGAGCAGAGTCAAATCTGAAATATGAAGTCGAAAACAGGCAGTAAATCTAAAGATAAACTCTTCTGTTTTTTTGCAGTACGCGGGTCTCTCACTGTTGCGGCCTCTCCCAGACCGGGGCACGAATCCGTGTCCCCTGCATCAGCAGGTGGACTCTCAACCACTGCACCACCAGGGAAGCCCAATAAACTCTTATTTTTAATAGTACATTCAAGTAGCTTTAATACATTTTTTTCAGTTTATTTATTTATTTATTTTGGCTGCGTTGGGTCTCCATTGCTGTGCGCGGGCTTTCTCTAGTTGCGGCAAGTGGGGGCTACTCTTCGTTGTGGTGTGCAGGCTTGTCATTGCAGTGGCTTCCCTTGTTGTGGAGCACGGGCTCTAGGTGCGTGGGCTTGAGTAGTTGCAGCACACAGGCTCTAGAGTGCAGGCTCAGTAGTTGTGGAGTACGGGCTTAGTCGCTCTGTGGCATGTGGGATCTTCCCAGACCGGGGATCGAACCTGTGTCCCCTGCATTGGCAGGTGGATTCTTAACCACTGTGCCACCAGGGAAGTCCCTTTTTTTCAATTTTTATTACAGTAACTATAATCCTGGGTGGCTGGTACAAGAGGGGAAGGTTAGTCAAAGTGGCACCTGAAGTATAAGAAAACAATTGGAATAGAAACTAAGTATCCTAACACCTAGACATCATCTGTGAACATGAGAAAGTTTTCTAATCTAAAGTAGATATCAGACTTTGTAGAATGTCATATAACTGCAACATTGCAGTGTCTTAGTTTTGTTATAGCACTTAGTTTTGTTATAACACTTAGTTTTGTTATACACTTTTGTTATAACACTTTTGTTATAACACTTAGTTTTGTTATAACACTTTTGTTATAACACTTAGTTTTGTTATAACACTTAGTTTTGTTATGTTTGTTATAACATAGCTGAGGTCCCTCAGCTCTAACTCTTCTACTTATCCATGAAGGCAGATCATTTCAGTTGTTCTACGGAATAGATTCTGGTCCTCATCTTCCAGCTCCTTTGGAATTTAGGTAGAGGTGATATGAATTTGATTCCGGCGTCTTTTTACTTCTCTTCTTTGCATATTTCTCAGCAGTAAAGTGACCATTGCTAAAGATAAGTAGCAGCTCAATGTTATAACTTCAGTACTACTTAATTTAGCAGAGTCTTCCTAGACACATCATGGATATAGACCAGAAGTTCAATAATACCATTTTGGACACTCGGGCATGTGAGTTGGTTAGAAGTGTTGCCTGAGTGTGGGGGGGGGGGGAGTCTTCTAGACTAACAGTCACTCAAGCACTTTACAGAGCAGCACATAATTTGAATAAATCCGAACTGGTCAGAGAGCAGAGATGATCACGTCAGCAAACAAGTCAAAATAAAAGCAACCTCTCTGCCAAAGCAATGTGAGAGTATTTATCATTAGAAATAGGAAGATGCAAACAAATGCAGGAAAGCTCACCCAACCAGTCGGATCACTGTCTTGTGTAGAAGCAGCCAAGTCCTGTTCCAATTGGAGAAGCTTCAAATGGCAGAGCTTTTCCATTGGTATCTGCCCCTTAGAACTGGTTGATACAAGTACCTACAAGTGTATATTAAAGTGATATATGCCCTAGCTCCCAGTGGGTTTAGGAGACCTAGCTCCTGATTCAGTTTCTGACTTTAATTAGCTATAAATTAAAACCATGCTGACTCTACCAAGCAGAAAGAGGCTCAAGGCTGGCCTCATCAGGTTCTAGCCATGTGACCGAGCTGGATTTAGGTACCATAGGCCTGAATCCAAGGTTATTACACAAGACAAATACGAGATAAAATCCAGAAGCCCAGCCAGGAAGACTGTGGATGAAGCCAAGGTTCATGGAGGGGAGGCAAAATTCAGATGCCAATAGAAGTCAGAGGTAGAAAGTAAGGTCCTCAAGTGAAGACAGAGCCGACTGACGACGGAACAGATGCCAGGTGAACAGGACGGAAGGGGGTCAGATTTGCGTGCAGGTAAACGGGGCCAGTGTGGACCTTCATCAGCTGGGATAAGTCACATTCGTTCTGGGTGTCAGTTTCTTCCCTAATAAAAGGGTAAAACATCAACTGCTCTCTCTTTAGCTTCAAGTTATTTGGAGAATCAAGTGTGACAAAGTCTCTTCAAAGGTAAAGAGTGAGGAATTCCCTTTTCAAGTAATAAAAATAATCCAAATTTGGAACACTGATAAGACGATCAGTTTAATTCCTTTCAATTACTGAAGACGTTATAAGCTAAAGAGCCCTTGTCCCCCCGCCTTGGCCCTCTATCACCAAAGGGTGATACCTTTCCTTCTAGACAAAGCCCATTCCTCTAGATTTATTATATTTTGGACCCTGCCCCTCATTCACTCACCTCTTCTCTCAATAGACCTTGCTCCCTTAATTCCTTTACCTCTTCAACTTTTCCTCTTTTCAGGCTCCTTCTCTTCTGCATGTAAGAATGCTCATTGCTCTCATCTTTAAAAAAAAAGTTTTTCTTTGCTTGCGTCTATTATAATCTTCTCTCTCCACGTCTCGGTTTTTTTAGAAAAACTAGTCAGCAATATCAGTTGCTTCAAGCACTATAATATGGCTTCTGCACTCAGCTTACTGAAACAGTTCTCACCAGAATAAAAACTAATAGTGAAAATAATTACAATGTTAAGGAAACCAGCATTAAATGATACTTACTATATGGACGGCACTAAGAGACCATCTCCATAGCAACTCTAAAACGTAGGCAAAATTATTCATCTCCTTTTTTACAGATAAGACTTGAGGACTAAAGTAGTGAAATAACCTGCCGAAGGACACAGAGCTAGTCCGTGTTGGTGCCAAGACTGAACCTAAGGTCTGCCCAACTTTAGATTTCCAAGCTGGAGTTCTCACCTAAACTCCGGACACATCACACACTTGTCTCATGTCCATCTTTCCCAGGCACAGCAATCTCAGGAAGTCCAAAATCAATCCAAGATCTTCTCCTCTCTAAGTCCGCACCGCCTGCCCTGACACTGCCCACTGCCTGCCCATTTGAGAGGTACCACCTTCCATCTGTTCCTTCAGGTGGTCAGGTTCTTCCCAGTCTCACAACCAGTGAACCATGCGCTATTCCTGATCTTGCCTTATCTTTAAGGAGACTCCTATCTTTTCATTCTACAAATACTTATTGAGCAATTGCTATGCAGGGCAGAGTTTAGAGATTAATGATAGCAGGAGTTATAAAACATGGTCTCTATACTCTATACATGTACTCTTTTCTATTGAGCTAGAAAAGACAACTCAAAACAGTTGGAGGAAACTATACAAGTCCCTTAGTTTAACCTGAAGCATAAGGATCCACTTTCTCATACCCCCAGTGAATGGATATATTAACTTTGCTTGAGTTAATGAACAGTAACTTGGAAAGTTTATATACTAGAAAACTCTTTTGTATAGTGGGCTGAAATCTATCTCTTTTTGTTCTATCTCCTGAAATAATGAGTAATACATTTAATCACTTTATTCTCTTTTCCTCCAAATATTCAAAACATAAGATCTCTGTAACTATGCGTCCAGATTTCTTTGTAATTCTGATCAGCTCAATGTAATAATAATATACCATATTATCACAATCATCATGAATTATTAATTGACTCCCAGTGGAAGCCAAGAACTGGGCAGGAGATGTGGACATACAGATAAACAAGACATACCTCTTATCCTCAAAGATGTTACGATGAATCTGGACTGATAGTATCTATCTACAAAACTTGACATTAATGGTGAAAACTGCATTAAATGTCTTGCGAGTACAATAATCCACTCTAGGAAGCGTCTTCTATCAGCTGTGAGGCCCCTTGACATAAATACAAGGTCTGGAATGATCACAGCCCACGAAAATGTGATAGGTACTTTTACTTTTCAAACTCTCTCTCTATATTTGTAATACGTATGCCTACACGTAACTTATGTATATATGTTTATTTTATCTATCTCTATATTTATTATCTGTCTCTCTATCTCTATCAGTATCATTTATGTAGAATGCTTTAAAACCAGATCCAGCTACGAAATCCACACTCGCTAGTTCTCAGAAAATCCTCCATCACCCTTGTTCATCAACACCAGGTAGCGATTCCTCCTCGACTGTTCTAAGACAAAAGCTTGGTGAATGTGATCCTCTGAACGCACATAGCAACCTTCACGCAGAAAACGAAATGGATCCTCAGTAATTAAACTGCCCTTGACAAGCAAGATACAACGAGTAAAAAAAAAAGAGAAATCATAGGCAAGACCTTCTGCGGGCGCTGCTTTGCAAAACTACCACAAAGATCTGTGTGTAAGAGTTAGGTTTGGAATTGTGAAATTTCTCTGAAGATACCCATCTTTTGGACTAAAGGGTCAGGCCAACTTCAAATTCTTAAATGATTATTTGCCAAAACAAAACAAAACAAGCAAAGTCATTCACAGTGGAATGGAAATTTATTTTAGTTTATAGGAAATAAATCAAAACAATGTCAAAATAATGTCTCCACTTCTTTGTAGAGAAACATGTTTCCCTAACATAGATCTTATAAACACTGGCAGTGTACTCAGTTTTGAAAAGTAAGTAATAAATATAGTAAAATACCCATTTGCCATCATTTGTCTCTTTCAAATATTATCTACATACGGGAATTTCAGGTAAACTATACATAAAAATATAAGGGCAAATTTTCTAATGATATACAATTGTCACATAATATATTTAAAGAAATACCAAAAAAGGTACGTATTACCATGTAATAATTAAATTATAAGTTGAAAATATGCTCTTTTTTGGTTTAGCTTGAATTTTCTAAACTGTATATACATATTAACAAAGGTCATCTATGTTGGGAGATAATGACTGTTTATTTTTTCTTCTTCGTATCTCTGCGTCTTGAAAATCTAATTATCCTTTCAAAAAATACATACTAATAAGGATATTAGTCATCTCTGCTAAGAGAAAAATTACCCTCCAATTTGAGTGGCCTTTAATAAATGTTTATTTCTGTCATGTCAGATGTCAGAAGCTGAAGTTTTTGCAGTTCTTCTCCATGCAATTTAAAATTCTGGACAGAAGGAACACTCCTTATTTGGGACATGGTGTTCTCATGGCAGAAAGAAAAAGCAAGTGAATGGGTAAAAACACACAAGGGGCATCAAGCTTCTTCTGCACACATCTTATGACCACCTGCTCACTTGTCATTGGCAAAGCAAGTCGCAGGACCAAGCCCACATTCCGGAGCCCACAGGAGGCTCAGACACGGCAATGAATGAGTATGTATCTTTACTGGAAGAAGTAATGAGTGTTGAATACAATAATACCATCTACCAGAGTATATAACTATTTCATTCTAGGGGAATGTCCAGATTGAGGAAACTGGAAATTGATCAGAATGGGAACTTTAATAAAACATATGCGTATATTTTATACGTATATAATGTCAAATGTTTTCTAGCCAGAATAAGAACCTAAAATCCTCCTGGGTATTTTAAAAATATTTAAGGTTTATTGACATCTTTGGGAGCCTATACGTGGACAGTCTTTTTCATCAATCTCAAAAGTGTGGTCCATCAACAATTTTATGAAGTTAAATATTGGAATAGAAAAAGTTGGAATGTAAAATATTCAAAAGAGTATCCCAGTTCAGGGTTCGCAGCATGTTATCAGTTTGAATAGTCTATTCCTGCACAAACTTGACCTAATCCAAAAAGTGCGTATTGAACACCCTTCTCTCTAAAGGGAATCATGACACGTGATGGTGAGGCAGAGCTGGGTGCCAAGGTCACGCTGAAGAGTATCCCAGCACCCACACAAGGCAGAGAAAGGCAGTCCCTTCCCACTGCGGAAGGTCACCGCGCTGTTTTCATCACTGCCTACCATAAATACGCTCGCTCAGCAATCTGGAGGAAGATGCTCAAATGCCACCGTCCAGTTGGACACCCTGAGGTGGGTCTTTGCCCACATTGTCAGGAAACAGGACCACACACGAGTAGACACCAAGCCTCACGAGGCCAAAGCAGCCAACGTTTGATCTGAGGAAGAAATAAACACTTAACGATGTAAAGTGCGAGATGCCTAAATAAACTCCTTCTTAGCGTTTGGTTATTTATTGGTTACATGGAAAAGCCATGGCTCCAGGTCTGTGTAACCGGGGTAGCTAGGAGATGTGGACTTAGAATTAGATGATAAAAGAGGCACAATTCTAAGTTTGGAAAATCATTTGAATAATTTTTGAACTGCTTAGAACATAAACACTGGTGTAGTTTGCAAGTTAGAGCTGGCAGGCTCAAGCCAGGATCGTTTTCGTTTTTGTTTTTAATATATCAGGGAACAAGAAAGAAAAAAAGATGAGAGGAATGAAAATACATATATATATTTTTTCTTTTTCTCAATTCTGCACTCTTTAAAGCTAAGATTGATTTAAGTAGCATGCTCAGGACAGAAGAACAGACATATGTGAGGCTCGTCTCTTTACTTTCGTAGCTTCAAGCCACAGCAAGATGCTGCTAAGCCTTCCAGTCGCATTCTTACCACAAACTATCTCGTTTTTAACTGGTTTATAACCTGTCATGAGATTTCACTCTGAGATGAGAACATAAGGTGTCAGTCCGAAGTTTAAGTGTTTAAAAATATTCCAGGCCATTTTGGATACAAATAAATTAATAACTGCAAGTGACTGATTTCCTTCAGGCGGTTCAATGGTCTGGTGAGAAAGGTCAGAAAGTGTTTGACTTTGCATAGATTTCCATCAAAAATGGAAGTTCTGCTGCACATACTCATGGGTTCATACGTGATGTTTTCCCCCAAGACTTGTTTATAGAGCCTTGAAGATTAGCGGGACCCTGTTTAAAACTAAGTTGTTTGGGCAGTGGCTCTTCTGCTTTGCAGATTCGAATTCTATACGAGTGTTCCTTCCTGGAGATTATGTCCAAGAGCAAATCACAGGCCAGTGAAACAAGGCTGGAAGGTCAGAATTAAAGCAGATATTTTCAATTGCTGTTCATGTTACATCAGGGGTAAGTAAGCATTAATAATTTAGGGAACTGCCCAGTAGCAAAGCAAATGAAAGAAAAAAAATACATATGTACATACCAAATAGAAATATATTCTGTAGCTAAATTGCACTCCCCAGCTGAGCCATCCTGGACTTATGTACGTGCCTGATCACCTTTAAGAACACAGAGGAGGGCTTCCCCGGTGGCGCAGTGGTTGAGAGTTCGCCTGCCGATGCGGGGGACATGGGTTCGTGCCCCGGTCCGGGAAGATCCCACATGCCGCAGAGCGGCTGGGCCCGTGAGCCATGACCGCTGAGCCTGCGCGTCCGGAGCCTGTGCTCCGCAACGGGAGAGGCCACAACAGTGAGAGGCCCGCGTACAGCAAAAAAAAAAAAAAAAACCACGGCTAATGCCTAACTGAAAACCTGCCTTTTCTGAGCCTGCTCGCCATTGTGAAGGCACCTATTACTAACAGGCAATCCTCAACAGCACTCTCCTTTTTTCCCACTATGATCTAAAAGTTCAAGAGGTAAAATCCACTCTTCTCTTCTGTTTAAACGACAATCCACTTTTTATTTCTTGATCAAAAGCTACACGAAGGTGACACGTTAAGCTCTGGTTGCCTGGCTTCTCGTCTGATGTCTTACGAGTTACACATATGTAATATACGTCTCAATATGTAAAAAGAAGAAAGAGAAAAAGAAAGAAAAACTCAGAGAAAGGGGAACAAAAATCTGTGTTTCAAATAATGAGCATGTGCACCTTTTTGCCTCAGGCCTTCATACACAATTTAGCCAGGAAGCCAGGGTAGATCATGATTTAGCTTTTGACATCCTCTGCCTCCAGGCCAGGAGGGACTAATACCGATTTCTGACTGAGCCGCAGGAAAAAAAGTGAGAGGGAGAGAGGCCTTTTATTGACTAAATGATAAAGAGGTTTGTAATGATAAATAACAGTCATTTTATTGTGGAATTCCCCAGAAAAGATGCATTTTGCAGTGTCTGAAGGAGCCTAGAAGCTGAGGTTGGTTCCCTATGGAGCCGAACCTGTTAAACTCCAATTTTTACAGCCAGGGATGGGGGTCACAAATTGCGCGGACCTCTGGCTATTAAAACCTCACGCGCACACTACGTACCCCTGGTTGCAGCTTGGCTCAAGGAAAAGTACCAAACTCTGGATCCCAGGGTGATTGGTGGGTCTGTCTGTCTGCTGTCTGTCTGCCCGCATCCCCTGCGTCTGGCTTGACACACTTGGGTTCTGATGCTGTTCCGCGGCCTCTGTGCTCAGGCTGCTGAACGAAGCGCTGCCAGTTTTGATCGATAGTTTAATTGTAAACTTTGGGAACAATAATGGATAATTTGGCTTGAACCGTCCATTATGAGCAATGTTGTCTAGGAGAAAACCCTGGAAATTAAACAAGAGTTGGGCCACATTATTGCATTTGTACAACTCACCCAGAGTTAAATAAATCCCCCTTTATAAATGCTGTCCTGGCATCTATGGAGTTCAATAAACATAGGCCCAGGCAGAGAGGGAGAAAAGAAAATAGAAAATAGACCCAAATTAAAACTATTTACTTACTCATTTCTTCTGAAAGAGTATTATTATCATCAACATCATCACTATGACCACAATAACTCTTTAAAGGACTCTTGAAATAATGAAACGTCTAAATAAGTGGATAAAGTATTTTTCTGGGGAAGAGTGTTTAATGAATATTTAAGTCAGTGGGATTAAGGAAAGGTGGGGTAAGTTATTCACAGAAAAACATTATCCCTAAAATAACCATAGCACTGCTGACTGCTGTAGAACAGACTTCTTAGAGAATATGGATTAGAGAATATGCATTTGGACATCAGTTATTTCTTCATAAAGAAATTTTGCAAGAACCCCCCCCCCCCAAAATTACCAAGGGAATTGCTTAGTTACATTCAGGGTTTAAAACTACAAGCCCCAAACCAGGGTGTTCCCATGCCCGCGTGAACCCTTAGAGCCTGCAGCCAATCATCAAAGGGGCTCTCCAAAGTCAACCCCCTCACCTTTACCCCAGAGACTCAAATGTCTGAGTAGGCCCTGGGGATGGGGTGGGGCTCCGCTCCAAAGCTGGATGAGGGCTTCCTGTGGTATCTCACAGGAGCATTTCCCCAAGGAAATATCCAGCAAGACATTGAGAAACAAAAAAAAAAACTTTATCGTGCAAAATAAAAGGACCGTATAATGTAGGGGTAAAAGACATGCGGGCTCTGGAGATACCCGATCCAAGGGCAGCTCCGTGACTTACTCATTGCTTAATTTTGACAAGCTTCTTAACCTTTCAGTGCCCGAGTTTAGCCAACCTTTGAATGGGGAGAACAACAGTATCCAGTTCATGGAGTTATTATGAGCATTCAATCAATTAATTCATGAAAAGCACTGAAAACAGTGGAAGGCTCATAACAACTTCTGGCTTCAATATTAATAGTTTGAGGGCTTCCCTGGTGGCGCAGTGGTTGAGAGTCCGTCTGCCGATGCAGGGGACACGGGTTCGTGCCCCGGTCCGGGAGGATCCCACATGCCGTGGAGTGTCTGGGTCCGTGAGCCATGGCCGCTGAGCCTGCGCGTCCGGAGCCTGTGCTCCGCAACGGGAGAGGCCACAGCAGTGAGAGGCCTGCGTACTGGAAAAAAATAAAAATAAAAAAAATAATAGTTTGAATTGTTATTCCTCAAAAGTAGTGAGTTGTCAGTTTTCGGCAGTTTATTTTTAAAAGTCTTTGTATTTCTCATTACAAAGATCTGATCATTCCTTTAGTGCGTGTGGAGGAGAGATTTTCCTTTGACGTAACTTCATTTTTCAATCCATGTTTAATGTTAACCTTCTTTACTGAAACAAGTATTCTAAGTTGTTATGAGATAGGAAGCAAAGGGTGGTTAATAGTGTGTCTTGTAAAAGGCACATCATTGCACCATCTCAATCCAATAATGTCACCGTAACTAGTATAATAGTAAATTACCTCGTAGGTCAGTGGTAAATTTCAGGCCCCACTGGTCCCAAGCCCTAACAGTCTGTCCTTTTAACTACCTCTGGGCCACTAAGCTCTATCTTCACACTCAGGGCTGCTCCTAGATGCCTGGATTAATCCCAAGGTCAGGAAGCCAAACCCAAGAGGCTCGGTGTACTTTGGTTATGAGAAGTGCTCCAGAATCAGATTGGCCTGCCTGGCTTCCAGCTTCACCACGCTTTAGCTGCATGACCTTGGCCATGGACTTGACTACTCTGAGCTCCAGTTTCCTCATTTGTAAAATGAGGATAATAATACCTACCTCTCGGGATTGTGATGGGATTCAAAAACAGTCAAGTAGGTGAAACACAGCCTTAAAAATCAGCACTGGGTTCTTGTTATGATTGAAAATATATTTTTAACCAATAACGTTTTCTTCTAGCCAGACTCTGAGGCAATGTTCCATTTCTTCTGCCACGGCTCTGCGTTGTTCCTGGCTTTGAGTTTACCCCATGTGCTGTGCTTCTCTGAATGGGGCTTGTGCCCATGTCCATATTTCAGAGCTCCTATACTGGCAATATACCCATTGTCCCTCTCTTTGTTTACAAAAATAGGGACCTGGCTCAATCTTTCCAGAATTCATGTCGCTGGTGCCCCATCAACCTATGCCATATACAACTAATAATAAGATAAGACAGACTTACTATTTTTTCTAAAATTTATTTATTTATTTATTTGGCTGTGTTGGGTCTTTGTTGCTGCAAACGGGCTTTCTCTAGTTGCGGCAAGCAGGGGCTACTCTTCATTGTGGTGCGCGGGCTTCTCATTGTGGTAGCTTCTCTTGTTGCGGAGCATGGGCTCTAGGCACGTGGGCTTCAGTAGTTGTAGCATGCAGGCTCAGTTGTTGTGGCACACGGGCTCAGTAGTTGTGGCTCGCGGGCTCTAGAGCACAGGCTCAGTAGTTGTGGCGCAGGGGCTTAGTTGCTCCATGGAATGTGGGATCTTCCTAGACCAGGGCTCGAACACGTGTCCCCTGCATTGGCAGGCAGATCCTTATCCACTGTGCCACCAGGGATGTCCAAGGCAGACTTATGTTGTAATCATCGTGCTTGGATAAATAAAGGTGAGGACACTTAGTTATCAACGGTCAAAATACATATGGCAGATAAGGCTCCAAATGAAAAGAAGTGCCATGAAAAACTGAATTATGTTCATAAGAGGGTCACCAAGATGGAGAACAGTCTAGAAACCATGCTGTAAAAGGAGCCATTTTATAGAAATATAGAAATAGAAGGAAATTTGGGAGACCGTTTATGGCTATCTTAAAGGGCTGTGATGGGGGAAACTAGGTAGATGTGATTATGGTCAGAACCAGTACCAATACAAAGAAGGAAATCTTGTCAACACTTAGAGCATTAGCACCCATGAAAATATCTGCCCTGGAAATCAGACTGTCCTGTTCCTGGAGACCACTTTCTGTGCCAGTACACGGGTTGGAGAGAAGAGTCTTATTTTAAGGAGAGGTGTGGGATTAGATGGCCCCAGATGCCATTCTAATTCTCAGACTTTATGATCTGATCCTGCTTCATCAGTGCCTTCGAGTGCTTTGTTGGGTCTCAGAAGCTAATGCTGTACAATGGATTTGGCAACCAGGGGCAAAGAGCATGTGCAGATGTACTGTCCATTTCTCGGAGCCCCAGCTATGGCTCAGGGGCAGAAGCTTTCTTCCTGAACCATCACAGGGTGAAGAGGGCAAAGGGGCAGCTTCATGCATGAACATGAAAACAAGAGCTTCTGACTCCGTGAAATGTTCCTTTATCCCTGGCAACTGTAAGTTCAAAAACATTTTCATTTTCAACAAAGCAAAAATAACCTCACAGACACAGAAAACAAACTTATGGTTACCAAAGGGGAACTGTGGGGGGGCGGGGGGAGGGATAAATTAGGAGTTTGGGATTAACATATACACACAACTATACATAAAATAGATAATCAACAAGGACCAATCTACTCAATATTCTGCAATAACCTATATGGGAAAAGAATCTGAAAATCAGATATATGTGTATGTATAACTGAATCACTTTGCTGTACACCTGAAACTAACACAACACTGTAAATCAACTATACTCCAATATAAAATAAAAATTAAAAAATAAATAACCTCACTATGAAGAGTGTGTGTAGAATAAATATTAAATTATTTTGTAAAATATTTCGAATACAGTCCCAACTTGAAGACTCAAAAAATGTCCTTTGCTCTATTTGAGAAAATCTTCACTCAGGTACTTATTTTTCTTCGTTCTCCAAAGCTCTCTTTCTCTGTTATTTAAGAGCATGAATCCTCCCATTGACGGAGGTATCAAATGCCCTCCGTAACCAGATTGAATCTTAGAATATCCGCTTCTCTTCTCTTTGTAGACATTTGATTTAGCTTCACCCACACAGAGACTCGGGATGGATAAGCTATTCTTTACACTGTTATTGACAAATACTTACTTGTTATTGCAATGGACTATGACAATAAGTTATGTGCTATTGACCAAATTTTGACAGTGCCATAAAATATTTTAACTTGAACTGACACGGGAGGAGATGATCATGCAGTCATTTCTCCTAAATAGCACCCGGGGGTGCCTAGATACTCTTTTTCCAGAATAAAGAACCCTCCAGGGATTTGAGATGAAGGACCATTACTAACAAGATGTAACTACCCTATAAGGTTTTTAGGAAACACATTGTATTAAAAATGCATGTAAAATTGGGATGTTTGCAAACATGCCCTGCCATTCTTGATCTTTAGAAGAAACAAATTAAGGTGCTCACACTAGGCATGTTTGTTAAAAGTACTTCTGCGTGACCTCGTTACTTCCGTGACTGACGCATATGTGAATCTAGTAAATTAAATCCTGTGGTCAGAAGTCTTCAACCTGCATTCAACCAAACAGTGGGCCTGGTGAGCATTCTCGAAGCAGCCAGGCAATGCAGCTTTGGGGTTGAATAAATGCCTTGTTTTTATTTATAAATACTGGGCTTTTCCTTCTTAAAGTGGAAATTTTGGAAATATGTTGATTTTTTTTTCCCAGTGGTGAGTTAAAACTGCCAGTTTTCTTAGTTTCAATTTACTTTGTGATTAATGGGGTTTAATTAAGGTGGGCTTCAGGCACATTCTTTTTTTGACTTCTCCCCTTTTCTCTGGAACTTTAAATCCTATGACTGGTTGGCTGATCCACAGCTACGGAAACGGTCAGGTCTCTGGAGGTTTCCTAGGATACGTGTCTGGAAGTGTCACACTTGGACAGGCTCATAGGTCCCCATGTTCTAGTCACTGGGAAGCTGTGGAATTTTTGTCCTCATCCTGGTCATGGACAGTTCACCTGAGAAGGAAAGCAAGGCTTCCAATATTTTAATTTCAGTCCCTTTTAAACAAAATATCTTTCTGCTGGAGATGATGACACCCAGGTACTAAATATTTTATATTCATTTTGACCAGAAGCAAGCACCTTGCAAATAATATATGTCTTTCTCTTCATAAAGCTGCCCATTGGATACTGTGACTTAGAAAAATAAGTATTTACCAAGACACTGAGCTTCCGAGTGTCGTGTTCATTTAAGCCCTCTAATGGCCTTGCTCACCTTAGTGGGGAAAAAGGGGAATATATTTATACTCAGACGTATGTATTCCCCAAGAGAGGGGCTGCATCCAAACTTACACAAAGTTTGACTAAGCAAGAGTTGTCCGCGACCCCACTCATTTTCTTTTTATGTGTCATATTACTCTTTTTTTTTTTCATATTACTCTTTTTGATCATCTTTCCACCTTTCCTTCCTTCATTCCCTAGACAAGTACCCTTCACTCCCATTTGGTAATTTTCCCCTTATTTTTCTTTTCTTCTTTCTAGACTAACAGAGAAGAACAAACCTGACTCCATATTGGATCTATTCTTTTAGGTCTAACCCTTATGCTCTGTTACCTGTGCTTAGTCAAGCTGGCTCTAATGTTGTCTACAGCCTGAAATATCTCAGTGCTCTGCCTCCCAGGCTAGACCTTTAAAGGTATAACACCTTTCCATTCATATAGAGATAAAAAGTTGCAGAACAGGAAATAACAATTGACATGTTAGAGGTTTACAGGAACATCGTGACCAAACCTACATGGACAGCTGCAAGCACAAAGGATTCCAGCAACAAGAAATCTGCAACAACCAGTTACAACCCTCCCCTTTTAATATAAAAGGAGCCTGAATTCTGACTCAGGTAAGACGGTTCTTTGGTACACTAATCCGCCATCTTCTTGGTCTGCTGGCTTTCCAGATAAAATTGCTATTCCTTGAGCCACCACCTCATCTCTCGATCTATTATTGGCCTGTCTTGCAGCAAGCAGTTCAAGCTTGGGCTTGTTAACAAGACGACTTGGAATATCTCAGGAAAGCTATACGTTTTTTTCCCTAGAAAGTGCACATAAGCCCAAATCTTGTGGACAATTTTGAGGTGTTTATAAATATCAGAGATGCCTTGATGGTCTAAAACCTCTATTCTCAACAGGAAGATTGAGTCTGCTATGACAGTAGCCCTCATGTAAGTTAGTTCCAAAGTCCAATCACTGCTTAAAGGAGCATCACAGCGATCACACGAGTAACATCCCAAGAGTTTCCTGGGGACCCTAAAACATAAGTGTAATACAAATTACTCAATTCCCAAGATTTTCTGGGGCTCAGCAAACTGATTTTTGAGTCCATAAAGCATAAGAAGGGAGGTCCTATAACTGGAAAGATTTTAATTCATTCATCGAGTGTTTACTGTGTGCTGGATTGTTGGGAAACGTGGGCAATGAGGTCGTGCTCCCTTAGGGGCCCTCAGTCTAGAGGGCTCATTGATGACAAATTCTTTCTCCTTAATGTAAGGGCTTTGAGAGAGATGTGCTGGGAACCCTGGTGCACCCTTGAGGGCTCACGGATGGCTCACCAGACCTGAGGTACAGTAGTAACAGCTAACCTGGTGCCATGGGACTGAATGTCATTGTCCCCTGAAATGCATTTGTTAAATCCTAAGACTCAGTGTGATGGTGTTAGGAGGTGGGGCCTTTGGAAGGTGATTAGGTCATGAGGGTGGAGCCTTCATGAATGGGATCAGTGCCCTTATAAAAGAAACTCCAGAGAGCTCCCTTTCCCTTTCTGCTATGTGACCACAGAGCAAGAAGAAGGCCACTTATGACCCAAGACTCTCTCACCAGACACCAAATGTACCTGTACCTTCATCTTGGACTTCCCGGCCCTCAGAACTGTGAGAAATAAATTTCTGCTGTTACCAGCCACCCAGCCTACGGTACTAAGACTACAGACTAAGACACCTGGTTAAAAGCGAGTGGAGGAGCTTATAGGGGAGGAATGGCATGCAGAGAGAGGGAGGCATGCCCAACAGCCTGTTGTGTGAAACGGCACGATGTCCTAAAGAGCAACAAGTCAATGGTGATCCTAGAGCACCAAGTGGGAAGGAAATAGAGGTGGCAAGTAAGAGGGCTTATATCTATATATTTTTTTTATTGGAGCATTTATTTATTATAAATGCTTTACCATGTTGTGTTAGTTTCTGCTGCACAGTGAAGTGAATCAGCTCTATGTATACATACATCCCCTCCCTCTTGGACCTCCCTCCCACCCCATCCTGCCCATCTAGGTCATCACACAGCACGAGCTGAGCTCCCTGTGCTATACAGCAGGGGGCTTATATTTTGACAGGTGCTTGTATTTTATATTAAGGGTCTTGAAAATTTAAAAAATATGTGAAGTGGAGTCATCTGTTGGATTTTAAGGAGGCAAATGGCATAACTGAATTTGCACTTGAATTTGCACTTTCCTTGCATGTCTCCGGCCACGTGCAAAGGGAACCACATGGGGAAAGCATGGAATCAATGAATCGGCGGATGCAATACAGTTTCCTCCTGCTGGGAAATCCTCCTGCATCTTAACCCATCACAGAGGACCACATACATTTCCTTTGTGATGGAAAGGTATGGATTTGGATATACAAAGATAACGTTTCTTTTTCTTTCTTTTCCTCCATAAAAAGAAAGTTGGGGGGTTTTGTTTTGTTTTGTTTTCCTTTCCTTCCTTCAGCTCCAGCTGAAACCTTGGTTCCCAAGTCTTGTCTTTAAAAAAAAAAAATGTTTGAAGCAGCTAAACATCCTTGACAGAAGCAGCTTTGATGTGTAATGTTGCATGATTTAAATAATGGCTTTCTTCCACATAGACACAGACCTTTTCTGAGAAGTGGCAATTACAGGATTAGGCACTACTTCAAACATGAATTCCTTGAGCACTGCTCAGGCCTTCCTTTGTTTAGTTAGTAATTATGTTTTTAAGATGCCTTCACTTGCTTTCTGAGTAATGGGTGCTGGGATTTAACTTCTTTCTCCTTCAAATTTCTAATATAAAGTTGGATTTGTGCCATGCTGGGAATCCTGACCAGAAAACAATCTACCTTCTGAATTTTTGTGTGTGTGTGTGTGTGTGGTACGCGGGCCTCTCACTGTCGTGGCCTCTCCCGTTGCGGAGCACAGGCTCCGGACGCGCAGGCTCAGCGGCCATGGCTCACGGGTCCAGCCGCTCCGCGGCATGTGGGATCTTCCTGGACTGGGGCACGAACCCGCGTCCCCTGCAACGGCAGGCGGACTCTCAACCACTGCGCCACGAGGGAAGCCCTACCTTCTGAATTTTATCACGCTGTCCAACAGGATGAATCTTCCAAGTTGACTGAATCTTCCAAGTTGACTATCTCTGAAAATGAAAGAAAAACTTATCATCTTCGAGGAAGAAGAAGAAGAAAAAAAGGATGGACACAAAAATAGCAGCCCTTCACATTAATTGAAAAAATGTACGGCAAGGAATTGTGCCCAGTCATCACTGCAGGTAACAGTCCATCAACAAGACAACAGTCCATTGTCCGGATGGACCACAGTTCATTTATCTTTTCACCTACTGAAGGACATCTTGGTTGCTTCTGTGTTTTGGCAGTTATGAATAAAGATGCTGTAAATATCTGTGTATAGGTCTTTGTATGTGCATAAGTTTTCAGTTGATCTGAGTAAACACCAAGGAGCATGATTGCTGGTTGAAGGGTGACAGCATGCTTATTTTGTAAGAGACGGTCCTCCAAAGTGGCTGGACCATTTTGCACTCCCACCAGCAGTGAGTGA
The DNA here is from genome assembly GCF_951394435.1 of Stenella coeruleoalba. Classification (NCBI taxonomy): domain Eukaryota; kingdom Metazoa; phylum Chordata; class Mammalia; order Artiodactyla; family Delphinidae; genus Stenella; species Stenella coeruleoalba. The sequence goes on along the minus strand of NC_137156.1, from coordinate 6,292,547 downwards.
GAGTTCCTGCCGCTCCACACCCTCACCAGCATCCTCAGCATCTTCAACGTCACTTGATGCTGTCAATGTTCGGATTTGGGCCATTCCAATCACGTTGTTGTTTTACCTTGAATTTCCCTGATGACCTGTGATGTTGAGCACATACCTACGCTTTCAAATGCTTATTTGCCATATATCTTCTGCGATGAGGTGTCTGTGTAGAGCTTTTGCCCATTTTTGAATTGGTTGTTGGTCCTCTTATGGTTGAGTTTTAAGAATTCTCTGTGTATTTCAGACAAAAGTCTTTTCTCAGATATGTATTTTGTAAACATTTTCTCCAAGTCTGTGGCTTGTCTTCTTATTCTATTGACAGTACTTTCACAAAGCAAAGTTTGTTCTTACTTTGATGAGGTCCAATTTATCAACTATTTATTTTCTAGATTGTGCTTCGGTGCTGTACCTAAAAAGTTTGAACCATGCCCAGGGCCATCTAGATTTTTCTCTTAGATTATCTTCAAGGAGGTTTATAGTTTTGCATTTTAAATGTCAGCCTACAATTCATTTTGAGTTAACTTTTGTGAAGGATGTAAGGTCTGTATCTGAATTTATATTTTTGTGCCTGGGTGTACAGCTGTTTCTGCATCATTTGATTCTCTTTTGAGCATATTTTTTGTAAGCAAAACCTTCTCAACCACATTATGTAGTGAGACTCCTTCTGTCTCAGTTGCTATGAAACAGAATCTCCAATCACCACATGTCAGGCAGCCTCATGCAGTGACAGCACAGAACTGCAGTCAGCACTGCAGTGCAAGCCTCCATCTATAGGAAGAGCTCATCAGACTCACTCACAGAAATCTTTTTCCCATATTTAATAACATTTCAGCAAAAGCGGTAAGACCCACGGAGAGGAACTACGCCATCAGATTGTTTTAACGGTTACCACTAGTATATAACTATTGCCTCCTTCCACACTTTAGTTCAAGACCCTGGACACATGACTATTAACGTTAACAGGACACTAAAGGACAGTAAATTTTAAAGATCATGGCTAATTAATTAAATAAAACATGAAACTGCTATGAAGTGGGTACTCTTGGCTACGTAGCAGTCTAGTAACTGGCTCAGATCTACATTAGAAACACCTAGGATTTTTAAATTTTTTCTTTCACTTCTATAATAGACAAAGGCCCTATCCTTAGATGTCGAAAAATAAACACACACACACACACACACATTCACATACCCAGAGAAATAACCAATCTGCAGGCTCGCCTCAGCAGGTAAAAACTATGGAAAGCATTGAAAAACTACTTTAATTGTTCCATTTTCACCTCGTAAGAAAAGAACAGTATGTGAATAAATACATGTATTGGGAAAAATAGTGGAGAAAAAGCTTTTGTTAATAAATTATCTTCAGAAAATTCAAAGAAGCAATCAGTAGAATCAAAGAAGCAATCTATTTTTATTCAATAGATGGTACTCTGATGAGAGGCCATCAGAGACCACTAATGAATGAAATAGTATTTGCCTTTAATAAGTACGTTCGCGTATCACTAGTTTTAAATTTCATTCAGTAACACAAGGTCAGTGAACACCTTTATGGAAAACACAAAAACAAAAACCAGGCTCTGAGCAGATCAGAGGCACAAGGCAGGTCTTAAATTATTTACATTCCTCTTTGTAATTAAAAAATGTCTCAAGTAATCAAATCATAAATCTGTGAATAACCCTTCTCAGTCTGGAGTCAGAAAGGCGTGAAAAAACCCGACACTGGGAGTCAGGGTTCCTGAGTGCTGGTCTCAGCTCAGTTACAAATCTTCCTGGTTCTCTGTTTCCTCTTGCATAAAATAGGGGGGTCAAATTGCATGACTGTCAGCCTCCTTTCAGGTCTAAGTTAGGACTCTATGCACTACCTATAATATGAAATAGACATAAACCTCAAATAAGGAGATAAATGTGTATGAGCATACCTCTATAGGACGCTTGGAAAAGTGTAAGAGTATTTTTTAAAATAATAAATTTTGCACACATATATGGAGTCTAAAAACATGGTACTGATGAACCTAGTGGCAGGGCAGAAATAAAGATGCAGACGTAGAGAATGGACTTGAGGACACTGGGAGGGGGAAGGGTAAGCTGGGACAAAGTGAGAGAGTGGCATGGACATATATACACTACCAAACGTAAAATAGCTAGCTAGTGGGAAGCAGCCGCATAGCACAGGGAGATCAGCTAGGTGCTTTGTGGCCACCTAGAGGGGTGGGATAGGGAGGGTGGGAGGGAGACGCAAGAGGGAGGGGATATGGGGATATATGTATATGTATAGCTGGTTCACTTTGTTGTATAGCAGAAACTAACACACCATTGTCAAGCAATTATACTCCAATAAAGATATTAAAAATAAATGCATAAATTTAGACTTACAAAAATGTTGCAAAAATAGTATAGAAAGTTCTCATACACTCTTCACCTGGTTTTTCCTGATGGTAACCTATGGCGTAACCATCAGAAAGTTACCAAAACTGAGGAATTGACATTGGTACAGTGCTATTCATTAAACTACAGTCTTTATTCAGGTTTCACCATTTTTCCACTGTTGTCCTTTCTTGGTCCCAAGATCTCACCATGCATTTAGCTGTCATGTCTCCTAGTTTCCTTCAATCTTTAATAGTTTCTCAATCCTTCTTTGTGCTCTATGACCTTAGTAGGTGCTTTGAAAAGTACTGATCTGATATTTGGCAGAATGAGTGCTGACCTCACATCCCTCAGTGTGGGTATATATGATATTTTCTTATGATCACATTAAGTTTATACATTTTGGGCAAGAATGCCACAGAATCGATGTGCCCTTCTCAGTATCTCATATCAGAGCTACCTGATGTTGATCTGTAACCCCTGAGTTTTTAATGTTTTGGGGTATAAGTAGATAACTTTCGTACTCATCTAATAATTTCTTAAGCTTATTAGTTGTAAATAAATTTGATTAGTTTTTTGAATTATCAATAAAAAATACGAAACTCCACCACTCCTAAGTGCAAAGAATAGATAAACCCTTTATTCCTTCTCTAAGACGGATGTTCACGCATGGAAAAGAGGGATTGGAAACTTAAGAGAGGCAGGAGGGCTCTTTCAAACTCACAAAACTAATATGAAATTTCTTTGTACAGGGAGCAACTGTATTTGCAGTTAATAGTCTATCGAAAGCTTAGTGGAAATACAAAACAAACGGCAAAATGGAAATAGCTTAGTCAAGTATATTTGTGAAAGGATACATTCAATGATTTTTCCTTTAAAAGATATTACGGGTGCTGTCTTCTATTCGTCTTTAGTTAATGCAAGTCTGTGTATAGTTACTTTTCCACACCCTGTATGCCAAGCCCCTAAAATACGTAAGATGGTACAACTTTATAAACCGATGTCTTGGTCAACTTATCCGATGCATTTAAATTAGCACAATTATTTTTCTACCATGAAGAGGTCTACCTGTTAGAGATATGCTCCCCCACTTAATACCTCTTCTCTTCCTTCTCCCATGTAGACGGTGGGTATAAACCAAGAGAGCAGGATATTACACTCCCAATGGTCAGACAAGATGGAGAATTTTCTTGCTCTATTAAATCCAATGTGTGCTGTGCTGCAACTACCAGAATGTAATTGGAAAGAGTTAAGCAAGAGGTAGATGTGTTCTGAAAGTGAAAGAATGCCTGGAAAGAAGATGGAGAAAGAAATGGAAAAGAGAGTTGAAGGAAAAAAGAAAAAAATGCAGGTGTGAGTTTAAGAACAGCATTGAGATCTATCACTGCATTTAAAGTTAGTAAGGTACGTCTGCTGGCTTAGAAATACCACAATTCAGAGATCTAAAAATATACCTAAACTTTAGAAATGAATTCAGTTGTAGTTGGAAAAAGAAAGAAAATGGAAAAAGTTACTGAATCCCATATAAATTAAATTAAAATAATAACAAAAAGGATTCAGAAATGAAACAGCAAAATTGTAGAGAGAAGTAATTATGAAGTTCTTATATTATGAGGTACATTTACATGTTACTATTTTCCTTTTAATAACCTAAAGGAAAAACTCTTTATAAAAAGCTCTTGAATCTGAGAAATGATTTTTATTTTTTTCAAAGATGAAAATCTGATGTCATCTTTGATTCCCCTTTTCTTTGTATTTTTTTTATTATATACTTTTTAAATGCAAACCTTAGTGAAAAATCAAGGGGAAGCACAAAACCACAAGCGTAAGAACATTAGTTAATCCAATGGATACCTTCTTTTGCAAATTAGTCAGAAAAGATAACAAAAACTTTTCTTTGTTTTGGTTGTTATTTCAAGAGCAAGGACAGTGATTCTTAACTCGATGCTGTCCTGGTTTGTACCTTCAGGGCATTTTGTTCAGGTCTGGGGGCTCTGGATCCAACAGGTCTTTGACCAACAAAATTCTGAGTGACGGTTAATAATTTTCTGGATGTCTAATAGGTGGTGGAAAAAGAGTGGAAATAAATAGCTGTTTCTAAATAGCTGAAGCATTGTCAAGTGGAGCAGAGACGAGATTCATTCACTGAGACCCTTTGAGGACAACAAAACCCAAGCAGGGGAAGACTGCAGAAAAAGGATAATAGCTCATTGTAAGAAAGAACTGCCTAAAATTATTTTGTATGCAAATATGTCTGGCTTTCAAAGGAGACGGTACATTTCCCATCACTAGAAATAGAGAGGGAAATGGAGTGGCCTCTTACTATGAATGTGGTAGAACGGGCTCATTCATCTGCTAAGGTTGTACTGAATAATCTTAACGTTTCCTACTAAATCTAAGACTTCATATATGTAAAATGGTTATGTAAAGTATATTAAATATTTTAAATGCCTCAAAGGTGTTCTTCTATTTTAAAAGCCCTCAGTCCATTATTTTGTATATTGATGAATGAAGCCTTTTGCAGTATATGAAACTCTCTTAACTTTTCTATTTTGAACCTAAAGATTTTATGTCTTTTGTATATAATGTAATAGATAAATAAACAGATGAGAGAGAGATAACAGATATTAAAAGTGATTCAGTTATATATTTACATATATAGTTACTCAAGCTAATAAATTGAATAAATCAATCCAAAAAAAAATCAAGATTATAATTTCCACTTCACACGGCTTTCTGTTACAATTTTTGCTGTTGGTTTTGTTGTTGAAGCACATACGAGGCCTAAAATAAATGAGCCTGTACCCATTTTCAAATAAAATTTTAAAATGCATTTCCTAAATAAAGACTTTTATCAGTAATAACCCAATTCATTTATGATGAGTTCTGGAAAGGGTCCAAGAAAGTTAATTTTTGTGAGGACTCTGTCCTATTTCCATTTAAATCTATTCTACTTCTATTGTTTTTAAGTGGCCACATACTGGTTCCATGCTTCCTTCACTTTTTTTTGGAAAAAGGGATGTCAGAGAACACAAAGAACTAGGGCTGATATAAAAAAAAAAAGAATAAGAGGGGTGGAAAGGCCACTTTCCTCAAGTCGTTATTTCAGCCTTTTAGTTTTTTATTTCCTCATTTATTGAGGATGGATGAGAATGAGACATTGAACTGCCCTACCAGGGACCAACATTGTCCAAACAATTAAAATAGTGTGATATGGTGAGGGCCAAAACTCAAGTTAAAGAAAGCTAAATAAGGACTACTGACTGCAGCAGATAACTAATCAATCAGCAGAACACTGTATATCAAAAGTGGTGAGCACATGCAGTACATAGAAGGCACTGGAAAATAAGTCAACTTGCAAAGAAGGTAAGATGACTAGGAGAATTTCCTCCAACTGTACAAGATTGGGGGGCCTCTAAGATGCAGTTCTCAGCTACAAAGCCTTGACCCAAACATTTAAATGGGAGGGAGAAAAAGGGGAGGATCTATAACTAAATTAACTGGCATAGTGTGTCACCAAAGTTTATCTCACCCATATTTCTCATCTACAGGACAATCTATGCTATAAGAAATAGATAATGATGGTGATGATGACAAGCAAATTAATTTATAAACCTAGACACACCCATGGAAGTGTGCTTCTCGTTTGAGCACCTTTTCTTATTGGTGTCATGGAAAAAATAAAAATACTTTCATAAAATACTTTTCTGAAAAAGATGCTGAAAATATAGATTTAAAAAAAGGGAAGAATCCACTTCCAATGACTCTTCTGTGAGGATTAATAAGATGTTTATGTCTTCATACACCCACAAATGTCTACTAAGCACCTAGAGGCACTGACTTCTCCAACCCAGTCTTCCCATCGTGGCTGGAGGACCGTTCTCAACCTTAGATCTGACTGAGCCCCTTCCCCACTTCAACCCTTCAAAGCCTTCTCATGGTCATGGCCAATCAGACTCTGTCCAGCCTCCTCTTACCACTCCGTCTTTTACACTCTATTATCCATGCTTTTCGAACTGCTGTTAAGTTGTGTTCCTCTGGACACCATCACTCACCTTGACATTTTTGTACCACCTGTGCCCTCGCTATGGATATATTTCAGTAGACTGCCTTTCGTCTGTCTACCTCTCACTTATTTTTCAGGTTTCTGTCTCAATGTCCCTTCCCAGGACTTCCCAAGACTCTTTCAACTGGATTGCATGGGCCCACCAAGTACCCTGTACTGTTCCTACAAAGGCACAGAACATTTGACTACTTGTTCCATTCATTTGTCTATCTTCCCTGATAAAATGTAAACCTGATGATAAACGGAATGCCTTTTCCCCAGTAACTAGCACAAGGCTTGGTACATAATTGGAATACAAAAAAGGATTTGTTGAAAGAATGAATAAATGCATGAAGTAGAGAAACAGGGAATATAAGTGACCAGTATGGCAACAGAGTTGATTACACAGCTGAGTAGATTGCCTTATCCATATGTAATACGTTAGCCTCTTTCCCAAGCATTTAGCCACAAGAGTGATCCTTCCTGCAGACTGGGAAAGTGGAGACAGAACACTTGGTGCCTCTTCTAAGTCATACAATTAAACACCGGCAGAGGAGGGCTGAGAACCCCCATCTCCAGACACCTTCGGGTCCTCCCCCAAACTGAGATTTACTTTATCATGCTGTCACAGAAAAAAACACCAATCACTGGATTAAGTCCCCCCTCAAACAATAAGGGGACTATATTAAATGGATCAATACCAAAGCGAGATATAAGTGTAGTTTCTCTAGAAGTTTTACTTCCATTAACTAACTTACCAAGGAAAAGTATTCCACAAATAATCCATGGGTATAAAATGCTCCTGGAAAGAACTAGGAAAAGCATTGAATTTGCTGGAGGCGTTTCCAGATAAAACTATCTATATTATGTTCCGCCAGTAAAATTGGAAGCATCAGAGGACACAGACATGCCTCAAACCTGATTTTCAATCCCCTGATAGTTTATCAGATTGCTGGCATCATCATGTTTTTGTAATTAAGCAGAATACATTTGGTCACACGTAATAACTAAAAAACAAGACAGCTTCTCTAGCGTTAGAACACTGTGTCCTCAACGTAACAGGACTGACTCTGTGTGAAATGAGAGAACATTCTGGTGAGCATGAAGCAAACCACACACCGCCCTCTGGCCTTGCTCTGCTGAGACTGAAAAGATCTTATCAGCCCTTTTCAGATTATCCAACTCCATTGGACTTTGGGCTTTCTTCTGTTTCTGCAGCTGTTTACCTTTATGGTATAATCTGAGATTAAATATAGGGGGAAAGACAAAAACTAAATTGTAAGAATTGTACTTAAGATATAATAGTCCCACTAGGAGACATGCAACATTTAAACCTTGAACACCAATGGCCATGCGGAACGCTACCATGGTCTGCACAATATATCAAACACACATGGCTATGACCTATATTTATGTACCCGAAAGGCTCCCTGGTGAAAGATAAGAATCTACCTTTTCATTTGCATAGAAGTGCAGTAGGAAAAGAGTAGCCTTAAAGTTCTAGTGAGAAAGGAAAAAACATTTAAAAAGTGTTTGCAGAAACCTGTTACAAAGTCTTAATGCCATACCAGATTTGTACCCAGTGATGGGCAAATATGTAGGACTTTTGTAGACTGAACTTGACTACGAAGATGTAGGCATTGTCACTGGATCCTGAGAACGTCACTACATTACCATTCGCAGCGTCTCAGAATTTCTGAGCCTCGGACAGTAAGTCCATTGCACCTCCCTACTTAATTCACAGGCTTCTGGATGATCACCGACGTGTGTTGCTTAAATTTGTTTGTTCCTTTCCTTGAAGCCTGTTGCAATGTGTTACGAGTGTGGAACTCAAAGCGTCTGGATGCCAAATGCCCTCCTCTGCCTGCTGTCAATCAAGTTGACTCGATGCTCTGTCCCAGGTCATCATTCCTCTTTGGCTTCTAGTAACAGATCTCTGAGAAATGACACTTAGCCAAACAAATATTGGTTTGCAAACGTCTATCAATCCTTAAAAGACCTTCGTTCTTCAAATACGCACTATACAAGCCTGTAGACTTATGGTGTCCTCATAACGCTCCCAAATTTCAGGTGTGCCCGAGTCACCTGTTGGTGCCAATTACCACGGCTCATTTTATACCCAAGTTGGTTTAAACATGTCAACTGGTATTCAAGGCTTTTTGAAGATTGTGATTTTTTACCACTTTCATGGTGAAGGAAATTTTCCTGTTTTCTTTCAACTTTTATTGTTTCTGGTCTTTTGCTCTTTGATTATTTCTAGGGCAATAGTCAAAATAAAATTTTAGTTCACCGCAACGTTGCACTGCAACGAAGAGCAGCCCCCACTCGACGCAACTAGAGAAAGCCCGCGCACAGCAACGAAGACCCAACACAGCCAACAATGAATGGATGAATGAATTAAATTTTTAAAAAAGAAAAGAAACTGGATTGAAAATCCAAGATCTAGTGCTGGATAGGAGGAGATGTCAAAAGATTAAGGGAGGTCACAGACTAATGGGGAAAGTAGGCAAAAGATGTCAAAAATATTATAAAGTGTGATAGGGGGTGCACCAGATATGGGGTAGCACCAAGGAAGGCACCAATCCAGACAGAAAGAGAGCTAGAATATTCCTTGCAGCAGGTGATGGTTCCACAGAGCAGGGAGTTCTAATGAGAACAAATCAGGCAGAGAAGGGAAATATTGCAGGTCCCAGGCCCACAATTGTCCAAAGGCAAGAAGATGTGTGTGCCCTTGGCATACCCAGGAACTCGCTGGCAGGCAACACGGACAGCAGGAATATTCAGAGCGGAGACAGACGTGGTGACCATGAGAAATAATAAACTTCCCTCTTTGCTTTACCAAAAACAAGAAAGGAAGGAAAGGAGGGATGGAGGGAAGGAGGGAGGAAGGAAGGAAGAAAGAGGGAAGGAGGGAGGGGGAGAGAAAGAAGGAAGGACAGGAAGAAAGGAAGGAAGGAAGAAAGGAAGGAAGGAAGAAAGAAAGAAAAGGAAGAAAGAAACTGGATTGACATATTCAGAGGCGTACCACTGAGTCCAGGACAAAGACCAGAGGCATCTTTTACATTGACCTGTTTCTCTCTTGGGAAAGATGGGAGAAGGTGATTTGCAGTCAATGTGTATTTTCACACGAGTCCCATTGGTATCGCCTAGAGAGAAACATTGAGTTTTCTGCTTCCAACAACTGATGTGACCCAAGAAAAGAAATATTAAATTCAGTCTTAAAGCACCATCCACACGTAGTGGTAGTTACGCTAACACATTTTCAACTGGCACCAACCAACAGAATCATCTTGATCCCAGGAGGTGACAACATGAAATACGAACGACAGTGTTCAAAACATATAAATCTTCTACTTCGTGTTTGTTGAACTTCGGTTTCCTCCATATCATGAACCTATGAAGTTGAAAGTCTGGTCTTATGTCTTTGGTCCGTTCAGTTTTAGTGTGAGCGAGAATTGGTTAAAACTTGAATAAGAGCAATTTTATTCATAATGTTCTCTAAATCGGCCTTCATATTTGACATCCTAAATAGTCAAAAGAGGTTTATATTTTAACTTAAGTTGTGAACAACAGCTGGAACTATCACCCCTAGTTCCTAACTTGCAAGCAAATCAAAGGACCTCCTCCCCACCCCTAGTGTCCACTTGTCAACGCTGGGGGGTGGGAAAGGGGGCGTGAGGTGGAGACTGAACCACTGCAGCAAAAACTCCGAGGATCTGCCACTGACCCAGCACTTTGCGTGTTTTTCTCCCACTGATGTCAGAGCATCAGGAAAACATGAAGGCTTCCTCCACCTTTTCATCACTCCGGCCCCCATAAAAGTTGAAGGAGGCCTCAGCTGGGAGCTCCATAAGCTTAGGAGGGAGGGCTGGAGAAGCTCAGAGGATTAAGATGAAATACTCACAGGGCAAAGCGAGATTTCCAAAGACCAGCCTCACATCAGTGTTGTGTGGAGGGCTGTTCCCGTGTTCGTCAAAAAGGAAGAAACTTTTCCTCCCTCATCTTACTCCCCATGGCATTTTGACTTAGCACTTATAAAACAATAATCTGCATCACCCTTAAGCGTTTACAGAGTCCTTTCCTATATGTGTTTTAAGTGAATCTCAGAACCGTGAGGATGGATATATTTTTTTCTTGTTTGACAAATTCTGGTTCCATTTATTAGTGATGTGACCTTGGGCAAATGAGTTAACAGCTCTGTGCCTCGTGTTTCCCTTTGGTAAAATGGGATCAATTATAGTATTAACCTCACAGGACGGTAAAGATGAACAAATACATAAAGTACTTAGAACCCTCTCTGGTACCTAGAAAGTGCTGGAATATGGTGGCTGGTATTAAGATTACCTACAAACGAGGCTTCTTGATGGAATTTAGTGAGAGGCGCTGTCCCTTTACTCAACAGTTCAAAACCCTGTTCTTATGACACCAGACTTATATTCTCTCCCTCTCCAGACTCCTCTGGTCTGCTCTCTGAATCTGCCAGATAGGTTAAGTGGACGAATTTAAAAATCTGGCCATCTTCCAGACTTCCCTGGTGGCGCAGTGGTTGGGAATCCGCCTGCCAATGCAGGGGAGACAGGTTCGATCCCTGGTCTGGGAAGATCCCACATGCCGTGGAGCAACTAAGCCCGTGCGCCACAACTACTGAGCCTGCGCTCTACAGCCCGCGTGCCACAACTACTGAGCCCACGAGCCACAACTACTGAGCCCGCATGCCACAACTACTGAAGCCCGCGCGCCTAGAGCCCGTGCTCCGCAACAAGAGAAGCCACCGCAATGAGAAGCCTGCGCACCACAACGAAGAGTAGCCCCCACTCGCCGCAACTAGAGAAAGCCTGTGCGCAGCAATGAAGACCCAACGCAGCCAAAATAAATAAATAAGAAATGGTAATTTAAAAAAATAAAATAAGATGTAGCCATCTTTATAACAACTATTTTGTGAGACAATGGATTTGATTTCCAAGCAACTTTCCATATATAACTCATTAAAATCAGGGGCTGCTCACCACACTATCATACCTGAGGTTTAACGTAGCATGTGGGCTGAGGGAGAGGCATGGGAGAAACATTTTAGAGCAGAAGCGGGCCATTTACTTAATATAAACATTTGGGGAAATCACTGCTTGGGTGAATCTGGTAGTATCCTTCGTGCATCTGAGGTTTTGACTAACTCTACCCGTTTGTACAAAGTTGTTACAGTCCTGTTTTCTAAGTGTTTCCTAAGCACTTGAGCAAGTTCAGGCGTTTAGTACTTCTCCTCCTACTACTCAAAAGCAGCAGAGATGCATTTAGTTAGAACCTCCAGTTAAGGACTGAGTCCCTTGCAACATTGCTCTTGTTTCCTTGGAATTGTTAATAGATGAACAGGATCTCTCTCAATTGTGTTCTGAGGAATGTTTAATTCAAGTGAATGAGCAATTGAATAATTTAATGTTTGCTATGGATGGCAAATTTTTTTTAACACGAAAGATGCTTTAAGTTCCCTTTTTTTTTCTTTTCTGCTATATCTCTTCTCTGGGGCAGAGCAGTATAAGATTCTGAAAAGACCATGGCCTTTGGAACTCGTCAGACCTGCATTTTGTTTTGTTTTGTTTTTTGGCCATGCCATGCAGCATGCAGGATCTTAGTTCCCCGACCAGGGATCGAACCTATGCCCCCTGCAGTGGAAGCACAGAGTCTTAACCACTGGACTGCCAGGGAAGTCCCAGGCCTGCATTTTGAATCCCCTTTCTGCAACTTTGTGGCTGTGGAACTTTGGGAAATTTGCTTAGCTTCTCTGAGCCTGTTTCCTAAACTACAGAATAGAAATGGAAGTGATCCATGGAAGGATTGCTGTGAGCATAGGATGCGTGGTAACCAACCTGGGCCAGCGCCTGACTCGTGATGGGCATTTCAGACGTGTGCCTCTCCTCTCCTCCTCTCCAGTTCTGTTGGAACTAATTCAAGCGCCACTCTCGCAGGCAGTGCATATGAGAAAGGTATTTGCTGCTCCATTGCTTCCAGAGGAATGTTTTCAGGCCACATTAACCTAGGACTAAAAAAAAAAAAGTTTCCCCGCTTTTCCTGGCTATTTCAGTACCCCCGATGCCACTTGAAAGTAAAATCCCTCCTTCCCACCCACCTCAAATGTTTCTCAGATTCTAGAAAAATCCTTCACTTTCCTCTTCAATCCAAATTAAAACAGTGGCTCTGCCACTTTTTGCTGTGTGACATTGGTCAAGTTACTTAACCTCTCTGTGCCTCCACCGTCTTGTCTGTAACATGGGAATACTAAAAAGATCTAACTCACAGAGTTGTTTTGAGGAATACAAGGGTTCCTACAGGTGAAGCACTTAGAACATTTCCAGGCATAGAGTCAGTGCTTAAGAACTGGCTGCTGTCACACTCCGCTCCAGCTTCCTGGGGCTGCCAACCTGGTTTTCTTCTTGTGCTTGATGCTGCTGATGGTTGTTTCCCGGCACTACCTTTGTATAACCTGAAACTGTCCACAGCCACAAGTCAGGGATGGGTTCTCAAGGGCCTTTGAGCAGCCACCTATTAGCTGAGCTTTCTCTACCTGGGACATCCTGTGACCATGTGATCACCCGCTATAGGACCCTTACAGCCATGCAGCTGTGTTCCTGCAAAACAGAAACATTTGTTTCTGGTTTTTTTTTCCTCTCTCATAGCTCCCTCCCTCACATTCAGGCATGGTCTCCCAGGGCCGGACCAGGGGGTGATATGGGTGACGAATCCTCCTCTGATCTCAGAATCACCCTTTCTGACCATGAAGCATTTTCTCTGGCTCCAGCTTCGGTGCTTTGATTTCTCCCACCTTGAAGGTGAACACTGTTAGGAAGACCCTTCAATACCTCCTGCAACCAAGGATACTCCTGAGTCTGCCTTGCATGCCTGAACCTTGGGTCCCACTTCATCTGAATTCCTTCCTCTTGAAGATGCAAGTCAGTGAAATAAACTCCTAGAGGCGTTTCGGGCACCAAATGTCCTTGTTTGAAAAATAAAGTGTGATTTCAAGAAACAGCCATAGGACCTGCTACTACTCTATCAGAAAATATAGAGGAAGTAGTGCTAGATGCTACAGAGAAAGGTTGTTTTCTCCCCTTTCTTCACGGTCATCCTTAATCTAATCTGAGAGAGAGGAACTACAAATGCCGCTTATAGACATCTGTACACAGACGGTCATTGTCATGTGCTAAATTGTTGACATTTCTTGCCAGAAGAATGCTCCGGGAAAAACCATTGATGAATATATGCTACTTGGGTTTCACCTTGTCAATGCTAAGTAGAAATCTTTGTTTGAGGTTATAGCTGAGATACGCCCAACAAAGTCATGATGGGCGAGTAAGAAAATGTGGCAGAGTAGCAGCAAACCTTGATAACAGCCCCTGTGCCGGTGCTGATCTCAAAGGCATCACAGCTTGTTCCTGGTAAAGGAGAAGAACAAATTTCCCCAATTGTCTTGGAGTACAGTGTGAAAGGCATATATATTATTTATGAAATTTCATCATTAGAAAGAACTCTCCATGCATGCCAGCAATTTAATGTTTCATTTACTACGTGATCACCAGTCTAGAATGATTCTTCTTTAACGTTCATTCAGAGTTAATGATTATTTCGTAAGTGGGAGATACACCCCAGATGTGTGGAAATTCACTCCCATTCATTCATTCATCCTTCCATCCAGCAAATATTTATTTAGACCCTACCAAAGGCACGTGGAGGAACGAACTAACAAATGAATGCATGAAGTTTTTTAAATACCAGAATTTAAGACAGCTTGCACTTGAATGTATGGGTATTTTGAGCCAGTCGGGCTCCAAAATTAACAGACCCTAGAATAATTTCTTTAATGCTCATTCAGAGCTAATGATTAGTTCAAATATGAAATGTAAACAGCAAATAAAGTTGAGCAAATGTAAATTATATTTTGAAAGAAACAGCTAGTAATTTTATTCCAGAGGTCTCACTCAGCAAAATCTAGTCCAGATGTGTCTGAATCTACATCTAAATGTTTTTTGTAGCTACTTAATCTTCAATCATGGAGGACTGTGACCTGCAGTACAGAATCCACAAGTTCTTATAAAGGTTCAATGATTGCTCAAGATATTGACCAGCCACTGGCATTATCCAACTCCTTTGGAACCTGAATTTGTGACACTTTCTTAGCTCTAGATTTTCACTCTTCAGTTTGTTATAGATCTCAATATAAAGATATGCATATATGCTCTGTGGGAACAAAAAAAGAAAAAGTATTGTCTTTCCTTCATTCTTCATATTGAGGAAAATTGTCTGGTTTTTAACAGGTCTTACACATAGGTAGATACCAGTAGATTTAGTGAGTTCAACTTGGATTATATCCTGTGATGTCAGTGCTGTGTGTTTTGGTATCAATTATGGTTCTAATTGCAATCATGAAGTTCTTTTGAATTAACCACTTTAAATAGGAATTATAGCCTTTGTGTATAATACTTTCGTTTAAAAATAAATAAATAAATAAAGATGAAAGCCCTAAAAAAAGATAGTAGCGGACACCGATTTGATTTTTGAACTATTTTAGAGTACAGTCTATACCTGGTGTACTACATTGATTCAGTTTTTGTTATTATTCTTATATCTGTCCATTTTTATCTAAAACCTTTCGATAGCTGTTTCGATCATTATATTAAAATAAAATTAGGTACGTTTGAGGTGCACGAACCTTTGCAAACTTACAGAGCTACAGATTTAAACATGAGCTGGGGGCTACCTTTGTTTTGACTCTGTTAGTCCCTCCTCCCCTCAGAGGGTGTGTTAAAAGAAACTGGCTCAGTTAAAAGGCGCTTCATGAAAGATGCCTTGACATCCACACAGGGTTTAGAAACCCACAGATAAACACCAAAAAGGATGTGAAGCAAAAAAGCCCCAATTAAGCTTGTTTTAATTCAGCTAGAGATTAAATAACTAATCTCTAATTTTTTATCTGTTATGTTTTATGCCAATCAAAAATCTTCCAAATCATAACTTTCATCAATCCTGGCGTTTGATGAACGTTGACTTCAGAGCTACTGTTGCTACAAAACAAAGCACTACCAGCCAACACGCATAAGAGAAACATTTGAAAGATGGGGTTTTCTACTTATCTCCTTTCTTTTTTCTTTTTCCTTCCCCTCTCCTTTCTCTGTATGTCTTTATTATGTGAGCAAATGATCAAAGAGTAAAGAAGTTCAGACCACAGAAAGGATTAGAATGGCCACTAGGATCATGGTTTCCTTCTCATGAGAGTAGAAAACTGGCTGAGTCCCTTGTAGAAAACTGCTTCCCAGGTTTGATCAGTGCAATTTCAATTCTGCTTTAAACAGAATGGCTCTCAGGCACACACTGCTATTGTCTCCTTACAGATTTGCAAAATGCCTCTATGCTTTCCCATGGCCAAGGAAGCTCTTCAATCCTTAGTTGTCCACGGGAGCTGGTTTATTAGATGAGTATATGTACCAAAGGAAGAAGTGGATTATGGCTGGCTTAAAGGTGGTACAAAGGATTCGTTTTAATTTGGCCTCAAATTCCAAAGCTCTTGAACCACAAAAGATCTGTCTGCACTGAAAACTAATATATGTATATATTTTTATTTTTAAAATTAATTTATTTTTATTTTATTTATTTTTATTTTTGGCTGCGTTAGGTCTTCGTTGCTGCACGTGGACTTTCTCTAGTTGTGGCAAGCGGGGGCTACTCTTCGTTGCGGTGCACGGGCTTCTCATTGCTGTGGCTTCTCTTGTTGCGAAGTACGGGCTCTAGGTGCGTGGGATTCAGGAGTTGTGGCTCGTGGGCTCTAGGGTGCAGGCTCAGTAATTGTGGCACACGGGCCTAGCTGCTCCGCGGCATGTGGGATCCTCCCAGACCAGGGCTCGAACCCGTGTCTCCTGCATTGGCAGGTGGACTCCCAACCAATGCGCCACCAGGGAAGCCCAGTATATACATTTTAAGAGGAAAGAAAAGCATAGAGAATGGTGATTTGCTTTCCAGGTGAGGTATCTTTTTGGAATAAACACAGGGTTCCTAAGACCCATTTCCTCTGTGCACAGACATTTTCTCTAAACTGAACATGTTTTTGTTTGCATAAAGTCTGGTTTTAGTCCCAAACTACAGAATTTCACAAAATTTTCCAGACATTGGCATGTGTACAGTAAAGGTTCTCATTTCTTCCCTTTCAAGGCGTTTCCATTCAAATGATCTGCATTTCTTGTGTTGTGTGCAATGTATTTCACGAGGGAAGAAGTTTCATGAAAACAAGTAAGATGCAATCCTCACTTATAAGGATCTTGCATAAACAGAGAAATCAGCTGCTCCGATAAACATGGCAGAAGCTGTATCCAGACCATTAGCTCTTCCATGACCCTGTAAAAGTGATTTGACCTTTCCACATTTTGTTATTCCCTAGAAAAATAAAGGAGCAAAACTAATCCACAGGGGCTATGGAGATCACGTTCATGAAGTTGAAAAAGTGATTGCCACGATGATTTATCTTAATTTACTTGAATTAATCTACATTCTGTCGTACTATCAGTGTGTAATACACAGGCACACACATCTCTTTGGGAAAGAATACCCACCCTCCCAGCTGATTAGCTTGAAGGAACAAGCATGAGAACACTTGATAGAATGCATTCAGTGTGTGTGAAACTAATTTCCATTTTGCCCCACTTTTGTTCTGGAGGCTTTCTGATGCTTTTTACACATGATTTCATTGCATGAACATGTGTCTGCATGCACCTCTGCGTAGAGCCCTAAAATTAAATCGACTTGCTGGCTACAGTTAGAGAAAATCCTTCTCTAGCTTCTTTCTACCACTCAATAAATTATTACAGTCTGTGCACAAAACACAAATTACATGCTTTATTAGTATGTTCTGTGGTAACCTCAAAACCACAAGTGTTTACATGTGCTGCACGCATGCACTTTGGGGCTTTTTAATAGCCGGTTGACAAGAGATTAAAGGCAGAAATATGGCATTTTATTAAAGCAAACATATCACTATGCCTACCATGATGAAATGATCTAGTTTTCTTCGGACACAAAAGTTTCTGTTGAGTGATGCCTTCGAAATTCCTTGAGGGTGCCCTATTATTCACTTTCCTCAACAGAGAGCAGGTGCAAATGGTCTCCAATTTTCAAAGAGTATTGCCTGGTCATTCTTTACTGTCAAAATGAAGAAGAGCATAAAAGTTAGGTCAATAAAGTAATATAAAATGCTTAATATAAAAATTCAGGAATGAATGATTAACCATTAAAAACTTACAGTAGCTATTTCATCTAGGAGAAAAAAAAAATGAACATTTCCCCTGAAACCTATTAACACTCCTTGTAAACAATATTCTTTTTTGAAATATATGACCTTCCCTCATTCTCTCCACACCCATGGCATTTTTCTTGTATCCACTTTACCTCTACTGATAGGAGGTTGAATTCCTCAGGAAAGAGTGTTCCGAGCCCCTCTCTCAGACGTATGTGGTCTCCTACTGCATATTTCACCAGGATGTTCTCATCAGCATCAGATGCTAATCTGACAACCTGTTACTGTGATCCAACTCCAAAATTACAGAATTTGGTCTACGGCCAAAGCACCCTGAACATGCCCGATCTTGTCAATATTACAGAATTTGCCAGGGGACAGGAGGCAAAAGACTGCCAAAACTTAAACCCATCGCTCCCTTATCGATCTACAGTATTGGACAAATTGATAATTGCAGAAATTAGTATACGTACCTCTCCTTTCTTGATCACCTCCATTTCTTGTTGATATCTGTTCAGTCCCTGTGACCGTCAGATAGAGGGTCGTGTGCAGAGAAATGCAGAAGTAAAAAATGCTTTTCTGTATTTTTGAGGAAATTATTTAAAGCAGGGTTTAGTTTAGTCTATGACTTCTTTTCAGATTTAAATCATAGCAAAAGCAAGACCGTTCAGGATCTATCCTAAAGCTAATCCTTCAGTTTCCTGATGTTGTTAAGAAAAATAACACCCCGGGCATAATATATATGAAGAATGATTTTGATTTAAAAATTGTGAAATGGCCACGGTCAGTAAGACCGCCTCTTGAGGCTGCCAAATGTTTCCTACACGATGTTTCTAGAGTCACTGAAGAAGGCCCCACTGCCATGTCATCCCGAGAAAACCATCACCCGGGCTGTGGCAAGTTGGTTAGCGTGAGAGGTGAGTATGAGTTGATCCTGGGAATAAACTCACACTGCAGAAATTTTAAGGATTCTTGCAAATCTCTCATTTTACAGAGTTTATTTGCTTCAATAGACATCGTGAACTGCCAGCCATTTCCCAGAAGTCTTCCTCCAAATATTGGACAGAGATATCCAGGCGACACCTGCTAAGGAGCAAGGAAGCATGCTGAATAGTGTCTTTACTGGGTTATGAAATATTTGTTTAGCACCTAAGAAGCATTCTGTTCTTGAGAAACACCTCAAAGAGAAACAACTAAAGAATGCAAACACACTCAGGGCAATAATGCTCCAATATTTCAGGCAGGTATAGATGGCATGTGAAACGTGCCCCATATTTGTTCTCCTTATGTTGACATTTAAAAAAATCAAACAGTAGATTCCCTTCATTAAATCTACAACCACTTCAGTGTTCACAACACTGATAGGCCTGGCCATCCCTACCCTATGGGAGTAATTTGCAGTCCTCCTGCCTCTGCTAAGGTTTGGGGGTATTGTCGTATGGAATTTCTTTCGTCAGCCATTTCAATGCAATTTTAAAATAATAAACTTTATTTATATAATTACTTATTTTCTTATGCTCTTGACTTATTAAAACACTACTGAACAAGATGTATTATTTCTGGTAGGTTTATTTATATTCTATTTTTCCTTTGGTGTTTGTGTCATACCTTCTGCTAAAAAAACAAGAAGACTAAAACCGATCGCAGCAGTGAGGCTAAGGAATGTGGAAGTCTTGGATCTCAATGAAACTACAAAATTTTCTCTACAGGTCATTATCAAAACTCCACTCAGGGCTTCCCTGGTGGCGCAGTGGTTGAGAGTCCGCCTGCCGATGCAGGGGACGCGCGTTCGTGCCCCGGTCCGGGAAGATCCCACATGCCGCAGAGCAGCTGGGCCCGTGAGCCATGGCCGCTGAGCCTGTGCGTCCCGAGCCTGTGCTCTGCAACGGGAGAGGCCACAGCAGTGAGAGGCCCGCGTACCAAAAAAAAAAAAAAAAAAAAAAAAAAAAACTCCACTCAACTTAAGGGCCAACAGGAAACAAGGTAATTTTCACCAAACAATCTCCGAATATCTCAAAAATTGGAGGCAGCTGGTACATATGAAGGCAAGGACACAGGATGGGGATAAGAACAACGAGCTTGGTCTGTATAAGTAGTAACTACACCCCAGGTAACCTCTCCCATCTGATTCAGACAGGTTACTACATCTCTGCCACCCTACAGGACATGGGAGGTTTACTGTACAAATATTTTAAACAAGAGATGCTCTGGGTTCACAGACATAAGACACAGTTGACCATAAGATTGAAACACCAAGAAGGGGGACAGTGAAAGTGAGTATTAGACTCTGAGCCCACATTCCTCTTCCCTTGTCTGGCTCTCAGAGCCCTGCAGCCAAGCTAACATCAAACTCTCTTCTACACCGTCTCTTCCCCGGCCTCACAGTCAACAGATTGGAGGGTTTCCTTCTGGGAAAATCCCCCAATCCAAGAAAAAATTCCTATGGAGACTGGCTCTTGGAAGGCCCCAACCCAAAGGTTGCCCCAATACATCTGCCTGCTCACATATCCAGACCTCCTTGTTAGTGCATCACTGCCTCGTTTTCAATATAAACAGAGAGCCAGAGATATAAAACATTTTTTAAAACCTCCAACAAGAAAGACAAAGATTAAAGGAGATAGAGAAAGGAAACTCAGAAAAAATAAGACTATTAAGAGAGAAAGGGAAAACTAAAAAACAAACAAAAATCCTGAAATTGATAGCCTAAAAAAAAATGAGAAAGTAAGAGCAGATTTATGAAACAAAGAAGGATATTATTAAGCAAAAGAGTTGTTCATAAAACAATAGCCCTTGGAAATTAATAATTATACAATTATTAATGAATTGTATAAGAGAAGTTAAAAATTCAATTTAAGGACTAGAAGATAAAATCGAAGAACTTCCTGAGAAGGTAGAACAAACATTCAAAAATGAAAAATTGTATAAGAAAGAATCAATCTGAGTTATAGAAAGAGAGAACAACAAAATCAGAAAGAAAAAAATCCTTCAAAGAAATAATGCAAACAAATTTCTCAGCACAAAAAATAACCCAAAACATCAATACCAGATTGAAGGGTCCATGAAACACTCAACTCAATGAATGAAAAAGAACCCAATGAAAACATATTATTAAAAGCTTAGGTCACCAGGGAAAATAGAGGCAGATATCTCCAAGGAAAACATCACCGTATTTATAGGGATGTGACAGTCTTATCAGAGAATCTGAAGATAAATTAATAATAAGTGTAAAGGGAAATTAAAAAAATAATACAAAATAAGGCAATTATTAACTGCCTGAGCAGTACAGGAAAGGGAATGTCATGGTCGTACTCTGCATTACTTAGCTGTAAACAATATGCCTACAGTCATATACACAGTGACTAGTGAATTAACACAAAAATTGTGATTGAAATATAGCAGATACGCAAGTGGAAGAAGATGAAGGGGGTTATGGAGCTCCACAGAAAAGATAAATTGCATCTTTCTGCTGTAAGAAATCACTGTCTAAATAATGTCTAAAATAAGAAAGCCTAAAAATGGTAATACACAAATATTATTTTGAAAAACAAATTTTAATGCAGAAGAAATGTCCAAAAACAGTTTCTTAGAGTAGTTCAGAGTGGGTGGGGTTGTCAACTGCTGTTTTTATTTTCAAGCAGATGCTCTTGAAAATATATATACATATGTATTGTTTAGTTAAAACTTTTTTTTAATTAAAAAACAGTGAATGAGGTAAATAGAGAAGCACTGATACGGTATTATGTTCAAGACATTAAGTTATATTAAGTGAGCTACAGAATCCTAGTTATGTTGCTAAAGTTACATATTTGGATATTGACTCATATATGTATTTTGTTGAAAAAGACCTAGAAGCAGCCACGTAGAACTAAAGTGGCAACCCAATGGGAGAACTTAATACAGGTTTGATTCCTTGAAATGTTTATTTTTACAATGTCTTCAAATATTATAGGTATGATTTTTAAACCTTTGGTCGCTTTAAACAATATTCAATCCATATGAAATTATATGTATACGTGCATAGGGAAATACATAAAATTGTGGTCACTAAGATATTGGGATGATATCTCAGAGTGAAAGAATTTCACTTACCTTTCATTCTATGTTTTACACTATCCTCTTTGAGTTTTTGGAAATGATAGAGCAAAAGCCAGCATGTGTGAATATACGGCCACAAAGACTTCAATATAAACCTGTGACAAGGGATGATGCATACGGGTAAGTAACTCCTGGAGAGAACGATAAAAAAAATAAACAGTTGAATTAAGATGGTACGATTATGCCTGAAAAAAATTTTAACCACCCATCTTTTGTATACATGGCATTTATTTAAAGAAAGAATGACTTTGTCTCCAAAAAAATAAATTTAAATAAACAGGAAGACAACTGGCGAATGTGGACAGAAAAGGAGGGGGATGGATAGAAGAACACGTGTTTGTTTAGCATTTACTACAGGCTAAGTACTAAGTGTGTCTTGGCGGCAGGCGCAGCAAGTGACATACACAGGTTTTTCTCCACCACCTTAGCACAATATCCATGTCCAATAAACATCTTTAGTAAAGTATATCTAAGGATGAATGAATCAATAAACCAATGAGTTATGGACATTTTTAAATTTGGCAAGAAAAGAAGGAAGGAAAATAATGGCACCCGCAATGGTAATGCGCAGTAGCAATATTAAGTAATGGGTTTGGTATGGTTTTCAGGGTAATGGAAACGGAACATGTTTAAAGAGAGAGGGGTTTCATGGACGGTTAAGATGAAAATGTAGATGAGGACCTGAAAGGATTTAAAGAGATGAGATCCAGAGCAAAAGTGCGGCATGAGCTCTGGCTGCCTTTTCTGGGGGATGAGGGGATGGCCGTTGCCTAATTCAAGGACAATTACCTGTGAAGGTGATTTTGGAGACATCTTGGGGAATTTACCTTGGATTGTCTCAAACTTCACATAAGTAATCAAAAGCTTGTGCTTGAGAAGTGACAAAAAAGTAAAACCAAAGCTTTTTATTTTTTTGGCGGTACGCGGGCCTCTGACTGTTGTGGCCTCTCCCGTTGCGGAGCACAGGCTCCGGACGCGCAGGCTCAGCGGCCATGGCTCATGGGCCCAGCCGCTCCGCGGCATGTGGGATCTTCCCGGGCCGGGGCACGAGCCCGTGTCCCCTGTATCGGCAGGCGGACTCTCAACCACTTTGCCACCAGGGAAGCCCAATACCAAAGCTTTTAAAGGATCTCTTGAAGATTAAAGATTGAAAGAGCACATTTGATTGTATTAAATAATTTAGATATTTTGTCGTGGTTCCAGACTTATTTTATTGCAATAAGTCAGAAGTTGCAGGATCATGAAATTCAGGTCATGTTTTTCTTCTTTCACTTAAACTACTGATAAAACTGTGTACTCATTTTGATGACTGATTGATATTAAACTCCTTAGAATTTCCGTCCTCTCATCTGTAGGTTAGAATTAGAATATGTTTAGAGCCCCCAAAACTCTTAGCTTTTACAGCTATAACCATGACTATAAAGGCACGTTGTCAAAGAAATCCTCTCAATAATACCAAAATATGAAAAGGACACATACAACCCTTTCAAATCATAGGTGAGAAAAGTGACCTGAAAGGCATTGACATACGATTTAAATGAGGGTATGATTTAGATTAAGGATATGATAACTGGGGAGAGAATGAGAAAGTTCAATAAAATCTCTCCGTGACTGAACATTGCAATTTAATGAAATGATTATTAATATGCATTTAAATGGAATATTCTTGAAGATACATATCAGAAACATGCTTTTTCCGAGGCTGTGGTCTCTCGGTGTCCACACAAAATTGAGAATTGAAGATGTAGCCATTAATGTAATGACTCCCTTTAAGTGAATGGATGATATGTGAATAGACTTAAACTCTTAAATAAAAATCAAATAATTGAGATATTGGACATAGATAGTGTATATATGAGTTTATTTCATTTGTACTTGAAAAACTTCTGAATATTTTTAATGTGAATATATAACTCCAAATTCCCTAATAAGTTAAATATTTAATAGAAATTTTATACCCTGAATTTCCATTTTAAATGACGTGGAATGTATGGGGAGAACGTACTGGGTTGATTGAAACAGCCAATGGTAGGACATCTCTTCTATAATCTATAGATGACACACAGAGAAAAACAGAGAAGAAAAAAGGCTGCATCAGTTGCCAAGACTGGAAAGATAGCCTGTAAAAAAAAAAGAAAAAACAGAAAATGATGTATTTATTTTTAAAACAGACAAAACATATTTTAAGCATGACATCATGATAGAAACTGACAAAGGCTAGGTCAGCACCACTGACAGAACAGTTCATGTCACAGAATATCTGACTTGAGAGAACATTTTGAACACTTACCAAGGACATGAACCAACTTTAAAAACCCCATGGTGAGATGCATGTGACTAACAGTAGGACTTTATGATTTAGCTGGAAATGAATTTTAACCAGGTAGTAATATTATGGGTCACACTCAAATGCTCCCATGTGCTGAAGTTTAGAAAGATTTAGACTTGTTTTTTCTATAGTAGGTACAGACCATAGATTCTATCTCGGACTAGTATACCTCCTGGGTGCTTGGCCGACATTGTTATGTGTCTGATAGAAAGAGAAAATGAGGTTACAAAATTGCTCTACTATCACTTACTCTTAGATGGAACAGATAAAAAGTCCTTAGGGAAGTCATATTAATGGGCAATAGGTTTTCCAAAATTTAGCTACATTCTGGGAAATAGGGAGAGAACGCAGCACCCCACTTCATTTCCTACAACAGCAGTGTGGTTTGGTGAGGTATTTTTAAATTTTGGAAAGCAGAGCCATAAACAGTAACTTTTTGTTTTGTTTTGTTTTTGCGGTACGCGGGCCTCTAACTGTTGTGACCTCTCCCACTGCGGAGCACAGGCTCCGGATGCGCAGGCTCAGCGGCCATGGCTCACGGGCCCAGCCGCTCCACGGCATGTGGGATTCCCGGACCGGGGCACGAACCCGCGTCCCCTGCATCGGCAGGCGGACTCTCAACCACTGCGCCACCAGGGAAGCCCAAACAGTAACTTTTTAAATAAGTGTATTCAACTGAAAATCCATTCATTTTCTTAAAACATAACACATTTGTGTGTATGAGTATAATATGCAGTTAGATATTGGTGTTCAGTATAAGCTTTCTGATAAAGGGACTGCTTAGAGACAGGTATAAAGAATTTCTTTTTGGTGATCAAGACAAATGCTTCCCTTGTGAGAAGATGAGAGTCTTAAAAATCTCAAATAAAATGAAGTGCAGCCCAAATCCTATAAGCAATACAGCACAGAAAGAAAAAAAGACATTTGTTGAGCAAGAGAAGTGACATAAACAGAAACTAATAAAAATGGGGGAAAATGTAAACGTTTACAACTTTCTCTTAAAAGTGCTTATTCAAGCTTATTCATTACATTAGCAGAAAAGGAACAAAGACCATGATCTTGTCATCTAACACGAATACTCATTAGCATATCATTAGCATGTGGCAAAGTTTACATTTTCCTCTTATAAGCTCATGGCTTGGATGGGCATTCGGCACACCAGCAATCTGTTCTGAAATTGTGTGTATACAGTTTTGTGTATTTTGTATTCCTGAACTGTTCGTTCCTGAAATATTCTCCTCCAGTGAAACTCTCGAGCATAGCTCCATTCCCCACGACTTTGGAAGAAAGACTTCCTCTTTAAAACTCTCAGCTAAGGACACACAATGAAATGCCTCGTTAAGAATCTTAATTTAAAGCAGCACACAGTTCTGTATGTCAGAGGTAATGATTACCTTCTTTAATGAGCCCGACTTTTCCCTGTGATGAGTAAACCTCTCTCTGCTTTGTTTATAGTAACTCTGGATTTATTTCTGGCTTTCTTCAAGTGCTCTTATTTTTTAAAAATTAACATTATGCCTGTCTTCCTGGGGTCAAATTCTGCCTATTCTATACTCAAACCATGTGCTGTGTAAGCACTGTTAAAACCAATTACCCACATATTCCCGGGACATGCAGGGGCCTATAGTAGTCATAGAATCCACACCCCAGCTTCTAAGCAGAGCCACAGATAAACTATGTAAGGCTGACAAGGGTCTACCTTATGATTTTAAATAATTTCCACATGAACTATATATATTCAGAATGTCCCAGCAAACCTAAGCAATACAATTGAAAGGCTCTTGAACAAATTGATTTTATAGATATCTATTATAATCTTAAGAATTTAAGATATATTTTTACAGTTGGAGGAGGGCTTGAAAGTAATACCCCAGCATATGTGAAATTACCTAACAACTTGCTTTAATTATAATATGAAGTATTTTGTGGTTTTCTCAATATAGTTAGATCTTTTCCCCATTCTATCAGCTAACCCTAATATGCTGCCCAAATCTTATCTGCACTTCATACAAAATAACTGCAAATTTTAATTTTTTTAGTCTTTAGATGCTGAGTTTAAATCACATAATATAATTCCTTTGGTTTACAGATAGGAAAATAAAAGGACATTAAGTGATTTGTCTAAAGTCATATGATATGGATGTGACGGAAGCAGACCTTGAACACAGATATTCGGTATTTGGTATTTGTATTCAAATCTCTCTTGTCTACTAAAATCTGCCCTTTGCTTCTGGGAGAAGAGAGCGCCAATTATTCTTTCTAATGTTTTTGTGAGTTGCATGCCATCAAGTCAGGTTCACATAACAGTTTAACGATTTTCCACTTTGAAACTAGGAGCCAGGGCCATTCATTTCTTATTCCTCATGCCGCGTCAGACCCAGAGTCACCAAGTTTTGGAGCTGGAGAAAAGCTGAGAGAGCACGTGAGCGGACATGTTATGGAAGGGAAGGCATTTCATTAGATGTGAACTTGAACAACACAGAGAAAACCAAGGCACAGGCACGCCCATGTCACAGAGTCTAGACTATCACGACTATCACCAATTCCCAGCACAGCTCTTTTCTGACTGCAAAGCAGACTTCAGGGCTTGACATTTTATTTATCAGTTTATACTTGTCAAGTAAGAATGAAATTGCAAAACTGGACAACAATTTGCTTTAAAGTGACCTTAATCCATGAGCCTGGGCAGCTGGATGCAGACGAAGTCAGCTGAGGTTTACCTTCCTTTGGTCGCATTACTCTAAACATTACAGATTTGGCTCAATATTTATTAAAACAACAATAATAAATATTGAGAAATTTATTATTGTAAATTTATTTATCGATAATAAATTTTCTAAAACTTTAACCACAGCACTTGACATCTGACAGGGGCCATGACCGTGTGTAGTTACTTTAGAAGTTGTTAGTCTCTTTTGGCAACCAGCTCCTGAAAAGCCAGTAAAATTCATTACACATTAAGATTCAGCAGCTAACGTAATTAGAGCTTCCAACATTTGCAGAAAGTGCTTGCTGGACAGAACTAGCATATCCATTCTCCCAAGTTAATCCATATACTCAACGCAACAGGTTTATTTTCTGGAACTTGATAACTTTATCTCACTGTTTATATGAGAGAGCTAACATGCCACCAATAGTCAATTCTATTTTGAAGAAGAAAGTGGTGAGGGATTTGTCCTATAAGATGCAAGATGTTCTAGAAAAAGGAGGAGGAGAAAGAGGAAAAAGAGTGAGAGGAGAAAAAACAGTAAGAAAATCTCATGTGACTATGAGAATGTGTATTTGTGCAGGGCTAGGGAAATAGACCAAAGCAACAGAACAAAGAGCCCAGGAATATTTACATGGAATATATGGCTTAGTACTTGGAATATAAAAATAAAATTTTACCCATCTATAAAAAAAATTAAAACATGTCAACCTCTCTAGTTGTAAATGGAATGAAAATTAAAAACACAAGAGTCTACCTTTTCACACACATCAGACTGACCAATATGAAAAGTTGTTTTAAAGTGTTAGAAAGGATGTGGAGAAATAGGCAATATCTAGGAAAGTTGCAGATGACTAAGTCTGACCGAGGTGTTGGAGAAGGTCACAGAGAAGATGGTTGACCAGAGAGCTGGACCCAGGCAATTAGAGGTTCCTGACTCACCCCCCACGCCGTGGAATGCGGTTCTGCCCACGGTTTCTCACTAATAGCCTTTTGAAGGAAGCGGCCTTGAGAGTAATGTTTTGTTGAGATCATCCAGACCGGATACGTGCCTGAACCCCCTTAAGGCCTCTCTATATAAACTCCTGAGGTTCTGGCAGGTGGGTGTGGAGACCTACTCATCTTGTGGCCACTCAAGTCAAGCCTGGCAGGTAAGTTCCCTTGCTTATTCAACCTGCCACCTACCAATCTGGGTCCTCTGCCTCTTTCTTTGATCTCTCCTTGCCTTCCCTATCCAGGGGCCAGTTTTGAATTTCACCCTGAAAACCCCTGAGATTTCAAACCCACACTAGGACCAAGAATTCCACACTTAGGGAAAGCTTGTACATGTGGATACAAGAAAACGTATGCAAGAATATCCACTGCGTGATTGGCTGTAGCTAGAGGACAGACTCAGGTAGAAAACTGCCTGGACCATAGTTCTAGCACCAACACCTAGCCGCTCTCTGACTGTGGGCAATTTTCCAACCTCTCTGTGCTGTAGTTTCCCCATAAATAAAACAACTTGAGTGTTATTGTGAAGATTAAGTGAGTTCATACACAGAAAGCATGTTTAAAAAGTCTTCCACCTGTAAGTGTTTCCTATCGTTTTTATTTATTATATGTATTTAACCTATCCTGGTTCTTTACCCATACCAGTGTACCCACATAGCATCACAGAAAATGAATATATTTATACATCAGAACCTCATTATCCCATGTTCCACTAGGGCACATGGAAAAAACTCGTTTTCTAGTCTTCAAACTTCATTTCAGCTGCGGAAAAGTTTCTTCAACAAAAGCTTAAGCAGAAGTAACAGAGTCCATGACAGACCCCACCTTTCAGAAGTCAGCATGACATGGTTAGTCTACGTCAGGTCCCCCAGATATCAAGGGTAAATAAACACCATTAAAGAAAACCAGGTATGCCAGTTCCTAAACCTAAGACCTGGAGAGATATGGGGAGGATTGTCACTTTTTTGAAAGGAAACACTCTAGCTTTCCAAAAAATAATAGTTCCCTTACTTAATTTCATATGGGATTTGGTTTACAAAATGCACACACACACATACAATTGGCCAGAAATTTTTAGAAAATGTACAACTCAGTGAAGTGTTTTTTGTACTTTGGACTGTTTCTTTTATAATTACAAAAATAATAGAAAAGTTTGAAATATTAAAAATACAGATATAGAGATTAAAAAATACGTTTCTCTTAACCTCTTCCCTATACTCTGATGATTCTTTCCTTGACATTATACACACACACACACACACACACACGTGTACATATATACACACGCTACTTTAAACGCACATGGGATTGCAATATTCATTACATATGTATAGGACTGATTTTTTTCTTTATTTTTAACAGTATATTGTCTATTTTTTTGTGTGTAGACTATGTATATAAGGTAGAATTCTGAATTTTTATCCGTGTGTGACGCAGTTATCCCAATATCATTTATTAAACGATTTTCCCACTGATTTAAAGTGTCATTTTTATTATAGGCATGGTCTCTTTCTGGAACCTAGTCTATTCTATTGATCTATTTTTTCATTTCCATGCCCAAACCACATAATTATATTTACTATAGTTTTATATTATATTCTGGTACCTGTAGAAAAAGTTTCTCCTCATTCCTCTTTGTAAAATGTCTTGCCTATCTCTATTCTTTCATTCCTCCATATAATCTTTATAATTTACTTAGAAAGTTCTATAAAGTATATTTTGGAGATTTAGATTGGCATTTCTTTAAATTTATTGATTTATTTGTAAAAGTGGGATATTTTCAATATCCCAAGATATACTGTAAGAAGAAAAAAGTGGATTAGAAAGTAGATATCCTTTCTTTAATATTGAATGTCAAAGAAAGGTAATTTTCTAAAGATAAATAAGTAAAGGTACTCATTTTTATTGTGAAATAAGAAGGAAAGGATAAAGTGAAAAATAAAAGCGCAAACAATATCATGCATTACAGTTTAGCAGATCTGATTTTAAGGCAAGTCTCTTTTACCCTGTCGGGACCCAAATGTTCTCATCTATTAAATAAGCAAGTGGAACAGGATGAAGTCTAAGGCCTTTCCCAGCTCCATAGTCTACATTGCTCCTACTCTAGGCAGGACAAAATCATCAGCCAAACCAAATGGCACTAAACAGTGACCCAGACAAACGTTTTTCTTGTCTAGGCTCACACCTTATTTTGAGAGGAAGATACATTTGCTGCCCTCCATACATTTATTTGCAGGTTGGCCACGCAACACAAAGGAAGGTGTTGTCAATCTGATAGTTCACTTCAGAATACTGAGGCTCAGAGGGGTTAAGTAGATTTTCCAAGATCACACATCTAGCAAGAGGCAGAATGTCATTTTCATATTAGATGTGTGAGCCCAAAGCTGATTTTCTTTCTACCGAGTGGAGCAATTCTGAGTGATTGGTGAAGGAATGATTGAATAAATGGTTGGATGGATGGATGGATGAAATGATCACATTTCAACTGTGTCTCCTCATTTCAAAATAGAGAAGGAGGGGCTTCCCTGGTGGCGCAGTGGTTGAGAGTCCGCCTGCCCATGCAGGGGACACGGGTTTGTGCCCCGGTGTGGGAGGATCCCACATGCCGTGGAGCGGCTGGGCCCGTGAGCCATGGCCGCTGAGCCTGCGCGTCCGGAGCCTCTGCTCCACAACGGGAGAGGCCACAACAGTGAGAGGCCCGTGTACCGCAAAAAAAAAAAAAAAAAAAAAAGAGAGAAAGAGACACTTGCTGAGAAAAAGAAAGTAGACTTTGTTTTAGAATTTGCTTTTTCCTCCTC
Organism: Stenella coeruleoalba; assembly: GCF_951394435.1. Taxonomy (NCBI): domain Eukaryota; kingdom Metazoa; phylum Chordata; class Mammalia; order Artiodactyla; family Delphinidae; genus Stenella; species Stenella coeruleoalba. Next base: position 6,261,917 of record NC_137156.1, on the reverse strand, counting down.
ATCATAACTAGCTTTTAGAGGAATTAGTTTATAAAAGCAGTGATAAGGATAGATTAAACCGACTTTAAGCGTTAAAGACAAAAAGAGAAGTCATTCTGTGCTCCACCATGTCAGAGAATTTGACCAATAAAACAAGTGTTACTTCAGAAGTTGAGGAAGCCGAAGTTGGGATCCCTGCTCCTCTGAATGCTTTAAGTTAAAAAGAAGGTCTGATTTTCAAAGATACTTTACTCCAATTTATATATACATATGTTCAGGGAAAGTAAAGTAAACTCTAAAAACATGCCATGAATTTAATATCTGTTTTTTGTGTCCTTAGGTTTTGAGGAAATTTTGTGTATTTCTCAATGATTGTAAGAGAAATCATTAAGGAGAAAGACAGAAGGTGAAAAATTTGGTTGGAACTTTCACAAAATTTGTAGATATGAGGTGGAGCCGGCCTCTTAGAGGAGGTCCTTTACATATGGGGAGGATTTGGACTGAGAGTTCAGAGAGAGGGGAAAGCCAACACCTCATGTGTGCCGGGAGCCGTTGTGAGCCCTTCATAGACATGATTTCATTTAATGCATGTGGAGACTCTCAGCATAGGTATCATTACGCTTATTTTAGCAACGACAGTACGAGAGAACTTAAGAAACATGCCCAAGGTAGAATAGTGTGTATCATAAGCTATTGTTTCTATTTGTAATTATTAACAAATGCAAGCACAAACCAATATTTGCTTATACTACAAATGGAAGAATAAACCAGAATGTTTTAAAGAGGACACGTAAAGGTGAGAGGGGGAGGAAGCAGGAGAAGATAGACTTCTTTGAATATACCTTACTCTGTAGAATTCATCTGGGAACCACGTAAATAGTTTACATAATGGTAAACCAAAATTAAATGTTAAAAAGCAATCTGTAATCTAAAGCCAAATGAAACAAATGAACCTAAATAGGCAGCACGCTGACACAATTTTAAAAAGAGGAAAATTTTCAAGTGACTTTAAAACACAATAATATGACTGCACATCCCTAGTTGAAGAGATCCTATAGACAAAAGTAATCATGAAAAAGCTTTTAAATGTTTACAGTAATCAGAGTGGGGGGCGGTAGAATTGGTACTGCTCTTCTGAGATTATTGGGCATGAATTGCGTAATAAAGCAAATCCGTATTTAGGTTGGCATTACCGAGAACTGGAATTTTCATTGGAAGTTAGAGATGTAATATGGAAGGTGGCAAGTGAAAATCTTGGAATCCGAATTTGACTTGGAAATATCTGTATTAATTTATTGTACGTTTTACCTTTTTTTGTTTCCCTAGCACTCTCCACTGAAAACGAGCGCCATTAGCGCTCAGATGACTGCATTTAAACACTATTTCACACTAAAAGAAACCAGCACTCTTTGTAGAAATGACTGATGCCGCGCGAGGAAAAGGGAAAGTACAAAATGTGCCTGAAACACCTTAGACCAAAAAGCAAAAAGCTACCAAAGACTCTTAAGGTTGTATCAAAAGGACTCAGGAGCTAACCTGAAGAGACCTCCACACTAGCCACACATGGGCATTTGAGGCAGCCATAAGGGTAATAATTGCAATCTGATTGCCATTGATTTAATGTGTTGCAAGACACATCAAATACATTTAAATCGATGAGTTCATAAAAACAAAAACAAAAACGAATTCCTTACCTTTGGAGGATGTTAGGGAACCAACTCGTTATTTTGAAAACTAGTAAATAAAGGGAAAGAATAAAGGGTTTGCCCTGCCTTCCTATACAAATATGTTCTTTAGTTTATAAAAATTAACAATGAAAAAGAAAGAATTCCAATTTTAAACATGTAAATCAAATACAGTAAAATTTGATGTATGAACTAAAATTTGCATTTACCAAACAAAACTTTTATACCTTGCAATTCACGCGCTATTGTCTTTTAAATTTAAGAACAAATGAAGTTAAATTCAAAAAACAAACAGCATGTGAATAACGTCAAGTTGTCACACAAAATGATCACTTGAGAAGTAAAGTAACGTGCATTCTGTGCGTTCCTCTTGACAATGATTATGATATATTATTGGATTTTGGAATTAAACAAGACTATGTAGCCTCAAAGGGACCAAAGTCACAGACTACACCCAGAGCTCCCAAAAGCTTAGGAAATTATCCTTAAAATGGAAACATTCCACCCAGTCCTTGTGCGTTAAGACCAAGTGTGAAACTGGATTTCTGCAAACTAACTTCCATGTAGAAGAAAATGTTTATGAAAGGATAGGTAATTAAAATGTGCTAATTTATGCTTACATATATATTATTAAAACTCAACAGTAACCGCAGCAATTGTTTATAACTTAGTCCAGCTGAAGATTTTTCAGAGATATTACTTAAAATTAGTGGTCTCGGTAATAATAAAAAGTGCTCCAGCTTTTACTTAGTTATATTGCTGTTTAAACCCTCTTTAGGATGCAAGTTACTGCAGGCAACGCACCCCTAATTGCCTGGACCCAGAGCAGGTCGCTGCCACTGCTTCTGCCCCCCGTGGTGTGTGGGCCGCTGGGTCTGGTCAATTGACTCCAATGTCACAAGAGACACCCAGCCATTATCCACCCCCTAACTGAGGTGCAGAACACTGTCTGGAAGGTATTTCTTGCAAAAATATAAAATTTGAATCTGATCAAGCCTCTAGATGCAACTACCAATTTGTAGGAATCATAGGGGTCAGAACCTGCTAAACGACACGACAGGATGTCTTCGGCACAATCCAGACTGTGGGAAACTCCACATAACAAATACACAGATTTTTCAACAAATAAGTTACAGAAATGCGGGGGGGGGGGGACGGGGGGAGGGGGAGGAGACAAGAGATACATCAACTAATTGCAAAGGACGGTCTTATCTGAATCTTGATTCAAACACTCTTAAAAAATTATCCAAGACAATTGAGGAAATTCAAACACTAACTGGATATTTGATAGTTATTAAAGTATTACTGTTAATTTTAAAGTGTGAGAATGACATTGCTGTCATGTTTAATGAAAGAGTTCTTTCATTTTAGTGATGAATCCTAGAGATGATTTAATATCTGGAATCTGTTTCAAAATACTCTGATCTAGAGGCAATGGGTGGAGGTAGAGATGAAACGAGATTGGCCAGGAGTCAGGGATTGTTGAAGTTGAGTGTTGCATGAATGGGGGCTCATTATTCTCTACGTCTGTGTGTGTGTGTGTGTGTGTGTGTGTGTGTGTGTGTGTGTGTATTTTCCCGAATAAGATGTTCAAAACATTTTCCAAAAATCACCAAGCTGATGGGAGGTTTGGATGCAGGGCAGTTTGATTTCCTTTTATGGGAAGTGAGAGAGAAGTTAAATAAAGGAAGGAATAAAGGTCATTGTAGGAAGAAGACCCCAGAGCCGTCCTCTGGATTCAGGAAAGGATGGAGTCAAGGCATGGGGGTGGTATCAGTCTTAAACTTAACACCTGAGCAAAGACACTTCTTTCTAGAAATGGGAGAGGAGAAAAGGAGAACATGTGAGGATACTGACACGTGCACTTGCTGGGGAAAGAGAGCAGATGTGGGAAGCTTGAAGGCCTTCATCAATCACTTAACCTCTTTGTTTCTGAAAAAGAGTGAGGTAAGCGAGGTGCGAAGGGGCTGCCCAGATGATCTGCAAGTCTCTTCAGCTAATTCTACTACAGTTGATTCTCCAATGTCAATGGCAGAGAATAGAATTCATACTATTTGATTTCAGACTTTCTGGTAATAATGAATTTGAAGGCCAGTGACTTTCACTGTAAACTACAGCATTTTTTTCTCCTGTTTCTCACAATATCTAGTAGAAGTTCTCACAAATATTCTCTAATGATCCAGAGTTCCTCCCCTGACCTGTTAATTTCTTTGTTTACAATTAGGTAATAACACGAATTTATTATTTTACCTGGACAGTGGATAAAACCAGGCTTTACATTATCATGAACTCATGAAACAGAAGGTCAATCTTGCAACAAATTCTAGCAAATTCTGATGCATATTTATTTATGGGCAGTAGAAGCTGGTGAGGTTGGTTGTGTGTCAGAAATTTCAGCCCTAAAATGTGGTCCTTCAGCTGCAAACATCCGAGAACAAATGAAATGTAATCTCATGCGGCAATATCCAGGGTTCCTGAAGCAAAGCTCACTGGTACAATGGCTCAACCAACCTGAGAATTCTGAGTTCATTGCTTTCCATCTACCACAGCCATGGGAAGTGCAGGAAAGGCCAGGCTATTTCTGCTTCACCAAAAATGTGCTTTGAAGCACTTCACCCCTGGATCCTGGGGCAGAGAACTTACAGAGGCTGACACTTCCATCAGACATACACTGACTCATCGCACGGCGTCACATCTCCTGAACTGAATAGGCAAAGGAAATCAGAAAAGGGTGACCACATTCAATGATTTGAATTCTTTGGAGACAGCACAGTCCTCTGCAAGTCTAAAGAAGAATAAATTATTACAGAAGATTTCCCGACGCAGCTGCTTCCTGTTAAACACTGTCAAATAACTTCCAACTTTCTTTGATCTGAATGAATTCTCTATAGTACTTCAGTGACCTTTAGCACATCTCTCCTTGATTTCCATTCTTTTCCATTTTATTCTTTATTTCTATTTTATTATATATGTGGAGAGAGAGAGAAATATGTCAGTTATTTAGTTGGTTTTACTTTAGGAACGTGTAAAAGCCAATAAGTGGCTTAGTAACTTGATAAAATGATAAAGACACAAGACGTCAAATAGCAAGAAATAAAAATATAATGTCCTGGGCTGCTAAAGTATTCGCCCTCTGATGTTTTGTGGTTTATCAAAGACAAATCGCACAAAATCTGTATCTAATGACTTCTGATACTTTTCCTAGGAGTAACATTAATGATTTCAAAATCTTGGAAGAAATGGATCAAAAAAATAGAGAAACAACTCAGTGTATAATGAAAATAAATGCAGTCCTCTGTGAGAAAGAGAAATTGAACAGTTATACACATAGAGAAAAAAAAGAAAAAAGAGGAGACAAATTACACAGACAAGATGGATTATCTCTTTTTATCCTTAAGAAAGAAAATAAACCAGTAAAACAATTTTAATCGGTTGTGACAAAAGTATATTTATTATATACTAAGTTTATTTTAATAATTTTATTATAATAAATATACTGATCTAATTTGTGTATCATGGCTACAGAAATTATTCTATGGTACCATTTATTGTATATATGATGAATTCCACTCTTTAACAGTTATGGTCAGTTAAATATTTTATTGCTACATCCAATATCATTTTTTCTGCAACCAATTGCTTGAAAATAATGTAAAGCAATGAGGGATACATTAATACCCTGTAATAATACCTTTGGTCAAAATCATACATAAGAATAAGGAAGAACTCTGCCTTGGCCTTTTCAAAAGAGATTAACATATGAACAATTTAAAACTTTCAACATCAAGTTTTCATCTTTTCTTAAGTAATTCTAACAAGGTAAAACAATTTTTCTGTAGGGGAAGATAAATTTGTTTGAAATGAACTCAGAACAATAACATTCTTTGGACACGTGCTTCTAAATTATCTTTGTGCCAGAATAAGTTATAAACATTACAAACCTAATTCATTTTTTGGTCAAGTATTACAATAAAATAATAAAGTATAATACAACTTAGAACTGCAAACGCGTCACTGGTAGAATAGTCAGATAGTACAATTACACATCCAGAACCAAGTTCTGCTTTGTTCAAGAATCATAACAAAGGATATTATTACCCCTACCTTCATACCAATCATTTCACCTAAAAGGACTTAGTTCTTTGCCATATGTCCATAGGTGACCTTCTAACAGCACCTAAGACTTATAATAGAGTCACTATTCCATGAGGTTACTCATTTTTCTGTGCTCTGGCAGACTTGCTGGAAATGACACATTTAAAAGAAGGTGATATCAACACTCTGATCAATTCCAACTAACCACACTTTATTTTCCCTCTCCCCAACACTTATTTATTTTATAGTAGTTCCAAATGAAGATTAAACTTACTTTAAACTGAGCATTGAGTTCTGAATAACCCATTTACTTTATCCTTGGGATGCTTAACAAGTTTAATTAATTAATGATTATGAATCACCTTTAGATCCTTAGATGGAAGAAGCTAAAACACACTAGATTATCATCATTACAAAATTGTAAGTATAACATTGCATTAATTATGGTTTTACGTAGACTGTAATTATAAGACACTTAACTCTGGAGGTAATTTCAATGTTGGCAGGCCTCTTGGTTTGTGAAATCAAGCAAAATTGTTGTTGCTAAAAAGTGCTGTGCTATGGATTTTATTAATCCACAGCATCCCTGATCCTGTATAAATCCCTAATTTCTTTTCAATCAAGACTATGTTCTGTTATAGGATGTATTCTTCAACAAGACTTTTTTCCCCCCAGATTTCTTCTCTCAACAACTCAGTGGGGTTTTGTCACTGGAAGTAACTCAAGGGTTAATTAAACCACCTCACTGGTTTTGCATCTTTTGTTAGAACTATTTATATGCTTCTCATACTTGAAATGAACAGTGTTGTTTCGTTTTGCGTACAGAAGTGATGGCATCAACACATAATTTAAGTGGCTCAGAACTAAATTATTATCATCTTATGGAAATGTCTGCTGAACCAATGTTGAAGCTATACAAATCTTTTCTTCTAACTTTATTGATTAAAATCTTTCAATGGCTTTTCATTCCAGTAGAATAGTGTTAATGTGAAAGAGTTTTTACCCCTGGGACTCAACCTACCTTCAACTTCTGGCGCTTCTTCATTTTATCACTTCTGCAACCTCACCCACACAAGTGTACACACACACACATTGTGTTTCAAGAACATAGGATGGCCGTGTGCTCTTGATTACCCATAAACTTTCTTCATCCTTGGTCTCCTTTCAAAAACCTGCTTTTCATGTTGTTCAAATATCATCTCTTTTGCAAAAATTCCTCCCGATCCCAGGCAGAATATGCTGATTATTCCCCTATAGGGTCCAGTTTACACCTCTTTTAATTAATTAATGATTATGAAATCATCTTTAGGTCCTTAGATGGAAGAAGCTACAGCAAACTACATTATTATTATCATTACAAAATTGTAAGTATTATAATCTTACTTTTCATTCTTTTTTTTTTTTTTTGCGGTACACGGGCCTCTCACTGTTGTGGCCTCTCCCATTGCGGAGCACAGGCTCCGGACGCGCAGGCTCAGCAGCCATGGCTCACGGGCCCAGCCGCTCTGCGGCATGTGGGATCTTCCCGGACCGGGGCACGAACCCCTGTCCCCTGCAGCAGCAGGCGGACTCTCAACCACTGCGCCACCAGGGAAGCCCTACTTTTCATTCTTACTGTGTCTACATCTACTATTAACTTAGGAGGTCTCAAAGAACAAGAAAAGGAGATAAAACCAACATTTAAAAAGTATCTATCCAACTTTCCCCAATTTTCTGGGATAAAACTGGGTGACATAGAGGTCAAAAAAATAACCAAGTTTATATAGTTAGTAAGTATCAGAGTCAGAATCTTGAATCCAAGCCCACGTGACTCCCAAACCTGGGACCTTTCACTCTGCAAGCAAGACTATCTACCCCATTTTGAAAATGTGTGCATACCCAGTGACAGCACATACACCCAATAGATGGGTGAATAAATAAAACTCCCGGGACATGAATTGGACTCCCCAGATGGTAGGGATGGAGCTCTCCAGGAACAAGGTCAAAACACCATAGTGGCACCTGGTCTCCAAGCTCTGCTTTTTACCAGCCCCAGCCCTGTCCTGAGTGATATTATTCAGATGTCACTCATTTCCAGGTGACCCATGCCAGGATGGGGGCTTTTAGAAAATACAGGGGGGTTCTTAGTACTCAAGCCAAAACCATTTTTTGCAGCACTCAATGTTGGATTTCCTCTTCTTCCAAAACACATATTTTGTACGTACTCCACCATTTTACAGTACTTTTAAAGGCAACATGATATCATGAAAAGAATGTAGATAATGATCCCCTGATCCTAGCTCTGCCTCTCACTGGCTAGATGACCTTGGACAGGCTGCTTAACTCCTCTATGTGTCCTTTTTCTCATGTGTAAAATGAGAATAGTACATACGTCAGAAGGCGGTTGGGAGAATTATATGGAGAAATGCATGAAAATCGCCCAACACGGTCCCTGAGAATAAAGTAGGTCCTCCTTGAATATTAGCTCTTACCCTAGTAATCTTTTTTTTAAAATTTTATTGAAGTACAGCTGATTTACAATGTTGTGTTTATTTCTGCTGTACAGCAAAGTGACTCAGTTATACATAGATATACATTCTTTTTCATATTCTTTTCCATGATAGTTTATCACAGGATATTGAATATAGTTCCCTGGGCTATACAGTAGGACCTTGCTGTTTACCCATCCTATAGATAATAGTTTGCATCTGCTAGTCCCAAACTCCCAATCCTTCCTCCCCAACCCTAGTAATCTTAACATTCCTTGGCTGTGCCCAATACTTAAGATCTTGTGGTACTGTCAGACGGGTCTGTTTCCTACTGCAGGTCAGGTGCTATGCCTGAGCTAATTCAGGGGCCTGGTCATGAACACCTGCCACAGTTAGAGCCTGGATAAGAGAGTGAACACCTTTATTAAAGACAGAGTGCACAAATAGGTCTGGCCAAGATATGTTTGCTTCATTTGTTTCCACAGACTTAATTCTCAATACAGAGTGTATGTTAGACTAATAACTTTTACCTAAAGAAGCAAAAGATAGTTTAAATGAAGAATCCCCAAATGAAAGCACTGCTCATCACATTACCATTCCCCTAGGGAGACTCTACAACCCACCCTCTGCCCTAGAATCCGTTTCTTGATCTTGCCTATTAAGCAAAATGATAGATAAATCTTCCAGATGCAAATAAGTTGTGGTTCCGCATTCACATCCTGAACCCCAAACACCCCAAAGTCAGGCTACCCCAGTTTATGTTTTGCTTTCTCCACTTGCCTCTTTATGCATTCAAATTGACAAATGCCCTTGTACATTATTTTTAACCCACCCATACCTAATGCATCAGTATCTTGTTATGTTTCCTTTGATTTCATTGCTTGCCGTGCTCGTATCAGCAGCACAGAATTGCCAAAGCACTAAGCAGCCCAATTTTTCTTTAATTTCTCAGAAAATTGACAGTTTTATGAACTGTCTCTTTACCTATGCCCCATAAACATGTCAGGCTGTGGAAAACCATTCTGATTAAATCCCAAGGGGACCGCAATGGAAGATTATAGCTTCTTGGCAGGTTATTAAAAAACAGTTGTTCGTATATACACAAGTATGTGTACTAGAGCCTAACATTTGACAGAACAGTCAAGGAATTAACCTCACTGGCAGCTTCCGCTGAAAATGACTGGAAAGAAATGAACAAAGTGAGTGGGGGGATAAGACTGCTCCATTCAAGCCTTGATGTTTATATCTTTTGTGAGTTCCTACAGACTACCAGATAGTTTAAAAGGTGTCTGAGGTCCTCACCTTCTTCAGTGGGTATTTTATACCTGCTGGAGAAAATTTATACAACTGTCATCTTTCCACTGAGTAATTTCAGATACCAGGATTCTCCTGGAATATATATAATTGTGCTGGTGGAAAAACAAATAAAATAAGGAGAGTTTTTCCTCTCACGCACTCTCAGAATAGAAACATCTGGCATGTGGGACGCCAAATTTAAGAAAAAAAAATAATTCCTGTTTATGAGAATATTTTCCTAAATTTGCGTTCTTGCTAAATGAACTCTACTTTCTAACTGGATAGGTAAATATTTCAACCTAACTGGAGACAGCCATTTCTCAGATGGGTAAGTCAAAATCCAGTGTCAAGAAGAATAATCTGTGACGTTCTCTATGGAATCTATGATTCATAGAAATGAGTATAACGTTTAATTAATCAGTTAAATTTGGGATTGTGTACCAGCTGAATAATGATTCTGGTTGATATTAAAGATATTGAGTCATTAAAGTGTGATCCTGAAAATACACCTTCCCCCTTCCCAGTGAAAAGCAGACCGGTGGTAAGACATCACGCTACTGAGGTCAGTTTATATACTCAGACTCAAATAAGGATGGTTCCCTTTTTTCCCTTCCATGGCCTTAGAGTGTACTAACGTTTCTAGCAACTATAAAAAAAATTCATGCCCATGATCTACAGGGGAAATTGAGTAAGAAAGTATGACACCTCATGCAAATCCACCATCACCACTGTCCAAAGTGAAAATAAGGAGTGACTGGTGATATCTTGGCAAATGAAAATCCTGCTGTATTTCCCCTGGAATCTGAGCCAGTTGCCAGTCAATTCTACTAAATAAACTGCATCTACACATAAATCAGATCTTGCGGCATAACAAACACCATCGAATCTCAGAAACCAAATGAGAAAATAGTGCCTGATGCCTGGAAAATTAAATTGGTTGGGGTTACGTTTTTCTGTTTGCTGCTGTTTTTACTTCTGTCTCCAAACTTATTTCCTCTTGCTTCCATCTTTATATCCCCCTTTTTCTCCAGAATCCTTTTCCTCTGCCTATAAACATATTCAACTCTCCTGTAACCTCATAAAAAGTCTATTCTTGATCCTTTTTCATCCTGAAGTCACTCTCCCTTCCCTTCACCAAAAACTTCTTGCAAAAGTACTCAGACCTGCTCATTCCAGCTTGTTTCATCTCATTTATTGCAGACTTCCTCTCCACCACTTCCAGGACTGTGCTTAAGAGCCCTGAGCTCCTATTGAGAAGTGGCACTAAAAGACAACTAAAGAACTTCCGGTCATGTCACCTGACAATACGTCTCAGGTCTCGATATTTATTAGCCCGTCTGCTCCTTGCCTTGGTGCTCTGCCCATGTCCACCTTGCCTGTAGCTCTTGACCACCTGTTGACATCTCAGATCCAGTCTTTGGCTGCTGCTCTGCCTACTTCCTGGCTCTCTTAGAATAAACCCTCCCACCTGCATCTGGGAAGTCCTGTTTGGCTATAAGGACCTCCGGACCTCAACCTCTTAACCCAAGGAACACCCATTCCTAGTCATCCCCACGTTTGAGGTTTTCCACTTATATTGTGTACCCTTCATTGGTCGATGACTACACAACTGCAAAATAAAATGCCTTTTCCCAATTCCTCTTCTATGTAACCTTCGGTTGAGTGCTGTCTCACCCTTGAGAATTCCTCATTTCTTAGTTTGCGTGCTACCAATCTTCATTCCTCCTGACTCCATGCAGTCTCTTTCTTAGTCCCCTTCAACAAATCCTTACAGTTTTCCTTCTCCTTAAATGATAAGGACTGTGCAAGATCCTCTAATAAGCCATCTTTTCCTCTCTTTGTACAATCTCTTAATTAATATCCCTTTCTATGGATTTATTGCAATCTCCAAATCAAAGACTGCCAAATCTCTCTCTCTCTTCCCTCCTTAGCTTTAGACGTGTTTCCAGTTGCCTTCTGGACATTTAAATTTAGATACCTAATCTACCTTGATGTGTCCCAAATCCAGCTGTGTTCCCACAAATCCAATTGTTCTTCTCCATCTTCCTACACCTGTTGAAGGACTATATTCCCAGGCTCCAAAGTTCAGTAATATTTTTGACTCCTAGTTTTGCTGAGCTCCTGTATTTAATTGGTAGCTGAGTATTGTGGATTTTACTTCTAGAATATCCCTGACATCTATACAATATTGTCCAATTCTGCTGCAATTTTCATCAGCTTTCATCACATTTATTGTAATTAATTTCTTTGCAGTTTCTTCTCATCTAACATACCATATTTAAATCTGCCTTCTTAAAATTCAATTGCAATCAAGTCATCCATCTGTTTAAAAATATTAAATGATAATGATAAGACAATTCATCACTGCCTACAGTTTTTAAAACCAGTTCCCCACAACCATGCCATCTTCCATCCACCCACTCTCCACTCCTTTGGGTAGACCTACAGAAGCATTTTCCAACCTCAACCTCTCCCTCAACACTTATAAATGCCTTTGCTCATGGCTTTTCATCTACCTTCCAAAACTTTCCCCCAGTATCTCAGATTCTTGTTTAAATGTTGCCCATTATGATTCCAAGTCTAGGGCAGGACATATTGAGGATAAGTCTGGACATTTTGTGAGGAAAGCAAGGAAGCCATGAAAAACTAATTGAGTCATATTGTAGGAGAAGGGAGCAATATGAAGGGTCCCTACAGGCCAAAGATGGGGCTCCAGACAGTCAAAAAGGATAATATCTGAAATGGATTGCAGCACATCAAATATATGAGAATTCATGAGTTTATAAGAATATTCTTAAATTTCTTAAGAAAGTGCTCCCCATCCTTTAAGGTCCATTTCTAATGTTAACCTGTCCATGTATCACTTTTTGATTCCCTCAAATGACCTGGTTAGCTTCCTCCTTTGAATCCCTATAGCATTTCCCTTTTACTCCTGGTATTCTACTTTTTCTTAATATATATGCTTCTAACAATATGGAAGCCATATGATTCATGAAGTCACTTTTAGAGGTCAGGATTTCATTTCAAATGTATGTAAATGTTCTCTGAGTGGTAAATGCTCCATTCTTCAACACCAAGAATTCTAGTAAGACTTACGAGACCAAAAATTTTAAGTATTCTATTTTTGTTTATTTTCATCTTTTAAATTTTTATTCAATTTATTATGTATTACTATTTTGTCTGCTACCTCAAGTTGTTCAGCAAGTAAAGTTAGTATAAGGAAAATAGAATAACGTATTAGTAGCCTGTTAGATTCCAACTATCAATATCAATGTTCTGCTGCCCAGTAAAATTGGTTATGTGTTAACTATATGTAAGAAACCACTATTTGATAATTATAAATAATACACAAATAACAGAAAAACAAATTTTAACTATTTCAAGAAATTAAGATTCTTATATCTGGTCTATTATTGGAAAAATAATAAATGAAAAGTTATCTGGTTTATGAAATTCTTTCCATTACGATCTCTATAAAAATTGTAAAACATTTCGAGCACTTTGTTTTCCCTTGATTGTACTTATCCAAACATAGCATAAATTCCTATTCCTGACACCTCTTCTGGATGACTTTGTTATGTCATTACTAGAGTTACTTTAAGAAAGTAAAGAAATACATCTGAAAATCTCAAATAACAGAGCAATAAATGCCAAAACTATAGTAATAAAATGAAGTGGGAATTTAAGGCAAACAATTGGATAATTCACGATTCAAAAGACACTTAATCTCAATAACAGGAATTATCTGGATTAGCACTGTCCATAAAACATGCTGTGATCAAGAAAATGTTCTGTAAATCTGCATTGTGCAATGCAATAGCCACTAGACATATGGGGCTACTGCCACTTGATATGTGGTTAAAATGTCTGAAGAACGTAACTTTTATTTTATTTAAATTTAATTAGTTAAATTAAATTGTCCCTTGTGACTAGTGGATACAATATTGGACAGTACAAATCTAAACCATTGCTTCCATCCTTGAATGGAATTAATTATTCCATTTTATTAATTAGTATTAACATTTACAGTAACAAATGCCCACAAGCAAAGAGTACAAACAGACCATTCATAACTGAAAATATAACTACTACTGCTAACTATTGACCATCTGTATGCTCTAAACACTATTTTTAGGTCTTTACAAATGTTATCCTATTTAATATTCAAAACATCCGCGGGACATTGATGCCATAAATATTTAGATTTTGCGAAGCAGGAAAACAAATCACAGAGAAGTTAAGTAACTTCCTCAAAAATACCATCTAGAATTGGTAATAAAGATTTGAACTCAAGGGGTCTGACTCCAGAGCTCACGAAATTTGTTCTCCTACTACACCGCCAGTGCAAAACCACCTATCTTTGTGGTAATCAAAGTCGTAGGTGAATTAAAATAAGACAGGTTATAAATTGTCACCCATTAAATTAGCAAACATTTAAAAGGTTATAGTATCCATAAATACACTTACTATTGCAGCTAGGAGAACACAATAGCCAATTCATCTAATTTGGCAATAAGAACGAAGAATCACAATTATGCCCACACCTTTCATCAGTTCCCATTTCTGGGAATTTATTCTAGAGTAAAGAAATTCCATAAATACTTAAAATATACCCAGATATTCATAGGCTGCCACTATTTTACCAACAGGCAAAAGCTGATACAATACAAATACAATAGAAATTTATGGTGGATTTCCTGAAGTCAGTTTACAAAAACCAAAAAGAAAATTGGGGCTAAAGCAATTTTTTCGATTTGAAATTCTTTTAGAAATATTATAACAAAACCAGAAGAGACTTTATCAAGACACTGAATTAATTAAAGCTAATTTCGATCTAAAATCCTAAATCGAGCTCATCCAATGTTGCCTCTTAACTTAAGGTTTGCAAAAATTTTCAAAAGTAATTTTAAAGCATTTTTTGCAATAGAAATTTGTTTAACACTATATGAGAATATATAGTCCTGATTAATAACAACTTAACATAAAGAAAATCAACTATGCCACAGTAATCATTTTTTTTTGGAGAAAATACAAAATAATCATTATTAAAGGTAATTAAACATGACATTTAAATTCATTCATGATCTATAACTGACAACTCACAATAAAATAATCTTGGATTGGACTACATCTTAATTCTTGAGCTTTCAGTGTGTTTTTACTACAAGGGAGCTTTACTTAAAGTTCTATAAAAAAGGAAATGCTAACTATAAATTCAATATTTGATGTCATTTATATTACTTAGTTGTAATTGGATTGTGGGTAATTATGAATTTACAGCTGACCCTTGAACAATTTGGGGGTTAGGGAGGCCGACCCTCTGAACAATCAAAAATCTCATATAATTTATTATCAGCTTAATAATTAAGAGACTATGATGCCCAATAGAATATTAAACACATAATAAAAATGTTTAAGTAATAACATGGAAAAGTTTATGATACAAACTTTTATGTTAGGTAAAAATTAGAAAATAAAACTTATAGTATGATGACAACTTTAAGGGGAAATTATTCCTCACAAAATTAGGATAATTATGTTATATTAGAATAAGAGACAAAGTGCTTTTTCCTCTACTTTCCAAATTATAACCACAGTCATGGGATTTGAGGAGAATAAGTTATTCAATTTGAAGCTCTCACTGAAAAATGTCATACCTTGTTACTCAGGTGCAGCCAACCTGGGAGATTTTAAAAATGCAGAATCCCAGGTCCCACTCCAGAATTCCTGAATCAGCTTCTTCATTTTAACAAGATTCCAGGTGATTTTTTATGCACATTAAAGTTTGAGAAGCACAGATACAACATGATACAGGTAATGAACACTTGATGCTTCTTGGAAATCGATCTTCCAGGCTATAATAACTAATCAAAGATTGAAGTCAATTCTCTGAATTATCAAGGACCTATTTCCATATAGGGTATCTTTATAAATGAGGATTAATCCTGCCATCATTCTTGGGAATTTTATATGTAGATGCTTCATGAGACATTCTGGTCCTTCAGAATCCTGACTTTCTTGACTCCAGACGTTTCCTCTAACCCACTTCACGCCTCTCCACTCCAGTGGTTTCACCCTAGACCTGGGATCAATAAAGGGGAGCTATAAACTCTTCACTAACATTAGACATCCATCCTCTTTAGTTCATCCTGCCAAGAAATGCCATAGAATTCTTCCTAAAACGCTGCGATATTTTATCATGATTGCTTCCTGTCCAACTATTCACTATTACCTCCTTTCCAGCATCTACCAGATTGTTGGGTAATTTTTGGTTTATTCAACTATTCTCTCCTCCCATCTCCAACCCTTACAGCATGAGACAATGTCTTATCCTCTCTTGAACAGAAATATTTAGCCCAGCACCTGTCTCAAAGCAGGCATTCAGTGAATGTTTGAAGAATGGGCACAGTCATAAGTATTTTTCCCACTTTCAAGAATCTTTATACTCAGCCATTTGCACTAAGTACAATTACTCATTTTGCAAATAAGGAAGCAGATGCCCATGACTTGCCAAAGATTAAAAATGGAATGTGAACAAACAGCAGAAAATCTCAGGTTTTCTTCCTCTATAAATCACAATTTTTCATTTCAATAGATTTCTTTTTCCAGTTTACAATTCTGCTTAAATCTCAAGCCCTGTCACAGTCTGCCCTCTTCCTGCCTAGCCATTGGTAACACTGTACTTTCTTTGCTATATTCAGGTAAACCTGCTCATTGACCCACTTATCCTATGCTTCTTCCCTCCTTCATAGCTTATGTTCATAACTGTTAGCCTAAAAGAGCACCTTAATTCTTAAACAAATGCAAGTCATCATGAGTCCTATCTCTAAATTTCTATTGCAGTGTTACCCAATACTGCACAATTTTAGTACTGTAGTCCTCACTTTGCATGACTCCAGTATACACCGATATGATCATTACGATGATCATGGTTTAGTTAAATAGCACCAATTTCCCCAACAACACGGTTCCAATTTCAGCTACATGGCATATTAACAGTAAGTAGTTGCATAAAGTAAAACTTTGCTGCTCACTCTCTAGTTTACAGATCAATATGTACATAGCAGATATGCATCATGATCAGTGGCAAACCCCATCATTTCCTTCAGAGTCTGTTGGTGGTTGGTCACTGTTACCAGTTTACAAAAAGACAGAAAATCGTGTAGTTGTGTTGATTCCTTGTCTCTCAGGGAGAAAACCAAGTGGCGTTTTACACGAATTGGAAAACCAAAGAGGGAATTGGTCAACAATAATGAAAATGTAGCAAAGAAATGAAAAGTGGTAACATCGTAAATAAAGCTAGAATCAGATGTAAATGAAATTAGAAGCAATCCTGGGAATACTGACACTGCTGTATTTCAAGAGATTCTATTAGCTATGCAGCCAGGGGAACTCTGTGAAAATGACTGTATTGATATAAATGAAGAAAACAGTTGAGATGAAAAGCATGAAAATACTGGCAACGAAAGAGAAAAAGCTCTACAGGTATCTTATAACTTTGAAAATGTAGAGGATAAAATATCAGAAGCTGATCCAAACTTAGAAAACAGCATGAAAATTTGCAAAGGCATAGAAAAGATGGGTCCTCACTCCATAGCAGAAGTTATGCTAAGAGAACAAGGAAGCATTCCCAAACCACTCTTGATACTTGTTTTGTAAAGAAATAAAAGACTTTAATTCACAATATTTTTAACATTTTCTATTACACTGTGCTGTTATTTTTTCTAATTTTTTATTTCTTTATACAGTACAAGAGTTCTTAACATTTTAACAAAATGTTTTAATGCTATGGAATAATATTAACTTTTTCCAAGGTGCTCAATGTCACTAATCGTAAGGGAAATGCAAGTCAAAACCACAAAGAAAAATCACCTCATCCATGTTAGAATGGCCATGATCAAAAAGATAAAAGAAAAAAGTATTAGCAAGGCTGTGGGTAAAAGGGAACCTTTGTACACACCTGACGGGACTATAAATTGTTACAGCCGTTATGGAAAGTTGTATGGAGGTTCCTCAAAAAATTAAAAGCAGAACTACCATATAATCCAGCAATCCCACTTCTGAGTATTTATCCAAAGGAAATTGTCGCCAGGGGCTGGAGGAAGAGGGAATGGGGAGATGTCAGTCAAAAGGTACAAACTTTCGGTTTTGCGAGATAAATAATTTCTGACATACAGGATGGTGACTATGATTAACAGTACTGTATTGTATACTTGAAATTTGCTAGGAGAGTAAATCTTAAGTGTTCTCATCACCCCTGCCCCCGCCCCAGAAGGCAACAGTGTGAACTGATGGACATGTTAACTACCTTGATTGTGATCATCCTACTATGTACAAATATATCGAATCATCAAGATGTATACCGTAAACAGATACAATTTCTATTTGTCAATTATACTCCAGTAAAGCTGAAAATTAAAAAATCAAAAGATCTCTGCATAATTTCAGCTTGCACAGCCATATTACGGTTCCATGCTGCCAGAGAAAGTAAGGAATGCATCTACTGGATTTTTCTATTTTTTTTTTTTTTTTTTTTTTGCGGTACGCGGGCCTCTCACTGCTGTGGCCTCTCCCGTTGCGGCCTCTGCATCGGCAGGCGGACTCTTAACCACTGCGCCACAAGGGAAGCCCTCTACTGGATTTTTGATGTATGTTTGTTCTATCTCCTTCTCAGCTAGACTGTGAACTACCTGAGAATGGTGCCCTGTTATAATTTTTTAACTGAGGTAAAATTCAGGTAACATAAAATTCACCACCTTAACCGTTTTAAAGTGTACGAGTCAGTGGTTTCTAGTACATTCACAATGCTGCACAACCATCACCACTATCTAGTTCAATAACATTTTCATCAACCCTAAAGGAAGCCCAGTACCCACTAACCAGTCACTCTGCGTTTTCCCCTGCTCTCTGCCACTGCCAATCACTATTCTACTTTCTGTCTCTAAAGATTTGCCCATTCTGGACAATTCATATAAATGGAATCCTATAAAAATGTGAGTTTGGGGTGCGTTTTCAATTAGCCTAATATTTTCAAGGTTCAGCATGTATAAGTACTTTACTCCTTTTTATGGCTGAAGAGTAGTCCATTGTATGAATATGTCATATTTTATTTACCCATTCAAGAAATGCTGGATATCATTTTTCACCCTTTGGCAATGATGAATAATGCTGTTATGATAATTTGTGTACATATTTTTGTTTGAATATATGTTTTCAATTCTCTTAGATATATAACTAGGAGTGGAATTACTAGGTCATATAATAATTCTTTATTTAACTTTTTGAGGAACAGTTGAACTGCTTCTCACAGCAGCTGAGCCATTTTACATTCTCACTAACAATGTATAAAGATCCCAATTTCTCTAAACCATTGACAGCACTTGTTATTTTCAGTTTTTTTATTCTAACCATTCTAGAGAGCGTAATGTGGTATCAATTTATGGTTTTGACTTGCATTTCCTTAATGACTAATAATGGTGAGCATTTTCTCTTATGCTTGTTGGGCATTTGTATCTTCTTTGGGGAAGTGTCTATTTAAGCCCTTTGCCCATTTTAAAATTGAGTTGTCTTTCTTGCTGAGTTGTAAAAGTTCTTTATATATTCTGGATGATAGACTCATCAGATATATGATCTAAAAGTATTTTCTGCCATCCTATTGGTTGTCTTTTCACTTGCTTAAGAGTATCATTTGATGCACAAGAGTTTTTAATCTTGATGAAGTCCAATTTATGTATTTTTTATCTTCTTGCTTCTACTTTTGGCGTTATAGCTAAGAATAGGCCAAATGCAAGGTAATGAATTTGTATCCCCATGTTTTCTTCTAAGAGTTTTGTATTTTTAGCTCTTATATTTAAGTCATGGATCTATTAGAGTTCACTTTTATATGAGGCCTGAGATAAGTGTCCAAATTCATTCTTTAGTGTATGGATATGCAATTGTCCCAGAATGATTTGTTGAAGTGACTATTCTTTCCCCAATGAATGGTTTTGATTTCTGTGTCAAAAATCAAGTAGCCATAGATATATGAGTTTATTTCTGGACTCTGAATTCTATTTTATTGAACTATATGTCTATCCTTATGCTGGTATCACATTGTTTTGATTACTGTAACTTTGTAGTGAGTTTTGAAATTATGAAATGTGAATCCTCCAACTTTGTTCTTTTTCAAAATCGTTTGGCTCTTCAGGGTTCCTTGCAATTCCACATGAAATTTACAATCAGCTTGTCCATGTCTGTATAAAAGATATTTTGGAATTTTAATAGATATTATAGTGAATGTATAGCCCAATTGGGGAAGTATTGCTATCTCAACAATATTAACTCTTCCAATCTGTTAATACAGAATATGCTTCAATTTACTCAGCTCTTTAAAAATTTCTTCTGGTAATGTTCTATAATTTTCAATTACAAGTGCAAATGTACTTCTTTGGTTAAATTTACTCTTTTTTGATGCTATTATAAGTGGAAATGTTTTCTTTATTTTTGGATTTTTTATTGCTAGTTATAGAAATACAAACAATTTTTGTATTTTGATCTTGTATTCTGAAGCTTTTCTAAATTCACTGATTAGCCCTTATAGTTTGGGAGTTTTGGGGGTGAATTCCTTGGATTTTCTCACAGATCATGCTATCTGTGAACCAAGATAATTTTACTTCTTCCTTCCCAATCTGATTGGCTTCTATTTCTTTCTCTTGCCTAACTGCTTTTGCTAGTACTTCTAGTACAGTGTTGAATAGAAGTGGCCAGAGTGGATATCTTTGTCTTGTTCCTGATCTTATCAGTAAAGCTTTCACTCTTTCACCAGTAAGTGTCATGTTATATGGCTGTGGGTTTTTCATAAATGCCCTTTAGCATGTTTAGGAAGTTCCCTTCTATTCCTAGTTTGTTAAGTGGGTTTTTTTTTGTTTTGTTTTGTTTTTTTGCGGTACGCGGGCCTCTCACTGTTGTGGCCTCTCCCGTTGCGGAGCACAGGCTCCGGACACGCAGGCTCAGCGGCCATGGCTCACGGGCCTAGCCGCTCCGCGGCATGTGGGATCTTCCCTGACCGGGGCACGAACCCGCATCCCCTGCATCGGCATGCGGACTCTCAACCACTGCACCACCAGGGAAGCCCTATTAAATGTTTTTATCATGAAAGAGTGTTGGATTTTGTCAGATGCTTGTTTGCATCAATTGAGATGATCACAGGATTTTTTTTTCCTTCATTCTATTAATGTGGTGTATTACTTTGATTGATGTTTGTATGTTGAACCACCCATGTATTCCTGGGATAAATCCTACTCAATCGAGTGGTGTAATCCTTTTAATATGCTGTTGAAATCAGTTTGCTAGTATTTTGTTGAGGATTTTTGCGTTTCTATTCATAAGGGATATGGGCCTGTAGTTTTCTTGTGATTTCTTTGTCTGGCTTTAGTATCAAGGTAATGCTGGCCTCATAGAATTTCTCCTCTTCTGTTCTTTTAGAAGAGTTTGAGAAGAATTGGCCTTAATTCTTTAAACATTTGGTAGAATTAAAAAAAGGTGTCATATTTTTCAGTCTGTATGTGTGCATACGTGTGTTTAGAAGGGTATTTGACATAGAAAAAGATATTGAATGTGTAAATAAATTTCAAGCCAAGAAAGAAAAGTCACTTTTTTGAAAAGGTAAGTAAATCAGCTTGAATATACTCAACTTTCTGTAAATGTGTTCATTGTGTGAATATCTTCATCTAATGTCATCCCAGCCAGGACCTGAAATAAATTTTCAAAAAGCTAGCAGGCAGGAGGGGTTCAAACACATACTATAGACATAAAAAAACAGGAACAAGCTCTACTAGATGGCTCAAAAAAAAAAAAAAAACCTCCGAGGTAATACACTCCCCCACCATCCAAGGAGAAACTATGTAAAACTCCATAAATGGATTAACGAGCAGAACTGTGGCTGAAGAAAACCAGATTAGCTCTGCCAGAGATGACAGCCGTAAAATGCACCAAGAAAATATCCAACAACAGAAAAGAGAAATTATCTGTTGGTAAAAATTCAAGATTCTGAAAGTAGACACCACCAGCCTAATTTAATAATTGCAGGATCCCTGATGGAAGGAAGAAGCAGGATATGGTTGAATCTTTTTCAAAATTTAATTAAAACCAAAATGGCACTTATTCCTTTGCTCCTCCATGATTGAAGCAGCTTCACAGAATACCAGCAGACAAGCCAAGATCAGAGCCAATGACTCACCACATTTTCAGAAGAGGATTTTAAGAATCAAATAAACAGAGTTTAGAATTGCAGGGACTAACGTTCCACATGCAGCTTCCAGATCTGTCCCTGTCTCTTCGCTGCATGCTTCAACGGCACTCTGCACATCCACTGTGCCTTACACGATATCTGGCCGCCTGCCTGCCCCAGAGTGAGCCCTGAGCAAAACCGCATGCACCGAGGCCTTCACTTGTCCCTGGGAAAAAGAGCGTTTTCTCTCCCGTGCCCAGGAGGGAAACTTACAAGATCTCTCCCAGACTTCAAGGGAAGCCGAGAGATTCTAACAAGTAATTTTGGTCTGCTTGATGTTTGGTGAGATATGAACCCACCCTGTTAGGTGTTTCTCTTTTCACTACCTGCTGGAAGAAAAGAGGACCCCATGCTAATTGCGAAATCTCTTTTTGAAAATCTTCGGATTCACATGCTACGCTTACCATTTGTCCTTAGCAGGCGTCAGTCAAGATTCGTTAGCTTTACTGGATTTGAAAGAAAACAATTTGAAAACGAATTTCTGTTCTGAAAGGCATTTTACACAACTCAAAAGAGGGGAGATAGGAGAAGAGTGGCGAGCAAAAACGGTTGTTACCAGGGAAGCAGGGACTTTGCTAGATTTGGTTCAGTTTGGCAAACTATGGAAGCAAGCAGTTATGGCTTATTTGACGTTGCTGATTTCTGGAGCCTATATCTGATATGTCTCAGCCTTTGATTAAGAAAGTCAAGTTTATTGGTAGGTAGCTCACCAGTAAGAGAGCTGGGCTGAACACAGGTAAATGACCTTTGGCATGAGGTCTCTGAAAAGTACTGAATAAAGACTTCAAGTTCTGCTCCAGAAAATTAAAGGTATGGATATAAATCGTTTTCTTAAAATCCCCATTGGATTTTATAAGTTTCTACTTTGAGCAATAGAATTTTTACTCTTGAAATCTAAAGGATAAATAAATAAAAACAAAAATCATGGGGTATGCAAATTTTGAGTTGAAATAGAATCATCCAAAGAGTTTTCTAAATTAGAGGAGAAGGCAAACTATACAGTGATCAGTGGAGTTCTTCAGAGTGAATTAATAACAATTACTGGCAAGAAAACTATGAAGTTGAGAATTTCTCATTTATTAAATCAGATAACAACTGAAAATATCTCAAAATTTTCTTATGAATTAGTTAAATCAGTTGCCCCTTTCTTTCCAAAGTTTTGACTAGTTTATTAAACAAGCTGGTTAGGAAACCCTTTTTGTAAGTTTGTTCTCCTTCCTTTTCCCTCAACTCATTGACTGCTCATTCTTAGTCTCAGATGCCATTCAAATTTGCTATTTGTCTGTTTTGTCTACAGTAGTACTTGGGGTGTATGGACTGCACAAGGATTTACAGTGTATTAACTGACTGTTTATGAATGACTTGCCAATTCACTCAGGCAAGTTGTAACTTAATGATGATAGATGTAGATGTGAGTCAGAAGTATATGAACTTTCACTATCTGCCTTTCATAGCCATTATCAATCCACTGTCTTAGTATGGTGTAATTATTTACACTTTATAGTTCCAGGATGTGTCTAATTTGAATCTAAATAATTCCCATCATCATTTTAGCAATGGTGAATATTAGGTTCATACACACAGAAATAGTAAATTCCCTGAACAACAAATGTCTCCTGGGCATATATTCTTACGATTAAATTCATATCTGAACTAACATAACGTATTGATTGAGACCAAAGGTTTTTAAATAAGATGTATCTGAGTTTAAATCCTGGTTTATCCACTTACCACCCCGATGAGTTATTTAAACTCTTTAAGCTTCAGTTTCCTCATCTGTAATATGGGGAGTGTGCCTATCATCCAAGGTTATTATAAAGGTGAACTGTGATGGATCTGACAATTTTTAGGGAGTGTTCATAAACTTAGCTATTAAATAATAATAATGGCAACAGTAATAGTAATAATGATAGTATAAATGACATTGTTGTTTTGTTGTTATCATTTACTCACCCAACTGCCATGTATTTGTTCTTTTTATTCAGTACATTTAGTTTAATTCCTGTCTTCCTAAGGTAACAAATTGGAAAAGGCAAGTTTAAGTATCCATACCTAAAAAGTAGCATGGAGGCCAAGTTCAGGCTGTGTGGATACGACAGAAGGTTCTCAAGGGTTGGAGAGGTGGATGAGTGGTGGTTGACCAGGGAGAAGCCATAGTAGCTAGAAGAGTAGTTTGAATGGACGAGGCAGTAGGGAAGCATGGACAGGTGAGAAAAATCTGGGGGCAAGTCAGCTGATAAGAAGTGCACCCCAGAAGGAACCCTGAGAAGTCCCGAATGCCCATCACTGCTCCTGCCTCACTGCTTCTCTTCTAGGTCACTGAGGGGTATTTCTTTCCCAGATTGTACATCTTTGGTTTAAAGTGTTTTTACTCTTTAATTCCACTTGTCTTGCTGTGTTCCTCCCAGAAGAGCTACTCTGAGATCAACCCAAGGTCAAAATGTTAGGGGCTCGTGGTCTGTGTGAATTACATAAATGATAGGTATTCAGTTTCATATTGAATGGACCCCCTTTGCAGGCACCACTGATTTCAACCTTCCTCCCTCTCATTCTGATGCTTGACGATTCCCTTTCGGAATTCCAGGCTTTTCCCATTCCCAAGCCCGAAGCGGAGCTAATTTGCCCAGAATGGTGAGTCCTGGAGAAACTCTGTTCTCCTTGAACTCGAGATCCATCCCCTAACTTCTGGTTAAGTGGCTCTCCTTGGTCCATTGCATAATGATTCAGAGCACATGGCACTCTGCCCAGTTCAAATTCTGCCTCTGCAACTTTCTACCCATGTGCCTTGGAGAAGCTACTGAACTTTTAAATTCACCAGTTTCCTCCCTATAAATAGAAGTCATAACTGAACTGATCGCCTAAAGTTGCTATTAGTCAATATTTGGGGAGTGCTTAGAACAGAGCATGGTACCAGTTAAGCTTTATTCAAGTGTTTATCAAATTAAATGATTGGTAAGTATTTGAACTTAAACTATGTTGCATCTCTCATCTGCCACAGAAACTTCACCAACTAGCTTGTCCTCTGTCTGTGCTCCTCGAACTTTTACTCTTTGCTGGTCATCCGCCAGAAACTTGAATTAATAAAGAAGAAATCTAAATTCACGCAAACTGCACTTGTCAGATGTGTCATCTCAGACACTCAACCGTCTCCAAAATCAGCAGCCACTTGGCCTTTGCTTGGCTCCTTTTCCAGGCCATTGTCTCTTCCCAGACATCCACAGGGTCAAGAGCATCTCTATCAGTTAAGTCCTTCCAGCTCCAGTCTCTAGGAGAGAGCCAGAACCCTCTCCTAGGTGCGCCCAGAGACAGAGCATAGTTTGAGGGTGAGTATTGAGGGAACAATAAAGGTAGAGGATGGTCTGGGATGCCATTAAGCCTTGTGCAGGTATTAGAAGGAAAAGCTGGTTACCAGGTTCCCTTCCCCCACCTCTCCAATGCTTTTGTCTAAGGCGCTCTGAAGTTAGATGCTATAAGATGCTTGAGATGGGAAGACTCCCCTCCTAACTACCCAGTAAACTCGTTCTCTGGTGTTTCTCATTTTTTGCCAAATCGCTCAGTCAGACCAGGATTTTACAATAGCTAAAGTAGCTTTTGTAAACAGGAGGCCATTCTTCCCCACATGGTGGAGTGGAAATTTAAACAAAGCAGCAATCACAGGGGTGGACTTAACTCAGGAATGCTCTGTAAGCTCCATCACATACATACCTGTTTACAAAGTGAAAGCATCTTATAAAACCCCTTTTACCACTTACGATGAGAAAATCATTCCTGCCACTTCTCTAAACATCCCCTTGTGGTCAGGCTTTCAATGCACAAATGAGGCACAAGAAATGGACAGTGTGGTTTACACAGAATTGAAGTTAATGGCCTCTGTCCCCTGCTTCTCCTTGGCAGTGGAGAATGACACCATATGTTGGGGAGAAAGGATACATAACACTGAAGATTCCAATCTGGATTTTAGGTTCTCATTTCCTTAAGAGCCGAGATGGGGTTTTGATGTGAGTATCAGGCGTGCATGGGTCCCTACTAAACACAGCCCAGTTTCAATGTCACTTTTTTTTTTTTTTTTTGCGGTACACGGGCCTCTCACTGTTGTGGCCTCTCCCGTTGCGGAGCACAGGCTCCGGACGCGCAGGCTCAGCGGCCATGGCTCACGGGCCCAGCTGCCCCGCGGCACGTGGGATCCTCCCGGACCGGGCACGAACCCATGTCCCCTGCATCGGCAGGCAGACTCTCAACCACCGCGCCACCAGGGAAGCCCTCAATGTCACTTTTTACTGTCCCCCGTGTCTGCACAGTGTTCTGTACATAGTAGATGCTCCCTAATATATGGACATTGGTTGATTTGGTACATAAAGAGTAACAATGATACGTCATCTTTACTCCCAATGTCATGGCAGCTATATTAATAAGTTAAATTGCTTACACTTTCCCCAGTGATGTCAAATGAAATGGCAAAATGAGATGTGTGTTGATGAATGAACAGCTCCCCGGGGTAGTATTTAACTGGCTTAAAGGGACAACTGAATGCACAGTTAACCCCTCTCCTCTATTTTCTAGACATATAAGTAATACCTCAGCATAAATTTTTCCAGTGTAGTGTAAATGGAAAGACTCAGAAAAAAATATTAGAAATATATCTGAATAAAACCAGGGGCTTCCCTGGTGGTGCAGTGGTTGAGAATCTGCCTGCTAATGCAGGAGACACGGGTTTGAGCCCTGGTCTGGGAGGAGCCCACATGCCGCGGAGCAACTAGGCCCATGAGCCACAACTACTGAGCCTGTGCCTCTGGAGCCTGTGCTCCGCAACAAGAGAGGCTGCGAAAGTGAGAGGCCCATGCATCGCGATGAAGAGTGGCCCCCCCTTGCCACAACTAGAGAAAGCCCTCGCACAAAAATGAAGACCCAACACAGCAAAAATAAATAAATTAATAAACTCCTACCCCCAACATCTTCTTTAAAAAAAAAAAAAAAAAAAACAGGCAGCATAAACAGTGCAACTTAATTTACATCTTACTAATGAATGAGCCTAGCTTCATGAGTAGACCTGTCCAGTTCCCATAATCTGTTTCTCTTTCCATCCATGAAGTCCATCAATCAACTTCAATCAATATTTTTCAAACAAAGGCAATAAGACTTTGCTACTGGCTGAATCAACATAGGGCTGTTTAATCTTTTTCTACTAGTGCCTAACCTCCAAATTTCAGGTTCAGATCTAATTGGTTTGAAAATCTGATTGATTTCCCCATTATCACTTTTCTGGGACTCCCAAGTTTTGTCAATGAGCTTGTGAAAAGTACCTCATTTGCATAGGCAAAGTAGATTTAATAAAAAAAAAATAATGGATTAATATATTAGAAGTCAGGGATCAAAGTGGGTATTTCCTTATATTATTCCTATTTTGTCATGTTAATATAGCATGAATAAATAATTTGTATATCAACATAGCAAATGTGTAATGATTGAGATACAATATTGCTTATTAAAAGTGACACTGGAATAGAAATGCAGCTTGTCAATGATAATATAGTTTTAATAATAATAACCCAAAATAGAAAGTCTATATGTGGCTTTTTAACTAAAAATTTGTTTTCATGAAATTAGTTCTGTAACTAGAATGGTTTTATCTACATATGGATCGGAATTTTACAAATGCGAGGATATATCATGTTTGAAATCTATAAATTTTCTAGACTCCTGTTTATACACTTAGACAATATATGTTCACCATTACCTTGTGCAACACAATATTCATCCAAATTATAATTAAAAGATCATAAAATCACCTTTTATTGATTAAAAAGGGGTCTTAACACTGCAAATACCAATCAGAAAAGCTGAGTAAAAATATTTGTTAGTCATGCCAGGGTTTCTGTGTTGTGCACATGGCAGTACAAGGATACCCCCTCTAAGAACAATGAGAGAAGCCAGATACAACACAAAGTTCTAAGTTTGAAGTCATCACAGAGTTGCTGAGACAACCAGGAACTGAGAGGCCAAGAGGCTGGGGAGAAGGGAACTCAGGAGAGATGAGCCTATTTCTTTGACCTGTTTTTCGCCTTGGGGGATTTGCTGGTTTTTTGATATTGGGTAAAAGGTTAAAAATCTGAGTGCAAGATTTGGGCCAGGAGGCAAAAAGGTCAGCAGAGTATTTATCAGTCTCACAGTAATGGACAGAAAAAAATTGGAGTTCAGACCACCCTAGAACTGAGAGACTAAGATCCTGGAGAAAATGGGATTGGTAAAGAAGTGAGTGCAACCTTTGTGGTCTTCTCCTCAAGGCCTTTACCAAATTCTCCAGCTGTGAGCCAACAGGTTAAGAAGCTAAGCTGAGGCACTCTGAAAATCAGCTAAAGTTTTCAGCAGTTTTCAGGGCTTAGGAAATAAATACTGTAGTCCGGAACCCAGCAAGGAACTGGGTACCCTAGCAAACACCCCAATCTCTAGAAGACTAACCCTTGGAGACAGGGTAGACCAGAGTCAGAAGGACCAAAACCTCAACTTGGCTCAAGGCAACTCAGTCCTTGACAGAGGAAGAGAAGAAGGCCCCTTGCATAGCACAGTTTTAATATATTACATATTTTAAAATTTGTATGTCTCATAATACTTTTTAATATGGATATTTAGATAATTGATTTCAGTCTTTTCTTTGTTAATATATGTATTTATATAAAATATAAGTACATAGAATATATATAAACAGATATAATATATAAATATGTAAGTAAATATATATTTCATTGTATTTTAGTATCTGACTACATAACAAATATCTGGATATAAATATTATATTTACTGTACTATAAAACACATATAAATGCATTTCTAATGACAGCTGAAGAAAAGGCTGAAAACAATTATCTGAGTATTCATATTAAAAAGCAGAAAAGAGTACACAAAACTAAATCCAAAGAAAATAAAAGAAATAAGAGATAATTCCATGACAAGATTGATAAAGTAAAAGAGACAGAAATATATTATGAATCTCAGAAATGAAAAAGGGGACATCGCAACAATCCTATGGATATTAAAAAATATTTGAAAAGATAGGATGTTGTGAACATCTTTGTGCCAATAAATTTGAAAATCTTGATGAAATAGAATCCTGGAAAAACACACTTAAAAAACTAACACAAGAAGTAATGGCTAATCTAAATAGTCCTGTATCTATGAATAAATTGAGTCTGCAATTAAAATATTTCCTAAATGGAAATACCCAGGCTGAGAAGTCTTTCCCAGTGAGTTCTTCCAAACATGTAAGAAAGAAATAAGCTTATTCTTACACAAGCTCTTGCAGATATAGAAAAAGAATAGACACTACCCAATTTGTTCAATATTACACCAGAAAAAAAGTCATCAAGGGTTTGTGCAAAAGCTCCCCAATGATGTCCTCATAATAACATTCAGTCTTATCAGTGACCAATTGCAAAATCCCATGACTTCAAGCTTTGCTTACCACTGTTTTTTAAAATGACATGCAAGAGATGCTAATGATGGTCAGATCAGAACGCATAGCTATTTCTACTGTGAAGATTGCTTTCTTAAATAAAGATCTTCAATTATATAAAGTCTCATACCCAAATAACTGGCTCGTTCTTCCCAGAATAGGAGGACTACCCTCAAGCATAACTAGTTATTTATACCCTCCTCCCATGCCTGGAAAAGTTGATGGTAGGTAGGACCATGCATTACACGCACTTAGACTCCTCTTCAGCAGGGAGCCCAGTGTTTTTCACATGGTAGATTCTCAACGAATTTTCATTAATTTGTTGGGAAAAAACCACACACTATGCAATTTTTGACTGAATTGTAACAAAATCCATCAAGATTTTTATGCTTACTTTTTACCATGTCTAAAAGGAGATGATAGACTCATCCCAGTGTGATGACCCAATATTGTCCTTATATACAAGGGTCATGGTGAGAGAGGAGAGAAAACACCAATTGTAAAAGTCCTACGAATTCCTAAGAGTCTTTACTAAATCATGGAGAACTCCTTTTTGAATTCCTCTTCTCTGGGAAATGCCTGCTGGCTACCATTTTGTTCTGAGGGCTCTAGTTATCAAAAAAGATGAACTAGGGCTTCCCTGGTGGCGCAGTGGTTGAGAGTCCGATGCAGGTGTACGCAGGCTCGTGCCCCTGTCCAGGAAGATCCCACATGCTGCGGAGCGGCTGGGCCCGTGAGCCACGGCCGCTGAGCCTTGCGCGTCCGGAGAGGCCACAACAGTGAGAGGCCCGCATACCGGAAAAAAAAAAAAAAAAAAAAAAAAAAAAAGCTGAACTAGAGAAATCAGTGACTTAGCTGAGCAGGACTCTACTCCCTGCCCCCAGATTCAGAAGCTAAACTTTATTCGTAAGAGAATTTCTCATAACACTACTTTGGTTGCCACAGGTAGAAAAAGTTGAGTAGAGAAAAATTAAGCCCTTCTGTAGTAAAACAAATCATAATGGGAGCAAGGTTTCTATTTCCAACTGGTAAATAACTTCACTATCACAGTACCACCAACTAAAATGATCATGGTGAGGCAGAAAAGATCAAATGAATGAAGAGAAGGCAGAGATAAAAAGAAGCAAGGTAAGGCCTGCTAAAGCCACAGCTTGTACCAGTGTGGCCCAATGTTTCATTTTCATTGTAACATTTCCTAATCAATGGTGGACAATAAACCGTCTAAAAGATGTATTGGATACACTATTAAACACAAAGGCTCATTCTGATTCACACCTAAAGTTCAAGAAACATACATCACCATGAAATCCTTTAATAAAAGTGACAGATAAATAAAAATAAATGGCTTGATGTTTGTTAAAGAAAAGATGAGGCTCTTCACCTTTACTTTTAATGAGAGAATCGGAAGTTTTATTCTCCCCTGAAATTAAATACAGTGTTGTGTTGTAGCAAACTTTCTCTGTGGCAGCCCAAATGTAATTTGAGCTAATTCACGAAATGCACTTTGTAAAAGGATATTTATTGCCTGCGAGATAGTAAAAATATATCAGATTTATTGATATCCAGGGAAAACGACATTACGGTTGTTTAGAGTGAACCTATGAGCAAAGTGAATATTCAGGGAAGTGAGAGCAGACTGCTGGTATGTGCCTTAAGAAAAACAACGACACACAGAAAAAGAGCAGGAAAGAGGAATCTGCGTACAGTATAGTCATTTTAGAGGGAGGTGTTTAAAACTGATTGCAATATAGATCTGAACGCGAGTGGTGCAGAAGCCTTTTCTATAAAAATGGGCATAAGAGAACAAGGATATGTCAGGAGATTGGCTTTATTTCAGTTGCTTATTAGAAAGAAGCAGAAAAACTATGTCTAAAGAATTTATGAATAAGCTCTTGAGCATGTTTTCCTAGCCTTGTGGAATAAAGAAATCACACTCAGCTCTCAGAGAAGATCAGGACAAAGGGACCACCTTGCACCTATGGGAAATTCATCATAACACAGGTCCTAGTGACTTATCAATCTGAAGGAAAGAATGACAATTTGGGTATTAAGGGGTGAAACATGGGTACGTGTATGTGATAAAGGACAACCAAAGCTTTCTTCTCAAGACTGTGAGGCCTTCCTAAATCATGACAATTGAAGTTGGTCATCAGAAAGGATATAAATATAGCAAAAGAAGACGGTGCAAACATATAGCTTCATAATTATAAAGAAATAAATTGAATATGTTATACAAAACAGCTTCCAAAAAAAAAAAACAAAACGGGATAAGCCTAACATCACAAACTGAAATAGTTATTCTTTTCTCCCACATTAAGCAAAATAGACTAATCAAAGTAATTAATAGGTAAGCCTTTAGGCCCCAAGGAAATAATATTCAATAATATTAGTATTTTATCAGAGTACATACATCCAAACCACAATTGACATTAAAATAAATGTATCACTTACTGTTTTTAATTGTTGTGATTCAATTCTTCATGGCTGTGATTTCATTAGTTGCACTAACATGTTTTTAAAATATCTGATCCCTTTCCCTTACTAGATCTGCCATCTTATGAATGCTTATCTACTTTCTGCACTGGAGTCAGAAACCTGAGATTTTATTCCCAGTTTGAACACGTCTTTTATGTCAGAACAAAACCTTTAGTCGATAGAGATTCATAGAATATCAGAGCCGATCCAATCTTGGAGGTATCTGATTTCTATTGCTTCATTTAACCAGCGTGGGAGCTGACGCAGTGAGAATGTGAGAAGCTAAGTGATGTTCCCGCTATGGGAGACTCTCCCCTATGGGCCTCCTGAGATCCTACACATCTTGCTGGGTATGCTGAGCATGTGAAACTCTGCCCACTCTACCAGGGCTGTTTCATAGGGCCGTGTTTGCTGTGAGAAGCCTTGAGGGATGAAGTAGCACCCCTCCTTCAGAACAAAGAGCATAATTGCTCCCTGCTTTTTATAAAACTGGGTTCCCCGAGCTTACAGTTCCATTCCTGTAATGCGACCCACTGCATGCGCAGGCATACATCTAGGCCCTCTGGACAAAAATCAAACCCCAGAACTGACACCTGGCAGCAGAAGAGAGAAGAAAGAATAGAACCATCATCTTTTGGCTTCTATTTGTCTCTTTTTTACCCTTTGAAATAATGGTATATATTGAAATCATGACAAATGAGAGTTTTTAGTGTTTGAGGGTAATAAAAGAAATAAATAATTAAACACATTTGTTGCCTATGTAATTTTTTAAAGAATTAAGGAGAAAATCCTCAGTTGGGGAAATGGTCTGTTGGGTAGGCATCACTGTACACTAAATAGTAGCTTAGTTTCCATTCCCCCACCCATCCCACACACAAAGGAGTATATTTAATACATTCTTCACTCAAAATTTTTAATTTAAATTTACTCTTAAAAGTTCTATTTGCTTCATTTTCCAATCTGCTTTCTCTGTTTCTGTAACATTTATAGTGTCTATCCCTTCATCTATGAACATTTTTAATATTATTATTTGTTTCCTTTTAGATTTCTCTGTTACCTGTGGTCCCAAGAGTATGGATTTTCCTATTGGTGGCATTTGGATTTTAGCTTTGGGTTTCAGTTTTAGTTTAGAGTTTTAGTTTCTTAGCCACATTCCTGAACTTCTTCACCTGTGGGCTTGAAGTTCCAGTGTCTTCCAGGGGACTCTGTTTCCATCAGTGACTAAAGGCGGGTGTATGGCTTCCAGGATACTTCCCTACACATCACATTGAGTATTTGATCCCAGTTAAAACATAAAATAGCCCTTTCTAGTTCCTTGGAGTGGCTTCTATCCTGGTCTTCATTGGTATTAAAATCCAAACACCTAAGAAAAACATCCAGCTTGATACTCAAACACCCTACCCAAACTACGGCTTTTTTCTCTGACTCTGAATATCCTTTTCATTTCTGACAACTCAAGATTTCCCTTTCACATTTTTGAGTCAGGTAGCTATTTTTTTAACAGGACTTATTTTATCCAGAGTCCTTGGGAGAGTCAAAGGGTGCTCTCCCCAGTCAGCTTTATCTGCCCTAGGGCACAAAAAGAGAGGTCTTTTCCTTTACACATGTGAATATCACTTGTAAAAACCAGTCCTTGCAACAAAGTCAGAATATATCCTAACAGCAAAATGGCAGTGGGAAACATTTCCATCGGCTGTATTCCATAGGCAGATGACTGCTAACATAATTTTAGAAGTTGAATTACATTAATAATAACATTATCAGCTAGAACCAATGGCTAATCCCCCAAAGATATAAAATCCCTACTCATTAAAAAGAAAAGGTATCCAGAGGATGTGAGATAATAGTATAACCTTGGATGGACAACATGTTAAATGTCTGGTGATTTAGAACGTTGGCTACTGTGTGAGAAAGAGGGGGATTTTTTGTTTTGCTTTGATTTTTGTTTGTAAGGTTTGTTTGCTGTTCGAATCAACACCTTTTTTTCCTGGACGGTTTTTCCATAGTCAGCCTTGGTTCATTGAGATTTTTTTCATTAAAATAAGTAACAGTTTTCGCCTTTGTTTTTTCTCTTAGATCAAGACTGAAATTGGACTGCAGATCAAAGACCATGGCAAAAAATTCCTGACACTGGAAACTGTCTTCCCAGGTATCTGTGTACCTCATCCCCATCTACACATTCCATATAAAGACATTGTTTCATTTTCCACCTGGCAACACTTAAATCGTTTTATTTTTCTTCATTAAAACCACCACACCTCTTCATTTAACTCATGTTTTAGTATCTTGATTCAGCAGGATCATAAAAACTTTGAGTTTTGTTACCGCTGCTTCTTTTTGCCGCAGGGAGAAGTAAAAGAGAAACAAGTTAAAGGATATACAGTCAACCCTTCTTTAAAAATATATAACTAGATTTCTAAAGGAATGAAAAAATATAGTACTAGCGGGAAAACATTGCAGTCAAATCTATATTTAACTTAAAATAACATAACTTTTGTGGGTGTGCTTGACATTCCCTCATACCTGCTACAACCCCTGTGAGTCCTCAGTAAATATTAATTATGGATAATTGAAAATTCCTTTCTCCTCATGGAAGCTGCAGAACCAATTTTCAAGTTTCCATTTTGTGCCAGTGCAGTAAAGTGCAGCCTTCAACAAAGATCTGTTCTCTCTGCCTTGGAATGTAAACATGATTGTCCTATGAGAAATGAGTGTGCGTTTTTCTGGGTTCTCAAAAGGAAATCAAGTTTCTACACAGAATCTAAACCTAAAGCAAACAAACAAGTCAACCTCATTTTTTGTCTGTTTTTTTTAAAGAAAAAGAATTAAGCCTGATTCTGACCAACCACTCTGTGTTCCAAATATACTTTCCATTTTACGAGAAGTGAATGCCTTTCGCTGACCATCCTGTAAATGGCTTAAATAGTTACAATCCCCGAATGAAGGAGAATTTAACAGTGGTGGCAAATGCCACCAGAGCGCTTTAGTCTGTTTCCTGCCAATTCTGATCAATCTGTTACGTCTGCTGTAAATCTAACTGCTTAGTGATCAGTGAACAACATGAACTCCTTGCCTCAGCTCACTTAAGGAATTTGTTTTGCAATCGGCATGGATGCCTATTTTAAACTTGACACAGACCCAAACCTGTGTGTGTGTATATATATACAGACAAGTAAACATATATATACACTATATGAATAATATATACATACTACATATCATGTATGATACTATATGTAAGTACCTTCATAATCTTTCCAAATTAAATTACATTTGCCTTTAGAATAGAGAGAAAACTATAGAATGAATTTCCGCTATCATTTTTTTTTTTTTTGGTAAATGAAGAGTTTCCCGGAAGTACTTAACCATGATTTTTTTAAAAAAAGATTTAATTTGTTGACAAGTTTTCAGAAATATACCCATTTTCTCAAGCAAGGTTCACCTTTGTTTGCTCTCTTCATTGTAAACTGCACACCTATCTACAACTTCTCTAGGTATCAACTATGTAACGTCAGACATGCGGGTTGCTTTTATGTGGACTGATCATTTCAAATGGAATCTGTGTTTATAATCCAAAACTTTTGGTAAGAATTTAGGTCATTCCATCTAGCCTGCTCAATTGTATTTATTCAAGTGTGTCCAAGTCACACACTTTTAACAAGTAACATGAAGGAATATCCCAGCTCACCAAGTCAGGTGGGAATAAGTGAGTAAGAAAGAGCATCACTCCTTTGTCTGGTCTTGGATGGGAATTAGGAGGTGTTTGCTCATCTGCCATCTGTGAAAACTCACCATTCATCTAGGCTTTCACTGTAGCTGTTCATCACTCCAATTCAAAAGAAAGTGGCCATCTGACAAACTTTCCTCCCCAAAATAATGACATAATAACATCTGCAAAGAGCTTACTGTGTGCCAGGCACTGTTCTAAACACTACATATTTCGTCTCCTTTAATCCTCATCACAATCTTGGGAAGCAGGTACCAATATTTTTCTAAGATTTAGAGATGAGGAAACAGGCACAATGATGTTAAAGTAACTTGCTGAAGATTACACAGCTTGCTAGTGGCAAAGCCAGTTTTGAAGAACATTCCATTTGTACTTTTAAGTTGTACTAAATATGATATTGTAGAAAGGTGTTATTAACTGCATTTCATGTATCACATGCCCAAACTCAGGGCCAAGTGCCAGTATATTAAGACAGTCTAGAGTGAGAACAGTGCTGAGCTAGGAATCAGCTGACCTTGATTTCAGCGTCACTTCCAGTCTCACCTCTAACCAGCATTTAACCTTGAACAAGTCACTTAACTCTCGAGCCCAAATTCCCAATCTGCAAGGTGAGAGATTAGATGTTCTCTAAGCCTCTTTTCAACCTCAATATTTATGTCTCTATGATTAATGGCTGAATGAAATGTCACATTGATCTAATAACTTGTGCGCTTGTTGGCCGTCTTAATGTTAAAAATATTCAAGTGAATGTGTCTGCTCTCTAAGTAGAGATTCGGCCACAATTTCTTCAGTTCAATAGTACTCAAAAAAAGATCCTGTGCTCGTTTCGGCTGCACATATACTAAAAAAAAAAAAAAATAATAAGATCCTGGTTTCTAAAGCTGTAAATCTTTGATATATATATATTTTTTACCAGCACCAGCAGAGATGTATTCATTCACTCATTCATTGATTAAATTAGCAATTATTGAATTAGAATTGTGTGCCAGACACTGTTCTAAGCACTGAACAACAAAGGATGAATAAGACAAAGGTGATTTCTACCCTCAGGAAGTCTATACATACATACACACATACGCAGATAGGTATAAAAGCACATACATAAATACACATTTGTGTGTGTGTAGATATAAACACTGGCATGCACCACTGATAAGTTCCAGAAGGAAGGTGAGGAAGGTTTCTATGACACAGCCTAAGGAGGAAGACTGTATCTGTAGAAGTGATCCCTTCCGCCTAATACAATAACAATGCTGTATTGTACACTAACAAACAAGAGAGTAGATTTCGTGTTACGTGTTCTTACAAAGACAAGCAAAAGCAAACGTAGAAGAGGCACAGGGAAACCTTCAGAGGTGATGGACGTCTCTTTGATCCTGACTGTGGTGACGGCCTTGTGGGTAAATGCATCTGTCCAAATGCATCAGATGGTACACATCAAATACGTGTATTTTTTGTATCTATCACTTATATCTCAAGGCTGCTTAATATTTTTTAATTAAAAACTACAAAAAATGGAATACAATTGTGAAGGTCTGCTCAACGATTCTGTCAAAATAATGACTTCTATAATCAGGTTGATTTCCTCAAGTATTTTTCTAATTGTGGTTAAATGTCAGGTTTGTGAAATTTGGTGGAGTGAGAGGCCCACCTCCACTTTGAGGGGTCAGCTTCTGTAATCCCTTTACTTTGCTTAGTCAAGTGTATCTGCTAATAGCACCTCTCTCTTGAGGCTGTTTTGAGAGTTAAATAAACAAATTAGTGTACGTAACGCAGTCTCATCGGCCCTAGAAGATAATAAGCTATCAATGATTATTAGCTACTTTTATTCATATCTGTAGCTTCTACATTTATAAAGATGATTGTTCTTCCCATTATGACATTTTAAAAAGTACAAGCCACCTTATTTAAAGTTTCTAGGATGATTCTAAATTGCTGTTTACCTGAGTCAGTAAATGTCCTTATCTAGTTCATTATACACTGTGGCAATTTCTCAAACTTGAGCATGTATCAGAATCACCTAGAAGCCTTATTAAAATACAGATATTTGGGTCCCGCTCCCAGATTTCTCATTCAGTAAGTCTGGCGCGGGGTCAAGAAGGTGCATTTCTGACAATTTCCCAGGTGATGTTCATGCTGCTGGTCCGGGGACCACACTGTATTACAGTACTTTCTGCCATGCACAGGTGAAGATCTTCATGTACTGTGAAATATTTGATTCTCAGGGTCAGTCTGCCAGGGAGGCATTAGTACAGCCATTTACGAGGGTAAAAGTGAAACCCAGATAAGGAGATGGATCAAGGTTCCAGAGTGTTCCAGCAGCAAAGCTGGCTTTGAACCCCAGTTCACCTGTCCAGAGCCCATTATGCCATGTGCTGTGTATTGAACTGCATTCTAACCCGAAATTCAATGATATTGGGCCCTAGAGAAATTCCTACAGGACTGGGGTATTTATATCAGTTTGCAAATCAAACAACAACAACAACACAAGCCCTAAAACTCAGAAGGCTCTCTGTCATGATTAGATGTGCTGCCTAAAACCAAAAATTAAAATAAAGACCCAGGAACCATATTTTAAAGTATTCATTTAGCATTCAGTTCTGCCTTCTTATAGCGTAAAATTTTATTTGAGTCTTGAAAAATATTTTTCCAATAGAGAAGCAGAGAAAGAATCATTTTGAGGTTAAATACACTCTATCCCTTTTTTTATAAAATATAATTTTCATTGAAATGCAACAATAGCTAGAAAGATTTGATCCCAGTGCCAGATGCTTGCTTGAGTTTTGATGACACCTGAGTAGAAGTAAAGACCTTCTGATATATCCTTCAGCATTATTAAGATAGAACAGAATATGCTTCCAACAGAATCCCTGAAATAGACAATCTTTCACTTTCATTTTAGTAGAAATGCATTTGTCACATCTCGCCTTGGTATTCCAATATACTTAAAATGGAATATTTTGACACTAATATTGGGGAAAAAAAGGGAGAAGACAAGACAAGCTCCCTTTCATGGGGTCGCAGCCCTGCAACCTAGCTGAGCACACTGTTGGCAACTCACAAAGTGGGAGCAGGCATGCCTTTAAGAAGCCTTTCCCCAGAGGCGGATCCTTATTTGCACGTATCATTTACTGCTTTGCCATGTGGGTTCAGATGAAAATGGAACTCTGTGGGGGGGGGGGGGGGGCATAATTAGTTGAATCAGCTCAAGTACTTTGACAAAAAACATGCAAGTGAAAACTACCCAGGTTTTTAGGGCTCCAGTTCTTGCCTTAACTCCACTTAAGTGAAAGACATTCTGGCATCCCCAAAATGTACAACCCGATTCAAGGAAATGAACACTTCAGAACTAGAGACAAACTGTGTATTTAACATCTTTTTCAAAATGTCCTTGTTTTTCTCAGAGAATATTTTGTTTCCTCATTTGCACATATTCTCCCACTAGATTAGTGATCACCCTGTTCTAAAAGCCACAGTTTCATAAAACTCACCAACATAAAATGCAAAAAAAACCCAAAAAAAACAAAAACAAAAAATTCTTTTTTTCTTTTGCACAAATCCATTCCAAAAGTTTAATTTCTATTACAGTAAGCTAAGGTAATCAGTCAGCCTGGGTTTTTTGGGTATTTTAAAAAAAGTTAATTAATTGATTAATTTATTTTTGACTGCATTGAGTCTTTGTTGCTGCACAAGCTTTCTCTAGTTGTGGCGAGCTGCGGCTACTCTTTGTTTTGGTGCACGGGCTTCTCATTGTGGTGGCTTCTTCTCTTGTTGCAGAGCACGGGATCTAGGCATGCAGGCTTCAGTAGTTGCGGCATGCAGGCTCAGTAGTTGTGGCTCATGGACTCTAGAGCACAGGCTCAGTAGTTGTGGCGCATGGGCTTAGTTGCTCCACGGCATGTGGGATCTTGCTGGAGCAGGGCTTGAACCCGTGTCCCCTGCATTGGCAGGCAGATTATTAACCACCGTGCCACCAGGGAAGTCCCAGCCTGGGTTTTTTTCCTTTATTTTGAATTGTATTTGTCCACTGCAGACTACTCTTTAACTTGCACCAAAACTTTAGTTTTTCATCACGTGGAAGGTATCTTATATGGTTAGATATATAAACACTGCTTAGAGAACCAAAAAGGAGATCCCTCTGAGGGGAGGAAGTGAAACAAAATAAAAGCAAATATGGGGAATGTTTTAGACCTTCTCACTTTAATTTTAGGCAGTCAAGAGCCACCAAGGATACAAAAGTGCCAGAGGGTGGTGTGAGCTTAGAAGAGATGCTCAGTTGAGGAAATAAGCATAGGGGGCTCTGGATGTGAGCTGGAGCCACTGTGAGCCCTCAGTGATGCAGTATTTCTGGAGAAAAGAATGAAGGACTTGCAAGTATGCATGCAGTCATCCCATAGTTGTGATCAGCCCATAGCTGTGATTGTAACGGAGCTACAGTAACACATGAGGTACGATCCCAGGCCTTGATGAGTTCGAAAGTAGTGACAGGCAGCAACCCAACCATGTAGAAATTAACATAGAGGTGCCACTATCATCATATTTAAAAAGTAATGACCTGGGCTTCCCTGGTGGCGCAGTGGTTGAGAATCTGCCTGCTAATGCAGGGGACACAGGTTCGAGCCCTGGTCTGGGAAGATCCCACATGCCGCGGAGCAACTAGGCCCGTGAGCCACAACTACTGAGCCCGCGCGTCTGGAGCCTGTGCTCCGCAACAAGAGAGGCCGCGATAGCGAGAGGCCCGCACACCGCGATGAAGAGTGGCCCCCGCTCGCCACAACTAGAGAAAGCTCTCGCACAGAAACGAAGACCCAACACAGCCAAAAATAAATAACTAAATTAATTAATTAAAAAAAAAAGTAATGACCTATCATGTGCCAACTGCTTTATACACAGCCGGTCAGTTACACAAGTAACTCCCACTTGGAGAAGTAAAAACAGATTCTGAACGTGTCCAAGTAACGCAGCGAACAGGTACTGGAGCTACTTCTTCCTTCCTACAGAAGACGTCTAAGACAGAGGCCTCGCTAGCTGAAACTTACAACATGATAGGACGGAGCAATAAGATAGGCAAGAGAGATACCAGGCATGGGAACAACATTTATTAAAGGCTTATTATGCTATGTGTTTTATATAAATCACCCTTCCTGTGAGGATGGGGTAGAAGGGCAGGTCAAGAAAGACTCCATAGGGAAAGTCACATTTATGTTGAGTCTTAAAATGAGTAGGATCTGCCTCATTCTTGTCTGTCTTTGGCCCCAGGAAACACAAGGAGGCATATGGACGCGAGTAACCTGGATCGGCAAGAATGGAGGCTGTAGGAGCAAGAGGGAGAGGGGAGGGCTGGAGAGATTGCCTGAGGACAGGCGGGGGAGAGCTTTGAGTACCTTGCTAAACGTATTAGACTTTGTACAGTACTGAAAATGAAGATGTGGGGAAAGCGAAAAGAGTTACAATTTACACTTCATTCATACACCCTACAGACTCTCACACACAGACTAGAGCCTACATTTGGCTCTCAATGAATACTTGTCGAACTGCATTAAGGACTGTACTATTGGATCATCAATAACTTTATTATTGTGTTAACTTTTTGTGGCATAATAATAATAAATGAGTATTATTTATTTAGCACCTCTCTCTCAAGTGTCAGGCACTTTGAATACATTATCCATTATTTCCATTCCATACAACAGTCCAGTAAGATTCCTATTATTGCCTGCAATTTACGCGTGAAGAAACTGAATTTATGGCGCTTATGTGACCTCCTTAAGGGCAAACAGCTCATTAAGCAGCTACGCCTAGATTTGAATGCTGGTTTCTGATTCTAATACCTATGCTCCATCCACTCTGTGATATAGTTTTTCCAGGTGCACTGACGGATTTGAGTAAACCAACTCAACATATTTGCCTCCCCTCTGATTCCAATCGACACTTCCTCCCCTAACTGTGATGTGAACAAGCAAAGTTCAAGATGGATACTTGGGCTGGAAATGAAATATGGAATGGAGAACACAGCGAGGGTAATTGACCCCTCTGGGAATCAGAACTATAACTTTGTTCTCCAAATAGTGAAAAAGGCAAGTGAAAACAGATGCGGTGAGACAGAACATGAACTCAGAGTGAATCGAGGAGAGTGAGGAAGAGCAGACGGGTGACGGCGTCAACAGGAGATACTGGTGACCAAGCGTTGGGAGACTCAACCTGTCACAACAACATACAAGTGATCCTCTGGTTTTGCAAAAGAGAGTGTGCGTCTGAGTGACAATTTTACTACCGAAGAGGAATCGGGGACTTGGGAATAGAAAGAATCTGACTTAAATTTAAGAGGAAACAAAGCCACATAGGACGCCCAGAAAAGTTCCCAGAGAAACTGTGGGGAGGCCATAGACTCCTAAGTTACTTCTCATTCCAAACCATGCCCAGCCTAAACGATGCCTTTGCTTGAACCCATGCACTACGGCTTCTTCAAGAGTAAGTAGGAGGGGCGCTCTTTCAGCTACTATCAGGTGATGCTTTCAGTCTCACAGTGGACAAAAAGAGAGGTTCGGGGTAAATCATTGGCATATTTGGGAAAGTGAGAGGATATGAGAAAGTACTAAGAACATTCGGGCAAGAAGAAGCTTGTTATCTGGAGGACTATCTATTCCTTTAAATGTTTTCCTCCTCAGGATGAACAGACCGACGAGCAGGAGAATAAAGCAGAAATAAAGAAGCAAAGAAGACTCTCTAAAAGCGGCTAAAGCAGAAACCTTAGGAAATTGTCACGCCTCGGTCATGACTTCAACATTAAAGAAAAAGAACACTAACTTTCTTTGTTTTTTAAACAAGGTGTTTCACTAAAAATGTAAAAAGAGAAAAACAAAACCCCCCGCTAAACAAACACATCCTGTGAAATGTAAATTATTTTGATATCACTTTACTACTTGAAAAGATATTATTTGTTGGAGATTTTACTTAGATAGAGGTATATTATTTTATTCTTTTTTAAAAATATCATATAATACATTCCATTCTCAAGGAGAGGCTTTACTGCTTTTCAGAAATATTGTCAATATAGAAACTTATGTTAGAGCTTGCAGGAAGATTAAAAGTCATCTAGGTTCAC
Source organism: Stenella coeruleoalba (assembly GCF_951394435.1). Lineage (NCBI taxonomy): Eukaryota > Metazoa > Chordata > Mammalia > Artiodactyla > Delphinidae > Stenella > Stenella coeruleoalba. Next base: position 6,219,372 of record NC_137156.1, on the reverse strand, counting down.
TTTTGAATTTTTACTGATGAAGAAACTAGCCCAGAGAGACAGTGATTTATATCTTGTCATGCTGGCTGTAGTGGCAGGAAGATGTCAGGACTCTTGTGTACTGAATCCACACCCTCGGCTCTACCCACTATGCCATTTGCTAACAATTTTGAACTTTAGAGAAACTGAACTCATGAAAGAATGCCCGATAAAGGGTACACCTATTACCAACCACTTTTTTAAACAGAAAGCCAAGAACCTGACCTCCAAATATTCATGTGTCATCTACAAAATAAAGCAGATTATCTGTAGGAACCAATGAGTGAAGATTATATTTATAGAAATACTATTTAGGAAATATAAACATTAAAAGATTGCTGATCTTCTAATCTTTTTGCCCAGGAAATATCTTTCCACAAATCTATCCATAACCCTTTAGTACAATCAAGCTGCCATAAGCTCACTACTCCAATGACCTAAGAGTTGATAGCTTCTGATTTTGAACATGAAACAAATGAATCCAATTAGAAGTCTTGTTCAATTTTTTAAGTCCTAAAAAGTCAAAGGTTGAATTTTTTTCCTCTCTGTATCCTGATTAGAATTCAAAAGGGAAGAAATTTAAGAATTCAAAATTTCCTTACATTAAAAATTGAATTTCCAAGTCAAAAGAAAAGGCATTAAAAACGTTTCAACAGACTTACCCAAAGCCATGAAGAAAATTGGGACTTTTACTAAGTCAGACATCCTTAAACGTTAAACCACGAGGCCAGTCCACCTCTCTGTCTCTGTACCTGTTGAGCTCCACCGACCACCATCAGCAGGAGAAAACAACTCTTGAGTGTTTGAGCTTGAGTGGGCCTGACCAGGGAATCCCGAGTTCTACATTTAACAGTGGGTGTGGAGAACAGAAGACAGGGTGCCTAGCTAGGGTCACCGACTCTGAGGTACCCACCTCAGAGATTTGATAGCATCAGTGTCTTTCTTTTTTTTAACCAGGAGAAAAACAGAAGTTTAATAACATGTATACCTTCTGAATACAGGGAGGACACCAAGGAAAACTGAGTCACTCTCTGAAATGACCAAAACCATCACCTTAAATACCATCTTCAGCTAAAAACAGAAGAAAGATTTTGGGCAAGCAGGGTAGCCAGTTATGGCAGGTTATCGTGCAAAGCACAGTAAACAAAGGTATGATTGTTTGCAGATTTAAGTCAGAACTTCTCCATTGATGAGAGTTACTTGATTTCATTATCCTTCTACTTCTGGTGCAAAAGCATCAGTTTCTTTAGCTTCCATGTCCTTCAGCCAGGAAGGGAACAGGCGAGCAGTGGCCCTGGAACTCAGAACTCAAATGAGAAAACAAGAAACAGAAAGAAAGAAGATCGGATCCAAGCTTGATGTTTTATAACCTCTAGTCCATATATCTCCTCACTCTTGCAAGAGAAACTCCAGATACAGATGTGTAACCATACCCTTACCAATATCCTAAGCCATGAGAGTCCACTCTGCAGTTTGATGGTTTGCTAAACTATCAGCTGCTGGTGATGCTTTATTAAGAATTTTTCCCCCACCAATTCCATAATTAGCCCATAGCGTGATCTGAATGTCAGCAACCAGGGTTCATGACCTGATGTCTGTCCCCTCTCGTGAGTCACTAAAAGTTCAGGTAATACAACACCTGATAAGCAGTAAACATTCTCAGGAAACATCTAAGTATCAGCTAACCATTCAACATGTACGCAATCTGTTTGTTTTGAATTAAAGAAAAACTTCCCTTGAGTCATTCCTCATAAACAGAATAGCAGACATTAAAGGAAACTATGAATAATTTGCTTTGACTTGGAAAGGACATTGAGAAAAGGCCAAAGAGATATTTTTCCTTTCACTGATGTTCCAAGCTGATTTGAAACAGGCCAACAGCTTTCATGCATACATGTTCATAGACTGGCGCTCTACCCTCTCAAATCAAAATAATCCAACTGGTCTACCAACCTCCTAATAGACTCATAAACCTTGGATATCATATAGCTCAATCTGACATTCAAAGAAAAAAAATCGATTCTACAGGATCAGTGGCTCTTAAGCTTTTGTGTGACTATTATGAATAAACAGAAGCTTATTTCATCCCAAATTAACTTGTTCTATTTTGGGGTAAATCAAATTGTCAGAAAGTTCAGAAAATTCCTTTATATATTACATCAAAATATAACTCCTTCTAGTACCCACACCTTGACCCCAGGTAAGCTCTCTGAAGACTGTTCTCCAAAATATGTCTACATCTTTTACATGATAGGTTTTCAAGTATTTGAAGACAAGTCCCACTCTCTAAAGAAATCTCTTCTCAAAAAAATGTGTCATTTTAGACCACATTTGATATTATCCAGAACTTTCAATATCACATTACTCTTTCTTTGTCCAGCAATAATTTGTAAAATATTGCACCAAAAAAGGTAATGGAATTCTCTAATAGTGTGTGTTTAATCCTTTAATCCATGTAAACGCATTTAAAAGAATGTCTGATACTTCATGAGCACTCAATAAATGTTTGCTCTTTATTTGTTCCACCAATTTGGAAATAGGCACTACTTTAGGAATTGGGAGTAGAGTAGTAAACAAAATAGACAAAATCCTTGGCCCTTGCAACTTATTCATGTTTATTATTTGACTTATTGGAACATTGGTTCACATAAACCCAGTGTTATTTGAAATATAGCTTAAATGTACAGGGTCAGAAAACAGAAGACCAGTATCTAGTTGGATACTTTTTAGACAGGTGATCATTCATCAACTTGAGAACACTTTCATTTCCTACTTCTTAGAGCTGCTAGAAGATAAACAAGGTTAAACCTCTTCTGGTTGTAAATATCTAGAATCATTTGTAAGGTCCTTTACTATCCGGCTCTGATCTTTTTTTCCCCAGATTTAAATTTCAGCTTTCTCCTTTTGTTTCCTAATCTCTGCCTAATTTTCCAACATTCTTCCTACTTGCATGCCTCCGCACCCTTGTTAGTCCTTCTCCCTGAACACACTTCCCCAATTTCTCCTCCTGGACAGCTCTTCATCTTTTCCAGTTCAGCTCAAAATACACATTAGCTTCAAAGCCTTCTTTGATCCACCTGCATTTCCCCACAAAGAATTTGTAGCTTCCATCTCTGTGTCTACAATATTTTATTTATACTTCAATGATAATACTGGTCTTCTCAGATCATAATTATTTCTTCACTTATTTGTCTATAGTAGTGGACTGTAAGTTTCTCTAAGGGAGAAATGATGTCTTATTTTTTGTTTTAAATCTGGAGTTTGGAAAAATGACTCTTGTTGTAAGTACACAATAATATTCATGAGAGGATTTAGTGAAAATGCTTTGAAATATAAAATTAATAATACAGATATCAGGTTTATCTATAATATAAAGTACTATTATATAAACATATCATTTCTTGAGTCTGCCACTTGAGTCTACATGTCCAACGAAGTTGATTTTAAGTGCATATATTTAATTGACAGCATTAATTTAGGAACCAAAATGGGCAGTGGTAAAAAAAAATGAGATCAATTTTATATTTGTATATTAGCAATAGTATCACCCCATTACTATCTTAGTGTAAATAGTTTCAATTAAAAAGTATTTAGGGATTCCCTAATGGTGAAGTGGTTAAGAGTCCGCCTGCCGATGCAGGGGACACGGGTTCGTGCCCCGGTCCGGGAAGATCCCACATGCCGCGGAGCCGCTGGGCCCGTGAGCCATGGCCGCTGAGCCTGCGTGTCCGGAGCCTGTGCTCCGCAGCGGGAGAGGCCACAACAGTGAGAGGCCTGCATACCGCAAAAAAAAAAAAAAAAAAAAAAAAAGTATTTAATATAATCCAAAGATATACTCTAAAGTGTTTTAGCAATCTAAGTATATACTTAAATTTAAAAAATAAGTTCAAATAGGGGCTTCCCTGGTGGCACAGTGGTTAAGAATCTGCCTGCCAATGCAGGGGACACGGGTTCGAGCCCTGGTCTGGGAAGATCCCACATGCCACGGAGTAACTAAGCCCGTGCGCCACAACTACTGAGCCTGCACTCTAGAGCCCATGAGCCACAACTACTGAGCCCACGTGCCACAACTACTGAAGCCCACGTGCCTAGAGCCCGTGCTCCGTGACAAGAGAAGCCACTGCAATGAGAAGCCCGTGCACCACAACAAAGAGTAGCCCCCGCTCGCCGCAACTAGAGAAAGCCTGTGCAAAGCAACAAAGACTCAATGCAGCCAAAAATAAATAAATAAATATATTAAAAAGATAATAATAAGTTCAAATATTACTTATGTACTGTTTGCAAGATCCAAAAGAAAAAACAAAAAATATTTAAAATAACCATGATTAGAATTAAAGTGAATAGCAGGAAATATAGTACATAGATACCCAGATACTTCTAATAGATTAAATTAAATATCACTTATCAGGTAAAAGCACTTAAACATTTCAGGTAAATTTCTATTGACCATATTCTTTATTGCAATAAATTCTCAAACTAAGCAGAAAAATGACCCAAAACTTCAAAATGCCAAGATATTTATTAATTTAGACTTTCAATTCTTTTTATTATCAATAGGAAGGACAACACAGAAAAAGCATGAATAATTTAAAATTCTTGAAATGTAAAGATACTCACTGAAAGAATACAGCCTAATAACCACAACATGCTACTGACCATGGTTGAGAAGGAAAAGAGGAGAAAATATTCAGGTAAATTTGGTGTAGACCTTGGCCGCCACACTTACCAAGTGAAATCATCATGTGTTAGCAATGTGACACTGGATTTCTTTGCCCCAAAGAATCTAGAGCTAAGTACTGTAACTCCCTGAGATGTCCCCAAGGCCCCTCAGCTATGCACACCCTGGTCCTATGATTAAATACACATCGACCATCTGCTTTTCTTTGATCACATAGGAGAGATTTCTGCTCTGATTTTTGTCTCCAGCTTAGGTTCCTTTTGGCCAAATATTAGTATGGTTTTCGTTCCCCTGGCAGATGCGAGCTCACACCCTTTCCCACTCATTTCCTACTGGTGCATGGGATTCTCAAAGCCAGGTGGTGAGATTCACAGTTTCTCTGGACTCTCATCCCAGAGCTCTCTCAAGGTAGATAACCAATTCTGAGCTTTCCCTATGGCAGGTATTATACTATCTATGATTTATGAGAAATATATACCTGGTCTTCATCCCAATTTGATCTTCGCCCCAATTTCTGGCACCAAGCTCCTAAAACTCTAGGAATTTCCTAAGTGATGAGAGTGATGAAGATGTCCTTAGTTATGTTAATGAGGTGACTTTTGGTCCACACAAAGGATGGGGGCTGGTCGCCTGGAGAACCTACAGTGTCATTAGAGGGTTGGAACTTTCAGCCTCACCTTGACCTCAGGAGAAGGGAGGGGGCTGGAGGTTGACTCTATCACCAGTGGCCAACGGTTTAATCAATCATGCCTATGTAATGACACCTCCATGAAAAACCGAAAGGACAGGGTTCAGAGAGCTTCCGGGTTGGTGAACGGATGTGGGTGCCGCGAGGGTGGTGCACTTGTACAGGGCGTGCAAGCACTCCTTCCCATATACCTTGCCCTATGCATCTCTTCATCCAACTGTTGATTCCTGTTCTTGAATATCCTTTGTAATAAATGGGTAACCTAGAGAGCAAATGAGTTTCCTGAGTTCTGAAAACCACTCTAGTCAATTAATCTAATCTAAAGAGGGGTTGTGGGAACCTCTGGTTTTTAGCTGGTTAGTTAGGAGCGCAGGTGACACCCTGAACTTGCAACTGGTGTCTGAATTCCAAGGAGGGGGTCGTGGGAACCTCCAATCTGTAGCCCGTTGGTCAGAAGCACAGGTGACAACTAGGGCTTTCGACTGGCACATGTGTGTAGGTAATGTCAGAACAGAGTTGCTTGTTGGTTGAGGGAAATCCCCACTGCACACACTGGCATTGGTGACCAGAATTTCAGCAGGTGGAGAACAACTTGTTGCTTTTTGCTTGTGCCGTGTCAAGGCAGAGGCAATACCAGGAAGGTACCAATAGGGACGGTTAAGGGAAGCCCCTTCATACGAATTTATAGCCGGCTCTGTACACGTGGAACTGTTTTGCTTCAAGGCCATATAACAAAAACAAAAACCCCAGGGAAGCTATTAACAGAGTAACATTTTCAAAGCCAGAGAATGTGAATTTATCTTAGAAAGAGAAGAGCCTAAACATGTCGAAGATAAAATACAAATGTTATACTTGAGCAAATGGGACAACTAGGACTCAAATTTTCCTTAAGTTGACTGCTTTAGAAGCTTAAATAGCATTATAAAGTATGTTTACATCAGTGTGACGGTTAATTTTGTGTCAGACTGACTGGGCCACGGGTGCTCAGATATGTGGCCAAAGCTTATTCTGGTGGGTCAGTGAGGGTGTTTCTGGATGAAATTAATATTTGAATAGGTAGACTGAGTAAAGCAGTTTGCCCTCTCTGATGTGGGCAACCCTCATCCAATCAGCTGAAGGACAAACAGGCAAAAAGCTGACCCACTAATAAGATGAAACTTCCTGACTCCTTTGAACTGGGACACTGGTCTTTTCCTACCTTCAGACTCAAACAGAAACATGGGCTTTTCCTTGGTTTCATGCCTGCCAGCTTTCAGACTAGTACCTAGACCATGCCAATTGTAGATCTTAGGACCTCTCAGCTCCATAATCAAGTAAGCCATTATCTATCTCTCTCTCTATATATATATATCCCCTAATGGTTCTGTCTGGAGAACCCTAGCTAATACTAATACAATAAGTGGTACTGATTTTTATTTAATCTTTCTAGTCACTAGCTTCCTTGTTTTTAAAATAAGGGGTTTTGATTTATTCTGAGCTTTTTTCAGCCGTAACTCTATTCTATAGTTTTCTAATTCTGTAACTGTCAAGTCAAACGATCTTTTTATCTCTGGCTTTTATTGAATGAGGACTTACTGTGCCCTAACACTGAGCGGGAGGGTATTCTGCATATTTACTAATTTCATTTCACCAGAACGCGAGGTATTATTATTCCTTATTTTTATAGATGAAAACAGAGAGGCATTCAACGATCTGCTCATGATCTCCAAGCTTGGAAATGGCAGAGCCAGGAGAAGAACCCAGCCATAATGACTTAGAAAAATTAATTTAAACAAAGCAAAACAGAACGTAAAAGCAAATTGAAGAAAATATGAAAAAAAAGTGGTGGAGTCGGGAAATAACTTTTTGATACTTTTAACCGCAACTCATTGGGACAATTCCTCTAAATTTACTTTTCCTCCTGATAAACGTAAGTTCTGCACTGAACATCTTCCTCAGAAGGCTTCGGCTTTCTGAAGTGAGTTCCTTTTCATGCCTAACCACCCTGACCCTTCCACCTCTGACAACCCTTCTCACATGATGAAAAGAAACTCTGCCTAATAAAAGGAAGAGATTTATGTGACATCAGGCAAATACTTTATTCTCATGCCTTTTGCCTCTTAAGCTCATTGATAAAAATTAGTGTTCTGTAGGTGGTGCCAACTCCTTTTGGAATGCATTCTTTTTTAAGCAAATTTATCTACCAATTGTTTGGTATAGAATATTATTAGTGTTCGCTATACTTTTGGATTATTTTGGGAAGTGGAAAGAAAGTAATTTTGCTTGAAGATATACCTACATGCATCAATAGCTATATAACAATAATGGTTAATATTTATTGTCTCAGGCTTATAATGGTTAATGGTTACTGTGTGTCAGGCTCTAAGAAGTAAGTACTTTACTATCTCCATTTTACAGCTGGGAAAAGTGGAGCTTAGAGAGGTTAAATAATGAATATAGCATCATACAAGAGCTGAAATTTCCTCTGGTCTAGAAATTACACCTAAAATTAAGGAGATAGGTTTTATGTAGGTCCACAATGCAGAAAAATTACTAATTTTATGATACTCTGACAGTGTGCCTTTTTCAATTCTATAATTACTGCATGTAGAGCATGGATCCTCTCAGAACTACTGACCTCTTTTCTATTAAGTAAAATAATTAGTAAATCAAATGTTTTTAGCTATTCCTTCCCTGCTTAAAATGTTGTAAAATTTTCTAGAGGGATACGAATTTAGGGGACTAATCACAGATACCAAATCCTGCATTGGCTAAGAGTCTGTAATAGAAAAGAAGCCCAAACCAGCTTCAACACTCTCCTGTTTTCTACGATTACTTACAAATCCTGAATAGAATCCATTATTTGATAAGCCACGGGGAGTAGTCAGAATCCTTTCAGATTAACTCAGAAATTCTCTCATGCAATCATTTGCTTTTGAGCTTAGAAATCCCGTCACTCCCTGCTTCTGATTTTTAAGGGGTTTGAGACAGAAAAGAAGGTGAAGATTAGGTGAAAACCTGAAGCACGCTTAACCTTTTGTATATTTCAAAGCTTCCACTTACACATTGAAACAGGATGAATTTCCCAAAAAGGCGAGGAAGGTAGATGCTAACTGCTGGGGGCACAGAAGTGCCAGGATGGTTGAGTGGCAGGTTGCTTGGCTCTGTGAGGACGAATCTGTGCAAATGCCCGCATCTTGCTTCTGAGCCGGGCAGCAGCCTCACTTCAAACAAAGCACTTACAACCGCACCTGTGGGCTGCCAGAGCCTTCCAGGGTGGATTCCTGCCTGCCAGACAAAACTCTGACGGAAGGTTCATTTAATAAATGCTTCCAAGTCAAAAAGCCATTTTTTCTGGGCTGGTTTTGAGCAAATCTCTGCCAAGGCTTAAATTCCTCATCTCACACTGCCATCTACTGTCTAATGCCCGGTGCTCTGAAGAAAAAAGGAAGGACCCACCAAGCGCTTGGAGAGTCCTGAGCATTATTCCTGGACTTCTCAGAGTCTGACTTTAATGATAATCGGGTCTGATCGTTTCTGTGTCCACGAACAACAATGCTTTTCACTCGGCAGAGTCGTATGAAATGCACATGGGCCAAAACCACACTATCTGACCTCACGTGGGGGAAGAAGGAAGTTATAGTCCTTATTTTAAAATAATTAGAATCGCCCAATAATATCCAGCAACAACAGACCCAAAAGATCCTGATGGAGAACCACCACCTCATTGTTTTAATTGGACAAAAACAAAGCTGTCTGGAACTGACTGGACTTCGTTGGCATTAATATGGCCCCCAAGGTCTAACCATGCTAGACCCTGGCAGGTAATGAGAGTCTCTGCAAATAAATGGCCAGGTCTAGGCGAACATCAGGATAGCCATCTAAGTCTAAGGGGGTACATTCATCCATGGCCAGACTAAGTGATCCATTCAGGGTCTCCTTCCCACATCCATTTCTTCCTTTGACCATTGGTGAGATCATTTCCCCAAGACTGGGCTCTTTCACTTTTAGATCAGTTGGCTCAAAACCAGATGCATCATTCTTTCCTTCAAAGAGGTGATATAACTATACTATTCACTCACAAATCCATCATAGCACCACCTTTTAGCTATCGTTATTATCGTTGTTGTTTGTTTTGTTTTATTTTTTACAAGAGGCAACATAGAACAAGTCCTATATTAGGAGGTCAAGGAGTTACTCTTCATCGTGGCTTTGTCATTTAGCACAGAAATTCATGACCTTGGATAAAACACTTGATGTTTGCAAATCTCAGCCTCAGTTTTGCTATCTGGAAGCGAGGATCATAGTTCTTTCGCTTCCTGCACTGTAGGGTAAAAGAGTATAATTGAAGTAAGCTATGCAAAAGCAAGCTCTCATTAATACTGACATTGTAACTTGGCTTTTCACGTGTATTTTTTTCATTTAATTTAAGTGTTACCTCCAATTTCATCTCAGAATCTAGAGCTGTGTCTTGCAGGAAGTTGGCATTTCTAAAACATTTGTGGAATGACTGATTCATAGATTGATATTCTCTGTATTTTCTAGGAAATTCCAACTATCTTCATCACAGCACTGTGTTCTCCAGAGAGTATTAACATTAATTTTTCAATGTTAAATAATGTCCTAGTAAATAGAAAATAGCTCAAAGGACAAAGTAAGGTATTTTTAATTGAAAGTCTCCCCATGCTTTTACTATTCTCATTTTCAAAAGCCATTTGAACTGCTATCAAATGTGTTTTTGAGAAGGTTTAAAAAATAGAACAGTAAGATAAATTTATTTGTTTCAGTTGAAAAATAGCAAGCCTTTCCTCTTTGAAAAATCAATTGAGGGGCTTCCCTGGTGGCGCAGTGGTTGAGAGTCCGCCTGCCGATGCAGGGGACACGGGTTCATGCCCCGGTCCGGGAAGATCCCACATGCCACAGAGCGGCTGGGCCCGTGAGCCGTGGCCGCTGAGCCTGCGCGTCCGGAGCCTGTGCTCCGCAAAGGGAGAGGCCACAACAGTGAGGGGCCCACGTACCGCAAAAAAAAAAAAAAAAAAAAAAATCAATTGAGCAATTAGGGAAAAGTCAGAATTTCCAGAGTGGTAAAACTAAGATTTCTAAGCCACCCGTTAGAAAGCAAACAATTAAAAAAATTTAAAAACAACTCAGGAATAAATTTTAAAAGAACACTACATATTAAAGAAAATAGTTGTGTGTGTGTGTGTGTGTGTATGTGTGTCTACTGGATATTTCAAGAAGTAAGGAATCTATGTTGATGTATATAGATTCATTTATTCCCATTTTGATTACAGCTACATATTCTCAAGACACTAAGGGTTAGTGTTGTAGAAAAAACAACAACAACAACAAAAAACCCTGAAACTGACAAAGTAAAGAAATGGCTTTTGAGGGGTTCAAACTCTTATCCCTAACTTATCGCTGTCATACTAAATGCTGGAAATATCTACTACTAAATTTGTTCTAAATTCCTATTGCTTTTCCTTTAAACTAGTGAATGCTATTCTGCTTATCAGTAATTAAGTCTACCTATGACATATGTTAAATAGACTCATCTTTGAGACTTTGGTGACACAAAATAGAGGGGAAAAGACAAGAAACCAGGAAGAGGTCAGAACAGCGCATGGAGGATCCTCCCGGCTTCAGGCTTGCCTGCAAAGAGGCCAGCTAGTGGTCTAAATTCACATCACAGGCTCTGCCACTGTCAGGCCAGATTCTGTGTCTCAGGAACTACAGCTGAGTCAGGTTTGACTCTAGATTTGGTATTACAGGTACTTGCAGATGGAGGAACTCTGCACTGGGAAAGCTGGTGGGGGAAGGGTGTGGATTGGGGGTAGCATCTAGACCAGTAGTTCTCCAACATTAGACCCTGAGTCACCGGGAGCGCTTGTTAAAACACAGGTTGCTGAACCCCACCTCTCGAGAAGGTCTGGGGAGAGGCCTAATATTTACACTTCTAACAACTTCTCAGGTGATGGTCCCTAGAGCAAACTTTGAGGACTGCTGACTTAGGGTAAAGCCACTTTGGAGACCCCTGCCTATAAAGGTAGGTTGGACTATGTCACCGTTATTCTGAAAATTTCTGAGATGTTGCAGTAAAGTATTCCTTTCCTTTCCTATTTAAACTGTGTACATTCGTTGGTCACTGTTTTTTTATTTCGAACCATAAGCCATGCTGAAAACAATAAGGACATTCAATCGCTATAGCAGAACCAGAAGGGAGAAATAAAAAGTTAGGGACAGGTCTTCTTTTTAAATTTATCTTGGCTTCTTTCCTTCCTTATTCTACTATATTTTAATGATCTTTTACCTCTCTGTCTCCCTTCTTAAGAAAAAGGATTCTGTCTTTTATTTTTAAAGCACTAGTATGTGGCCTAATCCATCAGCACAAACTAGAAGCTCAATAAAAGTTTGTAGAAAACATAAATGTTTAAGGAAAGTTCAATGCAGGAACAAATGAATGAATGAAGTTGTCAACTGAAATTCTATGTATGCTGGAAAAATAAACATAGATGCACCCTGGAGGAAGTTTCAAACATTTTCTGAGTACTTACTATGCATCAGGTGTTGTGCTAAGAGCTAGGGATATAGTGGTGAAAAAAATAGATGCAATTTGGATCTTCATTTAGTTAGCCTAGTGGAGAAGAGATACATTAAAGACACAATTACCAATGTCTCAACTGGATTGTGATGGAGAATTGCATGGTGCATGGAAACACTGGTATTCTAGAGTAGTGTGGGTGGCCGTGGAATATGTCTTTGGGTTCTGAACAGTAAGTGGAAATTACTCAGACCTAAGTTGTAAAGATGTGAATAAAAATGTGCCTCTATATGAAATGTAAAATATGTGATTGTATCATATAAGTAGTGTCACTAGTGAATTTTGACCTTAGAGCAAGAAGACCACCTATTCTTCCAAATGTCGTCAGGTCAGTAGATGTCACTGGTCTAGAGAAACTTTGGATTTTTATTAATCTTATCAAACTTAAAACATTGTGGAAGAAAAGGAACACAAGTTACTAGTGAGTCATTAGTTGTGAAAAAGAGAAAAGGAGTTAACAGTAAAAGGAGCAGTAACATGTTTGTTGTAACTGGCATTTATCATCTCAAATCATGTTAAAGCATGGATTACTTCAAATGCCCTAATTATATGCTCAGGATCAGATCTATCTCTTGCTAAGAGTATTGTAGTAAAATAAAAACATCATGAGTCTAATTCTATCATCACTTTGGCTCTTGCTAATACAACTTAAAAGTTTATTTAAAACCAAGCAAATGCTACCTTGGGGGAACATTTTTGGCAAAAAAGGCCATATTAAGAATAAGAGTGTGATAATACACCATAAAAAGGACTTGACTTATTATAAAAAGAAAAATTTAATATCAGCTTACTAAAAGTCATGTTATTCAAATAAATTTATTCTCTGGACAACTGACTATTCCATTGTTTCCAAATGAAAATAGTTGATAGTTTGCCCCTGGTTAATACAAAGCCCGTTAAGAAGAAAAGCATGTATTGGAAATTTAAAAATGTTACTATTCTGCTTGTATATCTTCTTAGAATTTTAGCAATATTCCCATAATAAGTTGTATAAAAATAAACTGAAATAATTTGACGTCTATGTGGAATTACATGAGCAGGAATTCATTTCAGGCTCCAATTATTTGAACAAGCGTTCATGAAACACCTGTTTGAACAAGGTCCTTGGTTAGGAGCTGGGGGGTGGAGGTAGCATTTAAGGTGTAGGCAAAAGTATGCAAAGGCTTATAGAGTTAGAAAGAGCATTATACACTCAAGGAATCAGTATGGCCAAAAGACAAGGTTGGTGTGGGCAGGAAGTGGTTGTTGGCCGGGGAAAATCACCAAGGGAGAGAGAGACGTAAAGGCCAGATCCATGAGGTATTATAAGCCACGCATCATCGTTTGTGTTCTCCCAAGAGCAGACCCTGAGATAAGGCCTTGGATTCAGGTAGTTTACTTAAGAGTTCATTTCCGGATGCACGAGTGAGGAAGAAAAGAAGAAAATCCAGGAAAAGGTCTGTAAATGAGCTGGTTATGGCTATGGGCCATAGGCCTCAACCTTCTATCATATCCCTCTGAGATCCCATGTGGAGGGCTTGAGAATCACCCCACTGAGGACTATGGAAGCTGGGATGGCTGGGCGCTCATCCACTGATGCCATCCCCACTGTTTGAGAGCTGCTCCGGACGGGTGGCTGAGCATGAAGCAAGCTGCCCTGGTACTAGCTCAAGCCCTCCCGTAGAGAGCAAGAAGAAGAGCTCATACGCCTGGTATGGGAGCCAGCAGAAGTTTACGGCTTTCCAGAATCGGCCCACAAGTTCCGGCAACTCAGATGGGCAAAAAAGACATTGTGTGCATTGGGCATTAATATTGCTGCTACACCACAGAACTGTTTTAATGTTAAAGGGTTTTAAGCATTGAAGAGACATAATCAGAATTGTGATTTGGAAGTTTATTCTGGCTGCAGTGAAGTGTGTACATTGAGGCTGAGAAAGATGGGCGACAAAGACTAGTTAGAAATCTCAGCAAGTGATAATGATTCTAGAGATACAGAAGTAGAGGAATTCATGGGCTATTTTTGGAAGCAGAATGGACAGGGCATAAAGATTGATTCTATGGAGGATGAAGGATAAGGAGAAATTAGGAGTGACCCCAGGATTTTGGCTTCTGCAGTGGTTGAAAGGAGATATCATTCACTAACACAGGACAAGGTGATCGATTGGGTTTCCAAATTGGAACAAGGTAATGTATTCATTTATTCCTATCATTTACTGATTCAGTAATAATTTTTGAGAGCCTGCTGTTCTAGGCACTAGAAATTCAACAGTAAAAATCTAGACAATATTCATACTCTCCTGGAACTTGCATCCAGTTGGAAAAAAAACAAAGGAAGTAAATAAACAGAAATAAATATGACAATTTGAGATATGCATAAATGGTATAAACACCATAAAACAAGAAGATGGATAGATTGTAATGAAGATGGGTTGAGATCCTTTGGAAAGAGTGCTCAGGAGAGATCTCTCTGAAGAGGTGACATCTGGAACAAGAACTGAATGATGAGAATGGATGACAGAAAAAACGAGGAAGAAACTACTCCAGGAGCTAGGGTAGAGTGAAGGAAAACTTGACGCATTCACGGAGCAGAAGTAAACCTAAGTGGGCAGAGCTTAGCGAGAACAGGGGTGCTTGGTATGAGGGGAACTGAGAAAGAGTCACTGGCGCAGATCATGGAAGGATGGTAGACCATGAAAAGGAAACTGGATTTTCATTTCCATCATAATAAATTTATCGGTGGTTTTCAATCAAGGGAATCATGTGATCTGATTTAAGTTTGCTAAAGATCACTCTGGACACTTTGTAGAGAATAGACTTTTGGACAGGCAAGGTAGAAGCCTGTGAGATCAGTTAATAACGATAATTAGCTCTAACATTGTAGAGGCACTGCTCTAAGTGCCTTACGTGGATTAATTCAGTTAATTCACACAGCAATCCTACTAGGTAGGTACTATTTTTAGCCCTACTGCACCAAGGAGAACAGACATGTATAATAACTTGCCCAATGTCAGGAGAAATTCTGGCTCCAAATCCAATGCTATTATCAGCCATACAACCAGATATGGGGCACAGCCTGTGTCCAGGCAAAAGATGATAGAGCCAGTTGCATGATATAAAACTAAAACTGAAGTCAATTCATAAAAAATAAACTGTGATAGGCTGAAACCCAATCCAACACGAGGTTAATCTCACAAACACCTAACATCTTCCCATCTCCCCTAGACCTCTGACGTATGGGCTGGTACACTTTGCTGACCTTGGGGAAGATGATTAAACTGGAAGACACTTTGTGGATTTGAATTTTTAATTAGGGAGAATGTAAAACATTAAAAAAATTTTCAGCAGTTTTTAGCATTTACTACATACCCTGTCATCCTGTAGATGGAGAAGATAGAATTAATAGTTGAATAGTGAACATGGTCATTATTGCTGAGAAATTGGGACTAGTGGAGGAGATGGTGATGCAAACAAATTAATTACAGGGAGGGGGCAGGTAAATGTTCAACAACTAGCTCTTGGGAGTGAGGGGAAACCTTGATTTGTAGTGTTTACCGATCTCTGTGTAATAAATACTCGCACCATGACTGATTTCAAACTACCAATATTACATTAACGGATTCACCGATTTCCTTGAAAATGAATAATCAGCTCTGTCTTGAGCCCATGCAAAGCAGCTCCAGCACTTACAGAAAGGGGCTGAACAAAGTACGTGGGACCACACAAGGAAGCATGACTGGCTCTGCCCAAGAAAGTCAAGCAACGCTTCAATGAGGTGATGGCGTCTGAGTGGGGTCTTGTAGAAGGGAGGAGGAGGTCTCTCACTGTAGCAGCTTATGTAATGTCTATGGCAACTCCAGTGTACATATGGTCTATGGCGACCCTCAGGCTGCAACAGCAGAGTCGAGTAGTTACAACAAAGACTGTCGGGACCACAAAGCCTAAAATACTTCCTGTGTGGCTCTTTACAGAAAAAGTTTGCCAACCCCTGTGCTAAATTGATAACTACAGAACTCAACTGTGCCTTTGATATCAAACCAGTTCCAATCAGCTATCAAACCAAAACCCCAGTGTAGTCCATTTATTCTCCGATTCTCCTAGACAACTCTTTAATACTCTCTCTGTGATCTTGAACCTGTAACACAACTTCCTCGATCTCCACTCTCCACTGATGACCTTGTTTGAGATTTCACTTAGAAATCAGAACCAATCAGAGAACGTCCACATCTACCTACCAACTAGAATACATCAGCATATCCTTGCTTTTCCTTCTGCTACCAAGGGTGACCTATCAATGGGCCCATCGAGAGCCGGCCCCTCAATTTGTACTTTACGTACCCTCCCCATAGGTCCACCCACAGTCATTCCTCCAGGAATTCTACCCCCCCACCTTTCTGCATCATTAGGTTTTCTTTCTCTCCTGAATCATTCCAATTTACATACAAACTTTTCATTACTTCCATCTTCAAAAAACACTCTGTTCTCCCTATTCCCTCTTCAGGGACCACCTCTTTCTCTGATCCTTTTACTGCAAATTCCTCAAAAGTGTTGTTTGTATTTTCTGTCCCTAAATTGTCTCTTCCTATTCTCTATCGTACCCACTTCTCTCAAGTTTTATCCCTCCATCCTTCTTTACCAAAACGGCTCAAGGTCCGTGGTAGCCTCCACATTCTAAAAGCAGCAGCCATTTCTCAGCACTTATCTCAGTTCATCACTCCCAATTTTTTAGAACATTTTCTTCACCTGACTTCTAATTCACCACACTCATTTTATTTCCATTTTTGTCTGCATTTATGATCTCATTGACAACATGTATTTCCACCTTTATCATCTTAGGGTAGAAAGCTAAGTACAGAGGTGCACTTAAAATGGAACTTACGCATTAACCCCAAGTGATGGCCAAGAGACAACACAACACAGAGCAAAGGTTTAGGTTCCACGGTAGTTTGAATGGACAAAATGGAGAGAGAATTGACCCACTACTGGCAAATAAAAGTGAGCACTTGTCAAACTTGAAAGAACAGCTCTCAGTTCCATGTTCACATTGCCAAAGATGATTTGGTCTCAGCAAAACAACATCATCTGTCACAGTGAAGCAATCTTAGCAATTCAAATACTATTGCTTTCATAGATTTGTACCAACTTGATTTAGAGTTTTATGATTTATAATTTTCATGGTTGTATAGATGTATAAGAAATATAAGAATAAGAAGTTCATAACTTTTTATTTATTCAAACTTAAGTATTATACTGAAATTAATTCTAAGTCAATAATAGAGATCTGCTAGAATTTTTGTTAAGTGATTAAATACACTACACAAATTTGAGAAAAACTTTGGGCACCTGGTTGTCCTTTGGCACTACAGACACACTCAGAACTTGGTTCAGACTTAGAGTATAATGCATTTGTTAAGCTTTTTATGATTACCATTGTCCACAGCACACTAATATTTACAGAGAAACATAACCTAACATGGCCTCACAGCCCCGCCCTAGTTATATACCTCATAAAAACTCATAAAAATAATTTTCATCTATTTTATATATACTTATATTAAAGTTAAAATTTAATATTATCAAGGTTCACCTTTATCTTCTTTTAGTAACAATTAATTAAAATGTTCAGATTCAATTGTGAGAGTCAGGATTCTGACAGCAAACACCATGAGAATAACTAGTTATTAAACTGTCAGAAAAGCAACATCACTGATATTAATGACACACCAAATACAAAATAAAATATAATAAAATGCTCAACTAAATATATCTCTGAGAGCTCTCTTTACAGAAAATAATCTGCAGGTTAATTTTACAGTATGCCGAGATTAAACAGTTACTAAACATAAGTTTGATCGCCAAAACAGATGTGAAAAACAGGATTCACGACCACTCTTAGGAATATTTCAAGATTTTTTTAAAAAACTATCCAAAAGGGAATTCCCTCGGTCCAGTGGTTAGGACTCTGAGCTCTCACTGCCCAGGGCCCAGGTTCAATCCCTAGTTGGGGAACTGAGATCCCGCAAGCCACGCAATGGGCCCCCCACCAAAAAAAACTATAAACCAGAACATGTCATTTTAAGTAAATAAATAATAAAACCTATCCAATATGTATTAAATACAACAATATAGAAAATTATATTTGTGGCAATTGTCCAGTTAATCCCTATAGTCCCTATAATTCACTAAAAAACCTTAATTCCTTCTCTCTTGGTTTTTCTTTTTTTTTACCTCTTCCTGAGTTTCCCACCTACCTTTGATTTTAAGGTACCACCAGTAACCTCTGCTACTCCAGCACCACTGAAATAGTTTCGCCCTCAGAAGAGCTGCACTTTTATATCCCCGATTAAGTCACTACAAGCATGACTCATACATAGACAGTGTGAGTAGTCACTCCGTCCTCAGTATGACTTTGGAACATCTGGAAATTCCTCCCAGCGAAACAAATAACTAGATAAGAAAAAATAAACAGAGGCCATCCACCTGCTCAATGATGACTGAAATTTATTGAACCAGGAAAGATTAAATGTGACACTTATAACATCCAATCCATCTAGCCCTACAGCTTAACTGTCTATAAATACTTCTTAAAAATATGCATTTTTCTCCACTATATTGCCCGAATGTAGACCAAACTAACTTGATTTCTCTCTTGAAAAACTACAATCACACATCAGAT
Organism: Stenella coeruleoalba; assembly: GCF_951394435.1. NCBI lineage: Eukaryota > Metazoa > Chordata > Mammalia > Artiodactyla > Delphinidae > Stenella > Stenella coeruleoalba. Next base: position 6,200,756 of record NC_137156.1, on the reverse strand, counting down.
GGCCTTCCTGTGACCACCCTTACCCATCCCCTCCCCACTTGCCTTTATTTTGCACAACACAGGCAGAATGAGAGTTTAAAACTCAGATTTGAGCATGTAACTCCATTGCTTAAAATTCTTTGGTGGTTTCACATTAATCTTAGATTAAGGACCAAACTTTTTTCCATGGCCTACAAGACTTCAAACTTCCTTGACTATCTGGGGAGCTTCTTTTTCCATTCCTCTCCCTATCGCTTGCAGGTCTCCTGCCTCTGTATCTTCTTTTCCATTTCTCAAACCTGGATTCAGCTTCCGACCACTGGGTCTTTGCACCATTTCTTCAGTCCACTGTGCTCATCTCCCTCTTCTTTACTTAGTTTATCTCCTACTCATCTGCCGCACTTCAACTCAAAATCATTTTCTTGGTACCGTTTCGAATAGTACCAGGAAAATAGAATGCACTTGGTAAACATGTATTGAATGGCTGACTATGTGAAAATACCACCAACAGAAGAGAAAAATACAAGAATGGGAATTTACTTTTACCTGCACTCAGATTTTCATTAGAGAAGACTTACGAAGAAAAAGTGGGAGGAGAGCTACACAGCAATGCGGTACAGGGAGGAGAAGACTGAACACTCGTAAACCAAGGGCATGACGGATGCAAAGGCAAATGTAGCTGGACGTGTGGTTTTACCACGATACAATTGCATGATTTATAATTAGGCGTCAATGTACTACCAAGATAAAGGAACACAGACACACAAAAGCCCCTGCTGGCTTTACACCACAGAAGCATAGGCAGACTGGCCATGAATATGGTTTGTCTATTGACTGACTCCAGGGCCAAGGGTCCCTTTACGCATTGGACCCAGAGCTACGGGTGGCCAGAAGTGGGGCACCTGCACAGTGATTTAACACTGCATGTCTTGGTGTCTCTCTGGCACTCCCAACCCCACCTCCTACCACCGATACTTCTAAAGCTCTTAGTAAAGGGACCAGCCTGGCTGCTCTTTAGGGGCCATTTGCAAAGCTGGAAGTATGGAAAGATCATCTTCAAAACTGCTCTGCCTTCAAGAAAACAAAAGAAGCAAGGATATGATTACACATCGATATTTCTGTTCTTTTTCTTCCAGTTGAAATATTAAACCTCAGAAAGTATCAGTCTTGCTTTACAGATAAGAAAACTGAGGTTCAGAGAGCTGACTTATTCACAAACACAGCTAAGTAACAAAAAACCTCCAATCCCGTAACGTTTAGTCCAATGCTCTTTTTGTGAAGACAGAATGTCTGCTAGTTTGCTTTCTTGCAGCCCATCAATAGTTAAAGATTTAACCTTTTCTACCCCAAAATTGAATATCAATGTGCAGCTTTTTCTTTCACAGTATAATCTCACTTTTATCCAGTTTTTTTCAATACATCGTCTTTCAAATTCTTTTTGTTTCCTTCTTTTAAAATTAAGGCTTGGCTTTGCCATACAATTCTGTAATCAGGTACAGTTTCCATTTTTTCTCATGCATGACATCCTCATCTGAGATGCAATTTCTCAGTTTTGCAATTTTGTGTGAACACGTGTCTTTAATAAATAAGTACAATACGTATGCTAACACATATATATGGAATCTAAACAAAAAAAAAATGGTTCTGAAGAACCTAGGGGCAGGACAGGAATAAAGACACAGACATAGAGAATGGACTTGAGGACATGGGGAGGGAGAAGGGTAAGCTGGGACGAAGTCAGAGAGTGGCATGTACATACATACATACACTACCAAATGTAAAATAGATAGCCAGTGGGAAGCAGCCGCATAGCACAGGGAGATCAGCTCCGTGCTTTGTGACCACCTAGAGGGGTGGGATAGGGAGGGTGGGAGGGAGACGCAAGAGGGAGGAGATATGGGAATACATGTGTACATATCGCTGATTCACTTTGTTATAGAGCAGAAACTAACACACCATTGTAAAGCAATTATACTCCAATAAAGATGTTAAAAAAAAATAAGTGCAATAGAAGTGAACTTGCTAAAATAATACCTGACTTTTCTTATTTGTTGGTCTAAAGGTGTCAAGGATACTATACTATAATATTTGTACTTACCCTCAAATAGGGTAAATTAGAATAAATTAATTAAAATTTCAATAAAATAGTAATAAATCTATACCCTCTAAATGCAGTACAATTGCTTCAGCTTCATGTGATATCTTTACATAGTTCTCATTCAATTTGTACTTTGGAATCGATGAATAATAAGGATAATATTTATTGAGTGTTACTGTATTCCAGATTCTTTTCTCTATATCTCACATGTAGTTTCTCATTCAGTTCTCACAGAGACTCTGTGTGGGAGAATACTTATGAACACATTTTGCAAGTGAGGAAACCAAAGCACAGAGAGGTTAAGGTACTTGACCAAAATCTTATGGGTACAGCCAGGATTTGAGCCCAGGTAGCTTCACTCCAAGTCCTACACTCTTATCCACTATGCTGATTCCCTAAGAAATTACAGGAGGTGTTTCTTGAATGCTTCTGATGCTTTCTCTTTTGTGATAATCTTATGGGTAAGTAACATCAAAGGTAATTTATATTTGTATTGCTTTAAAATAATGCAGACTCAGCAGTTTTATTTTCTCCTCTACTTCGTAGTTGTGATATATCTAAGCTTCAAAAAAAGAAAACAAAAACGACTTTTACCTTGACCTCATCATCTCTCCTTTATCTTCTTTTGACGTATGCCCTCTCTGTTAATTGGTTCTTAATTAATCTTTGTGCTTTGGGATTTGAAATAGCATTAGAGTATTGGTAGCCAGTTTCTACCCTTGCTCATTTTTTTAAACAATGTTGATTGAAAATTAATTCAAAGTGGAAGAAAATGACGATGTTCTATGTAGCAAAGCGGCCTGTGGGGGCTCTGATTTACAAGTCCCATCAATTAAAACTGTAATTTCAACTAAAGTTTGCATTTAGACACTAAAAGTCACTGTCCTAGAGCCGAAAGGCGTAGTCCACGCTCAGAAGAATCCCTTTTGTCAGTCGATGAAGATATTATTCTTTATTTGGAAAGAGGACAAAAATACTTGTTACTGGCTCTGAATTTCTAGTTCAACAATATGAAATTATTGAATGCAATTGTATCCTGCATGAGGTCTTTAAAGCAACACTTGAGACCTGGAAAAACACACACACACACAACTTTCTGAGTGTTCCTGTAAAGCCAGCCCCCAGATACAGAGGTCTGAACAACACCTGATTAAGATTTAGATCTTATTGCTTTTTTTCTTACCCAGTAGGAGTCATTTTTCTCTATTCAGAGTGAACAGTATCTCGAAAACTACATTCAGATGGTTCATCAGAATCAGGTGATTGTTATTTTTCTTATTTGTAGTTTGATTTTGCTCTTTGGATATTTTAAAATTCATGTTTATCCATTGTCTGATGTCTGTACTTTAATTTCCCTCCTATAAATCCAGATATGTTACATGATGGATAAGCATAGTAATTCAATTGCTTTAAGAACGGCCAATAACCAATGCAAAAATGTATTTTTTGCCTACTTAATGCAAACCACAAACACACAAAACCTTTTTATATTTTTCTATTAGTTTCTAATATTGAAACATCATGTGCTACTTTTAACAGAAAGTGAATTTTTAAAATCCAAGAGCCAGTGTTATCTTTGCTGAAAACCAAATCAGAACATGCAGAAAGGAGATGAATTCTGAAATGTAAAACTGTATTTATTTTTAAACTGTATTCGTCATGTATATGCCATTAACAGAGTATTAAACCAATCAGTACATGTGGCTATTTCTGGTTCTGAGTAACGATAAATATTTAATAACAAAATTCTGAGAAAACATGCATGTATTAACAGTAATCACTTATCTCCTTATTGTCAGAGATGTTAGTTGTCCATCAATAGTCATTTTCTCTTTTTCCTTAGTAAGTGAACTGTGCAGATTTTGCCGTCATTTTACAACTTGCAACTAGATGTGAACAAATGACTGATTCCTGGTCCATAGCTTTGGTTAACTGGTCATTTTGCAGGTTCTATGGAACTGCAGAAAAGTCTCCTTAAAAAACAGAGGCGACTCAGGATGTGGGGTCTTTTTATATTTGTTTTGTTTTATTTTGTTTTTTCCCCTTCTCTCTTCTTCCTTCCAGATGTCTTCAGTGTGGGCATGATAGCTGGATTTCCAGCAGCCACCTTGAAATATGAGGCAAACTTGAGAATTGAAACCACACACTAAGGATGACTATGTAGGAAGATAGAAGGAGCCTGGGTACCTGATGACTTCAGAGAAGGTGCTCACTCTGATTTATTTTATGAAAGAGAAAAATAAATCCTTATAGTTTTAGGCTATATTTGTTTTCTTGAGGTCTTTTTCTTTTTTTGTGTATGCAGTGAAACAATTCAAGTGGATGCATTCCCCAGTACGAAAGACGAAACGTTGTATGTGATTATGTCGTTTTAAAATAAAATGGATACAGGATCTCTTCTGACTGAAGAAGGAATAGATACGTGACATTTACAAGTTTAGTGTTTTTATTTCTCCTTGGGGTTTATTAAATGTTGGTCCTGCCAATATTTGGGCGTATGTTTGTGGGGCATGACAGTTGAGGTAAGATTGGATTCTCTGCTATTCTCCAACCTGATATACTGGACTATTCAGGGCTGGCCTGGGAGACAGGGTCTCACTATGGTGTGTGGTTCAGATGAGAACATCTTTATGAATAAGTTGAAAATAGCACAAAAAGGCTGATTAAATTTTGAGGCTTCTTTATCTCTTGTATAAATGCTGAATGCGCAGATTTCTTATTTCTTCCTTGCCCGCCCCTGCCCCTCCCTATAGGAGTCTTTTTTTTTCCCCCTTCCGTAGCTTACATATATCGAATGAGAGATTTGCCTCTTCATGTCACCAAACAGTTGTGGTCTCAATCTGCCCATTGGCTGACTGGTGCCACCATGTTCTTCTACATAGTCCTCTGACAATAAAATCAGAATAGCCCTTAATGAACTTCTAACCTATGGAGTCTAGAGTTGCCTAGGCCTCCGGTTAAAACTCAGGGACACTGACCCTGTAGTGCGGAAAAAGACGGAGCAAGGCTGGAAATTGTTGGTGACATTTTTACTATTCCTCTGGTTATGATATAGGAGAAAGAGCAAGGGCTTTCAAGTCAGGCCTGATCTGAATTCCAACTCAACGTAAATCTGGGCAAGGTATTTAATTTCCCTAAAGCTTGGTCTTTTATATCTAGGAAAGCAGGAGATGGTATCTTCATAGGGATCCTTTGAAGATTAAATGAGATAAAGTATCTAGAATTGGCACAGATGTGGCACAAAATGGAAGCCATTTTAATATAGGCTCTTTTTTCCTCTTTCCTTGAAATGGCTTTTATATCAGTTCTCTCCATTCAACTTTTGTCACCATCCTTCTAGTTCAGATCCTTGCACCTTAAGTCCAAGGCACTATAAATCAGTTGGCCGCTTAACTAGCAAATCCCCCAAACTCACGGCTTAGGACAATAATCATTATTTAATTCAAACTTCTAAGATTAAGCAGTTTGTCTTGGGCTCAGCTGGACAGTTTCTCTTACCTCAGCCGGGTTCCCTAATGCTTCTGTTGTCAGTGGCCCCGTCACCTGGGGGCGGGCTGAGTTATTGGTTTAACTCCATTCCACACAGTTTCTCATCCTCAGCTGTCTATCACAGGTAGCTGGCAAGACGGTCTGGCAGTTTCTCACAAAACTAAACAGACTCCTGCCATGTGATGTAGCAGTCATGTTCCAAAGACTTGGAAACTCACGTCACACAGAAACCTACACTCAATTGTTTATCGTAGCTTTATACATAATTGCCACAACTTTGAAGGAACCAAGATCGTTGATTAGTAGGTAAATGGGTAAATAAGCTGTGATACATCTAGACAACGGAACATTATTCAGCACTAAGAAAAAATGAGCTATCAAGCCACGAAAAGACGTGGAGGAACCTTAAATGCACGTGACTGAGTGAAAGAAGCCGACCTGAAAAGGCTACACAGTTATGATTCCATACTTTATAATATGACACTCTGGAAAAGGCGAAACTATGGAGACAGTACAGAGATCAGTGGTTGCAAGCAACTGGAGGGTGGGAAGGGGAGGGATGAACAGGTAGAGCACAGAGGATTTTTAGAGCATTGAAAATACTCTGTATGATCCAATAAGGATGCACGCATGTTGTTATACATTTGTCTAAACCCATAGAATGCACAACACCAAGAGGGAACGATAATGTAACCTATGGACTTTAAATCTGACATGTCAGTTTAGGTTCACAAATTGTAACAAATGTACCATCTGGCGGAGAATATTGATAATGGAGGAGGCCACGCATGTGTAGAGGCAGGGCATATACGGGAAACCTCCGTACCTTCCTCTTAATTTTTCTGCGAACCTAAAACTGCTCTAAAAGAACAATCTTTATAATTTTAAATAATTATATTATGTTATCACATTATTAATGGTTGTCAGGAATTAAGGAGGGAGTGGGGGTGGGAGGGAAATGGGAGTGGCAATAAAAGTGTATGAGGGAATCCTTGTGGTGATGGAAATGTTCTCTATCTTGAGTGTCTCAGTGTCCACACCCTGGCTGTGAGAGTGAACTAGACTGTGGTAAGCTGTTTCCAGCGGGGGAAACTGGGTAAAGGGTACATGGGATCTGTGTATATTATATCTTACACTGCACGTGAATGTAAAGTATCTCAAAAAAAAAGGTTTAATTTTAAAAATTGTACATGCAGTAATACCATGATTTTCTTCTTCAATATGTGTCCAAGTGCAATTATTTTTATTTACTGCTTAAGCTATAGCTAAATAATGCTATATTTATTACTTCCAGAATGTACTACATCACATTGTAGAAACGTTTAGAATTCTTTTCAGGGAGAGAGAGGGGGAAGGAAGGAAGGAAAGAGAGAAAGACAGAGAGAGAGAGAGAGGAAGGAAGGAAGGAAGGAGGGAAGGAAGGAAGGAGGGAGAGAGGGAGGGAGGGAAGGAGGAGAATGAAGAGGAGGAAGGGGGAGGGGAGGGAAGAGAAGGGAGGGAAGGTAAAAATATTAGACCTCAGACCATCACTGCTTTATTATTTCCTTTTTGTTAATTTTATAGTAAACTATTTAAAAACATCTTCCTGTTTTCTTCTGTCATAATTTTATATTTAATTCATAATCCAAGGGTATTTTAAGAGGCATACTGGTATGTTCTATTTCATTCTAATGATTAAGAATGGAAATAAATGGCAGTATAAATCTTTTCTAACAGATTTAATAGAATACAATGACTATTAATAAGTGGAATTAAGTTTTAATCATGGCAGAATTGACTAAGTCTCACACATTTCTTCCAGGTTTAAAATATAATTGAAACTGTAGAAAAATGGCATTATATTCATTGAATTATTCTCAGTACAATCAACTGCATTTCAGCATGAAATACATTATCTATGGAACATATTGTGTTCCATAGATAGTTCTAAGCTTTCCAGGTTGAGATAGACTTTGTTGTTATTTTTGTTTTTTTTATTTTTTGGTACTGACCACAAAAAGTTAAGCACATAGGGTTTTTTTTTTTTCTCTTAATTGTAATACAGTGTTAATCTAAGACTCCCTTAGATTTCCTAAGGCTACTTGTAAAATATACTTTCATGTTTCCATATTCTCTTTATGAAATTAGTTGTGAAAAAGCTGTATCTTCTCAGGAATTACAAAGATGTTCCAAGCCCAGCTGTATCATATAGAGAATCAGTTCTCATAAAATACATTGTATATGTGGACACTCTTAACACTGCAAGATTAATTAGAAAATCCTTAAGCATGAGACACGTGACTCAGGGAGTTTTGTCAAGTGATTCTAAGTAGACCCTCTGAGCAGTACTTCATGGTCTATGGATCAAGAATGAGACTAGGAAAAATCTTGTCATTTGCATCTACTTCCTGCAAAGGAGCCAGTGTTGGAATCTGGTCATTTGAAGTCAAAACATAATCACTAAAAAAAAAAAAAAAAAAAAGAGTAGAAAATGCACGGGGCAAAGAATAAGCGAAAATGCAGAAAAAAAGATAAAGAAAAGGGCAAAAAAATGTCTATCAATCTCAGTAATGATTGACCTGCATTTTACCCCATTTGAATGAATAAACGTAACACCAGCACTTCTGATTTACTTAATTGTGCTGCAGTTATTCACAAGAGTCTTTAAAAATATTATTTTGTTTTTAAAAATACACTTAGCCAAGCTTTTTCAATAGTTCCTTGGGCTTTCTCTTAAATATTGGATATATACTATTTTCTTTCTCATTTTGTACAAAGTAACACACAAATTCACAGGTAGTATTTAGACTTACCTCAGTAGCATTAATGATCAGAAAATGTATGGATAATTCTGTATGCAAATGTTACATTTATAATCAATACCTTTAATCTTGTAATCTATTTTTCACATATCAAAAAATTCAGAGAGGGCTTCCATGGTGGTGCAGTGGTTGAGAGTCCGCCTGCCGATGCAGGTGGTGCACTGGTTGAGACCGGGTTCGTGCTCCGGTCTGGGAAGATCCCACATGCCGCGGAGCGGCTGGGCCCGTGAGCCATGGCCGCTGAGCCTGCGCGTCCGGAGCCTGTGCTCTGCAGCGGGAGAGGCCACAACAGTGAGAGGCCTGTGTACCGCAAAAAAAAAAAAAAAAAAAAAAAATTCAGAGAAATCAAAATTAGTCCCTTTAGAGAAAAATTTTGGAGATCCTGTTCTAATGAAATACACTCAGCCCTTTGTGTCTGTGAGTTCTGCATCTGCAGATTCAACCAACTGTATATTGAAAATATTCAGAAAAAAATATTCCAGAAAGTTCTAAAAAGCAAAACTTGAATTTGCCACGTGCAGGACACTATGTACACAGTATTTACATTGTATTTGGTATTATAAGTAATCCAGAGATGATTTAAAGTACATAGGAGGGTGCGCTTAGGTTATATGCAAATACTACACTATTGTATATAACGGACTTGAGCATCACAGATTTTGGGATCAGGGAGGATCCTGGAGCCAGTCCCACGAGGATACCAAGGGATGACTTATCTCCTGAGTCCATCAAACTCCTGTACAGCATAAACTTATTCCGTGTACTTCTTAGGCGTACTTTTTAAATAACTCTAAAATGAAGGATCACATCACATAAATTAGTGAGTTTCAAAAGTAGAATGTGATTTACACTCACTTCATTATTTTCTCTAATTCAAGAGTTTAGTTGCTAGGAATTTGGGCCTTGAGAGGTCACAAATATCTATGAAAGGTAATAATCTTAGTTCTGAATATTTGGGAATTGCCATATTCCAGGACTGTAATTTAGTAAATTAATAAAATCCTTATATTAATTTAGAAAGAAAAAAATTACCTAAATATGTAAATGCTTGAATAATAAATTGTGGAAGTCACTATTTTTTTTTTGCGGAAAGTATGACACACCTACATCAAACATTGTGTAGGGCAGGTAACCCAAGATTACTATTTTATTCCCAAGCCTGTTTCTGGGCCTGTTTTTCCCATCCCTATTCATTTGATGCTACCTTCCCTCTCCCAGGCGTGGAGACGAATACTTATGTGCCCTCTCCCTCCACCTCTCCTGTAACAGGCTCCATCCCCTTGACTGTTTAACACTTCTGACTCTTGCAATGTCTTCCCTGTACTGACCCACCCGGCCCTATTCAGTAGCATCTCCTCACCCCTGAATGACTGTGACATCCTCTGTCTGTCTTCATGCTTTGAGCCTCCCTTTCTCTCATCTCCATCCATGTTACACACCAGCATTGGACTAATTTTTCTGAAACATACGTTTTACCATAATCCTCTCCTGCTCAAAAATCTCCCATAACTACCCACTGCATAGAAAATTGTTCAATTTGTTCAGCTTGGCATTCAAGGCCCTACGTGACCTGAATTTTCCCCCGTTCACGCCAGTCTGTACTCCAAAGAAACAGAGCTACTTGGGCTCTCCACGGGACCCCTGCCTGCATCTCTTGAGCCTTTGCTGTAGGATGTTTTCCACTGAGAATGCTTTGCCCCACAGATGTGGGAACGCTTTCCTCTTTCCTCCAACTGTAATTTCTCCCTCCTCTGGAGCTCTATCTATAATATATCCCCTAATAGCATATAAATACTGTGTTATTTTTTATATATAGGCTTTCTTTTTCTCAGTAGTCTGATTTCATGCTCTCTGAAGGTAGGTATCAAGGCCACGTTCATCATTGTAAAATTCACGTGTCTAATAAATACAGGGTAGAAATAAATATTTGTTAGATGGATTGATATATTCTCCTTTAGAAAGAAATTTTAAATTAAAAAGAAAACCTGCAAATAAAACGATCCCTTAGGTTGCAATGACAATTTGTTCCTGTCTCTTACATGTTATTGATAAGATAAATGCAGAAGGGTATAAAAATAGAGGGTTTTAAAGCCATCTTCCCTAAATGAGGTGTCCTTCATTGTGGTGGTGTGCAGATTAGTTAACAGGTTTTGGTCTTTTTGTAAACAAAGTTCTAAAAAGTGCTTCTGGTGACTTTTTAAAGTATTATGTAAAAACATAAATTTAGTCAACAAAATGGGGATGAAATAATAGTTATGAGAACAATGATCTTTAAGGATTCTTTTGATGCCATCTTGGAGGTTGATGTGTGGTTTTATTTTATTTTTTTGCCATGTGTGAAAAGAAGGCTTTTTTAAAAAAAATTACTTTGTCTGAACTGTAAAAGAATTATAAAAAAGACCTTAAGATAAAGTCACTTGGGCAATCCCCCTGCTTTGAGAGGACTCTATATAAGCCCAACTAGAAAGATAGGTAGAGTTTCAAAATCAGGAAGGGTAGAAATAGACCTAAACTTGACTTTAAGCTTATTTCGTAATACAAGCAGGTGTTTAAACATCTTTTAAAGGTGAAAGTAACTTTTTGCTATTTAAATACTCCATACTTCAATTACATTCATTGAACATTTATAGTCTAGAGTGAATTATTTCTCTCATCAGTGCTAGTACTAAGAATACTGTTTTAATAAAATCCAAGCCAGGGCAGCACAAGCTTACATAACATTTGAATTACAAAACAATTCACCACAATGTGCTTTCAAATAATTAGTTTCCTGAATGCATTTAAAGTATCATTCCATTTATAACTTCTCAGAAGCACATTTGTAATGCAAAGTGAGGGACAGCTACAGTTGGATGTTGGCTTACGTGGAATCTATGTAAAATGAAATGGAGAAAATTATTTTAAAACTGCACTAAGATTCCAATAAAAATACTAAAAACTTTGGAAGTTAGAATCTTTTGAAAATAACAGAGAAAGGAAAGGGGATTAAAATGTATTGGGAATTGACTAGGCCGGGTGCTACAGCACGTTAATTATCACTTTATTAGGGAATCAGTAGAATCATCTGATTAAAACCATGGGCATCCTATCCAGATGCCTTTTGACAAGAATTCAGATAGCTTAACTTTATACGAGTGTAATACTGGGGTAAAGACTTTGCAATTTTTATTACAATCTTTCACTCTGCTGATGTATTTCTCTATGCAAATAAACCATTTAATGTAATGGAGACAATGACCCAAGCTTCCTCTCTCTCTCTAAACGTAGCATATTGGAGCAGCCATTTTAACTGTCATAGGTAGGTCTGAAAACTAAATGCCACCAAATACCTACAGCGTATCTTTCATCCCATCGCCTTCTCATCAGAAACTGTGCCACTGTATCTATGTGTGGCATTGATTTCTGAATAAGCAGCCACGCTGACATGTGATCAGTTATATGGACAGGCTCGCTGCACTTTCTTATATCTGAAACATCCCTGGAGGCTCTTACAATTCCTCAATGTCATAGACTCTAATCTTTATGGATCTTAAGTCTAAAATTAGAAAACACAGAATATCATGATTACCTACAATATGAAATATTTACAAGTAGAAGTAAAACTTTACCTTCTTGATATAAAAAACATGTCATATTAAAGTGCAAAATCAACCATCTTCTCTGCAGTCACTTGCTTTAAAAAATTAACAGATAGGAAAAAAATTTTAATTTTTCATCTAATCTTTTTGAAGTCACACATCACAACTTTATAGATATTATTTTAATAGACATTGTTTGCTTCCAGGTGAATCAAGTATTTACAGCTCAAACTTTTAACAGCTCTCAGTATTGTCAGTTCTACAATTTCATGTGCTGCCTTAACATCTTTGAGCTTCACAAGGCCCCCAAAGGCCTTAACCAATCAGAGGTGGTTGATTGTGATTTATTCAAAAATAAATAAATCGATGATCGATCAGATATTCAATGTGTTGTGGCTTTAAGAAACGTGATAAATGGTAATTCTGATCTACCAAGCAAGGGTTTTTATACATCCCTGATACACACAGGAAAAAGAACACACCCAAAAGTTGCCTTTGGGTCAGGAATATTTTATTCTCTGTGCTATCTTATTTGGCATTATGTTCTCTAAAATCCAAACTAATATAGATATTGGTTTTTTGATACTCTACTCTTGGTCTTTCTCTTCTCCAGCCTGTTACCGTCTTGGTGCCTTTCAAGGATTCTTGTTCTGCTGTCAGTTCCTTCGGTATTGGTGTTCCTCAGGTCCTTCCCTGTGCCATCTTCTACTCTCACTGTAGATATTCTCCTTGAGTGACCTCATCATTCCCAAGGCTTATTTGACCCGCCATTAGCTATTGAAGTCCAAGTATTCTACTCCAGATCCTATCTTTCTGATGAGTTTCAGACTTGCTTATTAACTGGCCAACTGGAAATCTCTGCTGCAGCCCTTCAAACTCAGCGGATGAAAACTGGGCTCACCATCCTTCTCCCTAAGTCTGCTCTCCCATGTGTGTTCTGTTCTTTCAGAAATACCCACTCCATTGTATCCAAGATGGATGCCCTACTGTCATTACTGAGTCTTTCTTCTCATTTACTCACATATTTACAATCAGACAGCAAGTTCGGTCTTTACCTTCTGATCTTTCTCAAGCCTTTCCATTTCTCTTCATTCCCAACACAACTCTCCTAGTGCCCGCTGACATTACCATGTTACGCATGCTCTTACGCTCTCCTTTTAGTTGGCTAATCAATGCAAGGGCTGCGCTCAGCAAATTCTAAGCAAATAGGCTGAAGACTTATAGGTTTAGGCTGACTTTCATACACATTTGTAAAAATGCCTACTGAGGCTTATGAATAATTGACAAACCCTTGGGAAAATACATCTATAAATTTCGATCTCCCCACATTTTGAAACTATGTTTCTATTACTTTTCTCAAGTATTGCAAAGCTGAGTAAGTTGATGGGCACAATAACAGAGTTGGCTACTGGAACTTTTCAAACATGTTTATTGGGGGGGAAAAATATATATACATATATATATATGCATATTTACATATATGTGCATACATATATTTGTGTGTATACACACACATACATTAAATATGTTTGCCAGATTGTAATTACTAAAGTTTTTTCCTAAGGAAAATGTGTGTCCCAGAAGTTTACCCTGAAGTATAGGGAAGATAGTTTACCCTGAGTATAATGACTCAAATAAACAAGCCATATATCATATTGCTCCTACTACATTTTTATCTCTAAAATCTGAAAGACCTCTTTTCCACTATTGGCCACCGGGTGTTTCTATTAGAATCAAGTCTCTGTTTGTTGGATGTTTTCACAACTTGCATAAAATTAGTCTAACCTGGCAACGGATTTTCTATGTCTCATTCAAAATCAATAATGAACTATAGTATATGAGTACACACAGCACTTTGGGTTTTTTTTTACAGTTTAAAAATTAGCAGTGACAATATAATAAAGTCTTGACTCAAATTTCTCTCAGAAAATGTTCTGAGAAAATTGTTCAGAATGACCAGAATTCTGTCTTTCTGGTTTTGAGACCACCTTGGCTAGCTCTAGAGAGTACAGAATTGTTGAGAATTTCTAAAGCAATTCCTAAGAAAAAATTAATTGACATTCACCTTTTCTTAAAAATATTTGGTAGGCAACACTTTTCAGAGACCAAGGCGGTGTCAAGAAATTGAACATTCCTCAGAGAAGAATATTAGAATCAATCTGTTAGGATTGATTCCAAGAGGATTGGTTATTGGATGTAACCCTCCAGAGCTTCTGTGTGTCCAGGGACGCATTTCACCAGGGGCTGAGGCCAGTCCTCACTGAGCAAAGCTATGTCACCTAAACAGCCATCCTACCCTTTGAGGACCGGCATGCCCGAACACAGAAGGATCCTGCCGAGTGTTCTTTGTTAATCCTTTCCTGGGTTATATCTCCACTTCTCAATCAGGATGTTGGCTTTAAATACTGTTACTTAATTTGACGAAACTTAAATTCCTACCTCTCATCCTGGCTCATCTCTAGAGCGAGGTTCACTATTTACCTTTCTTCCCATTCCAGTTTTGGTCCCTATACTTGCCCCATTGTCATAAACTCATTTCCTAAATCCCATTTCATATAAAACCTCTATATACCTGTTACTCAACTTTATTTCTGAGGACATCACCATTGCAAAAAAGAATTTCCTGATTGTAACATTCCATTTAGCTAAGCCGGAAGAACAAAGAGATGGTTTATCACAGTGTTTACTACCATGAATTTGATATTCCTGGTTTCTTATTACTACATTTTACTATAATTATCTGCTTATTCCTCGTCTTCTCCATCACCCAACCCCACCTGTCATCCTAGACAGTTAGCTTCTTAAACCCAAAGAGAGGTCATATATTTTTTAATTTATCTGACCCAGAAGCATATACATATAAGATTTTGAAGTTTTTCTTTTTCCAAATTGCAGTTATTGAAAACAAAATGTATTTGACATTTGTCCCCGCAATGTAGGGGAGGAACTGGGTAAATTTTAAAAGGAGAGTTAAAATATTGTACCAGATAAAATTTTGAAATTTTAAAATTGCTCTGAAATATCTCAACTAGCTAAAAGAATCTTTTTGATGAAAAAAAGATTTATATTTTGGGCTTCCCTGGTGGCGCAGTGGTTGAGAGTCCGCTTGCCGATGCAGGGGACACGGGTTCGTGCCCTGGTCCGGGAAGATCCCACATGCCGCGGAGCGGCTGGGCCCGTGAGCCATGGCCGATGAGCCTGCGCATCCGGAGCCTGTGCTCCGCAACGGGAGAGGCCACAACAGTGAGAGGCCCATGTACCGCAAAAAAAAAAAAAAATTATATTTTAATTGGACAAATTTATGTGCTACATGAGAATGAAATGAAATTAAATGCTTTATTTTGTAGTATATAATTTTGACTAAGGGTTGAAAATAATCATAAGTAAACACAAGTTATTTGATAAGATTTGTCTTATATAATATATGTCACAGAAAGTTTCTCTGAATGAAGACAAAAAGAAAGCATATTTGTGAGAATATTTGTTTTGCCATATTTATGCATTTTAATATAAGAACTTAGAATTGATACTATTCTGTACTTAGCAGAATTTTCTCAGACCTTAATTAGGCATCTTGACAACCATAGAGAAATTATTTTCTCAATTAAAATGCTGAGGTTACAACTCAACAACAGTAGAAAAACAAACAAAAGAAAAAACCCAAAAACTAATTTCTAAAATGGTCAAAGGGCTTGAATAGCTATTTCTCCAAAGAGGATATACAAAAAGCATATAAAAAGATGCTCAGAGAAATGCAAGTCAAAACCACAATGAGATACCATCTCACACCCTTTAGGATGGCTACTATCAAACTAACAAATATCGTATGATTCCACTTATTTGAGGTCCCTAGAGTAGTCAAATTCATAGAGACAGAAAGTAGAGAAGTGGTTGCCAGGGGCTGGGTGGTGTGGGCAGTGGGAGTTCTTACTTGATGGGTAGAGAATTTCAGTTTGGAGTCATCACAAAGTTCTAGAGGTGGAAAGCGGTGATGGTTTCACAACATTGTGCCCTTGAATGTACATCAATGTACTCAATGCCATTGAACACTACACTTAAAAGTGGTTAAAATGTTCAATGTTATATTATGCATATTTGAGCACAATTTAAAAACTTACAAAATTTTTTCAAATATTGAGGTCTACAGAGTACAGTCAATTATTTTCAAAGTTATTAACCATGAAATACTAACATTTCTAGATCGAATACTACGTGCCAGGCACTAGGACCTTTTCCATGTATTAGCTCATTTAATTCTAACAACAATCTAGAGAATAGATATGAGTATTATCCACAGTTGGTAGATAATAAAACAAGCACAAGAAGGCTGAGAATTTGCCCAGGAATACGCCTCCAGTGAGTAGTGAGCTTGGGATTCACAGCAAGGCAGGCTGCCCCATCCGTGCAAATGCCTAGCATTAGGACCTTTTCCAATATGAGTCTATAAGATCCTTATCCAAGGTCACACATGTGGTTAGTATTATTTCACTTATACTTTTTTTTTTCACCAAGTTGTAGCTGTAATGAACAAAAACAAATCAAAGAAAAAATTGTAGTTTCTGTAACAGTGTAGTCTTCATCTGTCTTATGAGCAGGAGACAGAATGGTTCCCTACAAGTCAAACCCTACCTGAAATAAGCTGATTAAATTAACCAGGTTAGGAAATCATAAGACCTCCATTACATATACAACAATAGAGCCTTTAACTCTGTAAAGAATCTTCACAATGAAAATATAGTCTAGTTTTGCATATTGTAAAGTATGCATTATGAGCATTATGTGATAATTGTATTATTATTAATGATGACAAATTATAATTTCAGACTCTTCCAGTTTTCCAAGGTACGGCTTCATCTACTGTCTCTAACTTTATCCTCAATGCAACCTTGTACAAATGAAGACAAGGGTATTAAGCAATTTGCTTAATGGCAGAACTGGGAATAAGATCCAGATCCTCTTGGGTATGTTCAATAATTACTTGTTTATAAACTGACCTCTTGGGATTCTCCCAGAGAAAAAAATGCTATGAATCTTAGGCCAGCTCACAGACTCCCTTATGTCAATTTAAGTTAAAACAAAGTTACCCATTTAAAACATTTTTTGATTATGTGATAATTTTATTCATGAAATATCCCCAGTTATGTAATCAAATTAAGTTAAAAAAATCCAATTTCAAATCATCCCTTGAAATCCCAAATTCTGAATGGGTTACAACGATCTGTGCCACAGACAAGCCATAACATAAAGTATGTTAAATGTAGGAATAAATCATTAAAATATGAAAGCTAAGGTGAAATATAAATTAAGCAGAGAAAAGAAAATGCTATTTTATTTTTAAAATAAAAGAATCAGATGTAATGATGACTGATAAAAATGAAAAAGATACATGATTAAAAATTCTCAATACTAATTATGGAATCTGGAAAATGAAAACAAGAGAAAGTTCATTTTAGGTAAGGCAAAAGGAAGATCATTTATAAAGTCCATTGCAACGTTTAAAAACCAGAAAGGGAGATTGTTATATACGTAATGAAATGGATAGTGGAAAGTCAGTGAAATTAATGTGTGTGTGAATTTTATAAATGAGAGTTTAGTTTGGGAACTAATACCTAAGCCAGAATTTCAGCAGAAGTAGAACCAACGCAGAACTTTAATAAATACCACAGGTTTTATGTATCCAAATCTGTGGACAGAGTTTCAAATCACGTAATTTCTTTTAATAATTTGAGGCCATTGAGACCCAGACATACTAAATTGATTAGCCCCGAATCACACAGTTAGACGGATCCCAGGATTCTCACACAGACTTATCCTAACATTTTCAGGGCTTGACAAAGAGGACAAAAAGGCCCTCATACCTTATGCCACAAACCATAGCCCCCCGTCCTGGTCTGCCCCTTCCTCTTCCCTCTCCAGGTTCCTTCCTGCACCATCAGGGATCACACACACACCTGCACACACCTGCATTTGTGAACCCCCTCAGCCTGCAAGTCCAAGATCTGCCCAAACCCCCTCCCCTGAACCACAGTCTTAGAAATGAACCACCCCAGGGTGTAAGCTGGGAAGTTGGGGCAGAGGAAGAGACCCAGGTAGACTCTAAAGCTGGGGAGTCTTTGGGTAGGAAATTCAGGGTCTCAGGTACCCAGATCACAGCATAGAAGCTGGGGCCCGAGCTCTGAGTGGACTCTTCTCCTTGACCCCAGGGATTCTTCTCACTGCCGTGGGGGGCAGGGCTAGACTAAGCTAGAGAAGGTCCTCTGACGCATGGCCACTTAGTTGGGCCTTGCTTTCCCAGGCCAAAGAGTGGCACTTTTTATAAATCCCTTACCCTTATATAATATTAGTGGTAAACACACATGATCTCATTTGACGCTCCCAGGACCTCCATGATGTAGAGAAAGAAAGTGTCACTGAGGAAACTAAGGAGCAGAGATAAGGACTCAATGTCCCAGAGGCAGGAAGAAGCAGAGCTCAACTTTCACACTTCTTACCTCCTTTCTGTTTCTATCTTGGCCCTTCAGTAACTACCCATGAAACTGTTCTTTATGGTGTGAAAGACAATGGAGGGACCAGAGCCTGAGACCTCACCCAAGATACTTGGCTTCAGGATTTTGGAAACAGTCAAGGTAAAGAAAGTTAAAATTCCACACACCCTAACACAGATTACTAACTAATTGCCTTAGTCTTCTCGAGCTACCATAACAAAACACCATAGACAGGATGGCTTAAATAACAGAAATGTACATTCTCACAGTTCCAGAGCCTTAAAGTCCAGGATGAAGGTTCACTGAGAGCTCTCTTCCTGGCTGTGGGCAGCTGCCTGCTTGCTGTGGCCGCACGTGGCCTTTCCTCAGTGCATGGATGCAGAGGGAGAGAGCTCTTGTGTCTCTTCTCATGAGGGCACTGATCCTGTGGGATCAGAGCCCCACCCTTGTAACTTCATCTCACCTTTATCACCTCTTCACAGGTCTCATCTCCAAATACAGTCACATTGGGGGTTAGGGCTTCAGCCTATAAATTCCGAGGAACACAGACATTTAATCCATAACGTTACTCCAGATACATGTTTCTATGACAAAAGTAATGCCCAATTAGTCATTCCTCACCCTGTTTTTCAGGGGCTCATTAGAGTTGATTAAATTCCACAAAATTTGCTTTCTTTGTGACAGAGCACTTGAAGAGCTTTATATTCTAGGTTGATCTGCATATAATCGCAAACCTATGCTAAGTGTGGGACAGACACACACAGCATGCCAGGCAAGTCGTCCCTTCTGTTTCTGTCATGAAAACCTAGCTCCAGACACCTCCACCTCTGCCTGGCAGCCATAGGTGGGGATGTCTCGGCTACTGTGTGTCCACCCCGACAAGGGGCTAGAGGAGGCTTTTTTCCCAGTGATAGACATACTTGAAGGGATACTTACATACAAGTTTCTCTTCTGCCAAAATAATTTAATCATCATTTATTTATTATAGTCAGCAAATGTTCATTGTGCCAGAAATTGCACTAGGTGCTAGGGATAAAACGAAGAACCAAACAAACACAGGGCCTGTCCTCATGAAGCTCACAGTCTATTGATTATATTGCAAACATTTTCCTGTGCCAATGCCAAGAAACGTTTTTCTTGCCATTGTATTATTTATGCCTGTGTTGCCCAACTGTATGTAATTTTTTCCGAATACTGGACATGTACAACTTTTATAGTAATGAGGAAGCTAGGCTCGATAACACTGTCCACATCTTTTACTATTTTCTTGAGATAAAATCTAGGCTCTTTCCTGATTTTAGGTTTTAATCTGGATTAATCCTGCCATCAATGGAAATAACTTTTAATTGACACAAGAAAATATATTTTAAACACTTTTACATGCAGAATATCCTTTCACTTTCACAAAAAAGTAGCATGACCAGGTGTACAATTGTTGAGACAGGATATTTTCTTCTCAAGTCTCAGTGACTGATCTGCCACTATCTTCAGGCTTTTAGCTCAAATCTGCTTGATTTTACACCCTTTTAATAGCAACTTTGTTGTAGCTGTTCTGTCTGGATGCGTTGAAGATTTATTTGTATTGTATTCTTGCAATTATGAGTTTGAGCAGTCTGTATTTTTATCTGTGGTCTCCCTCATTAAGGGCGACTGAAACACATGGAAACTTTTTGATCTGCAAATTCAGATCACTTTTCCACAAGTGAAATTGTCAACGATGATTCTGAATATTTGCTTTTCCTGTGAGGGATATCTGTAGTTCTTAGGTTCAAATCTCCACACTCTATTCTTCAGATATGTCATCTTCTTTTTAAATATTTAAATTGATTTTACTTGTTCACCTACTTTGTGGAAATTCTTCCCAAATTTGTCCCTCAGTTCACTGATGTTATTCTCCAAGTATCAGCTCAGCTCTTCACGGCCCCCAGTACAGATTTTAATTTTCCTACTGACTTTATCATGGTACAGAAATTCGTCTGTATCTTATCCATCTCCTATGTGCACTGTTTTCTTCTCAGTTAGACTTTTCTTTCCTGTGGTTATTCCAGGGAAGTTGAATTCTCATGCATCTTATTATTGATGCCTATATAGTTTTCCTTTGTCTAGTTCTTCACAAAAAATATTTTCATAATCTACTCTGACTTTTCAGAATGATGTTTCATTTACTTGATGTCAGAGTGTTTTATATGGTCCCTAGATGAGTTTTGTTTTTGCTGTTGTTGCTTACTGTTTTTTTAAATAAATAAATAAATAAATTTATTTATTTATATTTGGCTGCATTGGGTCTTCGTTGCTGCACGCGGGCTTTCTCTAGTTGCAGCGAGTAGGGGCTACTCTTCGTTGCGGTGCCTGGGCTTCTCGTTGCGGTGGCTTCTCTTGTTGCGGAGGCACGTGGGATTCCAGGAATCAGGAGATCTTGCAGATGCATCCAATGTTTACCAATGACCAGTGAAAGTATTCTACCCATCTACCTGTGCTCTGTGTACTCAGGGGCTGATTGTAGGCCGGTCTTGAATCAATAAGGTCCAATCACTAGTTTCTAGTAGATTTCGTCTGCTGGAATTGCTCTAAACATCACATCCATTACCTGGTTCTTTTCACCATGGAGGGATGAAGGGCATAGAAAGCTGTAACTGTCAGTGCAAAATGCCATCCACACACTCCCCAACCAATATTTTCCTGTGGAAACTACACTACCCAGAGTGCAATATATTTCTACCAATTCTCCAACTCCCAGGCTACTTTCTGCCTGGTGGTTTTCTGGGGCTCGGCTTTTCTGACTAGTGAAAAATAAGACAGGTGGCCAATACTCTGCCTCAAAGAGTGATGGCCAGGCGGGGCGGCTATCTCACGAACAAGGAAGTAGATACTGGGAGAAAGTGCATCTCTGCCTTTGAAGAGAACTATTTTTATTAAGATTGGGCCATGGTTGTGTTTTCATTCCAGATGTATCATCTCTACAGTTATTAAAGCATCCTTCCAGATTCTGGTGATAGGATTACTACTAGAGTGGTTTGGTTTTCACTTTCTGTTTGTTTATTTGTTTTGATGTTGTCAATTTTGATCTTTCCATATCTTCACAGGAATGTGGAAAGGTTTACACCAGAGGTTGCTAGCTACATGCTCTTTTAAACCTACGAAATAAAAAATTTTAATTTGGAAGTCCATTTACACAGACACTTAAAGAATTACATCATTGATTATTGGGACTGGACAAAGGCTGTCAACTTGAGGCTACCTTATTAAATGAGTTACAGGTTGTATGGACAAAATCCAGGCCAAAAACCATCCAAAATCAGATCTACGTGCACAGAGCACCCTGTTGTTCAATGATCAGTCAAACCCACAATGCTAGTGGCTTATGATTAAAGTAATAGAAAATATTTTTCTCCCTAAGGATTTATCCTTGTACACTTTTGAAGAGACCCCCTGACTATCACTTCATACTATATGGGAAGCACTTTAAAGTGGCGTCAGTTCTTAAGGAAGATTAAGAATCAGTGATAATCTGGTGAATCTCCCCCTCGGCCACACACACACACACACAGGCACACACACACACACACAAACACACACACACAGTGTTAGTTGGGAGAACACATTATAGAGTTAATCACAGGCCCATCAAATGAGGGCAGAGTCATTAGCACATTCAATCTATTGCAAAACCCACTCCCGTTATGATGTCCCCCCCACAAAATAAATGAAAGAACCCCTTCAGGGAGAATTGTAGATTGCATCAACTTTTGCCACAAAAGAAGCTTGAAAATAGCATGAGTCATCCAGCAAAGTTTGTTATTATGATTTAGTATTTTCTTCAACTATTAAAATAAAACATGCCCAAATTAAAAAATAAACAACAGCACTTATCTTGATACTATGTGAGAAAGCACAAAAAGACGAGTAGAACACCCTAAATAACTTTTTTTCCATTCAAGTTTGCATCTTCATTTCTGAAACCCATTTTAAAAACAATAGGGCAGGGCACCATGGAAACAAAAGGTCATTTTCCATTAGTCTTGAATGTGTGACTACTTAGTAATATAATTGAAAGCATGACTGTAGCACAATGCCAGGGTTCTATTGCCAGGGGATTATATCAAGATGATACAAAATGTTTCATATCCTTTTAAAATGTTCATACATTGCAATGAATTCCTTGTCAGATCATGAGGTAAGATTTTTAACAATTAATTTTAGCGATTCTATAATCAATGACCATCTCTCACATAATGCATAATATTGCACAAGAATAACATCTCATATCTATGAATCTTACTGTTTCTTTAAGTTCATTTCTTTTTATTTAACCTCCCAGAACTAAGGGTCAGGAAGTGGTTAGAATCAAACAGACAAAAATTAGAGGAATGTCAAAGTAATGGATGAAAACTTTTTAAAAGAATAGCCTTTTATTTTGAAGTTTTACGTGGATTTTATACTAACAACATAAAAGACAGAATAAATGCCAGCCCAGTTCAGGGTCAGGTGCACAGTAGACTACACTGTGAACAAACATTGTGTCTTTTTTGAAGGGTACCACTACCTAGAACAGCGTCTGGCACATGGGAGGTGCTGAAAAGTTATTAAATGAACATTAATTGATAAATTATAATACTTTTTTTTAATGGTCAAAAATATTTTTTATTTTTTAAATTTTTATTGGCGTATACTGATTTACAATGTTGTGTTAGTTTCAGGTGTACAGCAAAGTGACTCAGTTATACATATACATATATCCACTCTTTTTTAGATTCTTTTCCCATATAGGTCATTAGAGTATTGAGTAGACTTCCCTGTGCTATACAGTAGGTCCTTATTAGTTATCTATTTTATATATACTAATGTGTATATGTCAATCCCAATCTCCCAATTTATCCCCCCCCCCCTTTCCCCTGCTGGTAACCATAAGTTTGTTTTTTACTCAGTTTTCTTTTAGAAGTTTCTATTCAACAGACAATTTTAATTCATTATCCAAAAAGACTTTTATTGAGATTGTTTCTGTAAAATTCTTTTTCTTTCTGGCAATGCTTCCCTAATTTTTTGAATGAGGCAAACCAGATTGTCCAACGTCATAGATACCTCTAATTTGTATTACTGTTCTATTCTGTACATTAATAAAGGCATATTATCTGCCTGTTGCCTTGCCTTTTTGCTGTAGAAAGCCATGGCAATCCCATTTAAAGTCTTTTAACCTATTCTCTTTGTGGTGGTAGCAATAGCAGAGCCTTCTGGGCTTTGTAACATAATAGCGTCCCTTCATCATCCTCAATGGTTTATTAGAACCTGCTTGTACTGATGATTTAGTTCTACCATGGTGAGGCCACCACTCCAGGGCTTTCCCCTCTGTTTGGGGACTCTTCTGTCATTTTAATGTTTAGGGGTTTGTTTGTTTTCTTCTGAAATGGGCTTTCATTTAATTTTAGCATTATTTACATTATTTATGATGCGGAGACAAATGGAAGACCAGGAGGTTGAGAACAGTGCTCTGTGCTCTAGAATCACTATGAAATGTGTGGCATAACAATATCACTGATAATATTCAGTCCCTCCGAAGGCATCACACAGACTCTCGCTCAGACGTACACCGCTGTCTTCAGTTACAGAAACAAATAGAAAAATAATGTTTAACCTCCTTCAAAAGTTGAATTTTGCAAACCCAACGGTTTTGCCATACTTGATGGAGTTTCAGATTTTCCTTTATCTTTTTCATCCCTAGTTTCCAGCAGCTGGATACACTACGGGCCAGAAAACACATTAGCCAAGACATGGGGCCCTGGTACCCAATCCTGAGAGAGTAAGGCTCTTGCTCCAGTTTCCTGATTCTATCTTCCGACTCCATCTAAAGGCCTGGAGTTCTGCCTTGCCCTCTATGCTGAAGCCTCCTGAGTTTCTCTGCCCCATACTTCCATCTCCCTCTAGAAGGAGGGACCCTAAATGGAAGCTCAGCCCACCAACCCCAGTGGGCTAAGCCTTGGAGGGGTTAATTATCTGCAGCCTGTTTTGTGAACTTTGTAACTGCGTTTGCCTCGCTCCTGGCCGCTCCTCACCTCTAAAATGTGCTTTTGTTACCGATGATTGTTTGCCCTCACGAGACCTGACGTATAAGGACAAATCTAATGAGAGCAAAAGTGAATTGGGAAAAAGAATGCTATTTTTCCAGAAAAATATAATTTTCATAAATTAAACATTATCTCTGTGAAAAAGTCTGATATTGCTGAATCAATGTGACTTTAGAAAAGGAAAAGCATTGTGTTCTAAACTGCATTTAGTAAGATAAGGGTTGATGGACAAATCGCAGCTTCCATTCAAGCCAGGCATCAGAAACACCTTTTGTTTTTTGGGTTTTTTTTCCTTTTTTTAGTCCACCTCTAAAATCAGACAGAAGAAAAGTAATTTTTTAAATAGTCAATTAAGGATCAGTCAGTATAACTAACCAAAACCTTGTCATTTTGGAATCAATCAAAAAAACTCAAAGGCTAAAATCATGCCTCCCTTCATTCTTAACATCAGCAGTGAGGTGAGGGATTTAATTAGAAGTGAAAGGCAATGATCAAGAAAACATGAAAAGAAAAAAATACTATATGGTTAATGTAAAAATCTAAATACCTACAAAACTGTCTCCCTGGTGACTTTCCCATGGATTAGGTTGACCTGGAGTGGTAGGCTTTCAATAGCCCTTGAAATGGTGAAATTCTTGGCCTTGCAAACCACTGTATTCTGTGTAATTCATCAAAGAACAAAGAAAACCAATGGAGCTGAATTCTTCCAAATTTAGGCAGCCTGCAATGCAAAGATACCCTTCCTAGTGACACATCCAAATGAACTCCATCCAAAATCAAACCTTTGCATTTGTAGACCGTTCCTGGATAAAAAGGCTAATGAATAAATTCCATGACTACTTTTTTTTCTGGTATGCAAATTTTTCTTTGGCAAGTTCTTTATAACAAAAAATCTCATTGAATTTAATGAAATCAATGCAACAGCCAAAGTTAATACCATTTGGATGCCAAATGCGACAATCACAATTATTGTTTGATTGACTTCAAAAAGTAACGCACATGGGCTTCCCTGGTGGTGCAGTGGTTGAGAGTCCACCTGCCGATGCAGGGGACACGGGTTCGTGCCCCGGTCCGGGAAGATCCCACATGCCGCGGAGCGGCTGGGCCCGTGAGCCATGGCCGCTGAGCCTGCGCGTCCGGAGCCTGTGCTCCGCAACGGGAGAGGCCGCAACAGTGAGAGGCCCGCGTACCGCAACCCACAAAAAAATCCTCGATCTCTTGTTCAGTTTCTGAGAATTTCAGAAAAACTCCTGTTAGTGACTTAATAGCATGCATTTATAGTTACTTATTTTCCCCAGAATGGGAAAATACTAAAGTCATTGGCATTTGAATCATTCCACAAATGATTTTTCTCCCAATATGGACTGATTACATTCTTTTAATAGCATTCTTTTAATAGCTGAGTTATTTAATAAAACAGGAGGGTCGAAACACCTGATTCTCTGAATGCCATGATCACTTCATTCCAAGCCATAATCCCACTAAGAATAGATAGCATCCAATGTAAGAATCAAACAAGATGCTGAAATATCTTTCATTCTTCACTCTCGAAATCTTGACCCTAAATGTGAGTTAAAAGAAAGTGGCAAAAACAGCTGAAGCATATCTGCTTTCCCATGTGTAGCTTCCAATTTGTCTTCGGTCTGAGTTTAAAAAACAAAACAAAACTTCTCAGTGATTTTTAGGACAAATAAAACTAGATAGCACTTTCTAATAAAATAGACCCTTCTAGATTCCATAATATCATGCAGATGGGCCTTCTGACTGGAGATAGCGTCAACTTCAATCATTTGAGTACAAAGCTGAAGAAATTTCCCTCTATTTCAGTGACTATGACCTAGGTTTTAGAAAGCTGTGTAATTCTAAGCAACAAACTGTATCAATCTGGCCTTCTCTGATAGTTTTGATCTAGCTTTTCTCTGATAGTTTTGTTTTTAACACTCTCTATCCTTAGCATCTAGCAGTTTGCTTTGCCTACAAGAGGTAATTAGTAAATATTGGATAAATGAATAAGCACATAAAATGAATAAATGATAACTATCTCAACTAACCTTGTTAATGACTAAGTGGTGGAAGCTTTTTAAAAAATTAACAAACTTGAAAAGAAGTTTCTGCAAATGCAGGGGATTATGATCTCCAAATATTTAATGTGGGAGCGGGATTAACTAAACTAGCCCATGAATAACCTGAAAAATATATGTATATATAAAACTGAATCACTTTGCTGTACACCTGAAACTAATACAATATTGTAAGTCAACTAAACTTCAATTAAAAAAAAAAGAAATTTCTCAGTCAGGATTCTAGCCATGGATAGCAGGACTTTTGGTTCCAGTGTTTTAAATTTTCCTAATTAATAAAGAGTTAGGTCCCATTTTTAGTCTTTTTAAAGCACTGTAGGTCTCACAGAACAATGGCTTGTCATTTATTTTAATATTTTCTCTGCAGTTTTAGGAGGGATAGAAAAAGGAGGAAGCCAAAAACCACTCATGCCCTTTGCTTTCAGAGCATATGACGTTAACGTAAGGAAGGGAATCAATGTATTAGAGAAGATGATTTCAGCCCTCAGGTATCCTCAGAAAATTGTTATTATCGCTGCCCCCAGCACACATACCACCCAAAGAATCAGTCTGCACTACTCTTCAATCCTATCCTAAAAGAAAAAAAAAAAAACCAAAACAGCAACAGTATACTCCAGTAAGAAGAAAATATAGAAACAATGGCTAAGAATTATGGTTATAGTTATAAATAGTAATACAGTTACACATCTAGAAATGAGTCAGCCCTAACAGTATTGATTTTGGAGACTGATAATCCTTCCTTTTGCCTTAGCACCCCGACTTCATTCTTGTGTGATCTTGGGCAACTTAATCTCTAAGCCTCAGTTTTCTCATCTTTAATGTGGGCATAACAATACCAGCTCCATAAGGTTATGGGGAACATTAAATAAATAGTCAGGCACTTAGTAAATATAAAATTTGTACACGTCCTGCATACATATGTATGTCTGTATTTTTAATTCAAAAATTATAATTTTTTCTATAATTTGTATTCTTGTATATTCGGAATCTCAAAGCAGAGAAATGTGCCTTAATTAGGATCTGTCTGATGGTAAACTCAAACAAAGTTATCTGGCTAAATGTAGAGGCTGTTCATAGAATAGAATTTTATCTTATTATCAAGAATATAGTATAACATTGAAAGTATTTTAAATCAATGATACAGACTTCCCACATTATATTTTATTTCTACCTAGCCTAACATGTTATGATTAATTCTGGGCACCTATATCATAATCTTATACTCTAATGTGACAAGTCAGAAAAATGAAGGACTTTTTTTTAACCCAGCCTTTCATAATTTAAAATGTAACCTTTTGGTTTACATGATGCCTGCAAGCAGTGACATGGATGTTGACGACATTAATATCACTATTTCTGTCACTAAAATCTATAGCAAATACATTAGCAGCCACAAACGGAGGCAGTTTTTCCGAGAGCTTGCTAATTGCATTGCTGCTGTGAACTTAGTTTTGCAGTGTTGATACACAAAAACGCAGAACTGAGAAAGAAACACAAATCCTGGGACAACACGTAAACGGGCTGATAGCTACTTTTGAAAATATATCCTTGTGTTTAGATGACATATTGGGTTCTCAGTCTCGATATTGTGGAATGATATTTCCCAAATAATGATCAAAGAGACAGAGGCTATCTGTTTGAGACAGAATAATTTACCCAATGTCCTAAAGTAAAATCAGGATCTGATGAAGAGGAAAGCAGATGTTCTTAGATGCAGGATCCAGGATTAACTGAATTCTTTTTCATTTTGAGTTTGGCTGTATCTACCTGCAGTCCACCAATGCCCCACAGAGCAAAGAAATCTGTGTTCAAGGCCCGAGTTCAACATTAGGGACTGGGGTGAGACAGTGGCCTAGTAGAGGGGGCTGAGGCTGGGATTCAGACTCCAGCCGCCCTACCTGCCAAGCCTACACTCAATCACCACACGGCATCATCCTTGCATCGAAAGGCAAACTTACCACCTGATGTTTCTGGATAATGAAGGAAATGCGATTTTCAATTCCAAGCAATTAATAATAATAATGATAAAAACATTCTGTTTCTGTCTTAAAGAATAAATATAATTCACTGTAATATCTCTACTCCTCAATTTTGCTGTTTTTAAAATAGGATCAAAAGCTAAAAATCACTTTCTGTACTCCCTCTACTGCGAATTCCAGCTCTTTAGAATTGGGAAGAATTTCTTCAACTCCCTACTCTCTTTTTCAGTCTGTCTACAGGAAAAAAAATTATGTAGAGATGATAAGCCTTATGAGAGCCCCTTTCAAAGTCATGAGTCAGTTGGTAGCCCGAGACCCCTGGCTCCTGTATTCCACTCATCTCACTGCCTGTCCCAGCAGGGAGCCCCAAGTGTACGTTTCCTAAAAGCCAATGTTCCTCACATACCTTCAGAGAAAACATAAAGACAGCATTCATTAGATTTCATTGCCTTAGTTATTATCCAACTTGTAAAAGAATAAAGACATTTTGTTTAAAGCAGCTACACCATTGGGCAATGGTCATAAATTCAATATTCTTCTAAGAATTAATCTAAGAATAGGAAAAACAGACACACTTTTATTGATGGTACAGCTGTACCATTAAAAGAAGAAACTTTCCAAACAAGACAAGTTATTGGCAGTAAAACGTGGGGTTTCCCCATCAGTTTTAACATCAAATTCCTTATCAGGAAGCCCTAACTGCCGGTGTCAAGAGGACAAAAAGATTCATAAATGGGATGTTGTTAGAATGTGCCTTTTTCAATGGCTTTCTCTTTTCCCTTTTATGCTCTGTTCTTTGAAATTGCCTAAACAACAAAATGTAATCTTAATTTTATATGTTTGACTTTGTGATTAACTTGATTCATGTGGGCCTTAAAGGTGGGGAAGGACATCGCATAACCTATAAGAAATCATTCATGGTTCCTAAGGTTATTTAAATAATGCTAATTCTAAATCCTCACATATTATGGTTTACCCTAGGGTGGTAACTGAAAAGTTAAGAAAAAAGAAAACGACTCATGAATAACTGGACACTTTAAGACTTAAAACTTAACAGAACAGTTGAGACTTTGTTCCCACTAATAACGTTTCATGTGCATAAAGCAAATAAACACCATAGTTGATTCATCTCAAGTTTATACTGAAACAAAGGGGAAGGATATTTGAAGTTGATACTGTTTTGAAAAGGGGGTTCACTTTTACTCTGATTTAAAATGTGTTATCAAAAATGGACATAAAAAGTAAGAAATCACCAAAAATAATACAACTTATCCTTAGAAGAAACAATGGAATATTTTGAGAGATCTGCAGTTTTCATGACTATCAATTAGAATATTGTCTTGCATCACACTCGTACTGTTGATCTTCAGTCTATGTGAGTTCCTTAGAAGTGTACATTGGCTTTTGCTTTACAGTGGCTCGTACCATAAGGATCATACAATAAGTCTGTGAAAGAACAGGAGTCAGAGGAACCCTGTGGACATGTCGGTCTAACGAGGGCACGAGTGTGGATCTCTCGCTGACTCATCCGATGGGTGATCTTGGCTGTGTGGCTTCTCTGCCTTGAGCCTTGCCTTCCTTTTCTGTACAGGGGAGGATCAAAAAACCTACTTTGGGGCTTCCCTGGTGGCGCAGTGGTTGAGAGTCCGCCTGCCGATGAAGGGGACGCGGGTTCGTGCCCCGGTCCGGGAAGTTCCCACATGCCGCGGAGCGGCTGGGCCCGTGAGCCATGGCCGATGGGCCTAAGCGTCCGGAGCCTGTGCTCCGCAACGGGAGAGGCCACAACAGTGAGAGGCCCCTGCGTACCGCAAAAAAAACCCAAACAAAAAAACCTACTCTGTATGCTTATTTTAGTAAGAATTAAAAGACCACAGTGCTGGAGTTCAACACTGGTATTTATTATTATCTAATCCCCTCTTTTTGGAAATGAAAAAATCTGAGACCCAGGGGGAGAAATGCCTAAGCAAAGGTCACAAGGTCTTTAGGTCACGTGGTCAGATTACCACATTACCCAAGGTAGGCCTAGCTTTATTTGTTTCAAATATACCTATAGGCCAGGCTTTATGGAAGGCGGGAAGGAATCTTTCAATAATGAACACAGATTTGATTCCTACTTTTGATAGCTGAGTACACTCATCCCTTGATATCTGAGGGCGATAGGTTCCAGGAACCCCCTCCCGAACGCATACCAAAATCCACGATGCTTAAGTCCCTTATATAAAATGGCGTAAAGTATTTACATATAACCTACGCACAGCCTCCCTTATACTTTAAATCCTCTCTAGATTACTTATAATACCTCATACAATATAAAAGCTAAGTAAATAGTTATAAGTACAATGTAAACGTTTTATAAATAGTTGCCTATGTGTGGCAAATTCAAGTTTTGCTTTTTGGAACTTTCTGGAATTTTTTTTCGAATATTTATGATCCAAAGTTGGTTGAATCCACAGATGGGGAACCTGGGGAAATGGAGACTGACCGTACATGAAGGAGAAGACCAGCAGTCCTCCAAGGAATAGCAGGAAGGATTTATACGCAACAGAAGACCTAAAATATCTCAACACGTTGATTCTGCCCATCCCATATGTCACAGCTCAACTCAGGAAGGCTTTCCATCCTGAAGTATTATCAATAGGAAGCATTATCACCACCACAGAAAAGAAAACGGGTGGGCGGGGAGACAGAGTAGAGAACAAGAGTTCAACTAGGTCCACACTAAGATGGGGTAGGAAGACTTCATATTTGTAGGCTGAGCGAATCACCTTAGGGGAAGGAGGTGGGAATGCTTGTACACTGTTCTCTGCTGCTTCACTTTGCCTTACCTGGTCCTCCATAAAATGCCCATTCCTTCCTTGAAGCTCATATATTATCAGAAAAGTACCTAATTCATTCACATTAGGGTAGGTGACAGATTACCCACTTTTAATCTTCTGTGGCACATTCCCTTGGAACTCCAAATAAATCTCTAATGAATCACATTCTGGGCAATGTGAAGGAGGTAAGTTTCCAAGTGGTGTCTGGTCTCTGCTTTGAAAAATTGGGAGCACGATGAAACCAGACAGCCTAACTGCGCATAGAACATGACTGCTGCGGCACCTGTAAATGGGAAGTTATCTTCTAGCCTTGCTTCCCAAGGACGGCTGATCTCTTTATTTACAAAATGCCTAGGGCTCATGGGATTTACTTTCTTGTAGCTCATTAAAAAAAAAAAAAAGACCTTCCAGCTTTCATTTCTCTGCTGGTAGCTCTTTAAGGATTCCACCCTCCCTTCTGAGTTCTGCTGTTCGGCTCCTTGGACGTGGATTCCCAAAGGGTCCGGGGATTCGCCCACTACCCTGGTTCCCTTCCTGACAGCTGGCCTGCCCTTTGTTATGGGAGCTCCACAAGTCAGAGCTGGCTCACTTCATTATTAATTTATAGAGCCACAGGTGTATTTCTGAACAATTTAAGAGGTGTAATTGAATCCATTATGTACCAATCAAGTTGTTTCACAAAATTCTACTCGTTGAATTGCCTTCTATTGAGGGATACCAGTAATTACTCTCATGATGTGTAATAGTTCATCTAGGCATCCTTGAAAAAACAGAAAAATCATCTTGACACCTTCAAATTACTCTTCAAATTACTATAGTAATTAGTATATTTACTGTATATAGTGTTTCTCTTCAAATTACTATAGTAATCATTGGCTGAGAGCCAATAGCAAAGAATCCTTTAAAAGAGCTATGTTTTTTAAGAGGATTTTCATATGATAAAGGTATACATAGATTTCCCTACTCTCTTTTGGGAAGGGACTTTTTATCAGATAACATGCCTTGGATTTTCAGAAAAGAAAGACCAGATCATTATATGTATCCATTTGTTTTAGTAGCACTGTTTAGTACCACTGTTACGCCTTAGCCAGTTGAAAGATTTAATTATTTATCTTATAGGGGGACAGTAAAAGCTGTATGGCTATCTAAAGATGCTGCTACTGTAGGTTAAAATGCCTTTCCATGAATGCTTTTGAGGTTTAAAGCTAATGTGCAGTATTCTTACTCCATAGAAGGGAAATGAAATGTAGTTGTTGAAAACTTAATGCCCCCATGTATCAAATTGAGGCCAAAGAAGAATTATGTTCATGGAGAAAAGTTGTCACTGAGATGACAACTTGTATGTATTTGTTTATATGAAAAAACAGATTGCTCAAATATTGTGGACTGCTTGGGATGCATGATACTGTGGGCTCCTCTAGGAAATCGTGAATACTTTCAATAAGTCAAAAATGGTTTTTACGTTAGGAAAGGAGACTAAATTTATCAGACTAGTTTATTAATACAAGAAATGTCAGAGAGATTTATACTAGTTGATCCACACTGAACCGATCTACTTTTTAAATAAAATCTCTAACATTTGCTGTTTAATCATAAACTTATGACTGAGATGAGAGGCAGTTGGAAGCAATGGAAAGAAGCCTGGATCTGCTACCAGACAATGCAGCCTCTGGTACAGCTTCCACTGCTGATGAGCTCGACCACCCTGGACCTGCATTTCCTAACATGCACAGTGAATTTCTCAGACAAGATGATCTCTAAGGCCACTCCAAGTCTTTAAAATACTCCGGAGTGAAAGCTGCCATATACACCACTTGCTAATGTTAAAGCTTCTGGGATGACAAGGGAGACATCTGGTGCCCCAAGTTGCCCTATGACTGAATACTTGCTTTGAACTTTTGAACCTGTCTGGACCCTCTCATTCACACCTTAACTTTGAACTGGATTTAAGATTTCTAATTCCTCATGGTATGATTTCCTTTGTATTACTAGGGTTTCGAAAGCCATATTCTAAAGTAATTCATATTAAGCCATTGTTGGCTCACTCCCAATTTTAAATGACTATTGTAGATAACAATGGCTATTATTATTCCCTATTGATGACAGTCCACGATACAGCAGTTTTCATTAAAGATAAATAAATCCATACATACAATGTACACATTTGATTTTCTGATCCTCAAAAGTAAATAAAAACATCCTTGTCCTACTAAAAGAGTAGCACTTACAAAAGAGTAATTTGTAAAAAGCCATCATTTAATTAAATAAAATGTTCTCGGGCTTCCCTGGTGGCGCAGTGGTTGAGGGTCCGCCTGCCGATGCAGGGGACACGGGTTCGTGCCCTGGTCCGGGAAGATCCCACATGCCGTGGAGCGGCTGGGCCCGTGAGCCATGGCCGCTGAGCCTGCGGCGTCCGGAGCCTGTGCTCCGCAACGGGAGAGGCCACAACAGTGAGAGGCCCGTGTACAGCAAAAAAAAAAAAAAAAAAAAATGTTCTCTGTCATTCAAAAAATAAAGGCTATTCCTAGGATAATAAGGAGAGGATTTGTTAAGGTAATTGCCTAAGACTGAATACTTATTTTGGTCTTGTAAGCACTACATTTAAGACTAATTTTACACACACACACACACACACACACACACACACACACACACAGACACATACACACTCACCAGGCTCTAGGTTACATTGAATGAGACACAAATTAAGAGGAAAAAGGAAAATAAAAGCACTGAATTTTTCACCTTCTCAAAAGGAGAGTTAAAAGTTGTTAGTTTTTCCTTTACTTGACAGTTACATCAATAAAAGTTCTTCTGGAAAAGATTAAAAAATCAACTGACAGAATAAAAAAAAGGAGTGACTATCTTTCAAATTGTTGTGAAAAATAAAAGACAAGAGAAATTAATCACTAAAATAAAAGCATGACTAAAGTAGACCACGCATAAGAGAAAAATAAACATAAAAGATCTAAATTCCCCCTTTACAAGGCAAAGACTCCCAGAAATCAGTAAAATAACAATATAATATTTTATTCTTCATAAGAAACATTTAAGAAGTAAAATATCATTAGAAAATAGTATACACGAAGCTCTAGAGTGCAACTCCCTCTCCCCTATCCGCCCCCCTCAAAAAACTCGGTAAAAATACTGATATCAGTTTTATTTGCAGTAATAACTACGTGACAGCAGGGACAGCATGTTTGTTTATAGAGCTGTTCTCAACAACTATCAAGTATCTGGAATGTAATCACAATTCAGGAAATAATTGTTGAGTGAATAAGTGGACAAATTAATAAGAATTTGTTCTGTTAGGAAAAACGTTGAATTGAGTAAGCAGGGTAATTTTATATTGATGAAGGTTAGAAACAGTAAGAAATCTATAAAAGTATTAAGCTTTTATGCTTCTGATACGTTCAAATTACCTCAGTAAATAACAGAAGTGCAGCCTTGGGTCATTCATCTTTATAGTCCGAGGGTTTTCTCTACTGTCTGATCAATGGTGGATACACGATGGCCTCAAGTTACATTAAGAAGGTGTGTGGCTAAACCAAAGGATGTACGTGTGAGAGTGACTGGAGAAGAAGGCACGTGAGAGTCATGCGAAAGGATCCTGCTGCATCCAGCCCCACTCTACAGCACCCTCTTTCTCCATTCTCTGTATGCCAGGCTCACTACCCAGCTACATTACCTGATTAAGACAAACCCAGGTTCTTCTAGATTCCAACCTCAATTTAGATACCTTGTTTCACATTATTAATACGTATCATTAGCAGCCTCCCTTGTTTTACCAACACCTGAGTTCCCTTCCCCCTTGTCCACACTTTACCCCCCTGATCATTGCTCCATTTCTCTGAACCTGCCTCATGGGCTAGTTTGTGAAGGGCCATTTTTTCATAAGCCATCCTAGTTTCAATAAGGAAGCAGAAAATCATTTTATACCACAACCGTTCCCCACAAAATATCCCACTAAAACAAACAGAAGGTAATTGGCAACCACGGGATCCAAAAAAGTGAGAGATTGTTGAAAAATAAAACTACTTAGAGAAATGCAGTAACGATCCAGGCAATAAATAAAGAGGGCTTGGACTAGCGTAGAATCCTAGGGCCTGGACTGGGAATACATCAGGGAGGTTGGATTTGAAACACATTTGTGATTTGACCAGACAGGGTGATTGATGAGGTATAGAATGACTCCGAAGTTGCTACCTTGGACGTTTCAGTGGATGATAGCACCATTCACAGGTAGAAGGAACAGTTTTAGAAAGAAAGCACAGTTTTGAGGGGGAAGATAACGGTTTCTCTTCTGGTCATCCTAATTTTGATGGACTCATAGAGCACTAAGGATGAGAAGCCTAGTAGGCAGTGGAGAGAGATTTGGTTTAAATAATGTAGCTAATCTGGCCACACTTTGGACCAGTTTGACTGAGTACCAGCTACGGGCAAGAAGTGATCTCGGAATAGTTAGAAATGACTAGATTTGTGGTTGATTAGATCAGGGAGGAAGAGTAAATAAATAACTCTTTTGTCACCGCTGAACAGTTGTTATCTTAGTGTCTATTTGTGGTTCTCAATGGAAGTAGATTAGGACAATGACCTATTCACATGATCCAATATTAAAAGGTAGCCCATTCTATAAAGAAACTAATATCATGTTCAAAATCTTTAAAAAATCTTAGTCATAAGTTACAGAAAACAAAATAGTAATACTAACCATGTAAAAGTACATTCAGCTGCATTCTGTTATTAATGACTCAAACTAACATCTTCCCACCTTTAAATCTCCCAAGATTCTTGCTCTATGTAAGCAACACTTTCCTCCTACCAACATCCTTTTAGGAGCCCTCCATCATATCCATCTGGCACCAGGGTAGCACTGTCATAGATCATCAAGACAGGCTGGCTAGAGAGGTAGATCCCTTTTGTCAAGCGGGAAAATTTAAAGAGTCACAGGTTCATAACTCTTATCTTCTATAGTAACAATGGCCTTGCTGATGATTTAAGGACTTCAGATGGTGCTATTCAGCCAGCATAGTTATAAAGAATACCCCATTGAGGAACATCGTTCCATAGGTCAGTAAATTTTCTGTCACTTTTCCTATTTCAGCTCATCTTACACATCAAAAAACTCACACTGTCCATAAAATGGAAGATATGCCATATAAGAGTTATATCAAAAAAGATCTTTTATGTGAAATCACTTCATAAAGGGCTGTTTGAGCACGAGGTCTTAGTAGTTATTTTAGCCTATCACAGGACTCCGAGATTCAGAGTCAGACTCTCATTCTCTTTTGCTGGGCTCTTGGAAATAGCACAACTGAATTCTAAAATGGATAGAAAACAGTGACCCAGAATTATGATCACTGCTCTAGAGTTACTGGATTTAATTCCTGCTTCAAACAGGAACAGTAGTAAAACCAACTTTGAATTCAGCAGGTCTTTTCTACACACTGTCAACCCCTTTCCAATTTCATCTTTGACCCTGATTCAATCCCTTCTTTTGGGTGGTCACATTCACACAGCCTTCCAAATTACCTTCTTTATCACATTGCCTCTGAGGTTCAGAGCTACCTGAAACATAGTTTTTGTGTCTGGAGACAAAATGCCAGATGGTAAGATGCATAAAAACTGGTGACCCAACTGTGAAGATGAATTAAGAATAGGTACTGCCAATTTAATTGTTTAGTTCTGGTTTTAGTTTTGATGGTGTTCTATTAGTGCTTTCAAACTCTTTTCTTTGCAAGTAGCATAATTCAAAATGAAAGGACAAACAAGTTGAGCACTTAATTTGTGTTCCTTAAAAAATAACTCCGTGCTTACTTACTTGACTTGGGCTTGTGCTGTTATTGCTACAAAACTCGCTTTCCTTGGGTTTTGTTGGTTTTGTTGTTGTAGGGGGCGGTGGTGATTCTAATCTTTCAAGCAAGGGATCTTCTTGCCTATACTTCAGGGTGTCTTCCAAAGCATGACACTACCCAAATGCATGTGTATTTCTAGGAAGAGAAAACAAAAAGTTCTAAGAGGTCCTTCACCACCAAAAATTAACCATTTCACTTATTACCTGTTCTATTTGTTTCAACATACTATTTTCAGGTACTCAAGACCAGATCATTCTATACCTGTATGTAAAAGGCTTTGCATTACCTAGAATTCGTAAGTTATCGAGCAAAAATGAAGAATGGGTTTCTCCATTTTTTAATGGTAAAAATTAATTCCCACATAAAATAGGAAAGAAGCAACTTGATACAACTTCCTCTTTTAATCTAATTCTTTTCTCTGCCTTGTGTTCATTTCCAGCACTTTGGGGTTCCCATTGTTCCTTGTGGAACCCAGCTCAGCCTGAGGAGTCCCAGTTTGTCCAAGCTCCTCCCCAGTGCACACCCATCTTTTCTTCCTGACTGCCTGTGGGTTTCAGGCTCCAGCACCGGGCACTGAAGCCACAGCCTCAGATCGACTGCTCACCCGGCTACCACTCCTAGTGGGTGTGCTTCTCTGGTCCAACACTGAACACTACACACTGCCATTGTCTTTTCATGACTTTTCTAATTTGTTATTTACTTTGTTCTTTCCTCTACTCTCTGCTTCTCAAAGCTTATCTAATCTCACAAGAAGAGTTCAAGTCCCACCCTTTGCATGAAGCCTTCCCTGCTATTTACTGTTGCTGTATCTCTCTTCTAGCACTTAATGCATCCTTAAGGGCAGAAATGATGTTTCACTCATATTTGTATCCCCAAAAGCAACTATCACAGTGCCCAATGCAGAACTGGAGTTCAATAAATGTCTGTTGACTGAAGTTCAGTTTGCTTTATTCTCTAGCCCTTTTGGGCACTGCTTGGGTTGTCACCATGACTGTATCTAAAAGACAACTTTACCCTTCTGGGCTCTCTGCTCTTGTTTTATCTATTTTTATGATGTGTTTATACATAGTTCCTGTTTTATGCCAGAAGCCAAGCACTTTGGTGATACATTTGCAGTCAGGTTAAATGTTTGACATTTTTTTCAAGTGGAAAGGCCCTCACCAGATGCGTTAATAAGAGTTTTCCTGTGAAACCTTATCATGAAAAAAGACAATAACTGAATCCAATTAAGGCGTCATGTAGTTACTGTGGTAGAATATCCAGCACAAAGCAAACTCTTAGGAATTGTGGGTTGAATGATTGAAGGAATAAATCGATGGATCTCCTAATTAATAAAAACCTAAACAAGGAACAAAGCTATCAGGTATACGTGTAACATTGCGATTTTTAATGACATGACTGGAGAATTTTCCAAAGAAACATGGATAACATCTACAGTCATATGAGCAGGTAGCAGCTTTCTGTCCTCTTAATTGCATTAGTTCTTCATCCTTGTTTAGAGTTTGCTCTAGGCTATAGTTGATAATGAGCTATAATTTATGGTTTATACAAAATAGTATTTTTTAACCTTTTAAAAAATAAAATACCACAGAACAACTGGAGTGATATGTCTAAGAAACTCTTCTCACAGGGATCTAGATCTATTTTTAGATTTTAGATTTTTTTGCTTGTCTAACATCAATAAAAGAAAGTGTCCAAAGTAGTATTTAAATACTTTTTCTACCATTGCTAAATATTTGAGAATTTTGTAAAAATTCGTTCAACTCCCACCTATCATTCAGCTTCTAGAAGTTGCTATGTATTTCAGTAGAAAGTGGGTACAGCTTTGTCTTGGAAGTTTTATGTCTCAAAACATTTTTCCCCCAAAGAAAGTTCTAATTATAAGTCCTGAGGAACCAAGTAAAAGTCTAATATAAAATAGGAATAACTATCTGCTATCTCAGTAAGTACACTGTCAGAATAAACCTTCCTTAGGGAAAAACTAGCTCTTTTTATCTGTGAGAGGAAAAAAAAAAAAAAAAGGAAAGGAGAATCCAGAAAATTTTTAAGTGATTAAAAAATTAAAACTTAAATTATTCTCTTGTAAATGAAACTAGGAGAATAATAGTTAAAAGTAAAAGTTTCCTGGTTTGATTTGGGTCCACTTCTATGCAGTACCTATAATGTTACCTTTGAGGATGTCCTTGGCTTTAATTTATATTTCTAAGCTCATCGTGGTTACAAATATTACTTTTGTAATCCAGGGACTCTGTAGCATTTCTGTTGCTTTATATCTAACAATTTGTTGGACCAATTAAAATTAAAAAGGTCAGCAAAGATTTTGTAAGTCATTCATCCAACAAAACTTCACTGAGCAGTAATGAAATAATGCACCATGGGTTTACAGGTTAGGTTCAGGGCACAGACACACCCACATTAGTACAGTACCTGTCAGAGGTAGTGTCAGTGAAAGTCTCCATAGATACCAGGAGGTCAGGAAAGACAATAATGAAAGGAATAGGTCTAAATTTAATCTTCAAGTATCATCAATGTTCATTAGACAAAAAAAGTCTAGGATAGGAAAAAAGGTTGCTTAGACGAAGGAAACTGACTGAAGAAAGTTGAGACGTGGAACTCTTTGATGTGGTACAGGAAATGTCAGGATGGATGATGACTGTCAGGGAGGAGGGTGAAAATAAGGGAAGAGTTGTGAGCTGAACTGTGTGCCCCCAAATTCATACATGGAAGCCCTAACCCCTGCTACCTCAGACTGTGACTGTATTTAGACGTAGGGTTTTAAAAGAGGTAATAGTTTAGATGAGGCTGTTAGGGTGACCCTAATCCACTCTGACTGGTGTCCTTAGAAGAAGAGGAGATTAGGACACACAGAGTAACATCAGGGACGCATGAGAAAAGACCATGTGGGGACACAGAAGGAGAAAAGACCATGTGGGGACACAGAAGGAGAAAAGACCATGTGGGGACACAGAAGGAGAAAGACCATGTGGGGACACAGAAGGAGAAAGACCATGTGGGGACACAGAAGGAGACCGCCTGCAAGACAAGGAGAGGCCTCGGGAGAACCAGCCCTGTTGCACCTTGCTCTTCGACTTCCAGGCTCCACGACTGTGAGAAAATAGATTTCTGTTGCTTAAGTCACCCAGTTCTGGCACGTTGTTATGTCAGCTCTAGCAAACTAATACCAGATGAGACTGGGGAGGGAGGCTGGGGCCTTTCCATGGGGGGCTTCACACATCCTGAGAAATCTTCACATCCTGCAGGTGCTGGGGATTGTTAAACAATTACAAATGGGAAACTAGCAATATCTTAATGACAAACTTTATTTGATAAAAGTATCACTCCGTAAACCACATACAAGAGAGAAGACATGGAAGACTAGAGATGGAAAGACCGATAGTTGAGCTGAGAGATAACGAAGGCCTTGTGGAGGCAAGAGTGGAGACTGACGTGAGAGATGTTTCAGGTACAGACTCAGCAGATGCTGGATCCAGAGTTGGTGTCATGTTTCAGCAACGAGAATGACACTCAGATCCGCTGCAATGTTGGGACCTGCAGTACAGGAGCTCAGTAAGCATTTATGAATGAATGAATGAACAGAGGAAGAAACAATGAAATGACAAGCCAATTACCCTCTCCATCAGATGTACACCTGAGAATAAACCATACGACTCCAAATACAGTAATAATGTTGTTATTACTACCTCTCTTAAATTTCAATTTGCCACACTGTATATGCAGACAATCAAGTGTTAACTCTAAACAGGTACAATACCCATCCATTCTTGTATGATTTATATATTGTCTGTTTTCCTATAACAGGTATTGATTGATTGCTCAGTAGATGATACTCAACCATGTGCTACTTGGGTTCAGAAGGGGTACTAGAAAGTAATGTAGAAAAGACTTCTGCCCCAAAAAAGCTTTAAAAAAATCTCCACACTACAAAGCCTTCATTCTTTAAAATGTGTGCAGCAAAGGAAAGAGCATTACAGAGCATCAGAGGCAAAGTGCTGTTGGTGTGGCCCAGACATGTGTTGTGCTAAGGGTTCAGGGTAGAAAGACATCAGTATGAAACAAACTGGGAAGGAAAAGTGTAATTGACCTGCTATGACTTAACTCCATATGGAGGGATGGGTAGATTTACTAGATTTGTCTTCTCTCAAGTTTTCCAAAAAGTACATGAGAGAAGGTTAGACCAGGAGGCCCATCTGGTGCATGTGAAAAGGGACTTGGGCACCACCCTATTTACCAGTTGCGGTTTAGAGCAGGAGGGTTCAGCTCACTGCGGTCCACAGGCCAAACCCAACCCTCTGGCTGTTTTTGCACAGCCTGTGATCGAAGAATGGTTTTTATATCTTTAAATGGCTGGAAAGAAGAAGAAAATTTCTTGATATACAAAAATTATGCGAAATCCCAATTTCAATCATATTCGTTTACTCTCCATATTGTTTGCAGCTGCCTTTATGCTACAAGGACAGAACTGAGTAATGGTGACAGAGACCGTATGGTCCACGAAGCCAAAAACATTTCCTATGTTGCCCTTTACAGAAAAAGTTTTCCAACCCCTGGCTCAGAGCAAGGAAAAATAAGATCAAAGACCAAGATTTTTACTGACTTTTTAGGAACACTGACTCCCCGTGCCCTGCAATGAAGTAGAGATGAGCATCCCGCAAACAGAACCTGCATGTGGCTCATATAAGCATTTGTAAAATTAGTATTTTACAAAGTGTGCTCTATGGAAATTAAGTTCCAAGGAATGATAAAGGCTGTGGCATGAAAAAAAAAGGGATTCTGTGGACAAACGGTAACTTTCAGGGATGCCGAATGAGGCTTCAAGAAGTTAACAGGCTCATGGAAATTTTGAATCTGCACACATTTCTCAAACAAGTTCTACCCTGGCATTTTTTTCTACTCCACCCTACTCTCCAAAACAGGGCACCAAATGGGACTGGTATGCCTTGAAATAGAATCCGGGGAGTGCTGCACCAATTGCGTGAAGATGGTGATGATGTATTACTTTCATTAAATACTCCCTAAATTATTCAAAAATTCAACCACAAAATCAGGTAAAATGTGACATTCTACTGAGAATCTGTCATCTCAAGAATTGCATTCGGATGTTCACATTGCCAACACGTATCATATACTTCTTGATGACCTGTAAGAGGCAAATTCTTGGCAAAGAGATGCAGCTTCTGAAGGCAGAGAAAGTCTACAGGCATCAGTGCACCCGTTTAAAGCAGATCAAAGGAGTTTAATGTAGCAGAAAGCCAAGGTGGCTAGGTTATCAAGCACCACAGATCGCACTCAGAGCCTCTAATCAGCAGGACCACTTGGAAAAACAAACAGCCTGCAAGGGCTAATCACCGCTTGGAAGTCAAGTTATGCAAAATACGTTTCTTTTGTGTGAATAGCACAGGTCCCTGGATTGGCTGCTGGTAAAGACAGCCATCGAGGCTGATAGAATTCTCTCACTCACTGGCTTCTACAGTTTGGGATTATTCCTAAAACTTTAACTTCTTTTCTTGATTTTATATCACGGAGAGAGTGCTGACAAATCAGGAAATAGTACACTGCCAAAAAAAAAAAGAAAAAAGAAGAAGTACTGCCCGTTTGTTGAATGGCTTACTGATGTTTGGTGTTTTCATTATTTTGCTACATATTTTTCCCAGTATTTTAGTTCACATTCCCAAAGAAAAAGTCATATGCCCAGAAAGCACTGACCTCAATATTTTTGCAAATCATGGATTAAATGATATACAGACCTACTTTCCCCACCAAGTGTTTATCTACAAGCTACAGGGTGTCCGGGCACTTCTGGGGAATCATCAAGGGTGTGGGTAGATGCAGGAGATCTGAGCTTATATAGCTAAGGTGACCCTGAAAGAGGGTCTATTACAGCCCTTAATATATCCTATGATTTCTCTGCGATTCTTAATTTCCTTGAAGAGTTTTGCCCCTTTATCAAGAAAGAAAAAGATCTGTAAACAAAGACTTTCCTCATGAAAAAATGATGAGGAAAAAGAACCTATATACTTATTTTAGGGCTACTGTGAGAATCAAAGGAATTTTAAAAATATATATTTCAGGGGCAGGGCGGGGTGAGAGGAAGAGTGATTTGAAAAAGTGCCTGACACAAAGTAAGCCGTATAGCAATGTTATCTATTATCATCATCATCATCGGAGAAATTTCCATTAAGACAAACTTAAATTCCCATGAAGGAATAACCCTAAAATGATCTGTTTGGTAATTTTTGATGTGTATATGTCATGACTCATATTCTTAAAATAAGGCAAAAGTGTAAAAGCGACAAAATGTTTCATCATAGGTGCTATCGTTTTATTAGTTTTCATATAAAATCCAAGAGAACTGTTTGCTAAGATACCTAAAGAAAATGATCTACAGAAAATTCTAGAAGAAAACAGGAAGTACACTGTTTGGCCTCATATCTTGCTGATGTTCTGGCACAAACACTGATTTTTATTTGCCATCGAACTCATCATCAGCTCATAGGATCTGAGTATTGACCCATGGGTGAACCAACCACCATGTTAATTTTCCCTAGACCCAAATCATGGTTGTAAGTTACTCAAGCTGGTCAAATAAGAGTGACTCTCAGGATTAATGATGCTACTGGA
The DNA here is from genome assembly GCF_951394435.1 of Stenella coeruleoalba. NCBI lineage: Eukaryota > Metazoa > Chordata > Mammalia > Artiodactyla > Delphinidae > Stenella > Stenella coeruleoalba. The sequence continues at coordinate 6,156,897 of NC_137156.1, read as the reverse complement.
AAAGTTACTTCCTCTTTGCTGCAGACTTGAAGGTAGCTGGGCTTGTGCTGCTGCAGCCATCTTGCCACCATGAGGAAAGACTGACTGAGACAAAACAGTCCAAGGGAAAGACAAAGCTGTGAGGTGGTGAAAAACTGAGTTCTGATGGCATCATTTGAGCTCCTGGATCAGCCTATGGTTAAATCTAGTCCTACCACAAACTTTTGAGTAAAAAGAGCCAATAAATTGTTGACTTTCTTAAGCCACATTGGTTAAATTACAAAGCAGGAAGAGTAACCAAAAATTAAGCACCAGAGCCTCGCTGAGAAGGGTCATGGGGTTTTATTGATAAGGCTTTAAGAAGACCTCAAATGAAACTTGTATTCTATTAGGAAAAGGAAGCAAAGAAACTACCAAGAACAAAGAGCCTAACATGTGCTTGGCATTCTCTATTTATTAAAACCTCTTACCCATATGGATTATGATATTAGTATTTTACTCCCATTTCTGACTTTCAGAGTAGCAGTTTTAGACCTGAGCTGCCTGGGTTCTGCCTGCAGGCTCCCTAGGTTATAACATTTAGTATCACTCTGTATCTATGGTTAATTTTTAGGCTCACCCTATCATACAGAGCCCAATGACAGTGATGCCCAGAGCCCGATATTTCCTCTTTGCCTGTATTCATACAGACATGAAAGCTCATCTCAGAAGGCGTTTGTAACTGTTGCAGTTGTGTCCAAATGCACTCATTTATCTAGTCAAGAATGTTTAGTGGGAAGCCATTCTACTCCAGGCACTGCTGCAGGCACTGGAGATACAGCAATGAGCAGACAAACATGCCTCCCTTTGCAGAACTTATATGCTAGGGGATGGAGATAGAAAATAAACAAGATGAATAAATAAAATCTAAGTGTGTTACATGGTGAACTAGATGAAAGGGAACTGGAAATTGCTGAGACAGGTAGAAGGATGGGTCACAACTTTAGATAAAGGGGCTTGGGGAAGTCTCACCAAGAGGGTGACATTTAAGTAAAGACCTTAAGGGGGTCACAGAGAAGAGCATTGTAAGCAGAGAGATGAGCACGTGCAAAGGTCCTGAGGTGAGAGGGTGCTCTGCGGACATAGGTGTGCCCTAGGAACAGCAAGAAAGCTTCTTCATCTGGCCCAGAGTGATTAGGAGGAAGAACAATGGGAAATGAGATCAGAGGGTGAATGATGTGGGAAAGTGAAAGGTAGAAGGTAGCAGATTCACTGAAGCCATTTGAGCTCTTAATTTTTCTAAGTGAGTGGAAAACAGAAATCTTTAAGCCGAGTGACATGATCTGACTTACATTTTACCAGGATATTCTGGCAGTATTAGAATAGACTTGGGGTGTAGTGGCAGAAGCAGGGACACCCAGCAAGAGACTATGACAGTAATCACAGTATATGGAATAATAGTGCCTTCGAGCAACATAACAGAGGAAGAAGTGTTAAGGATTTGCCAGATTCCGATAAAGCCAGCAGGAACAAGTCCAGATACCATAGTACTGTAAGGAAGCCCATGGCCAAGGCCTCAGTCAGTCCCCGTCCCTCATGCTGTGCTGCAGCCACCTTGACCTGCAGAGCTTTCTGCTGATGTCCTGCCCTCTCACCTTGGCAGACACCAACCCTTAGTCACACAGCAGGACTCAGCCCTGAGGTCTCCTCACCCAAGGAGCCTTCTCCTGGAGCCTGGCTCTTAAAGCCCTCATCATACTATTTCCTTATTTACTTGTTTTTCCCCTACTAAACTTGGAGCCGCTGGAAATTAGGATCTGAGTCTTGGTGGAGGTTATAGCTTAGTGCTTTGAACAATGTCTGACATAAAGTAAGGGCTCATAAATCCATGTTTAATGAATGAATAAAATCACATTTTTATTTCGGTTTTTTAAAATTTATTGAATTGCTCTTTCCTCATTTGAAAAATGGAATAACAACTTCTTTACTAATTATGATGAAGTGAGTATACAAGTGCCCAGGATAGGTCCTGGCAGAGAAAATCCACATAGATATTGCTAGAACCCACCAGTTTTCAGTTTATCCAGCTAAAGTAGGCTTTACTATTTTTTTTTTTTTTTTTTTTTTTTTTTTTTTTGCGGTACGCGGGCCTCTCACTGTTGTGGCCTCTCCCGTTGCGGAGCACAGGCTCCGGATGCGCAGGCTCAGCGACCATGACTCATGGGCCCAGCCGCTCCGCGGCATGTGGGATCTTCCCGGACCGGGGCACGAACCTGTGTCCCCTGCATCGGCAGGCGGACTCTCAACCACTGCGCCACCAGGGAAGCCTGGCTTTACTATTTTTGCTGACTTTCTCTAGCTTTTGAAAACCAACTTTTCCACTTTTTATTTAAAGTGGTATTTTACCTTTTTGGAATATTTGCTTTACCTTTTAAAGTATTAGCCAAAGGATAAGGAAACAACTTGGAATTCAGTAAGAAACAAACCGAACTTTTGCAAAAGCTTTGCTTATTTAAACAAAAACAGTTCTGTGAATCCCCCCAAGGGAGGTTGGGTGCTGACCTAATCTTGTTTGCCTTCCTATTCTGTATCCTTCCCTACCAACCTCCCTCGGGGCCTTAAAAGGAATTACCAACTGCACAAAGAACTGCCTTGATGGTCATGCTTCCTTGGTGTTTCTGGTCTAATGGATGAGTGATATTGAAATAACAGAAAAGTGCATTTTGTTTTCATTTTTATTTTGATAGCTTAACATTTTGAGGAAGTTTTTTTTCCTTTTCTAAAGAAGCATTACATAGAAACAGCAAATTGAATGCTTAACAGAAAAAAAACCACCATAATACTCCTTGGAAGAAACCAAAGTGATCATTGTTTTAAATAAAAGTAGCTTCTAGTTACTGAAAACTTAATACCTGGACAGAACAGGCACTGGGATGCATGAATTTTCTTATTTACTCCCCTGGAGAAGTCTGGGAGATGTGTCCTGGTGTTATCGCCATTTTGCATATAAGGACTGAGGCTCAGTGTGGTTCCCCTGAGATAATATAGCCCGTAACGACCCCATGATACCCGTTTCCCTCTAGAAGTGACTGTTCATTTTTATACTCCCATCCCCTGAGTCTTATTTCAGGCCCTTAGCATCTCACTCTCCAATTGTTGCAGTGGGACTTGTAGCCAAAGCAAAGGAGAGAGAAAGTTCTAGCAATTCTTTTCTTCTCTTTTCTTTCCTATTCATCTTGAAGCCCATGTTAGAAGAATCCTCTTGCAACTTTGATCTGATACCGTCCCTACTCGTAAAACGTTGATGGCTCTCATTGCACAGAACACAGATCAAACTTCTTTGTCTGACATTCAAGGATCTTCATCCTGTGCCTTGGCCTATTTATCTGGTCTTTTCTATCATTGGCCCTTACACTCAAGGCCGCAGCGCAAGATTCTACACTGAAAGGCTGCTCAGCTCTGTGCAGTGACCCTGCTTTAAAAGGCCTGAATGCTAGCCTGTCTGTCTGCTCTCCATTTTTGAAACATCCCTTGGGCTCTCCAACTCTGTTTGCATTTCGTCTCTCTTGAATGCCTTCCACCACCATTTGTCTACCCTGATCTTATCATATTCAAACGACTGCTCGACTTATTCATCTTCGATTATGTCTTACCTGATCACCTTGGTCGGAAGCAATTTCTCTTTTTCAGCATTCAGATAAAATTTATTTTGAACCATGTATATGCTGTTGTTCTCACATTGCTTTGATAGTCTTCTGTCTAATCTCCTTCACTATATTTCAATCATCTTGAATATAAGGAATTATAAGAGTCAGGATAGGTTAGGTTACGGTACATCACCAATGATGACAAAAATTCAGTGGGTACAAATGCAAATGTATAATTCTATCAACTCTGAACCTGGCTTCTATAGCGTCATCCTCCACCACGTGGAGAGTGGTCACTTACAATAGCAGAGGGAATAGGAAGGTAAGTTGAACACTAGTACTCAGAGCTTCTACCCAGAAGTGACACATAACGCACATTACATCTGTTTACAGCTTATGTGCAAACCAAGTACTTGGTCAAGGGTAACTTCAAGAAGAGTATGGATGTATAGAGTATAGAGAAAAAGTAGAATAGTATATGCACTTCTCTAATGACTACAGAAACCATACTGGCGCCTATGAGTTACTATAAGAACAAGGCCTTCACCTACTTCTGCATATTTCAGTCTTGACTCACCAAGACGATCTTCTTGTACCTCCCCTGCCACAGTGGACCGAAGGTAGAACTGAGTAGGCGAATACTTGCCCTGCTCGGGTTCCAAGTGTCTCATCAGCATTCTAGTATAAAGCCAGAATGACCAGACGCATTTGCCTGCACAAACCCAGGTGCCACACGACTGTTTCACACACAACCAACATTGCCCTACTAAGAAGTAAAAGGAAGGGTCTGGTTGATGTCGCACCTATTGACAGATCTGAAATCTCAGTAGCATTAACAAAAAAAAAAAGCGCATACTTCTTGCTCACACATCTGCAGCCTGGCTGGAGCTTAGCTGATCAAGGCCGGCCTCAGTTGGGTCCGGGTCTCAGCTTCAGGTTGGGTCAGCTTACTCTGTCTCTCATCCTCCTGGAATAGCTACTCAAAGCACATTTTTCTCAGGATGAAAGGTAGGAGCATAAAAGTGCAAGCCCAATGTGGCAAGCACAGTTTATGCTTCTGCTCAAATTACAACTGATAACATCCATTTGACCAGAGTGAAACACACCCAGATTAAGGGGTGGGAAAGAATGCTCTCTCCACCATGAGACAAAACAAGTCACAGGGCCAAAGGGAGAGGAACTGTACTACCCCCAAGGACGAAGTGGGGAGAGAGTGAATACCTGTGGACAATGGTCAAATCTACCCCAGCTGACGTCCAAAGAGGAGAAATTAAAATGTGAATTTCACAGCAACATTTCTGATGCTCAAACAATATTTCCTGCAAGATTTCTCCACGCCAGAAGAATTGATGTGCATTTACCAACAGAGCTATGTTCAAGCCGTGTACTTCAACTTCTAGAACTATGTTTTTGAAATCGAATTGACCAATGGCCTTCCACTGCAAATGACACAAAGAAAGCATTGGACCACTAGCTGTTAGAATCCTCTGGGATTTGTCAGAATCTGGGCGGCTGTGTGGTACTCCAAGCCTAAATTATTTGAAGCATAGGTGTCAGGTGTGATGGGACAGTCACTGGCGGTAGAACCAATGTTACACAGCTCCTAGCAAAAGACATTTAATGCATGGGATGTGGGCTATAGCAGAACTCTTGAGAAGTAGAGTTTTCTTGCTTTTACCAGCAGATTAGGGAAAGGGTGTCAAGGATTTCGACTCTAAGGATGCAATGGAGTGTACCCCCAGTTGTACAGGGTATCACCTACTTACATATATAATCATAGTCTGCAGGATATGAAATTTATAATGACCCCCAAATAGCCAATATATTTAGAATTACAGGGGCCAAGGAGAGAAAAGAGAGCTGATACAAGGAAATACTAATGAAAATCAGACTGTATGGCACAGTCTTAGGAAAAGGGAATGGTATTTAAATTATTTAAAATAACCCATTTGGACAACTTATTTACATGGAAGGTCCAAGAAAATTAAGACGTTCAAACATTTCTGGACACAGAATTTAACTCCAGTGAAAACCACATTGGCAGATGCAGGAGGAGTGCTTCTAACTTATATTCCGTCCTGCTGGTCTGAAGGAAGCAGATGTAGAGGGTCCTGGAGAAGCAGGTTAGAACAAGGAGATGGGCTGGAAAATTCCATCATGCTGATTGTGGTACTAAGCTTTCTAATTTACCAATAGGAGCATGATTCATCGCCCCCAAATCATGTACTCTGTGGTCAGGTAAATTTTCACTTCCTAGTCTAAACAAAGGGCTACCAGTGTTTCGGTATGGATCCTGCCCCACGAAAAAGAATGTGAGCTAGTTATGTAGGATTAGGCTGAGCTCCCAGAGTTTGAAGAATGCGTTGTCTCTTCAGCTCTTCAGTGGTGGACGTGGAAGGAAGCGGGTTGAACGTTGTTTCCTGCTGGTCCTGACGGCTCCCACCCCTTGTATTCCACGACCACACAGTCCAAGAGTGCTCTTTGCGATGGCAGAAAAGTTCTGTATTGGCGCTGCCAAGGAAGTAACCACTAGCCACACGTGGCTACTGAGCATTTGACATGTGGTTAATGTGACTTTGAACATGAATGTTTGATTTTATTTCATTTTAATTTACTTAAATTTAAATAGGTACATGTGGCAAGTGGCTACCATATTGGATAGCACCATTCTAGAATTAGAGAGTCCTCTGAGCCTATATATTCTTTGAAGCCCTCAAAAGGCTCTCAAACAGCTTTTCAACAAACTGACATTCTCAGAGCCAATAACTGAATGCCAGCAAGCAACCAGCAGTGTCTTAGCAGCTCTCTTGATTGTCAAAAGAAAAAGAAAAAGAAAAAAAAAATTCTGCTTCTGGGCAGACATCTGACTGTGTAACCGATGCAGAGAGACAATTTAGTTCAGAATTATGTGCCACCCTGACTCTACCTGGCAGGTGCCTTCTGCGCTGGCTTTTCTATCTGAAAACTTGAGAAAGATGACAGGGTTTTAAATGATTAACTCCTCTGGGCCACATTACTTAATTATACAGTACATCCAGGGATAGGCACATGGGTCTTTTATGGTAAATGATATGACGGTCTTAAAAACTCATTAATATGTCATTAACCAAGCAGACATTTACTAATTAAACAATTAGCCCCTCTGTTCTTTTCCTTTGTTCCTCCTAGAGATGCTTGGTTACCCAGAGCCCCAATTTAGCAGAAGGTCCCCTCTTCTTTACCCAGAGAAAATCACTCATAAAGCAAACTCGGAGACTAAATGATTTCACCAGATTTTTTCCCAAGTTGGCCACAAAAAGGAAATCAAAGCTGATTTACATAGTGCAAATTGATGTGGGTGTTTGTCTAGTTTAAATAAATCATCCTGATCTGTAAACCAATTTTAGATATATGTGATATAGCATCTACCATAGCTGGCATAAACAGTGAATATAACAAAACTACACATCCCAGTTAAATAAATACAAACAGACAAGATAAACAGCTTAAAATGTGTTATTATGATTCATCATGTAACGTCAATACCAAAGAAAAGTGCAATGTTCTTAACGTTCTCTCTCCGAAGATTTTAAACATCCATCACGCTCTCTGATAATTTTACTTTAATCATATTTGTTGGGCTGAAACGATGCTAAACTGCAGGACAAGGATCCTCTAACATATGAAAACAAAATATAGCAAATGTCTTCTGAAACAGGATTTTGTGTATTTATAAAAGTAAATGTAAAATAGCTTTAACTTCAAGTTAGCGGGGCAGCTGACGCAAACCTGGTCTCTTTAGGACTCACTGGGGTTTTAGCTTCTGGAACACACGGGTCTGAGTCCATGCTGACAGCCCGGAAGCTTCGGGACAACACACGGGGTTGACAACACACGGGGACAACACACGGGGTTGAGTCCGTGCTAATGGGAGCCAAGTCTCCTCAGCACTTGCTGGGGCTTTGGCTTTGGGACACTGTGGGGTCCAGTTCACGCTGACAGGAGCCCCGTCTCCTCAGGACCTGCCGGGAGGTGGTGCGGCTGAAGGAAAAGGCAATCCACAGGACCCAAGATACAGTAGCTACTAACATACTCTTTCCACGGGGACTCTTAATACCATATGAACTCCTACAAGGGAAATAAGTATCACAACTTTGGTTGAACGTGGTCTGGCCATGTGGCTGACAAGGTCTTGGTGCTCCGGCCGGGTGTCAGGCCTGTGCCTCTGAGGTGGGAGAGCCAAGCTCAGGACATTGGTCCACCAGAAACCTCCTGGCTCCACGTAATATCAAATGGCGAAACATTTCCCAGATATCTCCTTCTCAATGCTAAGACCCAGCTCCACTCAACAACCAGCAAGCTACAGTGCTGGACACCCCATGCCAAACAACTAGCAAGACAGGGACACAACCCCACCCATTAGCAGAGAGGCTGCCTAAAATCATAATCAGTCCACAGACACCCCCAAAACACGCCACCGGATGTAGTCCTGCCCAACAGAAAGACAAGATCCAGCCTCATCCACCAGAACACAGGCACCAGTCCCCTCCACCAGGAAGCCTACACAACCCACTGAGCCAACCTTAGCCACTGGGGGCAGACACCAAAAACAATGGGAACTACAAACCTGCAGCCTTTGAAAAGGAGACCCCAAATACAGGAAGTTAAGCAAAATGAGAAGACAGAGAAATATGCAGCCGATGAAGGAGCAAGGTAAAAACTCATCAAACCAAACGAATGAAGAGTAAATAGGCAGTCTACCTGAAAAAGAATTCAGAGTAATGATAGTAAAGATGATCCAAAATCCTGGAAACAGAATGGAGAAAATACAAGGAGCGTTTAATAAGGACCTAGAAGAACTAAAGGGCAAACAAACAATGGTGAACAGCACAATAAATGAAATAAAAAATTCTCTAAAAGGAGTCAACAGCAGAATAGCTGAGGCAGAAGAATGGACAAGTGACCTGGAAGATAAAATAGTGGAAATAACTACCACACAGCAGAATAAAGAAAAAAAAAAATGAAAAGAACTGAGGACAGTCTCAGAGACCTCTGGGGCAACATTAAACGCACTAACATTTGAATTATAGGGGTCTTAGAAGAAGAAGAGAAAAGAAAGGGACTGAGAAAATATTTGAAGAGATTATAGTTGAAAACTTCCCCAATATGGGAAAGTAAATAGTTAATCAAGTCCAAGAAGCACAGAGAGTCCCATACTGGGTAAATCTGAGGAGAAACATGCCAAGACACATATTAATCAAACTATCAAAAGTTAAATACAAAGAAAAAATATTAAAAGCAGCAAGGGAAAAACAACAAATAACATACAAGGGAATCCCCATAATATTAACAGCTGATCTTTCAGCAGAAACTCTGCAAGCCAGAAGGGAGTGGCAGGACATATTTAAAGTGATGAAAAGGAAACACCTACAACCAAGATTACTCTACCCAGCAAAGATCTCATTCAGTTTCAACAGAGAAATTAAAGCCTTTACAGACAAGCAAAAGTTAAGAGAATTCAGCACCACCATACCAGCTTTACAACAAATGCTAAAGAAACTTCTCTAGGCAGGAAACACAAGAGAAGAAAAAGGCCTACAATAACAAACCCAAAACAATTAAGAAAATGGTAGTAGGAACATACATATCGACAATACCTTAAATATAAATGGATTAAATGCTCCAACCAAAAGACACAGACTGGCTGAATGGGTAAAAAAAACAAGACCCGTATATATGCTGTCTACAAGAGACCCATTTCAGACCCAGGGACACATACAGACTGAAAGGTTGGGGATGGAAAAAGATATGCCATACAAATGGAAATCAAAAGAAACCTGGAGTAGCAATTCTCATATCAGACAAAATAGACTTTAAAATAAAGACTATTACAAGAGACAAAGACGGTCACTACATAATGATCAAGGGATTAATCCACAAAGAAGATATAATAATTGTAAATATTTATGCACCCAACACAGGAGCACCTCAATACATAAGGCAAATGCTAACAGCCATAAAAGGGGAAATCAACAGTAATACAATTATAGTAGGGGACTTTAACACCCCACTTTCACCAGTGGACAGATCATCCAAAATGAAAATAAATAAGGAAACACAAGCTTTAAATGATACATTAAACAAGATGGACATAATTGATATTTATAGGACATTCCATCCAAAAACAACAGAATACACTTTCTTCTCAAGTGGTCTGGAACATTCTCCAGGATAGATCATATCTTCAATCACAAATCAAGCCTTGGTAAATTTTAAAAAATTGAAATCATATAACGTATCATTTCCGACCACAACGCTATGAGACTAGATATCAATTACAGGAAAAAATCTGTAGAAAATACAAACACATGGAGGCTAAACAATACACTACTAAATAACCAAGAGATCACTGAAGAAATCAAGGAGGAAATAAAAAATACCTAGAAACGAATGACAATGAAAACACGACGACCCAAAACCTACGGGATGCAGCAAAAGCAGTTCTAAGAGGGAAGCTTATAGCAATACAATCCTACCTTAAGAAACAGGAAACATCTTGAATAAACAACCTAACCTTACACCTAAAGCAATTAGAAAAAGGAGAACAAAAAAAACCCCAAAGTTAGCAGAAGGAAAGAAATCATAAAGATCAGATCAGAAATAAATGAAAAAGAAATGAAAGAAATGATAGCAAAGACCAATAAAACTAAAAGCTTGTTTTTTGAGAAGATAAACAAAATTGATAAACCATTAGCCAGCCTCATCAAGAAAAAAAGGGAGAAGACTCAAATCAATAGAATTAGAAGTGAAAAAGGAGAAGTAACAACTGACACTGCAGAAATACAAAGGATCATGAGAGATTACTACAAGCAACTCTATACCAATATAATGGACAACCTGGAAGAAATGGACAAATTCTTAGAAAAGCACAACCTTCCGAGACTGAACCAGGAAGAAATAGAAAATATAAACAGACCAATCACAAGCACTGAAATTGAAACTGTGAATTAAAATCTTCCAACAAACAAAGGTCCAGGACCAGATGGCTTCACAGGCGAATTCTATCAAACACTTAGGAAGAGCTAACACCTATCCTTCTCAAACTCTTCCAAAATATAGCAGAGGGAGGAACACTCCCAAACTCATTCTATGAGGCCACCATCACCCTGATACCAAACCAGACAAAGATGCCACAAAGAAAGAAATCTACAGGCCAATATCACTGATGAACATAGATGCAAAAATCCTCAACAAAATACTAGCAAACAGAACCCAACAGCACACTAAAAGGATCACACACCATGATCAAGTGGGGTTTATCCCAGGAATGCAAGGATTCTTCAATATGCACAAATCAATCAATATGATAAACCATATTAACAAATTGAAAGAGAAAAACCATATGATCATCTCAATAGATGCAGAAAAAGCTTTTGACAAAATTCAACACCCATTTATGAAAAAAACCCTCCAGAAAGTAGGCATAGAGGGAACTTACCTCAACATAATAAAGGCCATATATGACAAACCCACAGCCAACATTGTTCTCAATGGTGAAAAGCTGAAACCATTTCCTCTAAGATCAGGAGCAAGACAAGGTTGTCCACTCTCACCACTATTCAACATAGTTATTCAACATAGTTTTGGAAGTTTTCAGTTTTGGAAGTTTCCTACACAGCGATCAGAGAAGAAAAAGAAATTAAGGGAATCCAAATTGGAAAAAGAAGAAGAAAAGCTGTCACTGTTTGCAGCTGACACGATACCATACATGGAGAATCCTAAAGACTCTACCAGAAAACTACTAGAACTAATCAATGAATTTGGTAAAGTAGCAGGATACAAAATTAATGCACAGAAATCTCTTGCATTCCTATACACAAATGATGAAAACTCTGAAAGAGAAATTAAGGAAACACTCACATTTACCATTGCAACAAAAAGAATAAAATACCTAGGAATAAACCTACCTAAGGAGACCAAATACCTGTATGCAGAAAACTATAAGACACTGATGAAAGGTATTAAAGATGATACAAACAGATGGAGAGATATACCATGCTCTTGGATTGGAAGAATTAACATTGTGAAAATGACTATACTACCCAAAGCAATCTACAGATTCAATGCAATCCCTATGAAACTACCAATGGCATTTTTCACAGAACTAGAACAAAACATTTCAATGGAAAAAAAATTTGTATGGAAACACAAAAGATCCCAAATAGGCAAAGCAATTTTGAGAAAGAAAAATGGAGCTGGAGGAATCAGACTCGCTGACTTCAGAGTATACTACAAATCTACAGTAATCAAGACAGTATGGTACTGGCACAAAAACAGTAATATAGATCAATGGAACAGGATAGAAAGCCCTGAGATAAACCCATGCACATATGGTCACCTTATTTTTGATAAAGGAGACAAGAATATACAACAGAGAAAAGACAGCCTCTTCAATAAGCAGTGCTGGGAAAACTGGACAGCTATATGTAAAAGAATGAAATTAGAACACTCTCTAACACCATACATGAAAATAAACTCAAAATGGATTAAAGACCTAAAGTAAAGCCAGACACTATAAAACTCTTAAAGGAAAACATAGGTAGAACACTCTATGACATAAATCACAGCAAGATCCTTTTTGACCCACCCCCTAGAGAAATGGAAATAAAAACAAAAATAAACAAATGGGACCTAATGAAACTTAAAAGCTTTTGCACAGCAAAGGAAACCATAAACAAGATGAAAAGACAACCCTCAGAATAGGAAAAAATATTTGCAAACGAAGCAACTGACAAAGGGTTAATCTCCAAAATTTATAAGCAGCTCATGCAGCTCAATATCAAAAAAGTAACCCAATCTAAAAATGGGCAAAAGACCTAAATAGACATTTTCCAAAGAAGATATACAGATTGCCAACAAACACATGAAAGGATGCTCAACATCACTAATCATTAGAGAAATGCAAATCAAAACTACAATCAGGTATCACCTCACACCAGTCAGAATGGCCATCATCAAAAAATCTACAAACAATAAATGCTGGAGAGGGTGTGGAGATAAGGGAACCCTCTTGCACTGTTGGTGGGAATGGAAATTGATACAGCCACTATGGAGAACAGTATGGAGGTCCCTTAAAAAACTAAAAATAGAACTACCATATGACCCAGCAAATCCACTACTGGGCATATACCCTGAGAAAACCATCATTCAAAAAGAGTCATGTACCACAATGTTCACTGCAGCTCTATTTACAATAGCCAGGTCATGGAAGCAACCTAAGTGTCCATCGACAGATGAATGGATAAAGAAGATGTGGCACATATATACAGTGGCATATTACTCAGACATAAAAAGAAATGAAATTGAGTTATTTGTAGTGAGGTGGATGGACCTAGAGTCTGTCATACAGAGTGAAGTAAGTCAGAAAGAGAAAAACATATACCGTATGCAGACACATATATATGGAATGTAAAAAAAAAAAATGGTTCTCAAGAACCTAGGGGCAGGACAGGAATAAAGATGTAGATGTAGAGAATGGACTTGAGGACACAGGGAGGGGGTAGGGTAAGCTGGAACGAAGTGAGAGAGTGGCATGGACATATATACACTACAAAATGTAGTGTATATATGTAGGGAGATCAGCTCCGTGCTTTGTGACCACCTAGAGGGGTGGGATAGGGAGGGTGGGAGGGAGATGCAGGAGGGATGAGATATGGGGATATATGTATATGTATAGCTGATTCACTTTGTTATAAAGCAGAAACTAACACACCATTGTAAAGCCATTATACTCCAATAAAGATGTTAAAAAATAAATAAATTCAGATTAGCAATATCTAAGACGCTTTGGAAGCACTGTAGCACTCACATATTGTTTTCACATCATTTTACTTATTTGTTTTATGATTCAGTTCTATAGTTTTGGTGACTTTCATAAATACCCTGCTGACCAAAAATGTTGAACATTAGCAAAGAAGCAAAATCTGGTTCATAATTGAGATGGTGCAGGTGTTGATAAAAAAACACAGTGGAAAGGGTAGTACTCAGATGGGAGAAAGTTCTAAAGCTGGCACATGTGCTCAGAGTTGTTTGACTTTCTTCTACCTTCCTGGTTTTTGTATTGGTTTCTCTTTGTGCCTTCTAAGTAGGTAATGAAGCTGAGTGAGCACTAACTCAATACTCTTTATTATTCTAACAGAAGACTATGTCTAGATAAGAATCTCAAGGGGTCAAATCTGGTGGAGGACCCGCACACTGAGCATCTGCTCCATGAAGAGGTCTGGAATGGGTCTCAGTAACCCCTTAGAACTGCACCAGAGTCACCCATAGCATAGAGCCCTCCATAATGAGGCAACACTGGTTCTCAAACTTTGTCTCAGACCAGAAGCAGCTTTACAGTGAAGCTGATGGAGATGAAGCTTCAGGACCACTCACTGGCAAAAGCTCTTGTAAATAATGGGAGTGAGTGCTAAGCTCCCAGAGGAACAATTCTTTATAAATATTTCTGGTAAATTACCTAATGCGATTTCGAAAGACAGAAGCAGGAATCTCTAATGATTGAGTTACTTACTGGGATTTCTTCTCCCATTCCAGATAAATATGAACTTTCCTAATAATTTGTATTTGTAATTATTTTTTATAAGTTTATTTACTTATTTATTTATTTTTGGCCGTTGGGTCTTTGTTGCTATGCGCTGGCTTTCTCTAGTTGCTGCGAGCGGGGGATATTCTTCGTTGCGGTGCACGGGCTCTAGGCGCACGGGCTTCAGCAGTTGTGGCGCACGGGCTTCAGCAGTTGTGGCTCACGGGCTTAGTTGCTCCGCGGCATGTGGTATTTTCCCGGACCAGGGATCGAACCCATGTCCCCTGCATTGGCAGGTGGATTCTTAACCACTGTGCCACCAAGGAAGCCCTGTATTTTTCATTTTTTAAAAAAGGTGTCATACACCTTTTTTAAAAAAGAAAACTCCTCAAATGACGTAACCGGGATTACAAAAAACCGGGATTTCCTCTTGAGCTCATCGACCTGCTCACTGTTGAAATTAAATATTGGACTTCTATTGCTAGAATCTATTCTGAGATGCTATCTGATGTAGCACCAAGTTGTGTAATGTTCATTGAATATGTGAGTGTTTAAGCGTATTCTGCAAAGAGCATTATGAATTTTCATGGCTTTTTGCCAACAGAACAAGACTGGAAAACTCTGGTTCCATATAGGAAATACTGAACTGCAGGACATGATCTGTCCTCCTCACATCTTTGTCATTGAGTAGCTGTGTGGTCTTGAGAAACTCAGTATCTCTAACCCTTACTATGCTCATCTGCAAAGAGATGGAGTGGAGCGTGAACTAGATCCTTGGTACCCAAAGACTGGCTGGAGGAAGGATTTTAGAAACGCTCACTGTCAGGCCTCAACCTCCTGAATTAGAATCTGCATCTTAGGGCTTCCCTGATGACGCAGTGGTTGAGGGTCCGCCTGCCGATGCAGGGGACACGGGTTCGTGCCCAGGTCCGGGAAGATCCCACATGCCGCGGAGCGGCTGGGCCCGTGAGCCATGGCCGTTGGGCTTGCGCGTCCGGACTCCGCAACGGGAGAGGCCACAGCAGTGAGAGGCCCGCGTACCGCAAAAAAAAAAAAAAAAAAAAGAATCTGCATCTTAACAAGATCCCCAACAGATGCATATTCACATTAAAGCTGAAAAAGTACAAGCACTGGAATCATCGCCTTTAAAGCCCTTTCCAGGTCCAAAATTTTAGTACTAAACTGGACAGAGTGATTACATGGAGATAAACTCAAATTTTAATTTTTAGGAAAAAAAAATGTAAAATTAAATTGTTGCTCAATTTTATCTTCCCATCACTATCCTCTCATCCCCAGCACTGCCAAATTTCCCTTTTATCCTCAAGCCCGATAACATTTTGCTTAACACCAGTATTGCTTGACTCATCTAATTTCTTGAGAAGAATTCACTGGTGATTTTCAGTTTTGCTGAACCATGATGATCTTTCATGGGCTCAGTTCAAAGACTTTGAAGACTCAAAAAGTAAATCAAATGAAAATTATATACTATCTTTAGTTCACAGTGATCTTCTCTAAAAACCAAAATACAGATTATAATTCAGTCACAGACATTTCCTCATATTCTTTAAAACTGTCCTCTCCCCCCACCTCTCCCTTTTTAATAATAATACCTCCACACTTTGGAGGAGCATTACATCAAAAGGCTCTCATATTAAACCTAGTAAAAAAGTTTGGGAGAATGTTTGAAAGTGTGACCCAAGTTTTCTGGGAATGGAGATAAAGCTGCCCAGTGACAAGCCTATTTTTAATTCTAATTTAACTCCATAAGGTCACGGGGATGTATTTGGGTTGAAGAATTTTGTGAAGCATATGGACTGTCAGATTATATGAAGTGTTTTGAAAGAATTACGTAAGCCTGCAAAAGACTGTATTTCTTGTTTGTGCAACTAACAGGTATTTACCTGCACAGGTAGCTCTTCTCACATTACATGCAAATAGGCTTAGAGATAATTTAAGAGCCCTAATCAGTGTATCCTTTGAAAAACTTTGATCCCTAAGGAGGAAAATGGACGTCATCAATAAACTTGGTTCTGACTTGCACTAGTCATGGATTTAGAGAACAGTGAGCTCAGATTCCAGTAAGTACCTGTAAAACAGGAGGCAAGCCATCCGACATTTCAACACTGGAAAACAACTGCGTGAGAAACTTTTTCATGAAGAGAAGATCAATCCTCCCTCCACTGACTGAAGACAAAATTAATTACCATAGTTGGCAGGAGATAAATGGTTTCAATGCAGAGAACTGTGTAATTATAGCAGCTGCAGAGCTGGAAACCAGCCCCTAACTTTGAATCTCAACCCCGACCTGACATTTCTCCCCGCGTTCTGTTCTGCCAGCAGCAAGCATGTTAAAAGTTCACTCGTGCTGCCTCCGTAATTACATGTTGGGTTCAGAAGTAATCATTGGCTCCATTGCCTACATGAAACCTTATCATCCTCTGGTTTGCAGAAGGTATGCTGTATCATCTTTTGAAGTGTTGAAATCTCTAGAGAGAAAAATTTATTAGGGGAAAGTCCCTGTTATGGCAACAACACTAATTCTGCCATAACATGTCAAATGAACCTCCCTCCTAAGGGCTGGAGTCAGAGCCAAGTTCAGAAATGGACGCCTATTCTGTATCGATTTCTTAAATGTCACTTTAGGTTGAAATACAGCCAAGGATTTGTAGAGACGTGGATGGAGCTAGAGACTGTCATACAGAGTGAAGTAAGTCAGAAAGAGAAAAACAAATATCGTATATTAACGCATGTATGGGGAACCTAGAAAAATGGTACAGGTGAACCGGTTTGCAAGGCAGAAATAGAGACACAGATGTAGAGAAGAAATGTATGGACACCAAGGGGGGATAGTGGCAGAGGGGGTGGTGGGATGAATTGGGAGATTGGGATTGACATGTATACACTGATGTGTATAAAATGGATAACTAATAAGAACCTGCTGTATAAAAAAGTTAATAAAATAAAATTCAAAAGATAAAAAAATAAAAAATAAAAATAAATACAGCCAAGGTAAGCTTCACAATTTATCTCAACATTGTAACGTACTCTAGAACAACAGTGGATGGAAAACAACAGGTTAAGAACTGAAGAAATCCTGCAAGTAAGTCTTTTTTTTTTTTCCCCATCCCCCTTTCCAGACAGCAAAGGAGGTTGTCAGTTAGGCTGTGTGGAGATTTTGGTTCTCCCTTTGAAGCCAAGAGGAAAGTTCTTAATCTCATCTTTAATTTTAATCCTTTAAAATATGTAAGTGATTTAGAAATGTGCAAGTTAAATTTGGCAGATGACCGTACTGGTAGAAGCAAAGCCATTTCTTTCAACTTCGCAATAATAAAGGAGTTCAAAGCTGGCCACCTCAACTATCTAGCTACATCAGTCACAGGCTGTAATCTACTGACTGTAAAAGCTCCCCTTGTCACGAATGCTCAGGAGAAAGACACACACAGTACAAACAAGGGAAGTGACAAGGTCGCCATCAAAGAAATGACCTCATGCTTGAAAACCTATTTACTAATTGGTTTGTTTTTCCTGAAAAGAAGAAAAAGCTCTCTATAATTTTTAGGATAGCTTTTCTTATTCAAAGGGAATTTCATCTGTTCAGAGTCCAACATTTACAAGTTACCTTATTTGGGGACTCACATCACTCCCTTTTTATGTACAGCTGTATAGTCAGGATTCTCACATGATTTATATCAGTGAAGAGAAGAAAGGTCTTGATCAATAGTGATATCCTGTGCCTGATAATGGTTGTTCCAGTTACTATCTCTATATTTAAAAAAAAAAAATCACTCCACACTTAGTGATGTAGAACAACCACCATTTTATTACGATCTTGGATTCTGTGAGTCAGAATTTCAGACAAGGCGCAATGGGGATGCCTTGCCTCTGTTTCCTGGTGTCTGGGCACTCAGGTGGCGAGACTCAAGGCCAAGGTGACTGACCAGGTGGAGGATGGAGTCACAGGGAGGCCCATTCACACACGTGTCTGGTGTCAGTTAGAACCTCAAAGGGACTGTTGACCAGAACACCTACATGTGGCCTCTCCATTGCTTGTTAAGCTTCCTCTCAACATGGCAGCTGGAATTTAAGCCAAATCTCCAAAAGACAAGAAGTGGAAGCTGTCAGTTTCCTAAGGCCCAGGGCCCAGAAACTGGCATGGTCTCATTTCTACTATTGACCAAGCAGTCAGAGTCAAGTCTCGAGGAGATATACACCACACTTCTCAACTGGAGTCATGACAAGAATCTGTGGAACACTGTGTACACCATGCCTTCATCAAAGACATCATTGTTGGCATCTGCTTCACTCTTCTTCTGCCCACTCCAATGACTTTTGGGTCCCCAACATCCATTCAATTTCTCATTGCCCACTACTTTCCTTAAAGCTATAGCTCCTACTTCCTGCACTATCCTCACTCCTATTCTATTTCCTTACTATCTATGCAGTTCAAATTTGATGCCAAAGCCTCAGATCCTTCCCCTTACCTAGTGGATACCAGTCATTAAGCAGAAAGGTGATGGTGCTTGTTGGATGAGAAGAATAGGGAATATGGGCTGTACTAAAGAAGAAAGCTAAAGGGGAATGGGTAAAGGATACAAGGGCTTTCCGTAGTCTCTAAGATCCAACACAAGTAAATTATTCCAAAGACTTCTGGAAAGAAACCAGTACAAATCTACTTCATCTCTAAGTGTTAATTTGTTATAAAATTGAGGGCTAATTGGCCCCAAAATATTGTCATTGCCAATTTTCATACAGTAAAAACAAAACTTTTTATGATAATCATACTCAAGTAAAAATAAAAGGTCTAGAAAGTGTGATTTTCAAATGGAATTTTTCACGTAACGAAGAGTGACACAAAGTTTTTAATATAACTTAATATGTACTTTCTTAAATGGAAATGTATAACATATGCTTACTATGCCACTAATCAGTGAGAACCAAAAGAAATTGCATTTTGGAAACAAAATTTTTAATGGAAAGCTATGAATGACTACACCAATCATCAACCTTACCATGATATTTTGTTGGTTTTTAGGCATGTCTGTTTTCACTTCTTTTTTTCATGTCTGTCTTTGTGTAGGAAGTTTATTCTTCTTACCGCATAATATCTAGAAAATACTTCACTTTCAAACTTTGGGAAGAGTGGGTACAGAATTTTTAAGCTGATCTACTCTGTATTATGCAATATAATCCTCATTTAATATATGTTCTGTGATCTAGATTTAAATTGCTTCCTCTATGCCTTTATGGATGCCAGACTAGTGTTTCTTTTGAATGTGATAATGTGTAAGTAATTACAGAAACAGCTCAGTTTTGCATGGGCCTATTGACTGACTTTGGAGTTAAGGAGATGTTCTCAGTAGCATCTGAGATTCTATGATCACCTGTCTCTTAGATTTGTAGTACACAAGAAAGGGAATCAGTGCATCAAGGGCTGTGATAATTTTATGAAGAGCGGAAGGAAATTGGGAAACTGCCTTGCAGGACTGGACGAGCCAGTTGAGAGCCGAACAGTCACAGCACAAGGTGAATTCCTTAAATTGAGAAAGTTTAACAAACTCCCTAGAAACACTGTGAACTAGAAATCAGTTTTAACCAACACCTCATAGAAATCTAGTATCTTGAGGAATTAGTTCTTTCTAGGGGAAGAGAAGGTTGGGCTAATTGAAAATTTGTGTATTATTTCACCAGCAAACACCAGATCCACTGGGTAGTTGTCTTCTGCTGTGGTTTTACAACTTTTTGTAGAGTCTAGAAGGGGGTCATTCTAGGGATGAGTGGAATATGTATTGATCTTTGAGTTAGAGTACTCCATTGAAATATCCTCAGTGAGGAGAGTCTTGGAAGTGAACAAATGCAGAGTGAATGGACCTGTAGGGTCCAGCGTTAGGAATTGAGCATGGATTCAAAACCCAAAGATCTCCATTCTGTGGCAGATTAGAGATTCTGTAGAGAGAGCACATGATAGCATGGAGAATCCCCAGGACGTGTATGTAGGTCAAGGAGATAATTCTGCCATTGGCCATCCCCCAAGAAGAAGAGGAAGTCAGCATAGAGGATCAGGGCCACAGAGATACACAGAAACATGTTAGACTTCCTTACAAACCAGGGTCAGGGCTGCATTCTGATATTGAAGCCAAATAGAGGAGAAAGAGATGGAGACAGAGACAGGGAGAGAGAGAGCGAGAGAAGCAAGCTATCAGGGGGCTCCTGCTCAGGCTCTTTGCTGGACCCTCATCATTCCCTTACCCTTGGATGATGAGCATGTACAGGGTTTTTCACAAAAGGCCTTTCCGAAGGGTCCTCCGGAAGAGGTCTTCAGACTTCTTTTATTTATTAATGTTTAGTATCTCCTTGATTTCATACAGTCAAATGGTTTTTATAATGAGGTCTCCCAATTTTAGACCATGAGTTCAGATCTTTTCCTACTTTCTAATCTCATAGTTTCAGCTGCCTAATCAAAATCTCCACTGAATACTCACTAGACATCTTGACATCAACATATCCAGAAGCAATGCCATGATGACTCCTTCTCCTAAGGTCAGAGCCCCAAAAGACAAAGCCCCATTGGGTGAAGACAAAGAGGTTCTTCACCCTCAGTCAAAGACTTCTAGACCAACCCAGAGTTTGCAAAGCACTGTGGCCACCCCAATTACATGTTCTGAAACTCAAAACCCTTTTAGAAATTGACTCACTGTAAAATGGAGTACATCAAGCTAGATGAGGCTTTTTATGACAGCATTCTGTAACTGTTCCTGCTTCTCTGCTTTTGACACTTGAGTTTCAAACATTTAACTGCAATAGTCAGGTCTTGGGGATATAGACATCCACACATAACAGTACTGGGAGGAGCTTGCTATGTACATTTCTTTTATGATGCCTTTCATTATGAAAGTCGTTAGTAAAATTGGGGGCAGTGGATTTGAATAATGGAGCAATAAGGACAAAATACAGGATCACAGTGGGTTGAAATCAGCTGATGAGGCTGATGATTTATCAGGCAGCTTGGTATGTGGCAATTATAATGAAAGGTGGGGTATTTAATTCATTCATCATTCAGCAACTAGAACAATGGAAGAAGGAGAAAGAAAGAAGGGAAGAAAGGGAAGGAAGGAAGGAGGGAAGGGAGAGAGGGAGGGAGGGAGGGGAGAGGGAAGGAGGAAGATGGGGTAAGGAAGGAAAGGGAAGGAAAGGGGGAAGGGAAGGGAAGGGAAGGGAAGGGAAGAAAGAAAGAAAGAAAGAAAGAAAGAAAGAAAGAAAGAAAGAAAGAAAGAAAGAAAGAAAGAAAGAAAGAAAGAAAGAAAGAAAGAAAAGAAAAGAAAGAAAGGAGGGAGGGAGGGAGGGAGGGAGGGGGGGAGGAAGGAAGGAGGGAGGGAGGAAGGGAGGGAAGAAAAAAGAAAGAAAAAAAAGGAAGAAAGACCAGAATGAAGGGAAGGGAGAAACAATCAAGAAATGCTGCACTCAGTGAGTATCTATGAGTTTGTGTAGAGGCTGCACAATGGTCTTAGAACTATGTTAGAGTATAGCGAGTGCTTGTAGGGCCCATTCTCAAGTGTATAGTGTAAATGAAGAGGTGAGCTTGCACTACATAAAATTATTAGAAATTAATACAAGGGAGTTTAAGGTCGACTGCTAAGAAGTTTTACAAAACATAAAATAGAGTAGCCCAAATTAGATAGATTTTAAAAAAGCTATATGGATGAGGTAGAATTTGAACCAGACTTAAAAGATTAATATAAAGCAGAAAAATAGAATAAACAGGTTTGAGAAACTATATTTAGACTGGTCTGACTAAAGTGGAGGAGTTATGGTGGAGAGACGAAGAACAAAATTACGTGTGCAGGATGAAGAAAGACTACGGGAAAATTTATTTCAAGTGTGCTTCGTACATCACAATGTTAGTAAGTCAAGTAGGCTTTTGAGCATGAAAATAAATTGCAAAACAGAGTGAGAACAGTAATATAGTTTTAAAAGCACCAAATTCCGAGTCAAGAGACACAGATGCTGTTTCTAATTCAGCCCCTTACTGGTGGTGACTATGGATGTGTCCATTTGTAAGTTTCACTTTCCCAGTAATGATGATAATAAAATATACTTTGCATATTTTTATGAAGATTAAATGGCATAATCAATAAATGTATTAAACACTATATAAGTTTTATATAATTTTATATAGACGCTCTGTATCAGTTTAAAGTATCCTTTTTTTATTTTTGCTGGTGGCATTTACATAGCATTTTATTACATGTAATTTTTTTTTTCTTTTTTTGCGGTACGCGGGCCTCTCACTGTTGTGGCCTCTCCCGTTGCGGAGCACAGGCTCTGGACACGCAGGCTCAGTGGCCATGGCTCACGGGCCCAGCTGCTCCACGGCATGTGGGATCTGCCCGGACCGGGGCACGAACCCGTGTCCCCTGCATCGGCAGGCGGACTCTCAACCACTGCGCCACCAGGGAAGCCCACATGTAATTTTTTATTGAGATATAACTGACATACAACAGTGTGTAAGTTTAAGTTACACAATGTGTGCTGATTTGTTACATTCATATATTGCAATATGATTACCACCTTAGCATTAGCCAACACCTCCATCTATATTCTTAACATTCCGGCAGAACTCTTTAAGTTTAGCGTGGCAGTAGTAACCAGAAAGAATGGATGTGGGGGGAGACTGAAGTCAGATTAGCTAAGAAATGAAAGCAGAAATCCAAATATGAGATGCTGGAGCAAACAAATAAGCAAAATGCAAGGACTGGGTGTAACTGCCTGGAGAATGATGAGAACACTGAGTGAAAAAGTAGTATCGAGGAAGAGCAACTAGATGCCATTAGGGACCCAGATTTTTCTGTTTTTCTTGTTCATGTCCTTAGTTGTTGCTTTTGTCCTCATGCTTGTGGCCTCATAGGCACAACATGGCTGCAACATCTCCAGGTATTACATCCATATGCTTGGCATGAGGCAAGGAGAAGGGCCAAGAGTAATGAGGCATATGAGCTCAGCCTGTCTCCTTACAGAAAGAAAGCCAAAGCTTCTCTGGAAAACCCACCCTTTAAACTTTCACTCATACTTTTTTACCCAAAACTGTATCACTGGGCCAACCCTGGCTGGAATGTGACTAGTGAGAAAGGAATTGTGGATAAAGGTTCCATTGAGCAATCATCAGAGTTTGTCCAGAATCTTTCCTCAAAGGACTGCTGAGAATATTAAATGAAGTATCTAAAGTGCCTGCCCCATTGTCCATAGGACACTATAGTAGCTGCTCAAAAAAAGTCGGTTCCTAATACAGTACTATCATACCAAAATACATGAGTGCCTACCAAGTATCAGGCAGTTGCTACATACTGGAAAGAAATCATTGAATAAAATAGGACTTCTGAACAATTTCTGTTCTAGACATGCAAGAGATGGTGGTTTGAAACCCAAGGAGAAACGTGTCACACATGACTCAAGAGAATCAGGGAAGGAAATCATGATTTTAAAGTGAACGTCACAGAGTTTAGTGCTGAACTATGAGAGTGTTACTATAAAAAAAAAAAACTAGAACTCCTAGGATTAACCTTTAAAAAATATTAAAGGAAAAATGAAAAGGAATGGCCGCAGTTGGGAGGAGCAAACTTTAATGATGTAGTTATGGAACCCAAGAAAAGAATGAGTTTTAGTAAAGAGTTTCTAGTATCAAATTCTACAGAGAAGTCAAAGACAAGAAGGTCAGGGAATGATCTAGTAAGAATAACAGTACTGATGACAGCAATTTCAGCAGAATACTGGGTACATAAGTCAAATTTCAAGGAATTAGTAAAGGAAAGGTGGTTAGAAGTTGAGTACGAAGGGTTAAGAGCTTTCACTGAAGACTGTAAAATAACAGGCAATTAAACCAAAATGCAATAAAATGATGGCTAGAAGAGGCAGCATGACAAGGGAAGAACTTTTTAAGAAAAGAAAGCCCCGAGTGTGTTTGGGGGCAAGGAGGAAGGAATCACTGTACGAAGAAAGACTTAAATCATGGTAAAGGAAAAGAAGAAGCTTCAGAGATGTCTGAAAATAAAATGTCCACAAGACCTGGGACACATGTGGGGAATGATGGCTACAGGGAACAGGACTCAGTGTGAGAGCTTAGCAGAGAGGAAGAGTGATTGGAGAAGGAGGTTAATGTAGATCTCTGTTAAGATCAGGGTTGACTTGAGAAAGGAGGAAGTAAGAGTGGGTATAGAACAAGGTCTCAGGTGAAAGCAATAAGGAATCAGGAGGGATAAAGAAGAACTTCCAAGAAGTAGCAAGTGAAAGAGTAGATGGAAGCAATGTCTGTCAAGTCAAGGCTGTGTCTTCTTAAGAATAGAATTAAAGCTAGAACGTCTTCTGGAAATCTTTTTTTTTTTCCCTAGTAATTTAAAGAGAGGTATGGATAAAGTCATTTCAGGAATTAGTTTAGATTGGGGATTGATATTGAAGGCTTATTTAAAACCAAGAGGCTTTAGGCATCTAGACTGATGGGTAGGAATCACGAAAGCCAGAGGTAACCAGAGCACTCAGGTGGGAGAAGATGATGCAGTCAAAGAAGTGACAAGACCGGGCAGAATGGTGGGGGAAGGAGTTAGGAGGTGAGTGATACTGGAAAGTGGGTTCCACGGAGGTGAAGAGAGGGAGAGTCACAGGCAGCGCAGCTGTGCTCACGAGGAGCCCACCAACTCCAAGACTTCAGAGGTGGGAAGGTGATCTACGACGTGCAGTTCTGCAGTATGCCAGGGTGTGCAGTGAAAGCTGGATGCTGAAAATGTCACAACTGTGAGTTCATGACGCTTACTTGATGCAGTGACAGCAGGAATGCCAGTGTCACTGAGAATGGCAGTGACTGAGGAGGAAGTGACTGATTAAGAGCATGAGATCTAGACGGGACCCAAGTTTGACTCCCAGCTATTCTGCTCAACTGCTGTTTATCTTTGGACAAGTTAGTCGATCCCTGCAAGCTTCATCTTCCTCCACTCCAGCCCGGAAATAATAATAGCAGACATCTCTTAAAGCTCTGTGATAATTAAATGAAGTAAAGCATGCAAAATACTTTGCATAGCACCAGCACAGAGCAATTAATTGCTTGGTGAATGTTAGGAATTTCCTCAGGAATATAAAAATCACAGGTGCAGAGCCCTACAGGGTGACAGGGATGATTTAGAAAGTCAGTAAAAAGACATTTGAGGGATTTTGAAAGATAAGGAATGGAAGGAACTGGGCAGTATTATGGAAGGATCTTTGAAAAAGCTCGGACACTGTTGAGAATGACAGAGGCAAGTGTCTGTTAAGACATGAAGGCAAAGAAAGAAAGAAAAAGGAAAAGGAGGTTTAAGATAAAGGGAATTTCCTCGGTTTCAATCAGAGACTTAAGTCACAAAAAGAGGGGGAAAAGGGGGAAGAGTACAAAGAGGATGGAGAAATGCACAAAGAGATGAGCATGAAAATTGTAGCTGTCACAGGCCCTGGAAAGGATTAGAAGTTTCTATCTCCTCTCTCCATTAAGAACCTATCAAATGTCTCCACTTAAAAAAAAAAAAAAGCATCTGTTTCTCAAAAACCCAGAGCCTGAGTGTTTGTGTTCTGTTATCCCCAAGGGAACATAAAGTCAGAAGGAAAGATCACATAGGACAACATCACATATGTGCTCACCAAGGCCAAATAAGCTTTCAGAGAAGAACCAGGTCCTTGTAACTAGAAAAACACCACGTAGAGCATTTTATGTGGCTTTTTTTTTTTTCTATCATTATTTTTCCATCACCACACTCAGGCTTCAACTATGTTTAAACAGTCATGGTTCAACATTGAGATATTTGATCTTGACCTGCTAATGGTATAGATTATGTTTTCCACTCAAAAAATATTGTTTATTATATTATGTAAGTAGAAGTATTCTGTTGAAATGCAGAACAGGGGAGATACATCTTTCCACAGAATTTGTAAAAATATAAAGTATCCATCTTGACCGTCCTGGATATTGACATCCACCAACTTTAGCTACACATTCATCTATTTCTATTTCATTTGAGAGGTCTTCCACCCCACTTTTATCTACGCCTCCACCTGTAGATTTTACTGGGCTGTCGAATTTTTAGTGTTCTAGTCACTCACTGCCATGCAAAAGCAAGAGCTGCCACATGTTTCATGCTGCCTCACAATGGTGTTTGTGAGATTATGCTGGGAGATTGGGGGAAGGAAATCTACCTTTAGGCCACATCATTTGCATGTAAGGACCTAATACCATTTCAATAAGTGAAAATCACAGGCTTCCAACACAAAACCAGCTATTAAAACATTGCCATAAGCAAAATATTGAGGCTTAAACTGACTTTGCACAAGGTGGAAAAGAATGAAAGGGCAAGTCACTGAGACACTATGGCTTTAATCTTTTCTGTGATCCTTTATATTCATGGGATTTCCCCATACTCCCGTTTGTTACATTTTATAAAAATCACTTTCAGGTTTATGGAAAATGGGGCATAAAGTGAGCAGTTTTTTAAAAACGAGTTACATGGAAGAAAGAACTGCAACTAAGATTTTTGTGATTAATTTGATAGACTTCCAGTAGGAAGTATTTAGTTTATCTGCACATAGAAAATGAATATTAAAATATTCATACCCCAAGGCTACCAGAAAAAAAGTAGATAACAGCTGTTGGTCTAAAATGTGGTTTCATTATGCAGAGATTGGAATAAGCTTGTAATTATGAATTAAAGCTAGAGCAGTTAAAAAAAATGTTGAATAGGTTTTCTAACCCCAACATTTAAAATCAGTTTTCTGTTAAGAAATAAGGAAAGTGTTTACACCATTTCCCTCAGTGAGCTTTCAAATGGTATCAGCAATAGCAGACTTGCTCTGCTCACCTCAAAGAGAAATGGGCAGTAGATACTTCACATAAATTTCTTAATGATTTATTTTTCCTAAAGCAGGTTCAAATATCTTGTATTGAGTCCATATCCCAAACTAACAAAGCCCTACTTTAATATCTCTTTTAGACCTAAAGACACAGTTAATACAAGAAAACAAGGTTTTAGAAAAATTATTTAGGTTGATAACACAGATTACACATTTTTTACCTACACGTATTATTGTTTTTTGGATGTGATACCAGTATAATGAAGAAAGTATTTTTTAATGTAGTTACAATATCAGATTAACAAAATGAGGTATTATAAGTAAAATAATTTTCTTATTTCAAAATTACTGAAATTAGCAAACATTTGTAATTGCTTTCTAATGGGAAAAATATAAGATAATCTCTTTTCCTATTGTTCAAACAATAATCCAGTGAGAGTTGACACTTTATTTGAGGCAATCTAAGAAATATAACCCCTACCACACACACACACACACACACACACACACACACACACACACACACACACACTTAACATATAAGCAAATTATACAGAACAGAGTAAAACACAAAATAGATTCCCCTTCTAGCCCTTCTCTTACTGCTTCTCCATTATAATCTGTTAAGAAGCTGGATAGATTGTTACTGGGAAAAAAAGATAAAATATGATTGAACAACATGCATTGTGACTGAGAGAAGCTTTTGCATTAATGTGACACATTTTATTAAGAATTTCAAAGCATTTTAAAAATATTTTCTGAGATTAAGTGTTATTATTCTTTCTTAAAGACCAAGAAAATGTGACATAGAAATGATGTACTAGACTCAAGATGAACAACAGTTAAGTATTACAAAAAAAAACCCAAAAAAGATGAGAAATTTTTTGCCCATTCTTTGCTGTGATATGAACTTTCAGCTAAACTATGTGTATCTTGGTACTATGTGTATCTTGGTACAATGTGTATCTTGGTACACATTCCCAGGCCACTCTTTCTCCCCAACTCTGAGATGCATCTAGAAAACAAAAGGGAAAACCACCTCCTGACTCTCCCTCAGCTTCCACTTCCTGGGGCAGATGAGGATGCGAAGGAACAGCCACCCAGAAACCCTGCAACACTTTCTGGCGCTCCAACCAGCACTTTTTGATGCCAGTTGTACACGCAAATGAAAGGGAGAACAGAGACAATTATCTGGATAATATTTTCTAAAAATCGGGATCATTATTTTAAAATCAACTTAACAGTATAGCTGACTTGCAGGAAGTTCATCTTCATTATCCTTTCTATGTGACCCCTTTTAAACATTGCACCGTGCAGTGCACTTGCTCTGTTCCTTGAATGGAACCCTGGGAGCTGTGTCAGGAGACAAAGGACAAGGGCACAACAGCAAAAATCTCCCACTATCTGAAGTCATGTTCTCAACAACACAGTGCAGACAAAAGGCCTCTAAATTCCTTCCCTAAACAAATGACAAACATGAAGACAAGTTGAAAATATTGAGAGTAACCATTATTTTATTAGCAATATATTAGCAGACAAAAATGATTTGCACGTAATAAAGGTAACTTTCCTGCTTTCCTTAACATCTTGTTAAGGAAACAGCAGGAGACAGGAACTTTGAAAAGTGTAAGCAGCTTAAAATCAGCTCATGTTCATGCTGATAAATAAGTTATAACATATAAATTAGAATCTATATTTTTTGGATATAAAAACTTTTATTTGCAGCAACATAGATGGACCTAGAGATTATCATACTAAATGAATTAAGTCAGACAAAGACAAATATCATATGATATCACTTATATGTGAAAGCTAAAAAAAAATTATACAAATGAACTTATTTACAAAACAGAAATAGATTCACAGGCATAGAAAGCAAACATGGTTACAAAAGGGGAAAGGGGGGCAGAGATAAATTAGGAGTTTGGGATTAACATGTACACACTACTATATATAAAATAGATAACAAGGACCTACTGTATAGCACAGGGAACTATATTCAACATCTTGTAATAACCTATATTGGAAAAGAATCTGAAAAAGAATATATATATATATATATATATATATATATATATATATATATATATATATATATATATATATAACTGAGTCACTTTGCTATATACCTGAAACTAACACAATGGTGTAAATCAACTATACTTCAATAAAAAAATAAAATAAAATAAAACTTTTATAACTGAAATACAAGCAACCATGAAACACAAAAAGGGTACATCCCTTTCCCAAAACGCAAAGTAAATAAACAGTCAAATAGTTAACATAAGTACATAGTTGATGTTTTTGACTGTTTAAATTGGGTAAACCCACCGATGTTTTAACTAGAAGCATATGAATAGTATGAAATAGCATATTCCCAATTACATACATTGTGGTGCTTTTTCCCTAAGATAAAATGTCAATACAAAGGTAGTAGAGAATATTAGAGAAATATGGAAAAATTTTTAAATGGATTTCTTTCTCCTTCCAAATGCCAGCACATAATTTGATGGCAAGAATAGAACTCCATTCTCTCCCACAGTTTTGTGTAATTTTTGATGGTAAATAGAAATAAAAACACCTTGAGAAGTAATAAGAGCATCAAGCTCTCAACGTGCCTAAATAAGATTTAACATCTTTGAAAATACCATACAAATATTAATTAATCCAAATTTTAAAAAACTGACGTAGGTAAGTACCATCATCACCCTCAGATGAAGAAATAGACAATGGTGTCAACATTCTGCCTAGACTTAGGCTGGGATCTTCTGTCTTTAATAGCGTAGAATGTCTTAACTCCAGTAAGAATCGGGAGGAAAGGGAAGACATACTTCAAATACCAGTTATCTCAACTTTTGAAAGAGTTTATCTAAAAGATTTTGATTTGTGTTTATCCTCTGAATCTCACCCACTTGTATTAATCGAACACCTTTCTTTGAAGACAGAGCTCCACTGCACAGACATCCTCCACTCTTTTAATTGAGCCCCTTTGGGGGAAAGTATCGTTTAAATATAACAATATATTCAGAACCCTAAAATAATTTGATCTATAATAAATTCTTAAGCAAGGGAGGAAGACCAGCCTGGGGACCCTGGGAGGGGAAGATTGCCAGGTACTAAGTCAGAGCTTCACAAGAAGTGGTAGAAGCTCCTTCCCTGGAGACTTTTAAAAATAGAATAGACAGCCCCCTGCATACAGTGGTGTAGGAGGCCCCGTTACAATTTGTTATTAAGAACTTCACTATAGGTTTCCTTAGGCTTGATTGAAAAAAAAAAAAAGTGGGAGCAGGGAAGGGAAAGCCACCTGATGTGAGGAAAATTCAGTTTAAGAAATGCTTTCCATAGTGAATGAAGTCTGTTCCTTCTAATATGAATTCTCACATTTTCCACATTTAATTTTAAGGATAAAATCTTAAAGGGATTTAAATTCTAATATCTGTTTGATTACACTGCTTTACATTTTTATCTACAATTTATATTACTGGTTTGTTCAGAGTGTCATGCTATTTTTACAACTTCGGTACTACCGGGTCAAGAAGAAACTGAAAGTTGTTTGAATATTTTACTTTTTTGTCCTCTTTTTTTTTTTTTTTTTCCCTTTGCGGTACATGGGCCTCTCACTGTTGCGGCCTCTCCCGTTGCGGAGCACAGGCTCTGGACGCACAGGCTCAGTGGCCATGGCTCATGGGCCCAGCCGCTCCGCAGCATGTGGGATCTTCCCGGACCGGGGCACGAACCCGTGTCCGCTGCATCGGCAAGCGGACTCTCAACCACTGCGCCACCAGGGAAGCCCCTTTTGTCCTCTTTTAACTCCATAATTTCCTATCTAATTGAAGATATATGTAGAAACATACCCATACATAAATATGACTTAATTATAGCTTTTCAAGGAAAGTTAATGTTTTAAGTATACATAATCTTTTAATGAATAAACTATGGAATATATTCCTCATAACTTTCACATGACTTTCTTCTTCTTCAATCATGATTCATGACATCATGAATACATCCATTTGAGGCAAATCTTTTTTGCATTAACAAAATAATAATAAGGAAAAATTTTTTTTCTGAATCTATTATCCACATTTACACAGAGCACCACAGTGACAGGCCACTTCTCATTACCTACGCCCAGGACTTGGGCCATTTTTTACATTTAGGATTGGAAGAATATGTTTGAGACCTTCCAAAGACAACTGAGATTTCTTCTGCCTTCTCTGATTAAACTCATCACTTCTTTCTTAAGTGAATTACACATTTAAGAGCATTTAAGTAAGCTTTCCTTGAAAGTAAGCTGGATATTTTGGACAGAAAATGTTAAACAGCCAAAAAATAGTACTCATTTGAATATACTGCAACCATGTCTATAAGTTTCTATAAACTGTTCTAAAGGATTTGGCAATTTCATTGCTATCTTTAAGTTTCTACAGATCGTATTTGTTATTTTAAAATGCAGCTATAGCATCATAGAATAATCTTTTTGAAGATATTGCACAACTCAACTTGGGATGTAAATTTTAGTTAATATTTACCATAGGACAATCAATGCAGATAACTAATATATCTATGGGCCACAAATATACAATCTACACCGGCTGAACTTCCCTGTATACATGTCCCATGATAAGTACATAACTACATCATTCTCTACCTAGCAGCTGACAGCATTTTTTACATTAGTGAATTCATCTATATTTTTAAGAAATGTTAATCAAGAACATAGAATATTCATGATAAGAGGAATTAATAATAAGAAGAAGGAGGATTCAGCACCATTCTAAGCTATTCAAAGCACCACATGGGGCCAAAATATCCCCATATTAGTTTTCTATTGATGCGGTAATAAACTACCATAAAATCAACGCCTTAAAACTATGCATATTTATTATCTTAGAGTTCTGGAGGTCAGAGATTGGGCATCAGTTTCACTGGACTAAAAATCAAGATGTTCATAGGGCTGTCAATCCTTTTTGAAGGCTCTAGGGGAAGCTTCTGTGTCTTTGCCTTGTCCAGTTTTCCGAGATCACCCATGGGTTGACTCCTGACCCTTCTTCCATCTTCACAACCAACAATGGCAAATTGAGTCCTTCTCATCTCTGAAATCGCTTGCCTCTGGCCTAATCTTCTGCCTCCTTCTCCCACTGTTAGGAACCTTCTAGTTGCATTGAGGCTTCCTGGCTAATATGGGATAATCTCCCTATTTTAAGGTCTGCTGATTATCAACCTTAATTCCATCCACAACCTTAATTTCTCTTTGCAACATAGTCACAGGCTCCAAGGATTACGAAGTGGACTTCTTGCAGAGGCAGAATCACTCTGTCTACCACGTACCCTTCAAATCTAAACTACAGGTGTACTATAAACTCCCCTAATCCTAACAAATTGCAGCTAGTTTAAATATCACCGAAAAACGTATATACCCAAATTGTGTAAATAATGCCCCAAACTAATTTCCCACCAATTTAGATGCTGATTACCTTTAAGTTTCATCATTTATTTATATAAAGTGATTTTTCAAATCCCTTATAAAAATATATAGCCATAAAACGGACAAAGGTTCTTGTTTGAGTTAGCTCCTACACTTTAACGCACGACAGAGAACTTAGGCCAACGTCATCCCCATATCTGGGAAAGAAAGGCCCCTGCCTTGGGCCCTGGGCTTTAGAAAACACTTTTCTACACCTTCTCTGGGAGTGACCCTCCTGTGGGCAAGAAGCCTGTAGTGCAAAAAGGGGTCTGGCTACTCAGAGTCCTCATCTACCATCTAAACCACATTCTGGGTACCTGGCACCGCAAGTCCCTGCTCCTGTGGCCCAGAGCTCACTTTCCAGACTGTTGACCTATTCCCAGCCCAAGGTCACCTCATCATTAACATACACACCCCTGGGCCTAAGAGATTCCAAAAGGTTGGTAGGTGCTTGAGGTGTACGTGGAGTTTGGAATACAGGCTGGCATCTCCACACGTGGGCCTGCAGGGCTTTGTAGCACAAACAAGGACAGACAGGAAGGAAACGGCGGTTCCAGGTCAGAAGCTCATGTGCAGCCCTCCCGGGCATCACGCTGCAGCACAGAGCTCCTAGGGGCTCCAGAATTCAGATTCAAATGTGGCCTGCTAGAGTGTTATAACTTGTTTTTGTCAAACCAAGAGGGTAGAACATATTTCTTTGAGAGTTCGTTAGCTTCATTTATGACTTTTAAATGTTTATATGCAGGGTATGTGGACTTCTATTTGTATATTCCTGCCTGGGGGTTTGGAAATATTAGGGGCCAGTCTGTCTTAGATACCCGTATTCTGACATTTTTAATTCAAATTAAATTTGCACATCAATGAAACAAGTTAATATCCAAAAACCAGTTTTCAGACATATACTTGAATGTATCAAATGTCTCTCACCTTAACTCAAATTATTCTTCTGAGACTATGAAAATTTGTTAATTTCAGTGTTTCAAGGACCTGGATGATTCTAGCTTAATCTTCCTATTACTGCAAGAGGAAGCTATTATTATTCATGTATTTATCTGTGTAAATAAGGGAACAGAGTGAGTGTATTTTAGTGGAGGCCAGGGGACACCACAAGAACTCGGGAGGCAGGATGAACTAATCATAACATTTCTCCATAGGGAAGCTAAAGGCAGGGAAGATGAATGAGGCCACTCCAGGTGATGATGATGTATTTCATCATTGTTTCACCAGTAGAATTATGAAATAAAACCTGGAGAATCCAGGAAACTTTAATTCGGCATTCACACTTACTCATTTGGCCAATCACTAAAACTTTAATTTGGCAAAAAATATTTCCAGAAATGTAAGTTCAAGATTTTATTTATAGACTCTGAATCTGAGAAATCATAGGGGCTCTCTAGGACATAATGCCCAAGAGCAAATCTAGACAAGCCTGGTCTCGTGGGCTAACACCATCCTTGATAAATGCATTAAACTCAAATTAAAGGTCAGTATCATTTTTAATATATCCCTCAGTGTAATTACATTTTTAGCTATTTGTGGTTTTGAAAACAAAGAAGATAATTCCAAGTTCTTTTCTTATATCCAACCTCTCTTTGGAGAGGAACTCTGGAAAGAGCAAACATTTCTAATTTCTTATCGATTATGACTTCTACTGGTTGTGGATAGCAATTATATACGTTTGACAAGGTTCATCCCTTTTAGTTTGAGCCATTAAAAAATCAATTAGTCTCTGTTCTGTAGAACTATTATACATATATACTATTGGATTGCTCTTGTGCAATTGCTTGATTATGTCTTCTACCAAAGAATGCTGTGAATTTAATTACCTCCAAAAAAATGACTAAATCTTAGGAAGTATTTTACAAAATGTCATTCTTTACTTAATAAAGGACCAGCCCCATATTTCATGCATTTCCATTCATCTGACAGAGCTGTGGTGTTTGTAATTGTGTCCATAAAGTCATCAGTCTTCTAGAACCATCTTTAGCTGAGCAAGCCCCAAAGCATTGTCCATTCTGCTCAGATCTGATCAGCATCTTTATAGCTTATCAGCCTTGGGGTTCAATTTCGTTTTGGATGCTTTTATAAATGAGCACAATCACTGGTGAATCTGTTCTTCCAGATTGCAAAGAGAAAAAGCAAGAGAGGATCTTTAGTAGATTACAGTGTCATTGAGAATAAAGTACAAACACAAAAGCACCTGACAGAGTTTCAGGGATGCTTTTGTTGGATGTACATTTTCAGTTTTATTTCAGTAAAATTAGATGATTGTCTTAGTTATTATTGTTTTTGAAGTTATGCTCTAGCCCCAGGCTAGGAGTATGATCAATGCGCTAACAAAATCAATTTGTTCCAAAACACTTTCTTTTTTTCTTAAAAGGAAGGAAAGATACAAGAAAAGAGGAGTAGCAATACATAGAAAGTGCAAGAATTATTTCAGAACTTTCTTCTTCTGGACAGGTGACTGATGCATTTTATACTTTTTAGTAGCTAGATTCAATAGTATAGTTGTTCTCAGGATTCAAAATAGCTGCAGAAATAATAGAAGGCAAGAGAAAATTTTAATCATTTTAATGGTGTTTGCACTTATAACATTTCTCCAGAAAAGAGTTCATGATTATCTTCACCTCAATGAGTAGCTTAAGTCAGTAGAATGATTGAAGTATAATGTTCATAAAAAAGTTTTATTTCTTATACATGTTTATGAAAATCTTTTGCCATATTCAATGTAGATCAAATAAAATGTTGTATCATTTAATATTCTAATAGAAGAAATAAAATTTACAAAGATTATAATATCAAATGTGCAAGAATATGTTTTTAACTTGTTAAGTTTCAAAAAGAATATGATATTGTCAAAGAAATTCCAGTATATGGCCAAGGATAATTTTCCTCTGTTATTAGAAATTCAGAGGGGCAACTGCAATGTCAAAAATCCAGGTCCGTTCTGTTCTAGTCCTGGTAACCTACTTCTCAGTCATTACAAACTATAACTATAGCCTGGAGATTATTTTCTGAACTGAAGGAATGAACACTGACATGAATGAGCCTCAGAGAATATGTAGTTTGCACACATTCTCACTGCTCATTGTATCGTATGACATCTTTCTTAAAGACTTCTACAACACTGTTACAGACTGAATGTGTCCCCCTAAATGTCATATGTTGAAACCCTGCTGTCCAATGTGATAGTATTAGAAAGTGGTGCCTTGGGAAGCAATTAGGCTTAAATAAGGTCATGAGGGTGGAGCTCCCATGAATAAGATTAGTGCCCTTATAGGAATCACAAGGGAGCTTGCTTTCTCTCTCTACTCTCCACCACATGAGGATACAATGAGAAGTGTGCAGTCTGCAACCCAGAAGAGGGTTCTCCCCCAGATCATGACCATGCTGGCACCCTGATCTTGGACTTCCAGGCTTCACAACTGTGAAAAGTAAATTTCTGTTGTTTATAAGCCACTTCATTCAGGGTATTTTTGTTATAGCAGCCTAAATGGACTAATACAAACACAGAACTAAAAGGTGAAACACATCCTTGAGACTATTTATAATTTATTCTCAATGACACAATTATCTACTAAAGTTTCTCTCTCAGTGTTCAGCCCTCACCACAGCATCTTTTAGAACTGACCACAGATGTAACCATTTTGGCTACTTTCACATAGACCATCCCTTTGGTTTATTTATAGACCTATCAATAGTGGAGCTCAAAATACTAGAAAAACAGTGAAGATTTCTGGTTGTGTGAGCCTACAGCTTGCCATTGTTATATCAAACAGATATCACAAGAGAACTTCTAAGAACATGTGACTAACAAACTAATTTTTTAAATCTTTCTAAATAAAACAAAACTATGCTATTTCTCTAAAAATAAAATGTATTACACCCCCACCCCTCACCCCAGGGTTCCTCCCTCCTCTTTTGTGCATTTCAGTTTCATAAAACTAAGTAGGGTTAAATGTAATTAATATGAAAAACATTGAGTCCGAAAGTGGCTGCCATCTTGGCCGTCTGAGTACACTGTATGCAGCAGTTCGCGGAGAACTGGCATTTAGTAAAAGTGGACACATTTTTGGATGGCCATGAAGACAAAAGATAAAGAAAGGGGACAGAATAGGACATCAAAGAGTATTGGATTTATGTACAAGTCTGATGGAGACAAGATCCTCATCGTCAAAATTTGACTGGGTCACATACACTTAAGGAAGAATTACAAAAACTTACTGTCTAGCTAGCAGAGAGAATTCAACCAATCCTCTCAATCTTTTAAGCTCACAGAAGGTAGATGAATAAAACTAAACTAAAAAGAGCAGTAACTGAGAGCCCAAAAGGCAGACAAGGATTGTGTCTCTCAAAGCAGAATTGGGGCTCATATACGTCAGGCCTAGAGCAGCCAGCCCACTGGTGGGAAAGGACCACTAATGTGCTGGGACGGAAAACAGGTACGGCTCAGCTCTGACCCTGGGCAGCATCACAATGGTGACGTCATGTTTGAAATTTAAAACAGACCTATAGAGAAAAATAAATTCGAAATACTGGCAATTCTGTGGAAACTGGAAATAGAAATATGAGTATAAATATTGGTAACAACTTTTGAATAGAATTGATACTATACTTTGCTGTTTGGCCTTTTGGAGAGATCTACGGTCAAAAAACATTGTCAACAAATGAGGATCTAAATAGAAGAAAACAAATAACTCCTAGTGCCTGTGCTTGTCAGATTTGGAAAACATGCACAGTAAAGCCAACAGGATGACACTGTTTTAGGTGGGAGGTGGGGCAAGTTTGCTTTGACTTTCTAATTTTTACAAAATGAAATAAACATTTATTCAGTAATACTATGGACCAGAAAATGTACTATGAATCTCACTTGATAGGACTATTTTGCGAGACTGATATTTTTTATTTTATTTTATTATGCTAAGAACAATTAGCATGAGATATACCCTCTTAAATTTTTAAGTATAAAATACAGTGTTGTTAACTACAGGTATAATGTTGCACAACAGATCTCAATTTTTATCTTGCTTAACTGAAACTTTATTCTGGTTGAATAGCAACTCCCCATTTTCCCTCTGCCCCAGACCCTGGAAACCACCTTTCTACTCTTTGAGTCTATATATTTGACTATTTCAGATATTTCATTTAAGTGGGATTATACAATATTTGTCTTTCTGTGACTGTCTTATTTTTAGCATAATATCCTCAACATTTACCCATGTTGTCACACATTGTAGGGTTTCATCCTTTTAAAGGCAGAATAATATTCCATTGTATGTTTATACCTTATTTTCTTCAACCATCATCCGTGGATGAACGTTTAGGTTGTTCTCACATCGTGGCTACTGTGGATAGTGCAGTACAATGAACATGGGAGTGCAGATAACTCTTCAAGATCCTGATTTCAATTCTTTTGGATAAACACCCAGAAGTGGAATTGCTGGATCCTATGATAGTTCTATTTTTAATTTTTTGAGGCACCTACATACTGTTTTCCACAGTGGCCGCACTATTTTGCATTCCCACCAACAGTGTGCAAGAGTTCCAATTTCTCCACATCCTTGCCAAAACTTGTTGCCATTTTTTGAAAATAGCCATCCTGACAGGTGTGAGGTGACATTTATTGCATTTTTATTTGTATTTGCCTGATGATTAGTGACATTGAGCATCTTTTGACATTTGTATGTCTTCTTTGGAGAAATACTTATTCAAGTCTTTAGCTCATCAACAGAGTGAAAAAATAACCAATGGAATGAAAATATTTGCAAACCATATTACTGATATGTGTTAATTTCCAAAATATATAAGGAACTCCTACAACTCAGTAGCAAAACAATTAATAACCTGATTTAAAAATGGGCAAGTTTGTTTTTAGAATTTATGTCCAAAACATCAGGAGTTACTAGCTTGAGGTGCAGAAGAACCAGAATAAGATTAAAATGTTCATACTCCGTGGACTGGATGCTATTTCCTCACCAGCTGAAGACCCCTTATCCACCTCCACACAGAAGGAATATGGGCAAAGCCTAAGGATTTACTCCTTCAGTAAATCCTGCTCCACCATACAAATGTACATCTCTCACATGACATTTTTCTATATCATGAAATCTATGTTTACTTATAAACAGAGGGAGGGCTTTATCATTTACATTATGTGGGCATAAATATGTACGTTAAATATTGAAAAAAATAATATTAAATATTTTAACGTT
The DNA here is from genome assembly GCF_951394435.1 of Stenella coeruleoalba. Taxonomy (NCBI): domain Eukaryota; kingdom Metazoa; phylum Chordata; class Mammalia; order Artiodactyla; family Delphinidae; genus Stenella; species Stenella coeruleoalba. The sequence goes on along the minus strand of NC_137156.1, from coordinate 6,118,197 downwards.
TAAGATTGTATATTATCTTCAGAATAAAGACTATTATAATTCTGGTACCGCTATTCCCAGGTTCTCTCTATTTGCCTTATCAGGTTGAAGTATTCTGAAACTGGGCAAAATCCATAAATAAGTTAAGCCTCATGCCCAACTGCTTAACAAAAATATATATTCTCTCTACTTTTTTAATTACCTCACTTATTTCCCATAATTTTAATAAGTACATTCACTTTACCATCATGATTCATTAATGTCCTATAATCACAGTGAAATTGCAAGAGTTCTCCCCCTCCAATACAAACCACAGTAATGATACTTTTGAGAACTAATTATCATATATGTGATAATTTGTACAGATGGGGTAAAGCCTACCAGGTCCGGAAGTCTATCAGGAAAGAGGGATTTTAAGTTAAAAATTTGCTTATGTTACCCTGCACCAATCTCTAAACATTGAAATTTGGAAGAACTGATACTTTCATAAGTGGGCTATAATAGGAACTCTGCTTGAAAATCCATTTTCCAAATTTTGAAGATTTTTGAGACTTAGGTATGAAGTTGGTAACGGAGTAGTTTCCTGAGATAGATTATGAGATCTAAGATAAAGTACATGCAAAATAATAAATGGGGTCACTAACTAGATATTCAAGAAAATTACAGACTTCTAGTCAAAACATTCTGATGGACCTTGACAAACCTCCTCTCTTCCAAACACGTCAATGATAGATAAAATGCAAAAAGGAAAAACCAGAAAGACACATGTTGGCTCAAAAGCATTTCGGTAGAGTCAAACTAAAAAGAGGCCCAGTGGAGAGCAGACCTGAAGCCACAGGCCACTCTATTCCAAAATAGAGAAAGGCAATGGGGCCAGGACTTGGGTGCTTGCAGAGAATCAGAGAACAAAATGACTTCACGGGGGACTGAGGAACAGAGCTCACCTCATGGCTTGATACAAAAAGCTGGGATACAACATCCCACCCATGAGAGGAAGCTGAAGCAAAACCAGCTGCTGACTGCTGGTTCGGACTGTGTCTTTGGTGGTGCTATGAGCCTGGGGATTGCGGAGGACAAAGCCACCTCCTCAGGCCCAGCTACTGAACCAATGCTGCTTTGGTGACTGGATCAGTGATATCTCAACACACCACTGGGAAGAGCTCCAAGGAGACATTGTAAAGCCAAGTTCTGGATTTGAGGGCTGGAAGGTTGGAAAGAAGCATCCCATCCATCAGGGAAGCATAAGGAGAGAGAGAGAGAAAGACAGTAAATGATTCAAATAACCTTTCTTTCAAAATAAGTCTGCAAACCAAAATATCAAAACACGTAATGAAGAATTCTAACGCTAGGAAAGTCAACTAAATTAATCAAAAATATCAAAACATGGGGCTTCCCTGGTGGCACAGTGGTTGAGAATCCGCCTGCCGATGCAGGGGACACGGGTTCATGCCCTGGTCCGGGAAGACCCCACGTGCCGCGGAGCGGCTGGGCCCGTGAGCCATGGCCGCTGAGCCTGCGCGTCCAGAGCCTGTGCTCCGAAACGGCAGAGGCCACAACAGTGAGAGGCCCGCATACCGCAAAAAAAAAAAAAAAAAAAAAAAATCAAAACATGAATTCATATCATAAAATTAATATTCACAGTCTAACAAAGACTTTAATGTATTTAGGAGACTTAAAGAGATGAATAAAGGACTGACATTCATTTAAAAGAAAAAGAAATGATGGAATTTTTAAAATGTAGGTTGAAACAGGTGACTATGAGAAAATAGATGTTTTGAAAATAAAAAATAAAGATATTTTAGGCAATAAGAATTTCAAAATTAAAGAATTCAAGTGGCAAGCTAAATTCTACATTGAACACAGATGAAGAATCCATGAGTTGAACAACAGTACTAAAGGACTTGACTAGGGAACGGCACAAAGAGAAATAGCAAATTTTAAAGAATTTTAAAGAGATATTAGATGATAATTTTCTGGAATAAAAGAAAGGCATTAGCCCTGAGATGAGAAATGCATTTAGAGTGTCAGGAAGATAAATAAATGTAAATGTATTCCTAGAAATATTGTAGTGAAACTGGAAAATAAGAGAAAATGGAAAATTTTAAACGCTGTGAGAGAAAAAATAAACTACAAAGAAATGGCAATTTGGCTTCTTATCAGCAACAACAGATGACAGAAAACAGTAGAATAGTGTCTTCAAATGCTGATAGAAAATAATTGTAATGATAGGTTTTATGTATAAGCCTTATTCATAAATGAGCCCCAAATAAGTCATTTTAGACACATAAAAAATAACTACTACCTATGGACCCTTACTACTAGTGGATGCTCCAGAGCGAAGTTAATACAGAAGAAAAAATGGATACAAGAAACAAAGATGAGGATAGATATTGATGCAGTAAGCTGGTAAGTTTGATTAATAATATACTTTAATAAATAGTCATGATATTTGTTTATACTTTTTAATTAAAAAAGAAGACTCTATATGGCAGTATAAAATGGGAGCAGCTGCTTAATGGATAGCCAAAAAATGCTAAGGCCCTTTTTTGTGTTTGAGAGGTAATTAGAACTATTGACTAATTTTGGAATTTGTTAAAGATTTTATAGTTAAGTGCATGTGTTAAAAATTAAGGATAAACAACAGACATAAGCAATTTAAAAAAGTTAAAAAAGACAGATGCAACAAATAGGTTTAAACTATTACAAGATGGGGAACAAGAGGACGTAGAAAACTTTAACAAACCAACACAAATTAGAAAGAGGAGAGGAAAAAAGGCAAAGAATATAAAATGGTAGAAATCCAAATACATCAGTAATCAGGATTAACGGAAACAAAGACAATCCACTTATTATCAGATTATCAGACTAGATTAAATATTTAAAACTCTACTTAAAATCAAAAAGAAAGACTGAAAATATAAGGAATGGAAAAAGATTTATCAGGCAAATCCTAATTAATTCTAATGAACTATATATACTGATTCTAATATATTTTGTCACTATATTATAAAATCATTGAAGTATAGCTTTATGTTAAGAAAACATTAATGCAAAATATGTAATACTATAAACGTTATGCATTTAACAACATGACTTTGAAAAACATAAAGCAAAACACTAACAGAATTACAAGGGGAAAAATATCACAATGACAAAATCATAGTGGGATATTTTAATACATTTCTTTCAAAAGCAGAGAAAAAATATTAAAGCTATAGAGGATTTGCAGAATAAAATTATTAATATTGATAACATAATTTATCTGTGATAAACATATATATAATTTACATTGAGATTCTGAACTAACCATAAAAAATGCATTAGTATCAAGCCCACGTGGTACACTTACAGAACACATGACCCATACAATAGGTCATGAAGTGAGAGAGTGGCATATATACACTACCAAATGTGAAATAGATAGCTAGTGGGAGGCAGCTGCATAGCACAGGGAGATCAGCTCGGTGCTTTGTGATCATCTAGAGGGGTGGGATAGGGAGGGTGGGAGGGAGACGCAAGAGGGAGGAGTTATGGGGATATATGTGTATGTACAGCTGATTCACTTTGTTATAGAGCAGAAACTAACACACCACTGTGAAGTAATTATACTCCAATAAAGATGTTAAAAAAATTTTTTTAATAAAAACTTAAAAAACCCCACAAATTTAGAAAACAGTATCACAAAGATCATATTCTCTGGCAAAGAAACATACAATAGAATTCAGTAATGCAAAAACCAAAGTTCCCCATGTATTTGGAAATCTAAACAGACACTTTTAAATAACTCATTAGCTTAAAAAGAAAATAACAAGGGAAATTATAAAATATTTTAAACTTGAAATACATAAAAACAAATGATGAGGCTTCCCTGGTGGCGCAGTGGTTGGGAGTCCGCCTGCCGATGCAGGGGACACGGGTTCGTGCCCCGGTCCAGGAGGATCCCACATGCCGCGGAGCGGCTGGGCCCGTGAGCCATGGCCGCTGAGCCTGTGCACCCGGAGCCTGTGCTCCGCAGCGGGAGAGGCCACGGCAGTGAGAGGCCCGCGTACCACCAAAAAAACAAAACAAAACAACAACAACATAAAAACAAATAATGAAAGTACTTCTTTAAAAAATTGTGAAAAGCAGCTAAAGTAATAACTTCCAAAAAAAAGCATTTATTTAAAAAAGAAATAAGAATGATGACTGAAGGAAAAGAGTAATAAAATTTTCAATTCGAAAGCTAGAAAAAGAATAATAACATAAAACTGAAGAATCTAGGAACAAAATAATAGATACTGTGTGAGTCAACATGAATTAACAGAAAACCAGTAAACAAGAAGGCATCCACAAAACCTAATATGAACTTGATATCAAATTAGACAAGGATAGCATGAGAAGAAAGTTATAGATCAGTCTCACACATAAATGGAAATGTAAAAATTCAAAATAAAATGTTAGCCTATCAACTTCAGCACATACAATATACGCTGCACACATCTACACACACACACATATAGGATGGTGCGGAGAAAATTGGTTTCAGAGTCAGAGAGGGCTGAATCTGGGTCCTGGACTACTTATAAGGTGAGGCCCCTGGTATTTAGGGTTTATTTTGTTAATGTGATTTCAGTAGAAAGCACTGACATCGCTACAACCCGGATGGTTCTTAATTAACTCAAAATGATGGAAATTGAAAATTTCATAGAAACATTTTAATTGAAAATCTTCATCCTTGAAGCTGTTTATTTGCCCTTAAAAATGTTAACACTCTAATATTTTTGTCGACTAAAAGTAAATATTAACCAAAACAGTTTTTAAAGTATAAACACATCCCAAGCTTGGCAACTGAATGCTGCTTTTTGTTTTGTCTTTACAGCTAAAAACAATGTTTTCTTGGCAGTTTTCTCTGTGTAAGTTAAACATGAAAATAATTTTCATTTCTTGACGTTTCTCATCGTGAACTCTCCTGGTCTTCCTGGTGGAAGGTCAGATCCCAGCACAGTGTACAAACCCACAAGCTCTACCAAATGCATCGATCAGAACCGTACATCCTTCAGGGATGGCCAGCACCTGCCCCGGCAATGCCTGAATTTCCACGGCAATGCTGATCATGTACCTCATGTAGGCGAGTGGGGTAAAGCCACCCACCTCCCCCGTCTCATCATCAGAATCAATCTTGGGAATTTGAAAGCCACAAATTTAGTGACTTGAGTGCCAGAGAAAATTGATGTTAACAAACATGTCAATAAAAACAGGTTGATTTCCAGCCAGCTGCCCAAAGTAGCCATGTTGACCCTATGCCTGCAGCCAACCCCTGCAGCAGTGTCCCTCCACCTACTGGTGGAAAATCCACTGCTTGCAATTACCAAAACAAATGTGCTGTAGAGCTTGCCTTTCTAAGCACCTTTTTATAGGTATAATTTACTCTGTTAAAACGTTGCCCTCTTAGAGGGCCTTGAGACTCTGGAGAAAGTTGGCCGTAGTTTTCTTGGTAATCTCAGAGTTACAGCCTGGAATTCCCCCTCATCTGTTCCTTTAGTGTATTTTCCTTCCACCAAAGAGGACCTTGCACGTCACTTATTTATTTGTGTAAGAGGACCATTTCTCAGACACCTGAATACACATGGGGGTGGAGGGAAAGCAGGAGTTTCTCCTTCGGAGCAATAGCATCTCTAGAGTCATTCTCTTAAAGCCCTGAGATGTGCTGAGCTCACATCTCTTCTTGGAACGAGCATAGTAATTAATAACGTGGGCCTGATTGTCTTGTCTAATGACAAAAGTCAGACTTGTCATCATTGTCACAATGTGTTTAGGGATCAACATGGTTCTATTACAGATCATAAGTAGAAAGTCAAGTATAATCAAAAATAATCATATTCTCCTCTACACATTTTTTGCTTAATCTTCAGTATTATTTATTTATCTATCTATCTATTTATTTCCCCCACAAGTACTCTCGATTGAGTTAAATCCAAACATTAGAAGCTGTAATATTCTATGAGAAAGGAAGTTTTTGTTTCCTAGGATTTTCTTTTTGTGGTGGTAGAGGTGATAATGGTTTAAATATGTTTAGTAGCCTGGAAAGAAGGGAGAGATAAAAGAAACAACACGGTTGGGGTTTTTAAAATAAAATTAATATTATCAACGTAATTATGGTAATGATCATATTTTGAGAGGGAGATTTCTCAGTAATTTTTATAGTATGTGAATATATTTTTGTCCGGAGGCATTAACTACTTTGTACTTAACTTTTTAAAAAATGTTTAATTTTTACCTTTCCAAAAGAAATGTCTTATAATCAGATGCAATACTAAAATGCCAAATTGGAAAGCAAAACTTTTGCCTGCCTATCTGACCAGATAAGTTGAGTTTTATTTCATTTTTTAGTTACCCCCAGGGAGAAATTACTTTGTAAAATCTCGTTAGCTCGCAATATATAAACTTCCTTAGATATATTAAGGAAACATTTAAAGACAGATTCAGAAACTGAGGCACTCAAAGGAATTAGTCCTGCCACACCAACCCTAAGACCCTTCCTAGATGTCGTCCATGCATGGTCTCAGAAGGAGGGCTGGAGCAAGCATACATCAGAGCACAATGTACTAGTGTGTCGTGTGTGTGTGTGTGTGTGTGTGTGTGTGTGTGTGTGTTTCAGTAAAGATGAAAAGGTACATTCTAATTACTCTCCTGTAGTAAGTAAAAGAAAGCTTCAAAGAAATATTGAAGGATGCTGGCAGACAGCCAGAAACATTTAACGGTTAGCAAGGCGAGTGGAGTCTTGCTGCCTTATTCTTAATAATGGCTTAAGAACTCTGTTCTCCTTTCAATCACTGAAACCCCTCCCTGTATGCACATCATTTCTCTTTCCATTCGTAGAACACCAGGCAAGCATCACCCATGCCCGGGCCCTGTCCTGATGGAGGAGAACTAAGGAAATGCAACTGCAACAGAGGGTTTCCTTTCCACTTGGTCACGGTCATGCTATTCAAATAGGAAGAAATCTGCAACCCATTAGACATCTTCCTCCTGCATTAATAGTCAGAAAAAATTAATTATATTTTGTAGCCATTCCTATTGTTTTTTCCTGGTTGGGAAATGTTCTCAAAGGTCTGTGCCTGGAAAGCAGCATGAAGACTCAATAAGATTGTGCAAAAAGAACATAACTCTAAAGAAGTTGGGCATATTTGCATCCTATCTTTGAAGAGAGAGGACAGTGGCAACAGAAAGAGGGTCAAAGCATTCGGCATCCGTGGTACCATGAAGTAGCTGACAACAGAGCGGCCAGTTCAATAACATGAAATCCCAAATAACCAACCACATGCTTTTGAAACGTGTCAAATTGGCCAAGATGCATTACTCGTAATCCTGTCCTGCTCTTAAGTTGTATTCCTACTGGAAAGAAAAGTTGAATCAAACTTCCTGTCTAAAATCACACGGGTGATCTTGGAAATCTGAGAATTGAAACTTTTCAACAGAAATATCCATACGATTACCCTGGTTTTCTTCGCAATAGTTTGAACAGAATCAAGTGGTAGCCATGTTAGATGCAGGGACTCATTTGGGAAAAAAAAAAAGTGCCACTGCCCTTGGCAGTTTAACTAGCTCACATCCAAAATACGTGATATTTTATAATTTGTCATTTTCGGAGCTTGCACAAATTATAAAATTTCAGGGCTGGAGGCAGCCTTACATAGCATCTAATTAAATTTCTTCAATTTCCAGGTTAGGAAACTAGGCCCAAGGAGATCCAGTGACTTTAGTCCTAGGTGACAGCTAACTAGTGACAGAGTGGGGACTGGGACACAATCAATTTTTATTTATAAAACACAGGTAGCAGAAAACCAAGCAAAATGTATTTCTTTCCACAGCTGACTCTATATCCTATTTTCCAAATGTAACATGCTCCAAACAGGTGAAATTCAACAATTTATTTTCTATATTTATGTATTTATACATGTACTTCACATACTTTTTAAACAGTAAATTGCAAGTTATCAAGTAGCTCTATGCTCTGGGGTTCATTATGTCTCCTTTAAAATTATGTTTTAACACTATTGTAACACATAGAATAACCATCTTTCCATTTCAAATAGGGGAATGTGTGTTTGTTTTCTGTAAAGTATCAGATAATCATGAAAGAGGCATTATCTTAGGATTACTTGAATTTATTACAGTGACACACAAAAATTAATAAAAGAGAAGCAACTAAAAACCACTTGTTTATATGTAGCTTTAATGGGTATAGCCCTTTACGGTTTTCAAAGCATTTTCAGTTTTGTAGCAACTGAGCTTCCAAGTAATAGCACTGACCCTGGGATTCTGAAGTTTTGTTTCTTGGTGATATCTTTTCTTAATTTTAATAATAGACACTCACAGTGGGCATGTCTTGATTTTGGCTTCCTTCTGATAATAGGACCTGGATTCTCCTCTCTCAGTTCATGTGGTTCCAGGCATCTAAATCGTCTCCTTCCCTACCTCCACCACTATAGTCAAATTTATGTCCTGCCAGCCACAACTCAGACCTAACCAAGAGATTCCAACCCCTCATCAACAGTGATTGGTTTGGAGATAGGCACAGACTGAAGTCATGCAGTAAGACAGCCCTAGAACTTTCACTGGGACTATCATGAAAGAAGTTTTCCTTTTCTGCCAGGGATTACTAAGCTTAGAGGATGTGGGTTGAGAGAAGCCATTTTGCCAGTTTAGAAGGAAAGCCTGCCTGGAAAAATAAACCACACAGGAAAGTGGAGTGGAGAGAGAGCTCGGGATGCTTTTCTCCTTTTGCTGTTCCCCTCATCTTTGGATCCAGTCACTTCTCAATACAGATTACCCTTGGCATTTCAGCGACATGTGCCCCCAACCCCTCTTTCACTTATTTTTACTGAAATCAATGTGAGTTGGGGTTTTATTCCCTTAGAGCTAAAAGGATCTTTTAACTAATATCAAACAGAAGAGGCTCAAACGAGAAAGTGGCAGGAATCTTTGACTTCGTCTCTTGAGCTAATTTTACCCATTTAAATAGAGGCAGCAAACGTTAATGTTTCATACATTTGGGGATTCACATTCTGAACTCTTTTCTCAAGTTTTCTTAATTTAAATCCCGCCTTTTCTTACAATCTTCTGAGGATCCACTTTCTGGGATGGCATTCTGGCTCTTGAGAATCCCCCCAAATCCTTAAGATATATCCAGGCAACACAAACGGAGCAATATTTTTTATTTCTCTTCTTCCCGTTGGCAGATTGTTTAGTCCCAACAGAGACGTGAGAACCCAGGCTTGTTCAGGTGGAGTCTGTGAAGCTGGTGACAAAAGCCTACAACACTAAAGTGCTTTACTCAACTAGGAGGGTTTTGGGGTTTCACTAGAGAGCTGATGTCAGGAACATGAATATTTCTGGCCATAAGATTTTAGGTTTTTTATAAAATCGTGTTTGGAGAAAGGTCATGTATCTCTACATTCACAATCTTGACAAGTTTATCATAAAGTTTTAATATATCTAACGTAAAAAAATCAGTTATTTGAATTCTAGTCATGCGTTGTGCTAAGTTTCCTCCACATTTTCTTAAATGCCTGGTAACGGGAAATTTTTCAGTGGCCAGAACATCATTGTTTTATGCCCTCCTCATCTCTATTTGCAGAGATACATTAAAAAGAATCACTGTCCTGAGATCTCATATCATAATGTGATTTAATATTATTATGTGTAGAAGACTAAGTAGAGAATTTGGTACACCAGAGAGTAAACTTAACAGATAGGACTCATATATTCTGCCATATATTTTAATATTTTTAATGTTTCAGAGAACCTAAATTTAAGATAATTCTAAGGTTAATGTTCTAAAAAGCCACTCAATACAAAAGTGACCTTAAAAAAAGAAGCTGTCGGGCTTCCCTGGTGGCGCAGTGGTTGAGAGTCCGCCTGCCGCTGCAGGGGACACGGGTTCGTGCCCCGGTCCGGGAAGATCCCACATGCCGCGGAGCGGCTGGGCCCGTGAGCCATGGCCGCTGAGCCTGCGCGTCTGGAGCCTGTGCTCCGCAACGGGAGAGGCCACAACAGTGAGAAGCCCACGTACCGCCAAAAAAAAAAAAAAAAAAAAATCTGTCATCTTGCTTTGCATAATATTAGTCACCAATTATTGTTTATTGAAGATACTATTTAATTACATTAAAATGTAACAGTTCCATATTTCTATAGCTCTTTATAGTTTAGAAGTGATCTCAGTCTCCCAAAATTCTACAAAACAGGACAAAATGATATTACCCCTTCTCTAAAGAATAAGAAAAAAGAGGCTTAATTCAGGCAGCTGGTAAATGTCAGACTTGGGTGTTTTGAATTGGTTCAGACCTTTGAATTGGCTACTGGAAAGCACCTATTCAGGAGTATTTCCTATTTAGGCATCAGCCCAGGGTATCCCCTGCTTACTCACAAATATCATGACTAAGTGGCCAAACCAAGGTCCAGATATCTCTACTAGAATCTTGCCATGAGATTTGAAAATGAACAAATTAATATAGAAAAGCCAAAAGAATGCCATAGAGACTAGTTCTAAAATGCTGGCTCCATGAAGCCTTCAAAGATGTTTGCTGTCGTGGTTTCCTCCCTAACACCAAAACTCTATCTTGCATATAGACATCACTCATAAAGTGTTTTTTCGGTTTATAAACAAATCCATCCAACTTAACTAACCAGTAAAACTTAGCAATGTGTGGATCTATATGTTATCCATGTATTATTATGAAACCAAGTAAGCTATGTATAACACAGAAATAATTCTTAATAACCAAACTTTCTCACCAGGACCAGGTGAGATCTGGTCTTGAGTTGCTAGAGACAAGATCTCAGTTACAGTCTCAATATTCTTATATATCAACCTTCTTGTCCCTATAACTGGATTTCTTCTCTTTTATTTAACAAAAACTTCATAAATATACTGGCTGTAGAAGCATCGTTGCCTCTCTCTAAGAGGCCAGTGAACTCAAGGTTACATCTTAACCTTGGTTTACCTGAGAGTCTCTGCCTCATTAACCACACTTAACCTGTCCGCAGTCATCAAATCACTCTACTCTTCTCGGCTACCTGGGCAGTGCGGATCCTTTCAGTGCGAACTTCTATTTTAAGTCAACAATTCCTTCATATTCGTTAAGTACCCTAGGAGAGCCCATTTATTCTGCCTCTATAATTTTGCATGGGTACAAACAGCTTAAGTAAACCTCTTATTTCCCTTCCCTAAATGTAATAGGAAAAACACTTATGAAATATTTTTTTTCCTAATAGTTTACTAGCCTACTCCTACTCAAGAATTTAGGCCATTACGTGTGTGGTCCTCACTTGATTTCCCACCTCTGATCTACTTTAAAACAAACAAACAAACAAGTGAAAAAGTCCTCAGACAAATAATAAGGAATCCAGGAAGAAACATTATAAATTACAGCAGGGTATTTGAGGAGAATAAGATCCCATATTCAAACATAATGAAGTTGGGTTATATTTCTCTAGAGACGAGAGAAAGGGAAACATTTCAAAGGGGAATTGTGAGAGAAGATCTCTTGGTGGGTCCCAAAGAGAATCCCAGAACACTTTTCCCTTAGAAGGAGCCTGAAGAGGTGCCAAAACCCCAGTGAGGGGTTAACCTAATAAAACTGATGATGTCTGATCAGCCTCTTGGAGGATTTCTGTGACCCAGCATGACAGGAAACAGCAGAATAAGCCCCTGTCCCTAAAGATGGCAAAGATGGCGTAGACTTAGGAGAAAGAACCCCAGACCCAATGAGGTAGGGTGGACAGGAAAAAGATTGTCTCAGCAGTGACCTCCTTAAATAACGACCAACGACCCATGCCACTCACAGTCATAATAATATTTAAGATTGTCATGATCAGATACAACTCCAGAGAAAACTAAGTGTCCAGAAACTCCAAATTAAATGCAGTTAAGTCTGCTGCCCTGTTGAAATTAGTCCTCTAAATGAAACAAATTGACTTGCAGAATAAAAAGAATACTATGTACCTCAGACACCTGAGCCGTTAATCAAGATTCATACTCTCTAAGAAAACATTGCTTCTGGAGAAAATCAAGGAACAACATGACTAAACTTAAGATGAAAAGTTTCAATAAGATATTGCTAAGGCAACAGAACACTCCTTTTTCATAATTTTTAAATACCTCTGTTACTTTTTGTCCCTCCACATAAGGGTTATATGTGCACATTGTTATGCACTAACTTAATTCACTCAACAAATATTCATTGAGTATTTCTGACGTTTAAGGTGCTATACTACACACTGTGAGAAATACAGAGAAATAGACAACACACGGTCTCTTCCCTCAAGTGATTTATAATCTAATCGGGGACAGGAAGACAAATTAAACTATTATGTAGTATATCGGCATGTACCAAATAATCATAGAAATGATAAAAATTTTATGAGTTTCAACAATTGATGGATAAGTGTGTTGGAATGATCAAGGAAAGCTTCACAGAGAAATGTTTTCCAAATAGTGGATGAAGACACATTGGTAAGAATGAAATCATTTTAGGGCGCTATGACCGAGATGTAAACTGGCAAGGATGGAGTAAGGCTGGAAGGACAGTACAGCAAATGGAAGGAGTGCGTCAGTATCACAATTCCAATTAAAATATTTTTTCTTTGACATCTGACGGCAAATCCCCCTTAGAAATCTTTAATAAACTGGACTATATCACTCCTGTTAAATCACTTTTTAGTAACGAATATATATATATATTAGTGCCCTTTAAGATAATCAATTTCTTCCCTACCATCACCCAGTAATTTTGATAAATCTGAATTCATACAAACACACACACACACACACAATTCCTTATGGGCTTAGAATGAGATGAAAGTCAATACAACACCCTCTGCCCTTCATACATCAATAACTCTCACCACCACAGCATCTAAAGCACAATCTAGAACCCTCCCAAATCCCACTCTGTGCCTTAAAATGCATCAGTCTCATCCCTTTTAAAATATATAGTTTCTTAGAGAGCTGCTAGAACAGGAAGAAGCGACAGTGATGCTATTTCTATGAGCACTTTGCTTCTTCACAAAGTCTATATCCCATGCAAAACTCTGCTGATACAGCCTGTCCTGTTCCCAAGTAATTAGAATCTTCTCAGCAGGACAGGACACCATGAATGTGGAGTGGAGAGAACGAAACTGGAAGGCACCCAGAATCTTTTTGCTATTGGCTCAACTGGCTTAACTGGTAGACATAATGTTTGTCTTTATCTGGAGATGATTATATAAAGTCTAAGTCAGGAAAAAAACATTATTTTATTACTATTTTTGTGCCTTGCAGTATTTCTTCTTAAAACACACACACACACACATACACACACACACACACACACACACACACACACACACACACACACACAAATCAGCCAGCAGAGGGAATCCTAGTGGTTTACTCATAATGCCCAGAGGCAGGTCATGCCTAGAAAATGAAGTTCGTAAAAGAGAATATACAGATATTTTCATAAGAAATCATACCCAATCGACACATTTCTACCAAATCCCTACTATGTGTGAGACCAAGATACCATCTCAAAGTAAGTCGTTTTGAGAAGCAAATACTGACACGCAGAGACTGGATTCCTTTTGGATTTGTTTTCTGACAGCTGACGTTACCCCAGATTGATTCTTGCCATATTTATATACAGCCTCGGGTCCAAAGTCCTGACTGTTTCATCTAATCATCCCTGAGAACACCACTAGTGATTTAATCGACCCTTCTCCAGGTAAGACAAGCCGTGCTCAATGCCAGGCTAATGAAATTTTTGTGGTCATCACCGCCACATACATCTTTTTCCTGAAGAATGTGTGGGTTTTAGACAATCACATAAAACCTCTGTTCCTTAAACAACCGTGGTAAAATTCTTAAATTATTTCTGGTAAGTACTTTATCTGTGCAATCCCTTCTAGTTTCTTCACCATTTTTATAGATGTAATCAATTATCTCAGTCAAGCACAGGACACTGCCAACTTTCCAAAATTCCTAGCACAGTTTTAACTACAAGCTTGGGGTTTTATTCAGTATGAGCATAAAAGTTGTTATATTCTAATTGCTTGTGATTGTTACTACGCTGAGATTTATTTTTGTTGGTTATTTCAAGAGACTGTTAAAATGAGTTTAGTGACTTCATTCTGGTTCTCCTGACTGATTCTATTATTAGGACTGTGGCAGCCTGAGGCCTTTTGGCCTTGCTGAACATCTTGAACAATTTTTTGAACAGTTTGGGTTTGGCAAAACCTATTTTGCCAAGAACATTACCCTTTAATTTTTAAAAACCATGTGCATTTTAGGGAAAATGTAACCCATATGTTCCTAATTCCTCTGTACTAAACACATCAAAACGTTTTGTAAGAACTGCTTGATTTCCAAGAAGTCTTATGAGCCTTCCTTATAAGACCCTTTAAGCTATTTTTTTTAAACAGGAAGTTACTTCTGCCAAGAATAAAGATATTTAGACACCAACTGTTTCAAGAAACTCATGAACTAACGAGACATATTTTATGTTACTCTGGGATATATTTACTGAATAAAATGGTAACCAAAAAACCAAAACAAAAACTGAGCTTTGAGAGAAACAAATCGAATTGCAAAAATTTTAGAATATAGGTACTTTTTCTGAATCTTCATACACTGAAATACTAGGTTATAGAGTTACTATTTGACAAGAATATCTGCTTCAAAGGATTTTGTTAAGAATAAGATTGGGGGGTATTTTTTTTTAGTTTAGAGAAGATATTCTAGAATCTTATTTGAAAATCTGTTTTTAACATCTAACAAATTAACTTTTCTCAGAGGATTTGGGAATTTTAATTCCATTGATTTTCATTTGATTATTTGTATATCTAATCTCAACAGTTAGAATAGAAAGAATGCTAACAAGCCAGAACATGTGTATATTTTTACACATATTACATGCGTGTGTGTGTGTGTGTGTGTGTGTGTGTCATCCTAGACTTTCCCGTGGGTACTGAGGTAGCTGCACTTCCTTCATTAGTCTCTCAGTGAAAGTCCTACTCCTCGAACTAGCAAAATTTGGTGATCATTCTTCCTATTCTAGACCCACAGGCTGATGTGTCAAGCACAAGTGTGTCAGTTTGAAAGGGCACCCCCAAGACTCTCCTGGGGAGAGCAAGCAACCGACCAGGCCTGTTTCTGGCTGGGTTTCTTGGATATTCTGGTATTCTCTCTTTTCCATATTATTCTCAAACATCACCTCAGAAGGGAAACAGAGAGCCCTTCCCAAGCCTCAAGCCTGCAAGGATCCACCTGTTCAGGTTCCCCAGGTTACAGCTTGCCTCAGATCCCCCCCATTTTGGCTGATCCTGGAGGTGAGACCTCTCTGCTCCCACTCGCCACGTTGCCCAAGACTCTTGGTTCAGCCACTTTATCTCTGTCCCCACACGGCCTTGCTGCTGTGTCACAACTCCCACCTGTGAGCTGATCAAACACTCGGCACTCAGAGAGAGCCCAATAGATTGCACAAAAAGCTATTAAAAAGGTAAAATTTTGTGCTTTGTAAGTAGCCATGTGGTCAGTGCTCAAAGGTATGAGACAACTGGATGTGTGTAGCTTGATCCTGGTCATCGCTTCACAATGTACAAGTACAGCAAATCATCACATTGTACACCTTAAATATGTACAATTTTTATTTTTCAATTATACCTCAATACAGCTAGGCAAAATATGAGAAGTTATATCATCTGGCTCTGTTGTGGATATAATCTGTTAGATGTTGAGATCACTATTTATACTACCTTAGAATGCATAAATGAGAACCACAAACGAGACAAGTCATTTCCCTCTGCTCCAGGCCTCGGTTTCCTCATCTGTAAAGTGATATAAGTAGATGGAATGATTCCTAAGGTTATCTCCTGCACAGGCTTTTTAGGAACTTAGTCTTGACACGTGAACCACCCAGCAATCCTGAAAATGAAGAAGTCATTGACAGTTGGTATTGGTGGCACACAGTGTTTCTTTATGGAAGTAGAGCCTATTTCAGCCCTGAGTTCCCTCTGCATGCCAGGCACTTTGCTAGGATTAGAAATACAAAGAAGAGAGCAGACAGCAAGAAACAAATGGATTTTAAAGGGGCTTAGATATATAAGCATCCAAACAGCTATGACAATGTCTGATTCGAATTTTCACTGATAAAGAAGAAAAGCAGAGGCCGGAAACTCTCTGTACTTGACATGGACATATAAAAACAGGGGTCCATCATTCTCAGGGGTAGTTGGCAGGGAGGGTGTGGTGTCAGGGAATCTCTAAGAGAGCTGTTGAGAAATAAGGTTGAATATCTTAAGAAGAGATAAAAAGAAGTTCAGAAATTATTTCAAAAGCAATGTAATGCAAATAATGTAGTTTTCTATTTTGTGCGCAAAATATACTTTGTGTTCTCACTTTTTTTTTTTTACATTTCTAAAGCTAAAAGGTTTATCAGTTTTAAAACAATAGAAACGTACAGTGATTGAATTTGTATTTGTTTTTTAATTCCTGTCACTTTAGTTCAGGTATGTGTTTCTTTGTGATGCTTTTAAGTTCTCTACCATCCCAATATATGACAACAGCCACCCCCCCCAAAAAAAAAAGGATAAAGAGGACACGTCAGAAATGTTACTGGGATAAAATTCAAAACATAGTGAATCGTGGTTTCTCCAGACCTGGAATACAACCTGACACTTTCATTACGTATCTGTAAAATAGACCATGCTGTGGCTGGACGAGCACCGTGGAAAAACCACATAATGTACTAACTTAACAGCATCTTTGCAACAGGGTGAGCACGTTTTTAAAAATAAGACTCTTTAATCTGAAAGACAAGAACAAGGCTGGTCATCGTCAAATTTTTTAAATCGTGACGTTTTAGAAGGATATTCCAATTCTGTTACATTCTTTAAGGATTAAAAAATTTCATGAAATAAATAATATACAATGGATGATGCGTGTAAGTGTTTAACAGAGTAAATGGCAGCTCCAGCCATAATTTTTTATTAAGTTAACCTAAAGCTTTGTAGATGCACATCACCAACATTTTTAGATTTAAATCTCAAACAACAAAAGTATTTCCCATGTGATTCATCTATGGAAGCAGATCTGCTCTTATGACTCAGTAGGAAAATTTTAATGAATTGTTCTTAATAAAGAGCTGATGCTTCTGCACTATATAGGATCCACCAAAAATTATATATTGAAATCCACCAATTATATAGGATATGCTAATATGCTACAATAACCCCAAAATTGTATATGGGGTTGGAAATTTTCCTTCCACTGTAGCTTTTGATTAGGGCATGAATGGAGAGGACTGAGAATTCTCCAAAGTGAAGCAACTGGGGTATAAATGGTCCTCTCTTACTACTGAATACTTCTTCATGCATATTGTGTCTTACCAAAAAGGGAGGAAAGAAGGAAGGAAGGAAGGAAAGAAGGGAGGAAGAGAAGGAGGAGAGAACCAAAAGAAAAGAAAAATTCCAAGCAACTTGAATTATACCTGTATTTTTAAAATAGGCTCATTAATCTAGCCAGCTTAAACTACAGTAATTAGAAAATTTTGTTTGAAAAACAGAAAAGATAACTAAGAACACCAACAGAATTCTAACTGCCTAAACTCCATTCTTATTTTTCATAAATCTAGGTCTTGACTGGTTTCTTTTAAAATTTACTTTCATATAATTTACCTTGATATTTGACCTCTGGAGGAATTAAAGGTGCAGGTGTTGAGGAAGGTAATGACATAAAGGTAAAAAGAATATACTTTTGGTGAATATAGGTGATACAAATGCAAATTTTTCTGGCTGATAAAACTTTCTGTGTTTTTAAAACTCAGAAACATTTACCTATAAACTATGAAATGGGCCACTTTATTTTTTAACCATCCACAGTGACTACTAGCTTTCTGTTACTAGGAAAGTATTCAGAGTTACCACAATTAAATAATTACACTTATTTAACTGTAAATCTGACATGTTTGGTCAATATTTTCTTCCTTTGTATTAAGCTATGCTGAACCGAAACCCACTTGAGCAACAGTCTACCACCAGCTCATTCCAATCCTGCAATGAAGTCTGCCTGAATTTGTGATAATAGTCATAACACAAAACAGGGTTTACTCAGTTTATGAATTGTGAATAAACAGCAGAATTCATGAAGAAGCCAATTGTTTACCCATGTGAGGTGGATGAGTTTTTTCTAGAAGAGCAGGATTTAGTGCCCTCAAGAAGGCAATTAATTAAATGAAGCCAGGAATGTGTGTTCATTTCACTGAAGAAAGCAAAGTATCATCATTAAACAATTTCTTTAGGGCACTCAGATTTCTGTAGCAGGTATTATGTAAACTTTGTTTGTACTTGTGTCCAGTCTTCCCAAGCAGTAACAGCAACATGACAACACCTATTAGACCATCCTGTAATGTAATCACTTATTAATACATAGAGGGGAACAAAGCCCTATCTGGAAGACTTAGTTTGTGAGACCTACTAGGGGAAAGACACTTCAACCCAGTTCATCTGTAAACATGGGAGTTAAACAAAATCACCTCTAAAATCCCTTTCAATCCCAAAATACGATGATTGATTCATTTTCTTCTCAATGTGTTAACTTATGTCTTCTAAGTTGTATTAAAAACATTTTTCTTGCAGTAATGCCTCGTCCCTGCTCACCCCAAATATACACATAATTACCTCAAATTAAAACAAGATTTTAAGTGTGCTGTTCTCTTTCAAAACGTATGGAAAAACCAAGGCAATGCAAAAGTTGTTTTATGACTGTGGCAAGAATCACTTAACAAATAATTTCCATGCCCGAATAACATGCGTTTAGGCCAGCCATCTCATTTCTCACCTCCTCTATTTTCAACCCCAAAATAGATGATTGCTTGCTAATTTCATAAAGTAGGTGTTTAAAAGTTTCTTGGACATCGGAAAAAAAGACAAAACAGAGATGCGAAGCAAAACTTGATTCTGTCTTTTTAAAAACTTGTAAATCTACCTTGGGAACTTGACTGGCTCAGCCATCAGGTATTTTGAAAAGAAAGGAGTGAAGAAGAAGGTCCCAGATCTAAAATTCGAGCCAGACTAATGTCAGAGAAATTCCAATGTGACAAATTCTAAGTTGCTGGTGGGAAAATGGAGGCGTATACCATGAGGAAACAGCTAGTAATGCCGAGCCCCAGCCTCAAACACTGTGGGCCTGGCAGCAAAGCTTGGGCTGCTCTTTTCATTCCAGTGCACTTTCCCTCCTAAAGCACTGCTCTATCCACAAACCATCCAACTCACATATGACTTACTATTACGGAAAAGCGTGGAGAAAAACGTGCTTCTGCTTCAGGGCTGGCTAACAGCTTCCTACCAGATCTCCAAAGCAGTTTGTCCCGTGGGTAGATTGTCCTATTATGTTTTACCAAAATGTTTTTCAAAGCTTTTCTGTTGGAAGGAAAGCCTGTCTGAGAGGATAGTCATACAGTCGAACTTCCATATCTGAGGGTTCCGCATCTGCGGATACAGAGGCCTGACCGTACTACGCCACTTTACGTAAGGGGTTGAGCATCCTTAGACTTTGGTATCCCCTGCAGGGTCCTGGAAGCAATCCCCCGCAGATACAGAGGGAGGACTGTACAAAAGGATCAGATAAAAGGGCCGTTAAGTGTTCTAGGTACCCTCTAAGCTAGCCAGGGAATAGTGGAGGGATGAGATGGACTGAAGGAAGGTAGGACAACTAACCAGCCCTCTAATTGAATTAAGTCCTGAAAACTCAAGCTGTTGAGCCAGAGGCCTAATCATTGGAGATCAATGGACAAAGAAGCTGCTGTCTTCCAGAATGCCCCGCACACGTCCTAAGTCAAGGCCGTTTTGCAGCCTGGCATCCTTCCTCAGATTGGTGTGGTGTTGGCAGAGGCCATAGTAGAGACCAAGCCCTCTCAGATTATGACTTGCTGATGCTGGGCCCCGCCCTGCCCCACATTTCAATGACTTGTGCTTGGAGAAGTTGAGGATCTCGCAGGATCACCCAACAAACAGAAAGTGAACAGTAGCAGCCCCGGCCTTTGACCAGGGTTTAGTCTTCATACAGAATGTTCTAACCACTCTTGTCATCAGAAACGGGGCCTGATCCTTACTGGATGTCCATCCTCCCAAAGGTTAGTTAATTTATGGAGTCACCTTGGCTCATTCGCTCCAAAGGTTGCTGCATCTGGGGATTATGTGTCATTCACTCAGATTCTTCTTCATTCATGATATGGCAGGATGTGGTTAAACCAGAACCTAACATTTTCCTTCTTAAAAATGGTACTTGCAGAATATAAACATTCTTTTTACTTAAGCTTCTTTCTTCAGCTTCCAAGAAGAGATGATCATACATGAAATATGATGAATCCTTAACAATTAGCAAGCTCAAGCTTTATATTTATACCAGCAATGCATAAACATGCATAACAAATGTATCTGTATTTGTCATAAATATATGATTAAAACATTTTCCAAGGATTGTGCAAGCTGTTCTACATAAATTACCTCACGACAAACCTAGGAGGTAATAGAAAAAAACTGAGGCTTGGAGAGGTTGAACATGCCCAAAGTTGAGTAACTATTTAAACAAACTTTATAAATACACATAACTAAATAGATTACTACCAAGTCGATTGAGACTAATTATATCTTCTCAAGTAGCAAGAACTTATTATTTGGATCACCAGTTTTGCTCTTATCATACACCGATCTGTACTGAAAGTCATTGTTTGCATGTGTCCAGTCATACTGTCAAAGGTTGTCCGCTCTTTAAGGCTGTAGAATCTGATGAAAGCTATGAGCAATGTCCCCAGAAAAATGCATGTATACATCAGAGTCGTCCCCACAATTTCAGAGAGTTGGAAGGCCTCCTGTGGCCTGCCTGTAGGCATGGGGATCCACTACCCTAGAGAACCATGAGCCCCAGGCTCAGAACACCTCACTCACCGCCTTACTCAACTTCCTATCTTCCACAGGCCTGTGTCTTGCACACTTTTGGTTCTCAAGAAATATGCTAACTTCGAAAGAGAAAGACACTTGCTA
This sequence comes from Stenella coeruleoalba, assembly GCF_951394435.1. Classification (NCBI taxonomy): domain Eukaryota; kingdom Metazoa; phylum Chordata; class Mammalia; order Artiodactyla; family Delphinidae; genus Stenella; species Stenella coeruleoalba. Next base: position 6,097,158 of record NC_137156.1, on the reverse strand, counting down.
TGGACTTTGAAAATTTTACAGTCCACGAGTCTATAAATATAGTTTACCAGAGAGCTTGTTTTTCTTTTTTATTATCATATTCTTGAAAACATAAAACCCAGGATAGGGATAACTGTAACTTGTGCTGTCTGCGACTTGACTTTGGAGAGCACAGTGGGAACAGACCCTTCTTTATTGGACTGCTTTCTCTGACATCAAGAGCACCGATGGCTCTGGAAGATCCAGATTTGTCTACATCAATTGTTATATGTTGTAGATATTTCGGGAGGTGTTAGAGTGGACGTTCACACTCTTTTTGAAAAGAAAAGATGCTTTCTCTAAAATTATAACATTCCACTTACTCTATACCATCCAGGACATATTGTATGTGTTCCATTATGTCTGGCAGTTGCTGAATGAAAGAAAAGTGTACTGTCAGTTCTGGGAAGAGTCTCCTTCCCTTCAGGAAGTAAGGCAAAAGAGGAGGGAATTAGGCCAATAGGAAGCATTCCTGGCACCTCTTGAGAGATCCTTGGGAGAAAGGTATCCTGGTCTGTCCACTTCGCAGGAAAAAGTATTTCAAGTCCAAGTCTTTTGGGGAACCCTTATGCAAGTGGTATTTCAGTATGTCAGTACTGGTGTCTGGTCTAGGGAATTTACTGTGAGTCCTAGAATAGATCTCAATGCAGGCCGAGCATTAGGAGCATCTAAAATCAGATTGAGAATTAGAAGACATTAGGTGAATATATGTAAAAATTTATCCAAGCTCCTGAAACAGAAGGAGTTTCTAAGGTAAAGAATAATGGAAAATACAGTGTAGAAGAAATTCAATTAATATATAAACATCAAACAACTAGATATTTTAAAAATAACTAGAACAGCAAAAGAAAAAAAAAGGATAAAAAAGATACCTCCTTCATTCATTTATCCATTCATTCAAAAGTACTTGCTGAGTATCCTTCACATGCCAAGCGCCATTCTGGATATTAGGGATATAGCAAATTAAGTGAGCCTCTGTCAGAGATATTTATTTCTAGTTGGCAAGACAGACAATTAAATAAATTAAAATATATGTAATTTTCAAAATGTCAGATAATAATAAGTGCTATGAAGTACTTTGGATAAGTGATCAGGGAAGAGCTCTCTAAGGCATCAGTTTCAACAGTGACCTTAATGAAATGAGTGAACAAGCTATTTAAAATCTAAGATTTTGCTCCAGGAAGAAGGGAAGTGCAAAGGCCCTGAGTAGGGAGGGAGGTTTGGTGAGTTTGAGGAACAGCAAGAAAATCAATGTGGCTAAAACTGAGTGAGCATGAAAAAGAATAAGTTCTAGGAGGCAACCAGTGGCCAGGTTATGTGGGCTTTGAAGGCCCTGGCAAGGACTTTGGTTTTTATTCTAATTGTGATGGGAAACCATGCAGGGTTTTAGACAAAGTAATGGTATAATCTATTTTTGAAAATATTACTCTGAATGATGCACAGTAAATGCATTGCAGGAGGGCAAGGGTGAAAACAGAGACTTGTTAGGTGGCAGCTTCACCAGAGCAAGAAAAGGGCTGCAGACAGCATCACGACAAAACTAGGTGATCAAGCATCTCCCACAAACTTCAAAATATACACATGCAAGGCCAAACCAGAGATGACAGAAGAGCCAAGCGTGATCAGCAGATGTGAGGAAGAAAACAGAGAGAAAAAAAATGTTTGTAAGAGCTAGAGAATCCAAAATTTGCTACATATTTACCACTAAAAGGAAAGGACCTGACATGGAGTGAAAGACTCAGCTGGTAGACGTGAGTGTGCTGTGCAGGCTCCAATTTGCATGTGAGTGCAAAATGACCAGAGGAAGGCCTGAGGATACAGAAAAATTCTAGGTTCTCAGGGCTATCAGAAATACCCAGCAAAGAACAAAACCCTGGACTGAGATAAAACTTCTTGGAATAAAAATAAATTTATTAGGTCAGAAACTAAGGGAGTAAAGAAGAAATGAAGATTCAGATACTACTGGTGGAGGAACCAGAGAGATATCAGAAAATACTGGAAAGGTGGCTATAAGGAGAGGCCATAGTTGTTACTACTCTGCACCAACATCAGGATACAAAAGAAAAGAGAGGGCGCTTGAGAACTCAAATACTAGAAAACCTAGCTTGACCCACTTCTACCCCCTGCACAGGAATCTCTTCTTTAAAGTACAGAAAACCCCAACTTGCTTCAATGTAAACAACAGAAAAGAACTGGGGGGCTTCCCTGGTGGTGCAGTGATTAAGAATCCACCTGTCAATGCAGGGGACACAGGTTCGAGCCCTGGTCTGGGAAGATCCCACATGCTTCAGAGCAACTAAGCCTGTGTACCACAACTACTGAGCCCACGCTCTAGAGCCGGTGAGCCACAACTACTGAGCCCACGTTCCACAACTATTGAAGCCCATGAACCTGGAGCCCATGCTCTGCAACAAGAGAAGCCACCACAATGAGAAGCCTGCACACTGCAACGAAGAGTAGCCCCCCACTCACTGCAACTAGAGAAAGCCCATGTGCAGCAATGAAGACCCAAGACAGCCAATAAATAAATAAATAAATAAATAAAAACTAAAAAGAAAAAAATTATAAAAAAGAAAAGAATTGGGACCACTCCCATTTAAATAAATAAATAATCAAATAAATAAATACATAAATAGCTTAAAAGAAATATATATATATACATACACACATATATATGTGTATATATATAAGGACTCAGCAGATAAATATGTCCATAAAGCAGAGTTTTCTTATTTTATACATTAGGTTACATATCCTTATATCAGTGTACCCGAATTTTGCAAAGCAAATAAAAGGGAATTAATTAAATGGCAAAAGCTATGAAAGAACAAAATAAATTACAATCAGGAAAACTCAGAAATGTGATAGCCAAATAACAGGAAGATGAGAATGTGAGCAGAAAGAGCATATAAAAGAATTAGAAATAGAGAAATAAGTTCAGAAATGAAGACTCAATAGACAGTACCACAAGAGTAAATAGACAGTACCAGAAGCAATACTAAGAAAACAGAAAAAAGAAGAAAGGAACTTAAGATAAAAAGAAATAAACATATTAAAAATAATTTGAGAGAGATAAACATAGAAGACAAATAAGATGTAACAGAAGTATAATTGGAATCTCTGATAAAGAAAATCGAAACAATGGAATGCATGAATACTAAAAACTATAATCCAAGAAAATTTTCTTATAATAAGAAACTTGAATCTACATATTGAAATGGTACCATATGTACCTAGAAATTGAATAGTCATATTTTAATACAAAATAAGATACTGGAATTTCCTATCAAATTAGAAAAGATTTAATTACGATAACCATATATGATACGATGTACACTATTTAACTTGAAATTTCTTACAATTTCTAGAAAACAATTTGTCTATATGAAACAAGAGCCATAAAAGTTAATACCTTTTGAATAAATAATTCCCTCCTCATCATCTATCCTAACAAAATAGTCACTATGTCTGTCACTGTGATAATAATGGCAAATCATGCTGTTTTGAAGATCTGTATTGGCAGTTACCTATATCTTTGATTAATTAAAATTGCAGTCAAATAAATCATTACATTGTAAAAAAAAATCATTACATTGTAAGTAATGATAGGAGAAGGGGAAAAGATAACGAAGTTTTGGCATAGAAAATGTTGAGAACGACCCACTTTGTGCAATTCTTTCAATGTATAAACAAGAAAATGAGATTTAAGGAAAATAAATAATTTGCCCAATATAACACAACTAGACTGTACAAGGCTTCAAATACTAGCTTAGTCTTCTGATTTTCAGGTCCATATTTTGTTCTACTGCAGCATACATAAAATTAAAGTCATTCATTTGATTTAAGACTAAATATCATAGTGTGGGAAATTAGAAAATCTTATTTCTTTATAAGATATAATCTTCACAGCCCTCATGTATAAATAATAGAACACGCTAATGTAAAATACAACTTAAAAAATAATAATAAGTCAGCCACCGTAGCAAAGAATATTATAATGCTATGGGTTCAGAAAAATCTACCTGTTGTGTTCCTGGGCTCACAGCTGCCTTATAGTTGGATGTGGTTGAATGACTGATTCCAAGCCAATGCAACGTAGTAGAAATGATCTGCACTCCTTCTAAGTTGGGCTACAAAAACCTCTCATAAAGTATGCTCTAAGAAGAAAGAAAATACTCTTAAAGCAGATAAGACAAAACTTTGTTTGCTTTTGAATCTTAGTATGACTACAGATAACGAAAGAGAAAAAAAATGAAAAAAACAAGAAACAACAAACCTATAAACAAGTCTCCACTCTCTTTTCCCCATCTGCTGGCTAGATGTCAGCGCTTTGAAAATTATATATTGAAAGCAGCAGAGCTTTGTTAGTTTGCGGGGCTAGAAGAATTTATAAAACAGAGCCCTCAGCTCCTTCTGACTATTGGATTTTACATGAGCAAGAAACAAACATCTTGTTGGGTTAAGCCATTTAGATTTCAAAGTTTTTCTGATAACGGTAATTAGCATTATCTTAAATGGAAATTTCTATCAGAGGTGGTAGTAACAAAAAATATATAATAATTGGCACTGCAGAAGAAAACTAAGAGACTAGTATCAGAGGCTGGAAATATGAATTCTCAAGTTAGCAGGGGCGAATTTTTCAGTAATAGTGATACCGATGATATCTTGGAAGGCAAGCCACTCACCTTCCTAGAAGTTGGCTCTAGCAAAGAGATTGGAAAACAGAATTATATTAGCATGCATCAGATGTCACTAGCTTTATTTGGCAACCTATCAGAAGAAATGACCACAGGAAAGAATTAGCCTCTGTACACATAAAAATGAAAGGGGATAAAGAAGCATCCAGAAATTTTAATCTTCAAAAAGTTGAGAACGCTTATGTCAAACATTAGAGAATATGTTTTTTTTAATTGAATAATTAAGGGTCTTAAGATACAAATATGTGACAAAGTTTACATATGTGACGAAGTTCAACCCACGGCTGATTGCTTTAAGATAAATATCATCGAGCTGAGAAAGAAAAAATGATGATGAGGAGGAAAATAAATACACCAGATTTAAGAATTATATCTAAGAAAGAATTGTAGGTGTGGCTACTGGCATATTGAACTGACTACAAGCAAAAAGATCAAAGTCTTACTAATTTTAAAGGAAATTGTATACCAAAACAACTATGAGCTAATGCTACAAATTTTGCCTGAGCATTAAAACAACTCTTCGGCCACCAAACTCAGACAGGCAGGAAGTAAGCAGCAAAAACTCTACAGCCCCCAACTCCCACTACAAATGTGGCCAAGTCAGATCACGAACAAGCAAGAACTCCCCAGAGGCAGAATCAGAGGCTGTGTTGACCAGTGGACGAGGAAGTTCCTCCCCAGGAGCAAAATCAAGTTCTAATCAAGGAACTTCCCTCACTGCCAGGACTTCGTAACGAATGTTCAACAGGATTTCATCATGGCCACAGACCAGTGACTACTGTGAATATTGCAATTTTCTGTTTTCTGAATAGGGTATTTATTAGTTATCCTGTCCCCATTCCACCATGCATGTTGGCTACAGTGGGGGAGACAGAAAACTTACAACTAATTCAGCCATCAAATAAATAGCTGGCAACCTTTGCACATTAAAAAATTAAAGCATGAATTCTTTTGCAAACATATATATACTGATTACTCTAAAATATATTTTATATTTAGCTTATTCTCCAACAAACATTCAACAGTTCCACTTTTTAATGCTTTGTCTAAATGATGTCTAATGTTAGGAATTTCTAACTCTTCAAATTCTACAATATTTTTACATTATCCTTAGTGTAAGGTTTTATAATCAAAGTCTTCATTATACTACTTTAGGCTGCCTTTCTTGTCTCTGCCTGTATCTTCTCTACATACCAGCAATACTTACCGAGGACTTCCTGCTGCTACCACTACTGAATTATCTTTATTTCCAGGCTCCATGTTATAGTATAAGAAAAAGGAGGCCTGTAGCTAAGGAAATAGCCCACTGTCTTAGTTTGGCCTCCCCCAGCAGCAGACCCTGAAACAAATATTTGAGTCTTCATAATTTATTTGGAAGGTGATCCCAGTAAGAGAATGGGGAAGTGAGATAGGGAAGGGAGTCAATAGAAGGTGCTGTTTCCAGCAAGTCGCCATTTGCCATTCCCGGGCCCTAGGAAACTGTAAGCCATCCTCCAGAAATGTGCACCTCACTGCTCTCCATCCATGGATGAGGGAAATCCTCTGGGACTAGGATTGAGGACTGCTCCTTGTAGGCGGTATTTCCCCATTTCTCAGGCTGCTGCATGTCCAGGCAGTGCAGACTCCACTGGCCAGAGAAAGCCTTCAGGCAAAGGGAACCAGTTCCCAGCAGTTGGTAGTCAAACTGGACTATACAGAACTGGTGAGGACCGAGGTGACGGTAACCTCATCTATACTAAGGAAAAAGTTGTTTTGTTCTGAGTTGTTTTGGAAGCTGGATACTGAGTCTATTCTGGATATAAAGCATGACACTTGTTTGCTAATATTTTGATAGTGAGAAACAACTCTTTCTTTCATCTGAATCCTTAAAGGCAAAGATAGGTGGGAATAAATCCTATGTAAATTAACCAATAATATTTCCCAAATAACACCAGCAATGCTGATGGAAAAGTAGTCTCAGATATTTTAAGCTTAGCTGTTTCTATGTGTTCTTCCCCTAACAAATTCCGCAGTGAGTCAAGCAAATGTTGAACATTTAGCCTAAGTGAGAAGACTGTGGGATTTTAAGCCACCAAATTTGAGGAGTTTTTGGTCCCTGCAGCATAATGTTAACAGATATTTTATTCTCCCCCTGCCCCAGATACACCGTCCTCCCTCCTCGGCTGCAGGAAGCCTGCTTGTAGAGTACATCAATTAGCTCTCGTGCCGTCTGGCTTCTGCTTTAACCATTAGAGAGACCTGGCAGGAGATTAGAGGGAGGAACGAGAGTGGGAAGAGTGTATTTATTATCCCCTCACTTGCTCTCTGTGGGGTTACTTTAGACTGCCAGTTTCCCCCATGAAGATGAAGACTCTTCTCAAGACTCTTTCTCCTTCCAGGTATTTCACCCCTTCAGGCGTAGAGGTGAAATGGGCCTTGTGTTGCTAGTCTCGGGATAACTCTCCTTGATGATTCCCCTATATCCCACCCACATCTTTGTAATTAGTCCCTTTTTTCAGTACCCCTTGCAATATTCTATTGAAATAAGCCATCCGTTTCCTGCTGGGACACTGACAGACATTATTTTCTCCTACACTGTCTGGTTTCGTTTTTCTATCGATAAAACGTCACATTGTTAACGTAGCATTCTTCCTGAACCACTGCGGTTTCCACCACATTTAGCCTTGCCAACATCAAGGAAGAGGCTGGGAGATCTAAATTCCACTATCATCTCATTATTTACACAATAAAACGCTTTCCCGGACAATAGTGCCTTTATGTCTGAGAAGCAATAGTCCATCCAAATGACAGATCTGCTCCACTTGCAACTTGGCACTTGCTCCACTGCCAAGCCCAGCCTAGTTTAAATGCAATTCTGATTCTTTAGTGCCTTAGGGAAGTTTCCTGAAGCAAGATCTGTGATATTATTCCTTCTTCTTCACATTACCTCCCTCAACTCTACCCAAGGTTGAGCTTTTTTTAGTTTAATGTGTTGAAAGAACATCTCCATAAAAAGAATATTTTTTGAGAACTGATTAGTAATTCCAAATACTGGGTCTTGGTAAGAGATGAGGACTGACTGCTCCTAGTATGTTAATAAATTCATTCGGTTAAGGTACGAGGTAAACAGATTACTCACTGACTTCGAACCAGGGAAAATTTGTTTAATCCTGCACTAATTGTTCAATGATATCACTGAAGGAAAATTATGAAAGGATCTCAAATATATACATTAAAATTTCAAGAAGGGGCAGAAACTAGTATAAATTCCAGATTATCATCTATGGAATGTGTTCAAAAGCACTATGTAACAAGCCTATATTTAAAATTATTATAAATGAAAGTAATTTTGCCACTATAGGTAATTTATGTTTTATATAAATTTGACTTACCAGATCATCTTATAGAATGCCAGTCCAAGTTTCTTAGAGACAAATACACTTTTCCTCCCTCTGGAAATTATTGTTTTGTTTTTCCCTCCTGGGCATTGCTTTCTCATCCTTGAATTCTAATATTTATGCAGTGTGCATAATTTAAAATCCTTTTCACATAGAGTGGTAGTTCTTAACCATGTAACAGTCCTTTGAGAATCTGATGACAATAATATAAACACTCTTCCTGGAGTTTATACATGTAGTATATGTACATGGGTCTATACATATACTACTGCATTCAATTTTAGAGGGTTCATTGATATCCTAAAATCTATCCAAGGGTGAGTAACTCCTATAATAATAGTTTAATTCTCATAACACCTATATGAGATAGGAATTGTTATTCCTATTTTTTCAATTGAGGAAATTAAGCCACAAAGTCATTCAACCAAGTCAGGCAGCAGGATTTGGTGTTAAACTCAGGCCTTTTGACACTATGCCCAATTCTTTTGCCTCTGTCCCATGACTGCCTCCTACTTTTGTTACTGTGAATCATCACCTATATTCCACTATAAAATATTTTAGGTAATTAAGGTACAGTAAATTTTTTCTATAAGAGTCTCAGGATTCCTAAATTTTTCCACTACGTTTTTAGATTCAGTTGAATCTCTGTACTATAAAATCCATTCACTCAGAAGAATTTCCAGTTTATCCCATAGTGAATTACAAAATTAAAAGCAAATATCTATGTCCAAAACATAGATGAGATTCATTATTTAAACATCTTTTCCTTTCCTCTGTTTTCATCTCAGCATCCATGGCCATTCCACCACCTTGGACTCTGGACCCACTGCTTTGACCTGTTGATACCCAAGTCTTGGTGTAGGGAAGAGGATGACAAGGACTCCTGACTACTCATAAGAAGATCTGGTTCTAATCCATTTTGCCACTTAGCACATAAACTACCTTAAGCAAATCACTTGCACTCTCTGAGTAACAATTTCCTCATCTGAAAATGAGGGTGGTATGGTCCTCATATATGTTGTAGGGTTACAGAAAGCACCCAACAAAATAATACTGCCTGAAAAGGTGTTTCAGAAATTTTTAAAGCATCACAAACATTTAAGGTACTGTGATTAGAGTCAGCAAAGGCACCTCCATCAGCAAAACCAGCATTAACTTTTTTAAAAGTAAGAACATTGAGATTATACGTTCACAAAATTACTCACTGCAAATGTCCAGCCATTACTATTATCTCCCACATGTTTGGCGCTGCTTTATTACATGATGGTGACCACATTGAGATGACTCATCTGGTCAGTTTTGCAAAAGAGCTGATGTCCTGGTTCCTCCATTGAACACAAGCCAACAGATGAGTCACTCAATAAACTCAGTGGCTTTGCATGTTGCAGTTATCTATCTACTGAAACTGGATGATAGATTTACTGTCTGGTATTAAATTACCACTTCGTTATAAAGAATACCAACCTAATGGTCTTTAAAAAAAAATAACCTTTAGTAACCACTTTAAATAAAGAAGGGTCGATTGTTTATAAACAGTATATATGGTATTTTTAAAATATTGTTGTGTAATTGGTGTGGTAGATTTTTCATGATTGTTTTTAATGCAGTAGGGCTTATTTTTACCAACTTTCCTGCATTCTGATGGTTGAGTGAATAGTAGTGCAGTATATCTTTCAACATGCGGATCAAGCCCTTCAGAAAGTGAAGCCAATAGAATTATACCATTTGAGTACAAAACGTGCAAGGCAAATATAAACTGTTAGTAAAAACCAAATGGAGACAGGGAAGACCCTTAAACAACTGTTCTCCAGGATTATAAAATCCAGCTGGGGAAATTGGCTCAGAAAAAACTTACAAAATCATAAAATTCCTGGTACTTTATGGATCTTTTTAAAGGAGAAATTAAGCTCAAAAGCAATTGCTCAAAAAGGCCAGTTTTATGGTGGTTTGTCACCTAACCTATGACTCTAAAACAAACAATCACTGAAGTCATTTCAGTGACCTTTTTAAACATTTCAGGATCAGGTTCTCTTATGATGCAAAGCTGTAGCTATTAAAATGTCTAGGAATAAAACTGAGGATATAAATATCAGGCCTCAAACATGGACATACCAAAAAGTGTTACTTTATCTTTTCTTTAACAATTAATTTCTATCTTGGGCTCCCATCCAGTTCAGTGGTCAAATTCAGGGTTAACAGGTCACTGCATTGTTTTTCAGTCTATGACCAGCCTGAAGGGTTTCTCTATTGACTCATTATCCCAGAGCTGGCATCTTAGTTTCAGGAGGTCTACGTAGTGCCACAGCATCAGCAGAGATGTGAGGATGTCTGGCTCTCAACCATCATTTTCTCTTGCCATGATTAGATGATAAGACATTGACATTTCAAGTTGTTTCTGGCCAGGGGTATCTAATCACATTGCAATATACCCATTCCCACTGGGTCTTAGAAAACTAAGTTACTTTGTATCCTCAAAGTCTCTGCTAAGAGGCTTCTTCAGGTCCACAGCTGGCACCTATGTGCCCCTCTTAAGAGGGAGTAGAGGGGAAGAATATTATATAGAATGTAATATGTTGGTATATAGAGTCTAGCAAGAATGTCTACCCTAAAGATTCTCGCAATCCAAAGAGAGCATTAATGCAATATTTCTCTATGTTTTGCTTTACCCGTTTGAGTATGGGCTTTGGATTCAAATGGTCTGGGTCAAACCCAAGCTCCACCACTCGAAAAAGTTTTTCCTTTTACCTTGGATACCTCATCTATACAACCAATCGAACAGTGTCTTCCTCATAGGGTTTTTGCAAAGATTAAAGGAGGCAATAGATGTAAAAACAATCAGAACACTGTCTGATGCGTAATAATCTCTAAACAAATGATACCCATTATAGTCATTATTATAGCTCCTCCTCTCCATTCCCTCCTCCAACTTCTGCTCATAGAAGTGCGTCGATATGTATGCCTCCAGGCAAAAGGTAGCAGGGCTAACATTGAGCTAAATAAGAATGGAACACCAGGCTGGTCAGCAGAAGACATTTATATAAGATCTCACCTGTTGTTCTCAACCCTGTCATTTTTGCCTATGAGCGTGTAGCATTCCTTATTGCGCTGAAAAAATTTCCCCAAGTGCCTAGAAGATATTCTTTTAATGTGGACATGTGAGGCTAAGATTTGGATCCAGCCATTAATACCTATTTAATTTCATAACCACAAGCCAGTGTTGCATATTTTAAATAAGAGAGGAGATCAGTATGCATTCTGTCAGCTTTCATCTGTTTCCTTTCCTGAAAGTATCCAATTTTAAATCCAAAGAACTAGTTCTTCCAAAATATTAGAGTGAAAAAAGAGCTCCAAAGATTAAATCAATCCAGAATCACCTCATGGGTAAACAGCCCAGTAAGTTAATTACAGGATTCTTTGTTGCTCTTTTTTTTATTGTGGGTAAGAGTTCTTGATGCAATATTTTTGGTTAATTGAAGATTTTCTTTAAAACTATGCAAGACAGCCAGCAAATAGTGCATTTATGTATGTAATAGAAGTGGTTGTAATATATCATTAAGGCACTCCAGGGCATGTTTTATTGGTTCATTAATACCGTACATGCCTTAGGTGTATTCAACCACTCGGGGCCTATATTAATGGACCAATAAAATGTACCCGGGAGTGCCTTAATGCTATCCTAATATGGCTAAGTTTAAATTAATTTTTTCAGGCTTATCTTTTTAAAAATCATTTTTTCCTACTTGGGAAGATAGATTCCTTTATAGGGGGAAAACGTTCACAGTGACGGAATAAGAAGAAGCAGGATAATAAAACTCTTTTGTTTCATCCATTTCCTAAAATGTTTCATCCTTTCAGATGGTGCAATTTCTAATCTTCTGCATTCTACTTCCAGTGTTTTCCCATATTTTCCATGGAAATCAATCATCTTGTGACTAGGAGCAGAAAAATAAGAACTATTTATTTTTGGAAATAACAGGTCAATGTACCAGCAAATGTCCTATCTACCTATAAATCCCCTATCATCTTTCAGTATTTCACCTGGTCAAAACAAATGTTTACCTTGCTTTAAGGACAACCTCTTCCATCTACCTCTTGTCACCTGTGTAATCAAGGACACACACTTCCCCTCAAAAGGAAGATGTTCCTCCAAATCATATAATTATACTTCTCTCTCAGCTTTTCAGAAGTTCTTTCTTTTTTTTTTTTTTTTTTTTTTGCGGTACGCGGGCCTGTCACTGTTGTGGCCTCTCCCGTTGCGGAGCACAGGCTCCGGACGCGCAGGCCCAGCCGCCATGGCTCACGGACCCAGCCGCTCCGCGGCGTGTGGGATCTTTCCAGACCAGGGGCACAAGCCCGTGTACCCTGCATCGGCAGGCGGACTCTCAACCACTGCGCCACCAGGGAAGCCCTAGACATTATTTAATATGTACTGAAGACTAAAAAATTCGTGTTACTTTATCACAATATTTGCTTTATTGCAATAGTCTGGAAGGGAACCCACAGCATCTCTGAGGTATGCCTGTATATGCTTGTATAATAATACAAGATAGACTGTAAGTGCCACATGAGTTTTAATTCCATTTTGAACGTAACGGAAGAAAGCTCTGTGAACAAAACTGATCAACCAGGTCGTAAGATCTACACTGAGACTCTCTGGTTAGTGAAGAAGGAAGTAAGTGTTGAAGCTGACCACGACGAATTGAGAAGGGAGCAGTAGAAGCACTCCATGTTGGAGGATGGAACAAAGGAAAATGTAACTCTACCCATGAGCTTTGATGAACAATGTTTAGGTGAGAGGGCCGTGGGAGGGCGTTCAGCGGGAGATGCAATTGGGTGGGACTGTGGAGAACACCTTTCAGGTGATAGAAAACCAATACAGGAATTTTGATCAAGGAAGTGAAATAAAAGCAGTATTTTAAAAATATTTCAGTTACTGTGATGTCTGTGAACTGGAGTAGAGAGAGATGGTATCCAAGAGATCAGTTGAGAGAATACCATCATATTCCATGTTTGAATCATAGGGACCTGAATAAGAGGAGGCAAAAGGAAAACAGAAGAACAATTTTGAAGAAAAATCCAACAAAAATTGATAAATATTTTATTGTAGTAGGCAAGAAAGAGTAAAAAATAATAATAATAACCAAAAGGCTGAAGAAATGGGAGGATTAGAGAACTATTTGCTCAATTTGCTTAGTATAGAAATAACTCTCCAAGGTGTCATCTCTGAGCCTCACATGTTCCTGAGTAAGAATAAAACACGTTGAGGCAGCAAGAAGCCATGAGCATTATTAGAAACTACAGTTAAAAAGCACACACCCCAGAAAAGGTGGGTCCATTGAGTGCATTAATTTTACGTCAGAAGAAAAATACACTTTCTCAATTATCATAGCACAAAGATTGGGCAAACTTTGAAAGCTTCATTGAAATGTTTCTCAGTGTCGGATATGTCCTTCATTTTGGCAAAACGGTTCCCCTCATCTGAGCTCTGTTTGCTCCTTTCCACTTACCTAAAACTATTTACTCTTCAAGGCCTATTTTCTCCAAGAAACGTTCCCTAACTATTCAAACACACACTGAGCACCCTCTCCCTCCTTAAAATCCTAGAGCCCTTGCTGAATTAGCCACTAAATTTAGTACTTACCTATGTCAGCAGCACACAAGTCCATGTGCTTATAAGTAAAAGGGACAATGTGAGATACATCCACTCACATTTCACAACATTTACCATATCTAAATCTCAGTTATCCAAAAAGAGAAATTCTAAACGCATTTAGAAAAATAGCTACATCGTTGCAATGAGTATACCCACTCTCAGGGTGATTACATTGTAAAATACTGTATCCCATTGATTAATTCAAATAAAATATTAATTCATTACTTCAAAGTTATACCTCATTATAACTAACAATTGTAAGCGTCATGAACATAAAAGGGTGTCTTTCATTAATTTTTTTTTGGCCAAAATTGTGCAAAAGGAAATTACCATAAATATCTGATGATTTACTGGGAAATTTAAACAAGTACTTGAACAGTTCAAGAAAATATACACTTTGTTCAAATATTTGCCCCAACGCAAAGATGATATGACCAGGGCTGTCCCAGCAATGGCTTCCAGGGGCATGCCTTCCAAACAGCCATAGTGAGGTGAGATGGGGTGTGAAGGGTGACAAAGGCCTGCCCATCTAAGGCTGCACAGGATAAGAAAACCCAGAACATCAAGAGAAGCCAAAATCATTAAGAAGAGCAATGAGTAAAAGCTAGAGAGAACAAAATTTGAATGCGGGCGCCAAAGAGCCAGAGGCAGATCAAGGCTGGGGTACTTTGCCAAGAGCCAGAGCTGGAATTAGAGAGAAACCCAGTGATAGTCTATCAGTCCTCATGCTGCAAATTTCAAGCAATTCTTAAAAATAGCTCGGAGCATCTGAGGTTAGACTTAATCATGCTGAGTAAAAAGATATTTTTCTAATTTTTCTTGGTACTTTTTAATCTCCTTTTGCATTTATTTCTCTCATGCTTTGTAATTTTAGACACAGCCTCAAAGAGGGTTAAGTGTTAATTTCAATAATTTGCCCCAAATTCAAATTAATAGAGTTTCTATAAATACATGTCTTCAGTGTATAAGTTAAATTTTTTACTACCTGTACAAATGTTAAAAATTACATATCACCTACAAATTTTGAAGCTGACAACATATTTTAGTGATCATCACACAATAATATCACAGGGGAACATGTCATTCTTAACTAAAAACAATTAGATAAGAAGACAGGAATTTTACAGATTTCCAGGCATATAGCTCAAACTTAATTATCCAATAAGAACTTTCAAGAAGATTTTAGTCTTGCAAATAACTATTCAAATCTATATCATAGAAACTGAAAATTTCCCCCAGTTATCTGTATAACTTAGGTTCAGAAAGTCTATTTCCCACAGATGGCCTTTTACACTACCCTGAAAATAACTGTTCCAACCTTTCCGGGAGGCAATTTGGCAATTCATATTATTAAAAGCTTGCAAATGCCCTTTCCCTTTGACAGAGCAGTCCTGCTGTGCTGTTTGTGAATTTTTCCTAAAGAAACAGTCATGAATGTGTGCAGCTATCTATCTACAACAACGCTTATCACATCCGTGTTAATAATAGCTGAAAACAATTTAAAAAAATGCAGAAGTACAAAATAGGAGTGTAGCTAAGTAAACTATGAAAAATCCATATAATGAAACTAATTAGCAATAATAAAAAATACATTGTGGAAGAACATTTAATATAGAGCGATAGATTATAAAGTGAGAAAAGCAGTTGTAATGTCTGATCCTCTAAAAAACATTGAAAGAGCAAGAGAGACTCAGTTGATTCAAAAATATTAATATTCTTTATCTCTGCTTGTTCTCAGAATATAGTCCGAGTTCCTTAATATGACATAAAAGGTCCTATGTGATCTGGTTCCCACGGGCACTTCCAACTTCCTCTCTGCCACTTCCCTTTTCATTCACCACCCTCCATTCATTGGGCCTGTTCTGGGAACATGTTGATGGCCTTCCAGACTCAGCACCAGGGTATCTGCAGTTCCTTCCATCTAAAACCGCTGCCCCCCACGCCCCCATTCACCATTCCCA
This sequence comes from Stenella coeruleoalba, assembly GCF_951394435.1. Lineage (NCBI taxonomy): Eukaryota > Metazoa > Chordata > Mammalia > Artiodactyla > Delphinidae > Stenella > Stenella coeruleoalba. The sequence goes on along the minus strand of NC_137156.1, from coordinate 6,081,452 downwards.
CTCCCTTACCTTGGGTCTCCTTCAGACCTCAGATTAGAACACATTCCCCCAGCACTCCACCCCTCCCCCTAGTCTGGAATAGGTTACCCTTTTATGCATCCTCAGAGGACCCTGGACTCTTGTTTTCATAGCATCTATGTCCATTGTCACTATCTGCATAATATGTTATCCCTAATAGACCACAAACTCCATAAAGGCACAAAATATTGTGCATATCAGGCACCAATAAATTGTTACTAAATGGATGACAAATGGATGGGACTATGGTCATTATTTACTTTCTTTTCTATCATCTTAAGTGTCTACAGCATGCATGTATAACTTCTGTGATAGAAAACAAAAAGTTTAGTTATAAAAATGTCTATTTAAATATCATCAGGGTTGGGAATGTAGTGGAATTCTTCAGGTTATAGTAACACTCCATTTCACTTGCTAGTAAAACTAGATCGTGACTTCAACATCATGATTTAATATCTCTGTTACATATTTTAAACTTGACTTTCACTTCGTTTTTTCACTGTCATCATTAGAAACCCCTCAAAGTAAGAATATATATACCAAGCAGGAAGTCTCTCTATGGATGGTGAAAGGAATTTTGCCTTAAGTTAAGAAGCTACTTCTCAGATAATAAGTACTAAGCTAGGAATTTTGTGGGTCAGATAAAAAAGAAGAGATACCTCTTAAATTGTGGAATGGTTCAATGGTATGTGTGAACTGATAATATCTTTCCCTCCTCCTTTCTTTCAGCCTTGACCTATGTAACAAAGAATTTGGTTTCCGCAATTCAGCCAACTTGAAAATGAATTGCCCGTCTGGTACATGATCCAGTCTTAGCTCATGATTCTTTTTTGATGAGAACAGATCCTTATGTTCGGACTTGTTTTAGTTTAGAGTGTTTTTCCCTTGAGTTGCTTCTCTGTTTTCAAGCACATAAAATGTATTTGAACACTTAACAACACAAGAAGTATAATCAAGGGCGACAAAATGTTCCAGCTAAGTTTCTCTTTTGAAGTGATAACCCAGCATTGCTACACAGAGCTGACTGCATGGTAGCCTAATGGTATATTATAGAAACCCTTTCAACATTAAACAGGAAAGTAAACCTGCCAAATTTACTTTAAAATATGAAATTAATTTCCTTCCACAGTCTCGTTGCCAAAATAATTGCATTCAACGTTGAAGGTTTGTAAGTTGAATCTCTTTCCCAAAATTGGAAGTTAAATGCTATGTTCCTAATTAAGCCTCAAGTTAGTATTTCTACATGAGAAAAAAAGAACAAATACAGTACTTCCTCTTCAAGTGATCTGAATTGTTCAAAATGTGTGAAAGGTTCTTGACAGTATTTTAAGTTTATTATTATTAACCTGGCAGAAAACACTGTTTCATAATCGAGTACGATTTTAATAAAATCAAATATGACTGAATTATTATAAGTGCCTCATTTCGACTTCCTTTTAATCTACCCAAATTCAGTGTTTCTGGTGGAACCACTTGAGTTCACATTAGATTTATCTCACACTATAAAAGCACAATTCATTAAACAGACTAGTCTATTTAAACTAAGGCAATTTTATCTCAGTCAATTCAATTATTTAACACTGCTTTTTTAACTCACTACTTAAAGCTTTCTTTTGACAAGTATTCCTTTAAATAAATGAGTTGTAATTTAAAGAATGAAAAAAGATCAAGTCCCCTTACAATATAGGCAATTAGCCTATAGGGGAATGTTTTTCTGATACAAAAGTAAGTTTTATTTGAAAGTTAGACTGAATCTCAAGTACAGAAGCCATCGAGGTTATTTTTCAGCAGAAATAAACATAATGGAACTTTCTATGTGCAATTTACTTTACTTTCTTGCATTGCTTGTATTTTCATTTAAGAAAGTAACTTTTTGGTCAAGCTTACATAATTAAAGAATCAGAGTGATCAGCTGAATAATGTATTCCAAAGAAAATATAATCTGAAATAGGTAGAATCAACTTTCTCATCCCACTAAAGGATAACCTGGCTGGTGAGTTTGTAAAGCTAATAAATAGTGAAATGAAAAGTCTGATAACTGCCTAGCCAAGTACTAACAAAAGCAAGTTAAGTTGGTGTGGTGAGTTCTTTTCAAAAGTTTCCCCACAAGATTTTTTGTTTAAAAATTTTATGAGACTTGAATTTCATTTAGGATTTTGGACTTCAACTACAGATTAAATGAGCTAAATAAGGAATGTTCCCATCACTGAAGGAAAAGGAAGTTAGATGTATTTAGGGCATGGTGTGTTCATCAAACAGTGTTTTCATAAAGGCAATATCATTAATTTTTCATGTGGGTTGTCCTACAAAAATAACATGAAAAGATTCAAATGAACATGGCATACATTGTCTGTCATTGTCCAAGAGGATTACTTTGATTTTGATATGTGATTTATGGAATGAATCTCATGACTTTTAGTTGGATTTCAAGTAGCGTTGTTCCTAAATGGAAATACTGAAAACAGATTCTTGTTACTGACATATTTTAGATAAAGAGAATTTTTGGTACTTAGCCTTTCAAATTGTTTTTTTACTTCTCCTTTCTTTTTCTATTGAGAAATAGCTTTGGATGACTTTCATTTCTGCTATAACCACTCACCATATTTTAAAAAACAACCCATTGGATCAAATGACTTCTTCTAGTATAGATTAGTGAATTAATAACTTTTATCAAAAATAATTGAATAATTATCCAGGATGAAATTCTTCATTATAATGGAGTCACCTAGACATTAAATGCTGCATGCTGAGATTAAATGCTGATACCAAAATCATTCATCTACTACATGAAAAATAGTACTAAATTTTAGTGATAGCTATGAACTTACTTTGCACCTTCTATATCCAAAAAAGAAAAAAAATAGGCAATTTTCAACAAAGTATTACAATATTTTCATAGCATATGTGTCAAATTTATTGTCACAGGTCATCTAAGAGCCAAGTTGGATATTATCCTGAATGCCTCATTTGGATGTAAATTCATGTGGACTAATTACCTAATTTAGGAGTACACGGCTAAGCCAAGATATACCTGGAGGGAAATGAAAGAAAAGTATAGACAACAATTTCACAACAAAGTGCAGTTATAATGTGTGTGTGTTTATCTTAAAAGACCTATTTCATGCCTGCCTTTCACTTTCCCCAGTATAGTGGCCCAGCCATGTCAATCTCTACCCTAAACATGTACTTTGGCCCTTGCAAGCATCACACTGACACACGGCGGCCAAGACGGAGGACACCAAAATAAGTGGTGGGACACTTATGGCTGACAAAGCCGGCTCCAGTGGATGGAAGTGCCGGAGTCAGCAGTCCTGAAATGTACCTCCCCTGAGAGCACCTACCCTCTCCCTTCCAGTTTACCATGGAGAATAAGGACATACCTCTTTGAGCAACTTCCATTCCTATACCATCATTTCATGCTGCCAGTTGGTAAGGTTTCCTTTTGTAATGTTTCATGCATTTCATACATGAGATTTGTGGTTATAATCACCATCTACTTAATGTTGGACTATATGTCTTTCATCAGTTCACACTAAGCATTGGGGGTCTTAGAATGAAAGAGGTCAGGTCCAGACTAAGGGTATGTAGGCAGACAAAAAAGACATCTGTGCATCCAGACAAGATACATTTGCCAGCATTCGGTTTTGTTTACCTTCCATTGTCAAGAAGGGACAGGAGGACCAGAAATTCCCATTCTCAAGAACTTCTGGGACTTCCCACTGGGTCCAGTGGGTAAGACTCCACGCTCCCAATGCAGGGGGCCGGGGTTTGATCCCTGGTCGGGGAACTAGATCCCGCATACATGCCACAACTAAGAGCCCGCATGCCGCAATTAAAAGATCCTGTGTGCTGCAACTGAGACCTGGCGCAGCCAAAATAAATAAATAAAATACTTTTTTAAAAAAGATCTTTTCCTGCCTCGTGGGTTTTATTTTCCTTATCATTTTTCTGTCTTCATATTTTCCTTATCGTTTTCTGTACTTCTAAAATTCATCAAGAGAAAAAATAAGATATAAAAGTAGTGTGTTTGATGGATTCAATCTACAAAAAATATAAACCCCTCATAATCTAAAAATAAAAAATAGAAACTACCATATGTAATAAAATTTCCCTTAATATGTGAATCTCACCTTTTCCTCATAACTGTTTGTCTTTCCTTTTCTTTCTTTCACTGAAGGAAGACTTCCATAGCCATAAATTAAAATTGCTACTAGAATTTTTAAAGATTTTAGATAGTATATGGAATAGGAATGACTAAGTTGATAGATAATTCTTTAAAAACAGGTCTTTGGTCAAATCACGTTGAAAGTAACACACAAACCATCTAATCCTGGAGAGGCAGAGCACATTTTTTGCATACAAGAGGTACTGAGAAATCCCTCAGGAAAAAAAAAAAAAAAAAACAAAAACTACTAACTTCAATTATCTCCATTTTTCCCAAGCTTTTTTTTTTTTTACCACAGAATCATTTTTATCATAGCATACTGGCTAACATTGTACAGAATGAGTATCCAGGACTATGCAATTTAGGAAAGCTATAAAATGTCACATTTTATAGACAAGGAAACTGAGACACAAGAGGTCTTAACTGCCGCACCCTGACCACCCAGCCATTCATTAGGAAGACTCCCACTGAAACCCCAGGGCTCCTGATTCCCAGTCAAGTGGTCTTTTTCCTCACTAGAAAACATGTACAATTTTACCAAAAATAGATGCAGTTGCTTCTTCTAATATTGTTAGATATAAACTGTCAACTGTAACTGTAAACTATTTAATACCAAAACATAACCAATACCAATTGAAAGTTAAGGACTGTTAAGACCTTTGAGCCACAGCACTGGACAACAAACATCTTTTTAAAAGGTTTTTTGAACATATTTCATATTTAAAATATTACAGAAATGAATATCTTAATTATAAATTTAATACTACATATGTAAATTTGAATTTATGAGTGAATTCTCAATAGTGTATCTTATTAAACACTGTAGAACTGTTTTAAAATATCTTTAAATGCCTACTAGTTGTCTAATATAGAGTATATGCGTTGTATCATAGCAAAAGCAGTTTGAATAATTCTACCTGACTCAGAATGATCTCAGACTGATGTAGTTAATGTAATTTACACCTTATAAACAGGATGGTAAGTTCATGTTAGGGGCTTGGTCTTTGTTCAGATTTGTATTTCAGAAGTTAAAGGAAAGCTCAAAGATGGGGGTTCTAACAAAAAAGGATAAGTATGCACAGTGCAAACCCAAGAAAATGTTCCCATTTAGACTAGAAATAGCCCTGCCATTGATATAAATGAGGATGCTCTCCTTTCCAAGGAGAAATGTCCTGTTATTCATTCATTCAATGAGCATGCATTGAGCACCCATAGTGGCAAGTCACCATGGCAGCCACTAGGAATAGAAATGAGGAGAGAGACACAGTTGACGTTCGTGGGAAGCTTAAGTTCTCTGTAGGGAGGCAGAAAGGAGAGAGTTGCACATTACAGTTACGATAGGTCCTACAAGGTGGTGCAGGTTGGTTGGAATAGGGCATAGGTGAGGGCATAACTGTGAGCTCAGACCTAGACCAGGAGGTAGGGGAAGCCTTCTCAGAGAAGTTACATTTGATATGGATCCTAAGGCTGATAGGAGCTTGCCAGAAGAAAAAGGGGAAGGGCGTTCAATGTAGTTGCTGGATCCTTTGCAGGAGAGCTGGCTGAAGAAGAGAGAGCTAGGACACTTTGCTCCAAAAAGGCTGCTAGAGAAGGCAGGACCCTGATCATGAAGGACCAGTTTTAAAGAACAGATTAAAAAGTCACAGTCCTGGAAATGAATTATACCTGGGCAAAAGGCCAATTTAATGGGTCCATAGTTCTGCCGATAAAATTAAGATTGGAGGGTTCAAGGGTGAGAGTGGCAGGAAGGCAAATGAGCTGCTTACAGCTCTTTAGAAAAACAATGTTTTCTGTGAGGCTTCCAAGATTCTGGCCTCTGTAGTGGGTATCTTTGGTTTCTCAGCCTCTGTAGTCTGAATTTATATCTTCCCAGGTCTCATCATTCTTTTCATGCTTCCTGCCTACTGTTGGGGGTTAACCAACCAAGCCTACAGGGATGTACCCCACCTAGTTCTGTCCATGTGAACGTACTTGGGATGGTGGAAGATGCATATCTATTTCCAATCCTCACACACTGAAAACAGGTGAGCTTTCATTCTGCCTTTGAACTCAACTACTTCAAGATATTCAATTAAATAAATACCAAATCAGCTCCATTTCAAAACTCCTTATGGAAATACCCTCAAATTCCTGGATGTTATTAAGATTAGAAGGAGAATGAAGGTTGTTTTGGTCAACAAAATGATAGGCTCTCACTACCTTCTAAAGCACTAAGTATCTTTTTTCTCTCTCTTATAAAATACAGATAGGGATATGATTCCTAAACCACTTCAGTTTTCAAGATTTAGGCAAGCTTTATCATTTTCAATTAAAAATGTCTGGGAAATTATATCCCAGTTTCTAACCTAGAATATCAGTTTTTTATTCTGTGAAAAGGTATTAGACAATTAATTATCTATTTAGCTCTCAGGCTTTTAACAAATAAGGATATTGTAATTTTTGCAATTATAGGAAGCTCATCATTACTACATTCATCCCAATAAAAGACTTTAATCTTGAAACAGAGGCTGTTCTTTATAGAAGTTTTCAGTTTTCAGCTTTCTGAGATTCTTTGAGAAGTCTGTCAAGAAATCAAGTAGTATACTTTTTATAAGTCAGCTTCAATAGGGCGCCACGTATCGTAGTTCTAAGGGAAATCACATCCAGGCTGTTTCATTAACTGGTAGGTGAATTCAGTAGGTGTGAGTTCCCAGCAGATGCTATGCATAAGTACAGTTGCTGATCAGCATTTCAAATAAACGACCCATGGATGATATTTGGGAGTTATGAAGAGGAGAGGATGTTTTTATTTGCTTGTTGTTAATTTGAGGATTTTCACAGGTACAGAAAGCATAGAAAATCCAGTGTCTACTGGGTGGTCCCATAGGCAGTATGCCCTATTGTGCCCTGGCATATAGAGGTCCCTCCAAGGAAACTATTACACAAAGTGCCTTTTTAAATTTTACATATAACTGATAAAATGCAACTGCAGGCAGCCTTAAATAGTTATTCTTCCAAAGGTTTGTTTTTAGAATCCAAAAAGCATATTTCCAGAAAAGAAACAGTACTGTATTTGCCACTGTTAGGTTACCATGTTAGGTTTATTTAGCTCACAGTACAAATAAATCTCATATTTCCTGTGTGTTGGAGTTTTCATGAAGATTGTGTAAGTTAATAGAAAGCACAGAGTAAGGTTTTGAGTATGGTATAATTGTCATTCCTTTCTATAGAATCTACGGGCTCAACAGATGTTTGTTTCATTTCCTTATTCCTTGTTATTTAATAGGTGATTTGCATTCAGTGTTCTGGTAGCATATGTAGGATGTGGGGGATATTAACCAAGGAGAAAGGAGGAAAACTGAGCGAATTCCTCAATATCTCAATGCTCCCTCTATAGACACATTATTCTCTCTCCTGCTGGTCAAATGTCACAGCAGCAACCATTCCAGGCCTGCCTTAATCTCCAATTTTCCAACCTCTCCCCTCAATCAACCCCAGCATTGCTGATCCCAGCTAGGTATCTGAAATGAAGTCATACTGACAGATGAATGTAGTTTTAAGGAAGTTTAAAATACTGAAGAGTGTGCTAATTTTTAAACAGAGATTGCTTGAAAGCATGATGGTCTTTCTAATTTGTTGAAATTTCTAATTTGTGCAAATTTTAAAGAAAATGTTAGAAAACAGGGGTAGGGGAAAGATATTTGACATAAAGAATCTACCACAAAGGTCCTGCCAAAAAATCTACCTAGAGGTCAGTTTCCCTGAGCGACACCAGAATTTGACAGCCTTTTCGCTGCCTGGGCGTTTAAACCTACCTCACTGTCCACAACAATTCAGGGGCCAAGATGTGATAGTAGTTGAAGGAACAGTCATGGGAGCAAGTTTCTTCTGTATTATGTCATTTATCATCCAAGGGGCTGCAGCATTAGTATTTTCGACATGATTTATAACATGAATTCAATAATTTAAAAAATACACAAGAACCTAACACTCAGGAAAAACCATAAAATCCTTAAATTTCTGTAATCTATTTTTTAGCTGATAGCAAAATTTCAGGAGTGATCATGTTGTAATTAATGCAATTTAACTTCATGTATTTTATTATGAGAGAATTCTAGGTTCCTAACTAATTCTACAATATACATATGGCTACATCTACACAGTAAAATGGAAAATTAAGAACCATAGTTAGTTGCAAATTTTCTTTTTTTTTTTTCTATTGTGTTGATAAAATGGTAAAGTGGAGAAATGTCAAAAAACAGTTCCTGCTATTGCTTTTGCTATTTAGTTGATGCACTGATGAATAGGAGGAGGACAGAAGACTGTTTATACGTTCATCTGGTAATGGACATTTGTGTTGTTTCCAGTTTGGGGCAATTATAAATAAAGCTAGGTGTGTATGTGTTTTCTTCTCTCTTGTGCTATCTTATTGTGGTTGTAATCTGCATTTTTCTAATGAAAAATGGTGTTGAGCATATTTTCATGTACTTAATTGCAATCCAGATCTCCATAGTGGTGAACTATCTGTTCAAATACTAATGCCTATTTTTTAATTAGGTTCTTTATTTTCTAATTATTGAGTTATGAAAGTTCTTTATATATTCTGGAGAAGAGTATTTTTCAGTTATGTGTTTTGGAAATTTTTTCCCTTTTATGGTTTGAGTTTTCTGTGTTCTGCCTAAGAAATCTTTCCCTAACTCAAGGTTACAAAGATTTCCCCTATGTTTTCTACTTTAGTGTCTTATATAGTTTTGCAGTTTTGAGTTTTACATAAAGTGTACTTTCTATTTCAAGTTCATTTTTGTATTTGGTATGCAGCATAGGTTGAGGGTTTCCACTTTGTTTTGCTGTCTTTTTTTTTTTATATGGATGTCCAATTGTTCCAGTACCATATTTTAAAAATAATATTCCTTTACCATTAAATTACCTAATTAAAAATCAATTGGCCACACAGGTGTGTGTTTATTTCTTTCTCTTCCATTCCATTAAGCTATATTTCTATCTATTTGTCAATACCACACTGTTTTGATTATTATAACTTTATAGTTAGTCTTAAAATCAGGTAGTGAGAGTCCTCCAACACTGCTCCTTTCAAAAAAAAAAACAGTTTTGAATATTCCATATCCTTTGCATTTTTATATATACTTTACAATCAATTTGTCAGTCTCTATATTACTGCATAATTTCTGACAAGCTGTCTAAAAAGCAGTTTGTTCCTTTCTATGTAATTGATCATTTTTTCTCTGGCTTCCTTCAAGATTTTCTTTTTATCTTTGGTTATAAGCAGTTCATTAAGATCTGACGTGCACGTGTGTGTGTGTGTGTGTGTGTGTTCTATTTTGGATTCTTAAAGCTTCTCGGATCTGTGGTTTGATGTCTTTCATTCTTTTTGGAAAATTTTATTATTAAAAACATGTTTGATCTTTCTCTCCATTCTATCTAGAATCCAGTCAAAGATATCGTAGAACATTTGATATTCTCACACAGCTCCTGAATGCTTTGCTCCTTTTCTCATACTTTTTGTCTATCTATGTGTCAGTTTAGATTATTTAAAAGAAAAATAGTTTCCTGATATTTTCCTCACTGATATTTCCCTCAGCTGTATCAATTTATTTGCTGAACTATTCAAAGGCATTCTTCATGCTTGATGTTGTGTGAACACATGTGTATGTGTGTCTAATTCTAGCATTTCCTTTTTATTACATTATTATAATTTCTGAATTTCTCCTTAAAATTCCCATCTATACATACATGTTGTCCACCTTTTCCATTAAATTCCTTAACATATTAATCATAGTTATTTTAAAATCTCTAATAGTTCTGACATCTTGATCATCTCTGAGCCTGGTTCTGTTAATTGCTTTGTCTTCTGACAAGGGCTGTTTTTCCTTGCTTTCTATGTATAGTATAATTTTTTATTTAACCTTATGTGTAGAACAGTAGAGATATAGTGTATAGAACAATGCAGAATAAGGTAAATATCACTTATGATATTTATTCTTTTGTCATAAATTATTTGTCATTAATAACTATTAGGTCATTAGTGTCAGCATTTGAGTCAAACCAGTCAAGAAGTGAGCAGGATTTGGGTTTTGATGTCACTATGGTTACCTTTCTTGCACCATATGTTTCACTTCTTCTAGTGGTGGACTACCATTGCCTCGTGCTTAGGGTGGGCTTAGAGTACCAGAGGCTTTCCTTAGAATTTCTGTGCCATCACAGTTTTCACTCATTCCTTCACATCCTCCACCATATAGTTGCTCTTTCTTCACCCTTTTGCACTTCCCCCAGTGGTAGATTGCTGCTTTTTGTTACTCCATGCTCTTGTAGGAAAGTGGAAAGAGTTCTCTGGGGTGGGGGTGCCACCCCAAAGGTGGGGTTTCCATTTGTTCTCCATGGCAGCAAGACCCTGACTTGAGTCTGTGGTTAGTCTTAGGCAGGAAGTTACTCTCCTTTAGAAGTAGCAAGCCTCTAATGGTATCCTTATAGGTATATACATAGTATAAGATCCTGGACAAAGAAGAGTTTCCTATCTCCCACTCATGCCACCTATGGAGTAGAGTATGTTTTACCTTTACCTTTCACTCAGCTCAGCTACTACCTATGTATTTGTTCTCTTCTTGTCACAACTTTCCAGTCGTAGCTACCTTCACAGAATAGTCCCTAGATCTGGGACGTTTTATAGACTATCTGGTCTTCTAACACTGTTAGAATGGTAGCAATACTTTTATTTTAAATTATGTAACTTGTATTGTAGTCTTTGTTTCTGATTTTTTTCTTTTTCTTCTAATTCCTGAAATCAATCAACTCTTATTTAGTTTCATCTTTTTTATATACATTTATGTTATTAGATTTTCAGCTTCTGACTCAAGGTGTATTTTTTTAAGTACCTCTAAATGCTTAGAGAATATTCATTCCAGTTTGAGATATTGTGTTACACTTTTCTGTTTTGTGGTTGTTTTTTGCAGGGGATGGGAAAACATTCAACATCTCAAATTATTTGATTCAGATTTGCTGTTTTCTTCTTACAGTTGCTTTGTGTGAGTGTAATCTGCTTTTTTTTTTTATTCCTACTTAATTCATGGATGGGGTTACTAGTTCAAGAGTGCCCTCTTCTGTGAGTTTAATAAAATATGGATCCTTTAATAGATAATGATAAGGAATAGGTGAAGATATTACCATTTTTTCACTTTCTTTTCTGTGGAATCCTTAATTTATCCCCTCTTATTTACTTCTTTGCCTTCATTATAACATATCCACAGGTACCATTTCTTATCTATATATCCGATTTCACCTAGAAGCAATGCTTCCTCAAGGATGCTATTTCTGGTCCCACTCACATTCAAGGCTCTTTGCTGTACAAAGTGCAGTAAACTACCAAATCCTAGCTCTGTGTTCTATGGATTCAAGGAGCAAACTACATTAATCATTTCATAGGTGAGGATACAATGGTATAATCCATATCATTGGAGTTAAGCTGAACCAAGTTTGAATTACAATTGTCACATTTACTGGCTACATGACTATGAACAAAAGGAAAAAATGCACCTACCTCCTAATGTTGTGGTGACAATAAAATGACATAACATAGTACAATGCCTGACACAAAACAGTTGCCCATAAAAGTAGTGAAATAGAAAAAGCTATAGTGTATTTATTGCTCTTCACAACAGAATAAGATACTGTGGTCAATTGTTTAGGAAAGAGATTCAAAGTATAGCATTAATGAGATTTCTTTTATACTAGTGAATTTAGCTTTGAGCAAAGAGCTATAAGTAATTTCTATAATGTTCCAGAATATAGTGCTAAAACACTTCCACACCAATTCCTAAGTGTGAGTGATTTGTAACAATGAAGGCAAGTGAAAGAATAAAAAAGAATGGCTAATTTGGTGTAAGTGCTTAGCGCCTATAAAACACTCTGTCAGAAAAGGGAATCCTCTTGCTCTGTTGGTGGGAATGTAAATTGATACAGCCACTATGGAGAACAGTATGGAGGTTCCTTAAAAAACTAAAAATAGAACTACCATATGACCCAGCAATCCCACTACTGGGCATATACCCTGAGAAAACCATAATTCAAAAAGAGTCATGTACCAAAATTTCATTGCAGCTCTATTTACAATAGCCAGGACATGGAAGCAACCTAAGTGTCCATCAACAGATGAATGGATAAAGAAGATGTGGCACATATATACAATGGAATATTACTCAGCCATAAAAGGAACAAAATTGAGTTATTTGTAGTGAGGTGGATGGACCTAGAGACTGTCATACAGAGAAAGTCAGAAAGAGAAAAACAAATACTGTATGCTAACACATATATGTGGAATCAAAAAAAAAAAGACAAGAAAAGAAAAAGTGGTCAGAAGAACCTAGCAGCAAGACGGGAATAAAGATGTAGACCTATTAGAGAATGGACTTGAGGATACGGGGAGGGGGAAGGGTAAGCTGGGACAAAGTAAGAGAGTGGCATGGACATACATACATTACCAAATGTAAAATAGATAGCTAGTGGGAAGCAGCCACATAGCACAGGGAGATCAGCTCGGTGCTTTGTGACCACCTAGAGGGGTGGGATAGAGAGGGTGAGAGGGAGGGAGATGCAAGAGGGAAGAGATATGGGGACATATGTATATGTATAACTGATTCACTTTGTTGTAAAGCAGAAACTAGCACACCATTGTAAAGCAGTTATACTCTAATAAAGATGTTAAAAAAAAACAAAAACACTCTGTCATATGTTATCTCATTTAATGTTCCCAGCAACTCTTTCAGGTAGGCCTCCTCATAATGTATCTATTTATATTACAAACTATCACATTTACGATACGGAAAAAACAAAGCTGTCTGAAATTAAGTGAATTCCCCAAAATTTTACATTGTATCTATTAGTTTGCCCAGTAATGCTACCTGCTATAACAAGCTCTAATATTTCAGGATTTGTCAGTATTTGAGTCAGTTGACACAGCCATTAATGAATTCTTCTATCTTGTGGTTCTGCCCTCTTCTAAGGACTCAGAGTCCTTTGCCTTCAGGAAGAGGTGGAAGAAATGGGCAACAGTGTACCCACTTCTCAAGGTTTGGCCCAGAAGTGACATACATCAGTTCTCACATTCCATAATCTTCTATATATGCAAGGGATAGGGTGACACTGGGACTTGTACTCTGGCAGAGTACATGCTTACCAGCCATCACTCTATGGTATGGAAACTTGGTGGACAGTTAGCCATGTCTGCCTGGAAGTGTAAGATGATAAAGTCTGTTATCTAACCAAGGTACTATGACACTAAAATATCTTTCTCCTGTACCATATTGCTTCTCAGCAGATATAAATAGCTCATCACAAGCAGAAAACAAAAAAATCTTATTGCATACTTTCCTATATGGCCAGATTTATTTATAAAATATGGTTCTTTGTGCACTTGGATTGAAAGAATTAACATTGTTAAAATGGACATACTACCCAAAGCAATCTACATATTTAATGCAATTTCTATCAAATTACCTATGACAATTTTCACAGTACTAGAACAAATAATTCTAAAATTTATATGTAACCACAAAAGACCCAGAATTGCCAAAGCAATCCTGAAGAAAAAGAATAAAGCTGGAGGCATAACCCTCCCAGACTTGAGACAATACTACAAAGCTACAGTAACCAAAACAGCATGGTATTGGCACAAAAACAGACATATCAATCAATGGAAGAGAACAGAAAGCCCAGAAATAAATATGTACACCTTTAGTCAATCTTCAACAAAGGGGGCAGAATACACAATGGAGAAAAGACAGTCTCTTCAGCAAGTGGTGTTGGGAAAGCTGGACAGCCTCATGTAAATCAATGAAATTAGAACACTCCCTCACACCACATACAAATACAAACTCAAAATAATTTAAAAACCTAAATATAAGACATGACACCATAACATTCCTAGAAGAGAACATAGGCAAAACATTCTCTGATATAAATCATAGCAATATTTTCTTAGATCGGTCTCCCAAGGCAAAATAAATAAAAGCAAAAATAAACAAATGGGACCTAATCAAACTTAAAAGTTTTTGCACAGCAAAGGAAATCATAAACAAAACAAAAAGACAGCCTACTGAGTGGGAGAAAATATTTGAAAATGATGCAAATGACAAGGGCTTAATTTCCAAAATATACAAACAGATCATACAACTCAATATCAAAAAAAAAAAAAAAAACAGAAACAAAAAACCCAATCAAAAAATGGGCAGAAGACCTAAATAGACATTTCTCAAAGAAGACATACAGATGTTTAACAGGCATGTGAAAAGATGTTCAACATCACTAATTATTAGAGAAATGCAAGTCAAAACCACAATGATGTATCTGACCATCACACCAGTCAGAATGGCAATCATAAAAAAAGTCTACAAATAAAAAATTCTGGAAAGGGTGTGGAGAAAAGGGAACCCTCCCCTACACTGTTGGTGGGAATGCAATAACACTGTGGAAAACACTGTTTTCCACTATGGAAAACAGTATGGAGACTCCTTAAAAAACTAAAAATAGAGCTACCATATGATTCTGCAATCCCATTTCTGGGCATATATCCAGAAAAGGTGAAAACTCTAATTTGAAATGATACATGCACCCCAATGTTCATTGCAGCACTATTTATAATAGCCAAGACATGGAAGCAACCTAAATGCCCATTGACAGATGAATGGATAAAGAAGATGTGATATACATAGAAAACAGAATATTACTCAGCCATAAAGAAGAATGAAATATTGCCATTTGCAGCAACATGGATGGACCTAGAGAATATCATACTAAGTGAAGTAAGTCAGAGAAAGACAAATATTGAATGATATCATTTATATGTGGAATCTAAAAAATAATATAAATGAACTTATTTACAAAACAGAAACAGACTCACAGACATAGAAAACAAACTATGGTTACCAAAGGGGAGAGATGGGGGGGGGAGGGATAAATTAGGAGTATAGTATTAACAGATACACAGTACTATATATAAAATATATAAGCAACAAAGATTTACTGTATAACACAGGGAATAATATTCAATATCTTGTAATAACCTATAATGAAAAATAATCTGAAAAAAAAAATATATATATAAAACTGAGCCAATTTGCCATACACCTGAAACTAATACAATATTGTAAATCAACTATACTTCAATAAAAAACATTATAGCCATCCTAGTGGGTGAAAAAAATAAAATAAAATATGGTTCTTTGTTTTCAACAAAAGGCAGTAATATCACATTACTATTACCTAGCTGCACAGATTCTAATAAAAACCTAAGATATGTTAAATAAATAGCTCATTTGAGGAGACAAACAGTACAAAAGACATGGCACTTTTCATTATAACAGCTTACATCTTTAATGAACATGTCTCACAAAACAGACAGAGGCAAAACTTATGAAAATTAAGACTAATCAATTCTTGATTTGTTTTTGCCCCACCATCTTGATTTCTCCTTAAACCTGAACATTTAATTTGAGGTGATTTAATAAACATGCAAATAGAAGACAGAACAAAAAACACAATAACAGTGCTTTCTATGATGTGCTAAAGTTTATTTTTAAAAATTCAACTGTGGTTTATCCAATGGAAAGTGAATCTATGAGTTATATAAACAAAGAATCTATTTTAATTTCAAATAGAAATGTGCTTATTTGCAACCAGGTTTAAAAAAAAGATAAAGCAAATTCATTCTGCTTCAGAATTCAAGATATTCATTGTTCATCTCTTTCTTCTAACTTCCTCTCTAACCAGTAAGTTAGTGCTATGAAAAAAAGACATATTTATTTAAATGGTGCTGACACACACTGAAAATTTTTTAAACATGTTTATTTATTCATGCTTCTTCCTCAGGAAAGAAGCATGGAAGTCATGCTTCTTTCCATATAGGTTTTAAAAAATAGAGGGATTTACATAATGGTAGTGTGGGCCACTTGTGTGGTATAAATATATATATATTGCTAAGTAAACATTATATACACATAAAATATATACATAACACTAAGTTTTGCTTATACAAGAGCTAGAGTAAAGACTGCCTTCTGGCTTAGCTCAGAAAATGTAATTTCTATAATGAATCATGTTTTCCCTTATATCCTTGATAGTCTAGACCTAGATAATAAGATGAAACTTTCACACAAAAAGGAAACTAGGAGTAGCAATAAACTCGAAAACTAAATGGACCCCAAACCAATGAATGCTAAATAGTCAAACATTACAATAAGGGTAGTGATTTTTTTATTTGTCACTCCATTTTCAACATTCATCAGAATAAGAGAGAAGCTTCCATTAGTTTTTTATGGATAGTAACTAGATCTGCTTCTTTTAACATTCCAAAGCCTGCCTGGGTATGGTAATGCTTGTCATTACTTAGAGTAGCTGTAGGGTCCTAAAAACTCACTGTGTCTGTCTTTTGCTTATCACTCGAAAAAGGTTAATCTCTAAGCAACGATCCCTGGTACTGTTAATCCTAGGTTTGAACTTTTTAGTCCATCAAGAAAGAAAGGGCAAGATTCAGAATGGCAGAGAAAATACCTAAAGTTTATAAAGGACAACAGAAACCATTCCCCTAAAGTAATAAATCTTCATTATAAAAATAAAAAAAAAAAACCCTCTCACACACACAAAAATAGGCCTATGGTAGGATATTATTTTTACCTATCCTTTTCCACTTATTCCCCCAGGAATAACCTAGCGGTAACTCTAAAAATAACGTCTCAGTTAAGAACTGTCCAAAAAATTTCGGGAGAATGTTTTTTTTCCCTTCTCTTCTTTTCTTTCAGCTTTCTGCCCAGAAGTTGATGATGATTGGAAGCAAGTTTTATGTTCACAGCAATTTATCTTTCTATGTCACCAGTTTCTAGGTGATAAATATGCCACTTTCAAATTAGTGTGGCATTTGTTCAGTGAATTATATGCATTAGGAGTTATTTCAACAGGAATGTAATTTTCACCACACACGCATTAAAGCAGAAATCTTCCTGGAACCCTTAACTCCGTGCATTAAATTTTATAAACATTTTCCCAGAGTGAAAATCTTAAAAGGAACATTTTCTGGGAAGAATAATGAAAACTTTGAAGAAATAGTAAATATCATCACTCCCCCACACCCAAATGCCTAGAAACAGAATTTGATTTGAAACAGGAATCTCTGTTTCAAATCAGAGAGAAGCACCTAGAAATCCCTAGAAAAGTGCTAGTTCTTACCCTCATGTAACTTATAGCCTAAATTATGACTTTTTAAAATTTAATTTAGGTTCAAACTATATATAAAGCTATATTTTAGTTGTAATATTAGCTTATCAATCCTGTACTACTTTCTATCTGTATTACAAATAACCCCCAGGATTTCTGATCTTGAAATATTTTTCCTTCATTTCAAATTTTTATCAGGTCTTAGTCTTTTTATACCATTTTGTCATAAGGAATGAGCCAAAGTGCTTATTAGCTTAAAAAACAAAAGCTGACTATATTCCAACTCTTCAAATCTACTTTTATTTTTGGACTCAGTTAAAATACTTCTAAAATATGCATGCATCGACTCTGAGAAAATGTAATTGTGATATTAAATTTTATTGAAATTTCTCAGGTCCTGATTTGTGTACCAGCTTGTGCTCTGAGTTCCCACGAAGCAGTGAAACGTTTAAAATACTGTCTGTGCAAATGCAAAATTTATGAATTCACACATCTCTGGTTGATTTATGTGAAATAATAATGCACTATTTAATGCTTAAACATGGCTAGGAGCAATGCTAGGCTATCAAGATGTACAATGGAATAACAGATTTATAAGACAGATAACCTTCTTGCCTAGAGAAGCTTGTTTAAAGGTGTTGTACAGATATATTAAACTATATGTAATTTTATACTAACTTAATGCTTTAGGCCTATACTGCAAGCAATAAAAGATCACAACTGTGGCATCTGCAATAATAAAATGATCCGGCTATTCAACATAAGGTATCTGAGGACTAAAAAGAGGTAAGGAACTTGTTTAAAACTTTTGTCCCTTTTCATTCATTGCTCTTTATTAAATTTTTTTTTCCTTTAATGTGGCCAACATAACTCCATGCCCCAGCAGTTCTCTTATCAAGTAACTGAGGGAAAAGATTTCTGTAAGGACAGTAATTGGACGTTTCCAGAAGGCCTGCAGGCACATTTGATTATCACCTGATTTGCTTAGAAAACTAACTAAAAACTTATTAGAATGAAATATAAGAGAAAATTATAATTGGCGGTTTTCTGGTAGTCTCTTTACTCTTTTTATTACACTATTCATGCATTTCTTTCTTAAATCAGGGAAGGAAATACTTTTCTCACCTGAGTTTTTGGATTTTTGATTATTGTAAGGTAAACGCTGAGATGCATTAGCTCAGCTTTTATGCTCACGTGAGTTAAAAAATATAAGACAACTTTAGAAATTTTAAAGTGATTATTCCTATCATAAAATGCTTTGAATTTTGTAGTGATTTGCTTTGAGTTTATCCCTCTTACACACAGTGTGCTGAATTAATGACAAAATATCTCTCTAAAATAGAGAGATAAACAAGGAAATAAACACATTTAAATGTCTTCATTTGTAGCGTAATTTCAACTAAATTCAACTGATATATTCATTTATCTACATGCTGTTAACTAGCAGTTCAACAAAGTGATTTTAATAACCTGTGAGTTATTCTAAAAGAAAAGAATTTTGTTTCAACTAATACAGAATTTTAATAAAAATTAAATCTCCTTTGAAAGAAGAAAATTTTTGACAAATCACAATGTTGATGTAAGTTAGTTTACATTGATTACCAGTCTTACAAACCAAAAAAGCTAGGATAGGATGAACAAACAGTTATGAGGAAATAAAGATTAGTGTTAAATTTTCACATTCTTTTGCAAAAAGGTCCAGTTGAAATCAAATTAAAATTTAATGATGTTTTCAAAATAATCATGACAAATTTTTTTCTTTCAGCTTCCAGAACTCAATCGTATGTCTGTGGCTTACATTGCCTACTTAAGACAAAGTTTTTAAAGTTTGACAGTGATATCAGTTATACTGACCTTAAAATCAGCTATATTTGTCAGGAAATAGCCCAATTGCATATTAACCATCAAATTTTCAACTCCCTTTCTGTGCAGGTAGTTTCTAAAGTGCAAAATTTCAACAGCCATTGTTAATGGCATTTCAGCAACTTTTATCCCCTATTTACACATACAGTGAAAACACATATAATTAAGAAATATCTCAGTGCTGAAATATTATCTTATGTGGAACACTCACTGTTGAATGATTTTCAGCATGTTCGACATTGCCCTTGGGAGATGCATGATATCTAAACAGCCAGAAAGCTAGTAACTGGTTGAAACTTGTCAAAATATGTGGTTAGTCTGAGTTGTGAGAGTGTAGTTGGTGTCCATTGTAAGCAGGTTTCCTGCAAGCTGCATCTGCCTAGTTTCCTGAGGTGGGACCTACTGGAACATGATACAAAGAGATAACCTTTATAGAAATAGATCCCGTTTAAAAATAAGATGGGAGAAAGGGGGCGGCGCTACTATTCCACCTTGATTGCTAAAGGAATACGAATCCATAAACACAGGAATACAAGTACAAAAGGTATGATTATCATTAGCAAATATATGCAATTTGCCAAAAGCTCTTGTCTATGTGAACATTTTGGGTTGAGAGTTGGGAAAACTCCCCTTCAGGTCTCTGCTCAAATGGCATCAATATAAATAGCACAGCCTCTCCCCTTCCTTCTTACCTACATTATTTTCTGTAATATCTTCTTAACCTGATTTATTTTTTGTCATAGCACTTCTAATACCTGAATTACTACATATTTATTTCTTTGTCTGACTCTTTCAACTTAAATGTAAATTATGTGAGTGCATGATATAATTTGTTCACTGCTGTATCATTACACCTGGGAGCACACCTGGCATCTGGTAGCATTTACTGAATTACCAATAATATTCATGAAACAAATGAATAATCTTTTCCACTAACTAACTCTTTAACCTTGAACAAATCTTTGAATTCTTCTGGGTTTCAGGCTCTCCCTAATTTCTAGAATCAGGGCATTGGACTAAGTAATCTCTCAGATCTTTCAGATTCAAATGCCTTAATTTTATTAAAATGCTTCAATTTAACCCTGTAGACTATCCTTTCTAAACTATAGTATGTGTCCATGAATTCATTTAGACAAATATTAATTTCCCTACATCACTGGTTATAGTTACTTTTCAGACTACAGCGGCAACACATTTCACATTTTTCCATTTTAAAAATTCAAATTTGTATTGTTACTTAAATTTAAAAAAAAAATGGAGTGATTGTGCCAGTTATCAATTTATTGCTTTTCTGGTCCAAATCCACCCTTCATTGCCCTGCCTTGTGGTGCTGAAGCTGAGCCTTCTAAATATTTTTGTCTACAGACACAACACTAAACTTTGTCAGTACAGGGCGATAGAGGGCCTCTGCCAAAGAAAAGGGAGCGTCTCCCTCTCTATTCAGTGTGCTTTCCTCCCTTCTTGCTCCTGCAGTGTCAGCCAGCTTCTGGGACACTTGGTGGTGCTCAACTATACCTAGCAAATTCTAGCAGCACCCCTGAAAGCAGCTTCTTAATAAGTTCAGCTGGTGTCCCAGTCAGTATCCCAGAGAGTCTGGCACGCCCCAGAGGGCAGCTTCCAGAGGGTTCTGCTTGTGCTCCAGCTGATTTCCCAGTGAGTTTCACTAGCATCCTAGCAGGAGGTTTCCTTTTTACCAGCGTGAAGCACCACAGCAGCAAGCTTCTCAACCATCCAGTGGGCTCCAGCACACCTTCTCCAAATGTATTCCTGCCCTGGGGACTCTGCTTTAGCCATAGCAACAGCTGCTGCCCCTCTATCTGCTATTCCCATGTTCCTTACCGTCCTCGTCACCCCTAGTTGTAATAAACTTTATTTGTTTAGATTTCTGGGTTGTTTTTGTCTCCAAGCTGGACCCTGAGTGACATAGTGACTTTTTAAAAAGAATTTATTTAATAAAAATTAAACTACATGCTACTACCTCAAATCATGCCAACATCTATCTTTGAATTTTGTAAAGTTTTGGAAGTTCTTACAATCTTGAAACTTTTTTCTTCCTTAAAATGCCAAAAAAATCCCAGAAAAGTCCAAAGACTAAAAGTATGCTTCCTTAGTTTCTAGTAGGGGATTGTTTAAAAGAGTAGGATAGATTTATTTTAGGAACAAGTAGAGAAACTGAATTTAATAAATACAGGTCTCTAGAGTCCAATTTACTTTATAACAGAGGATAAAAATTGATTCGTAAAATGCCTTCATGTAAATTATTACATACTCCTTACTCAGGGTTGCACATATGTATAAATCATCAGAGCCATATATATACAATGACAGTAGCTTAAGCAAGATTAGGCATGGGTGCTTTCTAGTTAGAATATAGTATTTCACAGACCACATGAATCTTATGGAATATTATATGGCTTAAGGTAAAACATGCAATAAATCTTCACAGAATTATGATTTTTTCCCTCCAATTAAAAGAATTATTTAAATTGTACAGCATATATCCTTATGAATCCCCTCCCTTAACTTTCAAAAGCTAAATGTGATCCTCAACACTTGTCAACATTGTCCTTTCACTTAGCTGAAAAAGGTGATGTCATCTGACAAAAATGATATGCACAGCATCATATTCCTCAGAAGCGGTGCACACATGACCTTCATTCTTTTTGAGGAACAGTTAAAGTCAAAACTATAAACATCAGCAGTAACTTCTAAAAAAAATAGCATTTAAAAATTTTTCCTTGATGCTATTCTTTTATGGCTATTTATTAAATATTTTGAAAGTGCTCTCCCTATGGGGGAAAGAAAACAGGGCTGTAATGGGGCATAATTCCCACACTAAACTATATCGCACACTGAGGACAGGCTGGATGGGAGAATAAGAGAGGGAAATATTACAAAAGAGCAGCCTCTACCTGAGAGTATGTAGAAGTTATTCTTGCCTAGCAAACAGGCCAATGAGTCGATCAGGTATGTTTAACCATCAGGAGGCAGTTCCACTGACCCTCTCCCTCTATGACCTTCCTGCTATTTCAGACATCCGGTCCAAGCCTCTTGTTTTACAAGTAAAAGAACTAAATCTGTATAGGTTAAGTCCAAGGTTACATGGTTATTTGCTGGTCTGAGCTTTACTGCATTGAGAACTGTAGCCCCTTCAGTTAAAATCAGTACAGAGGTACCATGGCAGGGACTGCTAGCTGTCTCCCAAAGCCCAGCATCCCCTGCCTTAAAACTGAATCCCACTTGGTAGACTGGCACATATCTGCCCACCCTCCCTTGCAGCTAGATGTGGCCACGAGACCACTTGGCCTATGAGATGTAAATATAAGTTTTGTATTCGACTTCCAAAAAGCAACATTAGAGGCATAAGGCATAGTCTTTTCTGGCACCTTGCTGTTTCCTGTTGGCTCAATAAAAACTAAACAACTAAACAACAACACTTGTATAGTCATCTCTGACCCTGAAGTGATGTACTAACTATAGCTGGGCAACAAGGTGGAAGGAACAAGGGTCTTAGACACAATGGAACCGCTGTACTAGCCTTGGACTGCCTACCTCAGGACACCTTTGGCACAGGAAAGAAATTATCTTATTAAAGCACAAAGAGTCACATGCAGTCAGTCCTATTCCTTACTGGTTCAGATAATTTCAGGTCCATGAACACTGTAACAGCTCTTCTGTGATAGGGTAACTAATACTCACATCCCAGCAATAGGTCCAACAAAATCTTAAGACGTTGCTAGTCAAACTAGCAAACCAATTCGCTAGCCAGCAGCGATGGCAGCAATTAGAAGTTCCACAGAAACCCAAAATCTCAGGCCTCTCCCTACTGACCCCAAATCTGCATATTAACGGTATTCCTGAGTGACGAAGATGCACATTTAAGTTTGAGAAGCACTGCTCTGAGATCACAGAGTTCTGCCAACACCTGCCATGCCAGTCAGTGTGAGCCACTTCTGTGCACCTTGCGGGTATGAGCCATTTTATTGCAGGATCTTTCTGCTAAGACCAACTAACAGTGTGGTCTCTGCCGAAATGTCCAAATTCTGTTTCAGGTATTATAGTCACTTGTAGACAGCTATCAGGTCTATGTTTTGAATTTTAAAATCATCAAGAAACAACTGTGTACATGATTTTTCTCTGTCTCAGAAAATTTTAGGAACACAATATGTTAATACTCAGTTTAACATGAGGAAATGCTGGTCTCTTTTTATTTTTGTCGTTGTATAACCGGCCTTTGCAGAAATGGATACATTTGATTCAGAGGCTTGTTTCTTAGTCCCAGTCTAGAGTTTTCTCCACTCACTGTGACTAATTTGTTCAGGATGTAGGCAATACAAGGGGGAAGGGGGAGGGAGAGGGATGGACTAGGGGTCTGAGGTTGGTAGATGCAAATTGTTACATACAGAACGGATAAACCACAAGGTCCTAGTGTAGAGCACAGGGAACTATATTCAATATCCTGTGATAAACCATAATGGAAAAGAATATGAAAAAAGAATGTCTATATGTGTATAACTGAGTCACTTTGCTCACCAGCAGAGACTGGCACAACACTGTAAATCAACTATACTTCAATAAACAAATTTTTAAAAAAAGAATTAACGTGACCTGAAGAGATCAAATAAACTTGCCCACAGTCATTCAGCAAGTCAGAGGCAGAAGCTGGACTACCATGTGTCCCAGGTATCAAGATTCCCTTTCTCTGACAAAAAGAAAATCCATTACACCATTCTGGCCCTCCAAAGATTCTTCAAAAAGTTTTTTGTCGGATGAAGGCTCAACGTTGGTATAATGTCCATACTGAGTAACTGTAACTGTAAAACGAAGGGTCCCTCTTGAAGTGCTATTTAACTGATATCTTAGCATCCATAATTATGAATAACTAGTAACTATGATCTAAAGCATAGTAAAGCTTTAGGATGAGCATTAATAACTTTAATAAACTAAAAAGGACAGCTTCCAAAACAACTGAACATGTTCTCATATATCCTTATCCTTCTACTGACAACTCTGGGGATTACTGATAGCTCTAACTGTGTCGTCTAGTATTTTTCATGATGTTTCAAGCAGTTGTGGTTAATGACACAAGAACTCAAGTGAGGGATACCACGGTTATAATTCAAGCTTTTCAAATACATTAAACAGAGTTACATATATTTGTTTCTTACATGTGTCTTTGTAGCTTTATTTTATATAATTAACATACAATAAGCTTCACATATTTAAAGTGTACACTTTGATAACTTTAATATTTGTATACACCCAGGAAACCATAACGATAATCAAGGCAGTGAACATAGCCATCGCCCACAAAAGATCTTCTTGTGCACATTTTTAATCCCTCCCACTTGCCCCTCCCAACTCCCTAATCTCGTCTAGAGGCATCCACCGATCTGCTTTCTGTCACTAGGTTAGTTGGAATTTTCTAGAATCATGCAGTATGTAACCTTATTTGTCTGGATTCTTCCACTTGGAATAATGGATCTGATATCCATCCACATTGTTTTGTGAATCAGTAGTTGTTCTTTTTTATCACTGAGTAGTGTTCCATTATAGGGATATATCACACACTGGTTAGCCATTCACCTGGTGATGAGTATTTGGTTTGTTTCCAGTTCTTGGCTATTACAAATAAGTTGCTAAGAATATTCATGTAGAAGTCTGTGTGTAGAGATACACCTTCATTTTTCTTGGTGAAATATTTGGAACTTCCAGTAAGTAAATGCTTAAGCTTTTAAGAAACTGCCAAACTGCTTTCCCATTTCAAACCCCACCAGTAGTACGTACACCAGAGGTGAGTTTCTGCACATCTTCACCAACCCTATTGTCAGTCTTTTCGATTACGGTCATTCCAGTGGGTGTGTAGTGGTTCCTCACTGTGGTTTTAATTTACATTTCCCTAATGATTAATGATGTTGAACATCTTTTCATATGCTTATTTGCCATCAATATACATTTTTGGTGATCTGTTCAAATATTTTGCCCATTTTATATTGGGTCATGTGCTTTATTAGTATTGCATCTTGAGAGCTCTTTTAATATTCTGGATATAAACACTTTATCAAATATATGATTTACAAATATATTTTCCCAGTCCATGGCCTGTTTTTGCAATCTCTTCGTAGTATCTTGCAAATAAATGAATTTCTTAATTTTGATAAGAGCCAATTTTTTTTCTTTTCTGGATTATGCCCTGGATGTGCTTAAGAAATCATTCCCTAACTCAAGATCGCAAAGATTTTCGTCTATGTTTACTTCCAGTTGTTTTATATTTTTTAGGTTTTACGCTTAGGTTAATGGACCATTTTGAGTTAATTTTTATATGTTGCAACATATGGGTCAAGTTTCTTTTTTTTGCATCCAGCATCATTTGTTGGAACTACTACTCTCTTTCCATTATATTGTCTTTGATGAAAATCATTTGACCGTGTACGTTTGAGCTTATTTCTGGCTTTTTTACTCTGTTCCCTTGATCTATTTTTCTTTGTGCCAATGCCACATTGTTTGATTAATGTAATCAGTAATACAGTATCTGAAGACAGATATTGTAAGTCCTCCAAATTTGTTCTATCTTTTCGTAGTTATTTTTCGCTATTCTAGATCATTTGTGTTTTCGTATAAATGTAAAAATCAGCTTGTTTAGTTCTATCAAAATGCCTGCTGGGATTTTAATTAGGATTTAATTGAATCCATAGATCAATTTAAGGAAAGTGGCATCTTAAGAATATTAAGTTTTCCCAAACAAGAACATGGTTCTTAGTTTTCTCATTTAGGATTTTAAAATTTATATCAAAAATGTTTGATAGTTTTCACTGTATAAGACTTAAATATCTTTTGTTAAATTTAACTCTAAATATCTCATTTTGATGCTCCTTTAAATGGTATTATTTTAATTTCAATTTCCAATTGCTCAATGCAAGTATATAAAATAAAACTGAATTTTTATTATTGGCCTGCTTCCTACAACCCTGCTAAGCACACATTTTGCTTCTAGTACGTTCTCTAGTAGGTAGATTCTGGTAGGATTTTCTACAGACAATTCTGTCATTTGTGAATGTTGATGGCATTCACTTCTTCTATTCCAATTTTGATATCATTTATCTTGTCTTGCCTTCTGCATTGGCTGAAACCTCCAGTGCTATGTTGAGTAGATGTGGTAAAAGGATAGTCTTACCTTGATCTTAGGAGAAAGCATTCAGACTTTTATGATCAAGGATGATGTTAGCTGTAGGTTTTTCATAGATTCCTTTCTCAGGCTGAGAAACTTCCCTTTTATTCATAGGTTGCTGAAAATTGTCATCAGTAGTTAATATTTAATTTTGGCAATAGCTTTTGCAGTATTGATCAAGAGGATCATATGTTTCGTTTTGTTTCGGTCTGTTAATATGATGAATTACATTGATTTCCAAATGTTAAACCAGCCTTGCATTTCTAGAATCAACCCCACTTCATCATAGTATTTTATCCTGTTGTAAAATACTAATGGATTCTATTAGGAAAATTTTGTTAGTTATTTTTGCATCTATGTTTGTGGAATTACTGGTCTATAACTTTTTTCTTCTAATATTCTTTTTCTGGTTTTTGGTATGTGGGTAATTCTGCTCTCATAGAATGACCTGATAATTGATCTACCCGGTTCGATTTCTGGAAGTATTTGTGTAGACTTGGTAGTATTTCTTCTTGTAAAATTTCCTAGTGAAGCTACCTCAGCCTGGAGCTTTATTTGTGGGAATATTTTAAGCTACAAATTCAGTTTCTCTTACAGACAGAAGACTATTCTGGTTATCTATTTATTCTAGCGTGAATTTTGGTAGCTTAGGTAGCTTAGGCATAAAGTTTTCTCGGTAGTTTAGGCATAATGTTGTTTACAATATTCTTTCATTATCATAGGTAGAATCTATATTTGTCAGCTGTATAACTCCTGATAGTGATAATTTATGTTATCTTTTTGTTCTGATCAGTCTGACTAGAGGTTATCCACTTTTCTGATCTACTCAAAGAACCAGGATTTGGTCTTATTGATTTACTTTTTTATTTTACTTTAATTTTTATTTTTTTTCTGCCCACATACTTACAATTTCCTTACATCTGCCTACTCGGATTTTAGTTTGCACTTTTTCTAGTCTCTTAAGATAGAAGCAGAAATCAATGATTTAGACTTTTCTTCTCTTTTAATAGGAATTTATGGCTAAAAATTTTCCTCTAAGCACAACTTTAGCCATATCTCACAAATTTTGAAATATTTTGTTTTCACTTTCTTCCTAGTTTCACTTTTTTTTTTTTTCTTTTTGGCCATGCCGCAAGGCATGCAGGATCCTAGTTCCCTGACCGACTAGGGATCGAACCCATGCTCCCTGCAATGGAAGCATGGAGTCCCAACCACTGGGACACCAGGGAAGTCCCCCAGTTTCACTTTTGATATCTTCTTTAACTCACGGGATATATAGAATTATATTATTTAGTAACCAAATATTTAGCAGTTTTCTAGAATTCTTTTGTCTATTTATTTCCAATTTAATTCTATTTTCAGAGAACATACTTTGTAAGAGTTGAATTCTTTTAAATTTAATGAAACTTGTTTTGTGGTCCAAAAGGCAGTCTGTTTTGATCAACATACTGCACGTATTTAAAAAGAATACGTATTTTGCTTTTGTTGGGTATAGTTCTGTAAATGTAAGGCCAAGTTGGTTGATAGTGTTGTTCAAATATCCTTTGTCCTGTGGATTTTCCATCAATCATTCTATAATTATTGAGAAGGGGTGTTGGAATTTCTGAATCTTTTTTTTTCTATTTCTTCTTGCTGTTCTATAAGTCTTTGCTCCTTTATTTTAAACTTCTGTTATTCAGTGCATAAACATTTTGAATTGCTATGTCCTCAAAAATCTACTTTGTATGAGATTAATATAGCTATGCCAGGTTTCTTCTGATTAGTGCTTCCTATGTTTTCCAGGCTTTTATTTTCAATTTATTTGTTCACTGTAGGCAACCTATAAGTGGTCTTGCTTTTTTGTAAACCAAATTGCCAATCTCACCTTTTAATATGGTGCTTACTGACTTATATATAATGTGATAGTTTATATTCTTGAGTTTAAATCTACCATCTTGCTATTTGCTTCCTGTTTGATTCATGTTTTTGTTCTATTATTCCTACCTATTTTTGGATTAATTGGCTTTTTAATGATTCCATTTTATCCCCTTTGTTAGCTTATCAACTGTAAATCTGTTTTGAATTTTTAATGGTTGCTTTAGAGTTTATAGTATACCTCTTTAACTTATTACTGTCCACTTTCAAGTAATATTATAATAGTTCAGGTACAATGTAAGAATCTTACAGCAGTTTGTTTCCATTTCTCCCCTCCCAGCCCTTGTACTATTTTTATCAAATGTTTTACTTCAACATATTATAAACCCCATGATACATTATTATTTTTGTTTTAAATAATCAATAGTCTTTTAAATGAACAAAAATAAGAAAATGTATTTTGTATTGAAACACGTGTTTACTATTTTGAGTGTTTTTCATCCTCTACATAGATCCAGATTTTCAACAAGATCATTTCATTTTCCTTCTCCTGAAGGACTTCCTTTAACAGTTCTTAGAGTGTGGGTCTGTGGTGATGAATTCTTTTGCTTTTTTCATGTCTGAAAAAGAATATATTTCATCTTCATTTTTGGAAAAATATTTCCACTCTTGGATAGAGAATTCTAAAATAATAATTTCTTCCTTTCAGTAGTAAATATGTTGCTGTACTGTCTTCTGGCTTGCATTGTTTCTTATAAGAAATACACAGCTCTTCTTAACTTTCTCCCTGTGCACATATAAGCTTCTTTTTTCTTCCTGCTTTTAAGATTTTTTTCTTTTACCACTAGTTTAAGCAGTTTTTTTTGGAGCCCTTACTTTCATGGTTCTTGCTTTAAGTTTGATGATCTTCTTGGCCATCTAGACTTATGGTTTTCATATTTGGACAGTTTTCAGATATAATTTCTTCAAATATTTTTTCTTTTGGAATTTCAATTACACATAAATTAGGCTGTTTGAAGTTGCCCTACAGTGTACTGTTTCTCTGTTAAAAAAAAAAAAAGTTTTTTCAGCCTTTGCTCTCTCTGTGTTTGATTTTGGATAATTTCTATTGCTATGCCTTCAAGTTCACTAATCATTTCTTCTGCAATGGCCGTTCCACCTTGTATATTTTTAATGTCAGATTTTGTAGTTTTCATCTCCAGAAATTTGACTTCAGCCTTTTTCATATACTTCTGGCTCCACTTAACGTGATGTGTCTTCTTGAACATACTGGGGGGGCCAAAAGGTTCATTTGGTTTTTCCATAGGATGGCTCTAGTAGCACTTAGTTGTCTTTAGCTTCATTTGAAACATTTTGTTAGATTATATGTGACAGCTGTCATATCAGCATGCATTTAAAAAAAAACATCAAAACTGGCGAATTTTTGTGTAGCCATTTTAATATTGAAGATGGAAGAAAAAAGCAACATTTTCGCCATATTATGCTTTATTATTTCAAGAAAGGTGAAACGCAACCGAAATGCAAAAAAAAGATTTGTGCAGTGTATGCAGAAGGTGCTGTGACTGATGGAACGTCTCAGAAGCAGTTTGCGAAATTTCGTGTTGGAGATTTCTTGCTGGACAATGCTCCATGGTCTGGTAGACCAGCTGAAGTTGATAGCGATCAAATCAAGACATTGAGAACAATCAACGTTATACCACACGGGAGATAGCCGACATACTCAGAATATCCAAAGCAAGCGTTGAAAATCATTTGCACCAGCTTGGTTATGTGAATCGCTTTGATGTTTGGGTTCCACATAAGTTAAGAAAAACCTTCTTGACCATATTTCCACATGCGATTCTCTACTGAAACATAATGAAAACGTTCCATTTTTAAAACCAATTGTGACGGGCAATGAAAAGTGTATACTGTACAACAATGTGGAACGGAAGAGATCGTGGGGCAAGCGGAATGAACCACCAACAACCACACCAAAGGCCGGTCTTCATTCAAAGGAGGTGATGTTGTGGTTATTTTTGTTTTAAATAATCAATAGTCTTTTAAATGAACAAAAAAGGGAAGGGATTGGAAGGGAGCCCCCTATTATGAGCTCCTTCCGGAAAACCAAACGATTAATTCCAACAAGTGCTGTTCCCAATTAGACCAAGTGAAAGCGGCACTCGACGAAAAGCACCCAGAATTAGTCAACAGAAAACACATAATCTTCCATCAGGATAACGCAAGACCGCATGTTTCTTTGATAACCAGACAAAAACTGTTACAGCTTGGCTGGGAAGTTCTGATTCATCCACCGTAGTCACCAGACATCGCACCTTCGGGTTTCCATTTATTTCGTTCTTTACAAAATTCCCTTAATGGAAAAAAATTTCAATTCCCTGGAAGACTGTAAAAGACACCTGGAACAGTTCTTTACTAAAAAAGATAAAAAGTTTTGGGAAGATGGAATTATGAAGTTGCCTGAAAATGGCAGAAGGTAGTGGAACTTTTTGTTTTCATTTTCACCAAGAACTTTATTGAACAAGGTAGTTCTTGGTGAAAATGAAAAATGTGTCTTTTATTTTTACTTAAAAAACCGAAGATACTTTTTGGCCCCCCGAATATGAAGTATAGTTATAATAACATTCAATGTCCATGTCTACTAATTCTACCATTTGTATAATTCCTTGTTCTGTTTCTATTGATTGATTTTTCTCCTCATGGGTCATATTCTACTGCTATTTGCATGTTTGATTTTTTTTACTGGATGCCAGATATAAATTTTACTTTGTTGGGTGTTGGATATTTTATATTCCTATAAATATCTTGAGCTTTATTTTGGAGTACAATTAGGCTATCTGGAGTCAGTTTGATCCTTTTGAGGCATGCTTTTAAACTTTGTAAGACAAGATTTGAGCAGTATTTATTTTAAGACTAATTTTTCCTACTACAGAGGCAATATACTTCGGAGCACTCTATTTGATGTTCCATCTACTACAGATCTTTTTTCCCCACTCTGGATGGTGGGAACTGGTACTATTATTGGTCCCGTGTAAATGCTGGAGATTGTTGCCTCTAATTCTTTCAAGTGGTTCTTTCTCTGGCTGCAGATAGTTTCTTCACATGGATGCATGCAGTTGCAGACTGGAGAGAAAACCTGTGCAGATCTCTGCAGCTTTCTCTCTGCAGCTCTCTCCACTCTGGGACTCTTCTCTGCTAACTCTAGCTGATATTGCTTCCTCATACTCCCAACTGTGACCCTTCAACTCAGAGAGCTCCAAGTTCAGTTAGCTCTGCTTGGGTTCTCCCTCCTGTGTTGTGACCTGAAAACTCTAAGTAGTAAACCATGGTAATTGTAAGACTTTTTTTCCCCCCTTCTTTCAGGAATCACTGTTCTGCTCTGCTTTATGTCCAACGTCTGAGATTGTCCACTCATATATTTTGTCCGGGTTGTTCCCCCAGGTGAGTGAGGAAGTATTTTCAAGTGAGAAGTCTCTGTTACTACATCTCAGCCAGAAGTAAATCTCTGATTTTAATATCTCTCTCATGTAAAGAGAACATATAGTTAGAGTTGAATATGAGTTATACTACAGTTATTCAATCTCTCAAGTTTTATTTCTTCATCTCCAAAAAGAGTATGTAAGAATTAAACAAGGTAATATGTATAAAGTACTTATCATAGTTCAAAACAATAAATGCTAGAAATTATTACTTCCAAAACTGGAGGACTCTTTCAAGGTATCAGAAACAAAGTTCAATATCAAATAATAAATTAATAAAAATTATTAAGGATGCTTATGAACACATTTTTGCTATTTTTGGTGCATGTTTTATAGACTTACCTGTTATTCCTTGTTGTGACCTAAAATCTCTTTGTACTTCAGAAACAGTAACTTACTATTCTGTTTTGTACTTAGTCCAGAACTTGTAGGATTTCACCAGCTGTGGAGAGGACTGATGTTTTCACACTTGCTTTTTTGAGTTTTCTCACTCTTTCCCTTTGAAAATGGTAATGATATTAGTATCTTAAAGATCCAGCATGATTTCTCTAGAATGCTGAATATGAAGGGAAAGGCTATTCCCAACCCTAGACATCTATTCTCCATCCCAATTAAAATTCCCATCAACTGTGACAGCAGACTTTTTGCTTATGCTCTAGCTGACAACTTCTTGGGGGCAGAGTTCACTTTATCAAATCTTGACAAACAGTTATGGCAAATGGAAAATGTTGAGAATTTATATTTAGTAGTTTCAAAAGCAATAAATTTTACTACCTTTGAAGCTTTCATTTATTCAAAGTGACTTGTCAGAATATTTGTTATATCTTTTAAAAATTAATATGCTGCTGTCTTGTTACATTTGAAAATATGCCAAGTCCTTTGTGATTAAGAATTTTTTATTTTTGACTTAGGGAATAATTCTTAACTCAAGAGGAAAAGGAGGAAACAGCTGTGATCCTGACAGCTAACAGCTGATTTAGAAGCTGAAAGTATTTTGGAAGAAAGTCTCTTTATGGAAAAAAATGCCATCAAGATGTCAACAGCAAAGAATACTAATTATTAGGGCTGGAGTACTTTTGTGTCTTAGTAGATAATGGGAAACTTAAATGGGGAAACCTCCTCAAGACATCACTCAATTGGAGAGTCCATGTTTTGAGTTTTTTTAAATGGCAATCAATGTGGAGTTGTTGGGTGGTCATGGTGGTTGATGACGATGTCCTCTTTTTCTCTACGTTTAAACATTTAGTGTTTTATTAGAACAGTGGTTTATACTCTTCTTATTAAATTCAATGGCACAAGGCTCGTTGTCAGTGCTTTCTTTTGTGGGCAACTTTTCTGTAACATTCAGTCAAATCCTCTTAAATTCCTCAGGTATTCAGTCTCACCTTCTGGAAACCTGCCATGGTTATGAAATTTAACTCCAGAAGAATTGTGATAAAATAGAGACTGAGGTATAATTATAGTAATATCTAGGAAGAATTGTTGGTAGAAGGTAAATCCTAACATAAAGTTTAAAGCGTTAAATTTAATTTTACCACAATTTAAGTAATTTAAAGACAAATAACTGAGGGAAGATTTTGGTTAATGGTGTCATTAGTTAAAGCCAATTTTATGAAACATCTCATACAATAAAATAAAATAGAAATTTAAGACTATTATGACCCTGGAAAAGTTTTAACATTATATTTTCTATTTCTATATTGTTCTAAGACAAGCATAAATTTTTAGTGATTAAATCAACTGGAATAACTACCATAACAATAATAATAATGTATTAAGAAGCCTATGAATCTTTTTGTAAGAAGATAAACATTTCCTATAAAATTTAATGATACATATCAGAAGTGTTTTCATTTAGTGAGGTCATGCATCATTTTAAGATACAGTGCCTCTAATCAGAGTGAAGCTAACAAACCCATATAAATAAATTAATGTTCTTTCCTTCACTAAGTCATTGGGCAAGAAAAAGAAACATACATGTCAATTCAAATAGATAATTACAGAGACTGTATTGCAAAAATACGAGTGGACTTTTATAATTTACTAACATAGATATATGTTAATAAATTATACAATTATATATGCATATTTTTAACCAAAGTCTATAAGATGAGAACTAATTATTAAACAATACATAAACTTTGCTAGCCCTGTAAAAGCTGGAAGAAATGTATTTTGATAATTATAAACAGTCTGTAGTGAGTTTTAAAACTTGACCGTTTTCTAACTTCAATTTAGAATATGAACTAAGTCTTTCAAATAGGTCTTCAATGGATGTTGCAGTAAAGTTGGGTGAGCAACTGGGAACACTAGAATCGTATGTGCCTGGATCCAGGAGAAGTCAACAGGCGAGCACAGAATCCCCAAGCCTTCTCACACACACTGGAGCTCTCCTAGATACCTACTGTATCTTTTCCTTCAAAGGTTGTCTCTGGGTTAGAAGAGCCTGTGGAGAAATGCCAACTCACTCCAATTCAGCATTTACCATGTGCTGAGATGAATTTTTGTTCCCTTCGTGGTTATGCTGTTGGTGAGTTCTCAAGGCAGGCAGCTCAATATGAACTTCAGGTGACCATAAAACAAGGGTGCAGATTGGAGGCCCATGGGCTGAATCTAGATGACAGAGGTTGGCTAGAACTGTGTTCTTTGAAAAACATAAACTGGCATGCCTTTGCGGGAGGAACCCCGTTCCTCTTCTCCATAGCCTCTCCCACACTCTGTGGTCTCCCGTGAACATCCATGTGCCCTGCTCAGCCCTGCAGAAAAAACATTGCTCTACTGGCTCTATTGCCATCTCATCATCCCCTTAGTATGTTATCACATAGATGCCATATTGGTCCTTCTGCTCTTCATGTCTCATAGTCCCATGGCTGCAGTCTGGGCATTTCTAAATATCTAAACCTAATGTTCAATCTCCATTGCTCAGCAAGGCCTCTCTGACACTCCCTTGTCTGTATCTTTCAGCTCAAAGCTCCCTGTCTCAGTCTTGTTGGTAATACAGTAAATGGCTCTACCAAGAATGTCATGTCCTAATCAAGGTACTAATCACTTCTTTGAACTGTATCTTTACCATTCTCCATCTCCTCTTTTAAGCTTCTAGTGTAACTTTCTCATGCTCTATGTTAATATAATTTATTCACTTTTATTAAAGGCAGAATCCCTAAGCTAAAGAATGAATGCAAAGAGAGAAAGCAAGGAAGAAGAGGAAGGGAGAAAGAAGAAAAGAAGCAAGTGGAGAAGTTAGGGAAAGAGAGAAATAAAGTCAAATCTCCTGTATTGTATTAGATTGTTTTCTCTCCTATGGATCTGTTTACTTTTTTTACTCACAGAATTTTTAGAAATGGAATTTTAAAGAACTAGTCCAATTCTTTACTATATATATGTAGAAACTTCACCAAAATCATACAATTGATGGCAGATTTGAGACTGCCCTTTTTATTATTACACCACTGTGTTTTCTCCCTATTACGGGTGTATTCTCAGAAGAAAACCACCTGAGTTATATATACTCAAGGTTTGTGATACAGATGTTTTGCTTAACTACTTAAGCATTATAAATATATTACTTAACAAGGTTGCTTTAAGAAACCACTTTGTTTTATTCAACAGTATCAGTTAAGCTTCTGATGATAGTAAACTCAAAACTTCAAACTTAATCAACAAGAGCATCTTTTTCATGCAAGTAAAGCTTTTGTCAGTGGAATTCTGAGTGAACTTACGGACACAGAATATCTGTTTCTCAAGACTTATAGTTATTTAATAGCACAACTGTAGAAGAGCTTTCAGAATTCCCTTTGCTTTCCTAAATTCTAAAATGCAATAGAAAATAAGAAATACAGTGTTTCCATCTTTGAAGCAAGCAAAACAACTTAGTGTAATATTTTATATTTCTGGTTTGATACTTTTTAGAAATATTTTTATATAAACTATTTCTAGAACTAAACTGGAGAGAAAATCAGGCTTTTTTGCAAGATGTACAACCTTAAAAATGAAAAGAGAAGGGTAGTTGTAAAGGGTGTTCCCCTGCTTCATGCTTACTTTATAATTAAGTAAGGTGAACCTCAAACAGAAGCTTTAGAACAAAACACACACACACACACACTCACGCACACACCTGACATAAACTACTGCATTCCATTGTCATCAAAAATGTAAAGCTTAGCTGTCCCGAGGGCAAGGAGAATGAGCTTCTCAGCTACTCATCTGGGTTTCAGTATGGCATCTTGACAAGCGGATAATCTTTAGTACACAAAACAGCTCCACAAGTAAAAACCAGTTCAAAGACGCCCTTTGCAGAAAGTCAGTTCACTATTTTGACACAAGCATTATTTAAGCACTGGATTACAGTCTAAATTTGTGAAGGACGTTACAATAAAATGTTTCTGCCCTTCTTTTCTGGGATTTCTTTGTTTTGGTGCTTTAATCAAATTAATTACATTTAAAAATAGTTGTCATGATTTTGAAGTATTACTGTCTGTCCTTCTTGCAATGTTAAACAGCATTATTGTGTTTTCAAGGGTTAAGCATATTCCATCCACAAAAAGGTAACAAGGAATGTGTGAATATTGCTTGAGCCAAAAAGGTTATAAAGGATGTTGTTATTGTGCCCATGTTTAGTTATTTTTAGTAAAAAATTTAAGCAGCTCCAACTGAAGTCACAGTAACACATTGAGGATTGTATGCTTCACGATGATTCTGGCTTTGTTGGGCTATTAAAGCAATAGGCTGTCTTTCA
Source organism: Stenella coeruleoalba (assembly GCF_951394435.1). NCBI lineage: Eukaryota > Metazoa > Chordata > Mammalia > Artiodactyla > Delphinidae > Stenella > Stenella coeruleoalba. The sequence continues at coordinate 6,044,973 of NC_137156.1, read as the reverse complement.
TCACACTGAATTCCTTTTTTGTTCAAATTTCTTCCTGCTCAATATGGCTTTATGTGCTTTTTGAAATACAGATCTATTTTGTCATTTCTAAACCATTTTCTAGCTTCCCAAATTTACCTAAAAAATTGCTTACTTCTAAATTAAGATGCTTTTGTTATTCAAGATATTTCATATATATATGTATATCTATGATTATATGATTTTTTGATTTTTCTAATATGTCAGTTTAATATATAGTAAAGAGATTAATGTTAACTCCAGGTGCCCATTTTTGTTTGTTTGTTTCATGCATTTTCATATTACAGTCATCCGTAGGTATCCAAGGGGGACTGGTTCCAGGACCCCTTTCAAATGCCAAAATCCTCAGACGCTCAAGTCCCTTATATAAAATGGTGTAGTACTTGAATATAACCTATGCACATCCTCCAATATGTTTTAAATCATCTCCAGATTACTTACAATACCTACTATAATGTAAATGCTATGTAACTAGTTGCCAGTGCGCGGAAAAGTCAAGTTTTGCTTTTTGGAAATTGTTTTCGAATATTTTCCATCTGTGATTGGTTGAATCTGTGGCTAGGGAACAATTGTGGCCCATCAATACAGAGCGCCAACTGTATTTGTTTATATAATAGTTGTGCCTCTGGTTTTGGTCCCCGTTAATTTATCCATCATTTTCTCTATCACAGAAGGACTAGGAAGCCGTCTGTCTGAACTAAGCATCATGTTCTGGGGAGGGTGGTAACTTTGTGATGTGCTGTTCCTCAATCCCACCAAGTAGTTTTGAATTAGACAAAAATGCATTGATATTTACTACACTCAAGTTGATTAATATGATTTTACATTTCTTGATATCGAAATTAGATTTTGAAGCACCATTTCTGTTTTAGGCTAATATTCAGTTTAACATCAGTTGAGGTAAAAAGACTCAGAAAACTGAGTGGAAAAGTGGCTGCCAGGGGCTGAGGAGGTGGGGGGGAATAAGAAGAGTTTAGTAAAAGGGCACAAATACTCTCTTATGTAAGGAATAAGGTCTGAGAATCTAATGTACAACACAGTGAGGATATTTGACATCATAAAGTTGACAACATCACCAATGCCTAGGAATTTGAAAGAAATGTAAATTCTTGGGCCTTTCCTCAGACCTAAAGACTTAGAAACCCTGTAGTTGGGTCCTGGTTGGGTCCCCCAGTCTACATTTTATCACAAGGATTCCAGGTGATTCTGATGCCTGCTAAGTTCTTAGAAAAACTGCCTTAAGGAGAAAATATATTTTGCTCCCTAAAGAGAATTGTTTTATAAAAATAAATCAGTGTGAAAATGAGAATTTTCCTTCTAAAAGAATCAAAAAGTTCAGTTTAAGTCTTCTAGTTTTAGTCTGTGGACTGTTTTCAAACAGAAAAGAAAAAATGGCATTATTAAACTTTCACTGCTCTTTGCTTTAGTTGTAGTATCCTAATTAAAGTTACCGTGAACAAACCCGGAGCATCATTATACAATTTTTTTTTATTAATTAGTGTTTCTAAAATCCATTCCAACACTATTGCCCACTTAAGTGGAAAAACGGTACACAAACGATGTCCTGACACAATTACCCACTTGGTACGTTGTATAAACTCTACATTTACCAACACTGTCCAGGAGCAGGGAAGCAGTCAACACTCCAGTCCTGAAGTGGTGTTGTAGAGTATGGGACTTAAAATTTAGCAGTAGTTTCTTCTTTTCCCTAATGCTGGTTACAAACCACCCTGTACAGCAAACCACCCTGAAACTTTTTGGCTTAAAGTCAAAAACAAAAAGCATATATTTTGCTCACAAATTAGTGATCTGAGCAAGGTTCAGGAGAGACAGCTTATCTCTGCTCCATCCAATGAGAGCTGGGGCAGCTGGACTGCGGTTGGAGAGGAATATCAAAGTTTTGGGCCATCTTTAATGTACTTCAAATTGTTTATTCACTTAAAGTGAGTATAGATTTTGAGCTAATGATATTTTGAGGCTTCTTTAGGTATATGTTTTTCTTTTAGGCTCTCTATAAAAGTATTCCTAATTTGGAAGTTAAATCAGAGTGAAAAGAAAAAATAGAAAAATCAAATATACTCAAGAATAAGAAACAGTAAAGAAACTGAATAATAGCATCACCCTCCTAAAACTGGGTCCGTAACTGAACAAAGAGTGAACAACAAATTCAGGATGAGTCACCTGTAAGGTCTAACTGAATACAATGTATCATGAGGCAAGTGGATCAAATTTTTAGCATTTTGTTGTCATAGTGAAAGTGTGAGACGTACAAACACAGCTAATATCAACTCAAAAAAAAAAAAAAGAAACGCGTGCAATAATAAACACAGAAATATGTAAATTCATATGTTTACTCAATAATAGGTGCTTAATTTGTTTTTTTTAATTGAATCATCCAGACAATTTTTCCTCAACTCTCTACTCCATCTAACCTTTGGAATACAAACGAATTCAGGGAAACAGATGAACTTCAAGTGTTACCAAATATATCAGATATAGAGCAACAACAGAACAGTAAAAGAGATCAATTTAAGGGAGTGATTCCTTCCTAATTTAAAAGATATTTCTTTCAACTTACAGTAATAGAAATAATATTTGAGGTAAAAAAAATATCATCCTATGTTGCCATTGGCTTGCATTTAATTGTGTAGAGCAATTAAGAAATATTAATACTCTTACATCAAAGGCAAAAGTTTACACCCTAAACAGTAAGATGGATCTTCCAATTGTTTTGTTATTGATCTGCAAATCCATTGGTAAATGGACTTAAAGCAGAGATTGACCATGAAATGGAAAGCATTCATTAAATTTCACAAACACACAGAGTCTAAGACAAACCAAAAATTTCAAGGAGTAAATGAATGAAGAGAATATACATTACTGATAATTTTACAAAGTAGCATTTAAGAGATATGCATTATTTTAACTATTGAATTGTTGAGTGGTAATTAATTTGAAGTAAAAAAGTTTATTGGAATTATTACAAATATACTTCAGAAGCAGTCAGCTGCTTCCCTCTTCTGGCCAAAGGTGGAGGGAAATTTGATTTTTACTCTTGAATCAGAATAGAATTGTCCTCACAATCAACTCTAAGATTGGGTCTTACACAATGAAAATTTACTATACTTTTATCAGCATGATAAAAGGCAATATAATTCAGAAATAATAGGTTAAAATATCTAGGAATTATTTTGTAGGAGAGGCCATTGAGCTTTTCATCTGTAAGAATTTTTGTGGTGTATAAGTGATTTAAATGTGTTTGCCAAACAGCCTTCTGAATAAGAAACAAAGGGTTTCATTGCTCTGAGGTCACCTGGGGTTAATATATTTTGATTGTCAACTAAAATTATTCATAGAAAGTGGAATGAGCATTGCTGGTCCTTACAAGGAAGAATGAGAAATTACAAAGATAAACTCTAGAGATTTCTACCACAGGTTCTAGAATGAAATGCAATTTCTCTTCATGATCTTGCTAAGCCTTACAAGTATTATGAAGGGAACTACAAGATTAAATCATCAAATTTACAAACTGAACAATATTTTCCTTAATTGGGATAATTTAAATAATTTAAGCCTCCCTTTAGGTCCTTATATTTTGGACAAAAATAAAATTATATTCCTGAAAATTTGAAGAGAAAATAAACTCTCAAAAAAAGGCCCTTATAAAATGTTCTTTGCCTAACTTATAAAATTATAAATTTGTGTGCATAATAGCCATCTTATAGACTCCATATTTCAAAAGAATAAAGCCTAGAATAATAAATCTATTAAGATTTGTAGACACACGTGCTTTGAAATATTGATAACAAATATAAAGCAACCAAAGGAACTGAACAGCCTGATTTGACGATATATGAAGACAAACAATAACTGAAATTCAAATACTTCTATTTCATATTTACTTTTCTAAAATTAAAAAGCTCTCAGTCAGAATGAGCAAAGGAATGATTAAAAAACCAACAAAGATGAAATTGCACTGGTATTCAAGGGATAATAACATGGAATCCAATAGATATGTTACCCTCATTACATTTTATAAACTTAAATACTCAAGTTTTCAAAATACTCCTAAAAACACGGCACTTCTCAGTTTTTTCTGAAAACCCAAGATAGTTGATGACAAAATAAGTTGCCACTAGATAAGAAAAGGATTTTGTACAATTAGGAAAAGGGCAACCTTTTCTTTTCCTTAATTATACAAAATGCATTTAGAAAAATCATTATGAGAAACCATCACCATCACTGCATAAATCCACAGTGACCAGGAGGTGAATGGCGCTCCTGCAGGTCCACTATGCACAGCCTGACTGTATGCGGAAGCCCTGTGCCAACCATGCCAACATCTGAAAATGCATTAGCAGATCCTTATGTAGAACTTGTAAAGTGACGGTTGAAAACTTAGATGAAAAAGTCTAAAACATTCAAGAAACTGGGTTAAATCTGAACTGCGAGAGAGGTTTTCCTGAGAAAGCTGTGCTGTGTCCTTGCCCAAAGGGAAGAAAGTAAGTGTGCTTGCTCTGTACTGTAGAGCCAGGGAAGAGACCTATCGTGCGGCCATTTGGAGATGAGGGGGCACAATGAGCTCGTGTCTGATGGAAGCCTGAGAAATCTAAAAAGTGAGAATCAGTGACTGGTTATCTACTCTGAGGATGGACAATAGAAATGTTCCACTGGGAATAGCCGGACCTCCCAGGATATGTCTGGTCAAAGGACGCATGAGGTTTTTCCCATGGACCAGATGAGGCCCACTGAAGAAACAGAGCCAGGCTAGCAATGTCTTGGGTCTTGCCTAAGTAAATCCTCCTGGAGGGGAGAGTAGAAAGATCCTGGAGGCTAATTCTGCTAACAAAATTGAGACTATTAGTTTCACCTAAGACACCCAGACAAAAGGTAGCCAACCTCGGTGGCCACTAGATCACAAAGGTGGCTGTGCAGAAGGGTGACTTTGTGGGGGAAATAAAGCTCAGTGTAAAGAACTGCAGGTTAGAGATTTTCAGTGAGGCACAGGATGGAGGAGAGGGGGATTCCTGTACAAAAGCCCCATAACACAACGTTGTAAATTGACTATACTCCAATAATTTTTTTTTTTAAAGCCCCATAAGAAAGAAGCAGTCAGTTTACACCCCTCTGGGCCCTGCCACCAGGTCATGAAAGGAACAGGAGGGAGAGCTTTAACTTCAAATAAGCTAGGACATCTGGATTTCAACACTGAACATATTAAAAATTGAATTGAGACTTTTTTAAAACTAGAATTGTGTTATATTAAAGGAGCACAACTATATTTTTTTCCCAGTGACTTAACAAAAGAACATTTATTTCTAGCCTGTACAAAGGCTGATACAGGTCACACGATGCTGGGAATTTTGACTTCAGTGGTGACTGAGGGATCCAAACTCCTTGCATCACGTGGCTCCATCATCTTTGGAGACCTTTGCTTCTAGCCGTGCAGGCAAGGACAAAATAGCATGGAGAGTGGCACAGTTTATTATTCAGGACTCTCCAGAGAAAGAGAATCAACAGGATGTGTACATATATAGAAAAAGATTTATTCTAAGGAACTGGTTCTCACAATGATTGAGGACGGAAAGTTCAAAATCTGCAGCACAGGGAAAAAATACAACTTTAAGCGTCCTTATCAGACTACGAATATGGTCCATGGACCAGTAACATTAGGAATCTTTTCAGAAATGCAGACTATCCCAGACCTACTACATCGTAATCTTCACTTTAACAAAATCCCCCAAGTGATCTACGTGCACAATGAAGTTTAAGAAGCACTGTCAAAACTGATTTTTAAGTGATTAAGTTGTAGTTGTCAGTGGAATTAAATCTTTGTTACTAATTTTCATTTTTACTCTTACGACAAAACATTTATTCTTGAGGGAATTTATTACGATATTTCTTTCTGGCCTCACAAACTATCAATTTTTATGAATGCCCAAATGCATAGAAACAGCTACACTTACTTTTTGTTGGTTACACGGTTCCATATGTATCTATTACCTTATCAATAATATTCTCCTGATCCTTTATTTATTTATTTGACCACATAGACTAATCTCTGGCTAATATGTTTTTATCATTTCTTCATTGTATTTTAGTAGTTTTACTTTGTATATTTCAATAATAGATTATTCAGCACATAAAGATTAATGTTACATTTATCATTGTGAATTGTTCGCTTTGGCAGTGTGAAGGGGTTCTCTTTATTCCATGTAATTATCTGGCCTTTGTCTGACTTTAATGTTTGAAGTCCTGATTTCTTTTTGTTTTGTTTCTTTTCATTGTCTGATTCAATTTGAGTCTTTGTGTTTTAATGAATTCATTTTTGTTGTTATAAATATTATATTTGTTCATTTGTCTTCTTGTTTTGTTTTTTCTGTTTTTATGCTTCTTTTGCTAGTTATTTGCTGTTTTGTTTTCTACAGGACAGTATTTGTGTCCTTTTTTGTTTGTTATTTCTTTTGAAAGATTATTATTCTTAAGATTTTTCAAAGCATTTTAATTTATGTTTACTTAACTGTCAAGAGTCACAAATATAAAGAAATTTGTTTGAGGCCTCCTATTTGGAAAATCTTCTCTCCGCTTGTTTCAGTCTTTATAAATATTATGTCAGGCTTTAAGTCCAAATTTTCATCATAACAGTATTATATTTTATGTTTTTTTTTTTTTTTTTTTTTTTTTTTTTTTTTTTTTTGCGGTACGCGGGCCCCTCACTGTTGTGGCCTCTCCCGTTGCGGAGCACAGGCTCCGGACGCGCAGGCTCAGCGGCCATGGCTCACGGGCCCAGCCGCTCCGCGGCATGTGGGATCTTCCCGGACCGGGGCACGAACCCGTGTCCCCTGCATCGGCAGGCGGACTCTCAACCACTGCGCCACCAGGGAAGCCCATATTTTATGTTTATATCTATCTTTTGAAGAGAAATTTTTACATCTTATCCTATCTTTCAGTTTTTTACAACCTTACACTATCTTAAATAGCTCTAAGACACACTGACTGTGTTTTCACACTGTGATCACTCCACCAATCTCTTAATTTTCATCACTTTCATTCTTGTATTGGCAAGAATACATCTTCAAAGTTATAAATTACCTTGACATTTGAAATATGGTGGACCTGTGTCATACTTTCTAAGTTCACATGACAGCAGACATCACATTAGTAACAATTAACGCTAAAATCTCATGGAATGAAATGACATAAAGTGTTATGGTAAAATCATTGAAACTCTAAATTTTACATTCACCTAAAATATCATCCAAGAGTTGTAGCCTAATAAAGATAAACTTTATCTGAAAAAAAAGAAAACTGAAAAAAGATAAACTTTATCTGAAAAAAAAGAAAACTGAAACCAGAAGGGAAAAAGTGATGGTGCAAAAAGCAAGGATTTCTACTTCCAACCAGGTGGATTAAGAAGGAGGGATTTACCTTCTACCTTAAACAGCTAGAAAACCAGACAAACCGTGTGATATGCAGTTTTAAACATTGTATGACAGGGAACACAGGAAGTGAATATTAAAATTTTCCCAGCTTACTGCCTGGGAAAACTTCCAAGCTGCAGCACAGGCAGGAGACACCCAAACAGATCCCCATACCCTTGCTGAGTTAAGGAGACTATGCAGAAAGTAGGGAGAATAAGCAGGCTAGGATTTGGGGCCTGATATCAAAGAAGGAACTAGACAGAGAAAGAGCTCCCTCTAGAGATCAGCGAAGGACCCCTAAAGATTTTGTCTAAGAACTGATCTGTGGATAAGTGTGAGAATGTTAGGCAAGGCCAGGGAAAGGCTCACCTGTAAGGAATAGGAAGAACTATCCCCTGAGGCTCAAAGAGGGCTTGGACTAGTTCATCTTCTCAGTAGCCAATGGGAAAGACATCCCAAAACACAAGGCATTAGGTAAAGTCCTAAAGATGGTATTGCATTAGGAGTGAGGGCAAATTAACCCCAGAGCAATGATTTATATGGACCAACCCCAAAAACCTTGAAGGTAAGCCTAGAAATAGTAAAACTCTTTCAAAGTCACTTAATTTCATCCCAGAACAAATCCCAGGAATATTTAGTAAAAGATTTAAAAAATAAACATCAACAAACACAAAATTCATATTGTCCAATATCCAATAAAAAATTATCCATCATGCTTTCTGGTTCTGGGATAAGATATAATAGACACTTCTTCCTATTCTTCCAACTGGGTGCAGCTTAAAATAAAACCCTAAACATTATTTATGAAGCAAACATACGAAGAGTCTGAAATGTAGAGAGAAGAAGGCAGACCAGCTTGGGACCTAAGGGGCAATGTACCAGAGAGGCCCATAGGTTTTCCTTTTGCTTAATATATCAAGGCGAGGTGAGGGAGAAGCCAGCAAACCAGAAATAATGCCAAGAAGTGCAAGCAAACAACAACAAAAGTGCCAAGAAAACCCTGCTCTTCTTCTCTAGCCAAAGGATCGGGAAAGTGACAGCCTAGTAAAAATACTTTTATACAACCACCACTCTATTCTAGCTAAACACAACAGAAAAAACAACAACAACAACAACAAAAACCCCTCAGTTTCACATTCACCCTTAGCAAATGCTCAGTTCGAGTCAAGTCTTCCATCTTCACTTGACTGTAATGAGGCCAGGATGCTGTTAGAATTTCTGACTGGGGAGCCAAAAATTTCATCACTGGCTAGCAGTAATGGGTCTCTATTTCCCCATGGTATCAGTAGAGGCCACCTGGAGGGGGGAATTATTTGAGAAAGATTATTTATATTCCTTTTCTTCTTTAAAATGTTGTGAGTAAAGAAGTATGAGAGGAAAAATATAGATATAAATGAGGCATTCCAATGTGAATCTAATGTTTTAATATCAATTTTGGTCAGATCAATGATTTCCACCTTTTCAGAGTTAGAACATTCTACTGATATTCTTTAATTTTTAGGAGCTTCATGATGTTTTAAAAATTAAATTCTATAAAGATCAATTTGTTTTAATTTCTAAAAAATGATAATGCATGTAAAGAAGTAGGAAAATGGAACCTGTAAACAAAAATAAAATAAAATCAATACAACAAAACACAGAAATGACACAGGTGACAGAATAGCATAAAATGAGTTTAAAACAGATACCATAAATATGCTCTATATGTGCAAGAAGGTAGAGGGATCCACAACATGATAAAAAGAGAAATGAAGGATATAAAAAAGACCCAAGTGGAACCTCTGGAGATGAAAAATACAGTAAGTAAAATGGAAAATATACTAGATGGGATTATACTAGATGGGATTAGCTAAAATGGAAAATATACTAGATGGGATTAACAGCAGATTATACACTGGAGAAAAAAAATTTATTGAACCTGAATACATAGCAATAAAAACTATCCAAAGCCACAGAGAGAAAAAGAAATAAATAAAATTAACAGAGCATCAGTGATCTGTGGAACAATATTCAGCAGTGTTAACATCTGTGGAAATGGAATCCCAGAATAGACAGGGAAACAGGTAATATTTTTGGAGAAATAATGAACAAAAAATTGCCAAATATTATTAAAATTAAAAACCAACATATCCAAGGCTCAACGAAGCACAAGCAGAAGAAAAGTGAAAAACAGTATGCCAGGGTACATCATAATCAAATTTCTGAAAACCAGTGATAAATTTTTTTTTAAAAGAAGTTAGAGAAAAAAGAGGCATTATATACAGAGGAACTACTGAAAGAATGAAAATAGACTTCTTGTCAGAAATGATGCAAGGCAAAGACAATGGAGAGATATCTTTAAAGTATTAAGAGAAAAACTTTCCAGAATTCTATACACATTAAAAATAATTTTCAAAACTAAAGATGAAAGAAATAATTTTCAGACAAACAGAAGCTGAGTGAAATCATCACCAGCAGTTCTGCACTACAAGAAATGTTAAAGGAACTTCTTCAGGCAAAAATAAAGTGAAACCACATGGTAATTTGGATCTCAACAAAGGAATGAACAGTGGAAATGATAAATATGTGGTACATATAAAAGACATTTTCTTGTTTCTTTTTAAATCTCCTTAAAAGATAATTGATGGTTTAATGAAAAAAATAAAAATGAACTGTGAGATTTATAATATGTAGAAATAAAATGTATAACAGTAGTACAAAGGACTATAGAGTATAAATGGAAGTAACAGTGTTGTAAGACTCTTAGACTATATGTAAAGTAATGTAATATATTTAAAGGTAGAATGCGATACATTAAAAATGTATACTGTAAACTCAAAAGCAGCCACACACACACACACACACACACACACACACACACACAATAAGGTAATAAGTCAATATTAGTGAGGAACAGAATCATAAAAATATCTACTAATTCAAAAGAAGGTAAATAAGAGGGGGAAAGGAGCAAAAGTATAGCTCTATCAAATAGAAAACAAACAGAAAGAAGGCACATTTAAACCTAACAGAAACAATGATCAAAATAAATATAAATGGTCTAAATAATCCACATAAAAGGTAGAGATTATCAGATTAGATTTTAAAAATGAGGTCTATTTATATGATGTCTACAAGAAAGCCACTTTAAATATAAAGAAGCAGATACAAAAACAAAAGATGGGGTTAACTTCCCTGGTTGTCAGTATCCATGTGAATTGTCAGACATTGACATCAGGAGGGTAACAAATCCTGAGGGCAATGGAAGCTCCACATTTGGAATCCTCCCAGACATTGCCTTATACACCTCTTCTTTCAGCTGATTTAATGTATCCTTTCCCTTTAATAAATCTTAACTGTGAGCGTAATAGCTTTCAGTGAGTTATGTGAGTTCTAGCAATTATAAAACCTGCAGTTGATTCTGGGGATCCCTCAAACTTTCAGATGGTGTTGGAAGTCTTGGGAAGACTTGGAAGTACAGAGGATTGTGCTTTCAAACCTCACAATTTGACAACTCCAGGTAACAAATGAGAAGGAAAGGACAGACCAATATTCCTAATGAATATATATGCAAAAATCTTTAACAAAATGTTAGCAAATAGTCTTAAACATATATGGTGAATTGATTTTCAGTAAGGGCACCAAGGCAATTAAATGAAGAGAGAAAATTTTTTTCAACATAAGGTGCTGGAATGATTGAAGCTATTTGCATGAACAAATAAACAAATGCAACATTATCTTTCAGAAGTGAACTTAAATTGTGCCAGATAATCTAATATAAAAGCTAAAACTATATAAAGTCTAGAAGAACACATGGGAGAAAATATTTTTGAATTTACAAAGCATAAACCTATAAAATTGATATATTAAACTTTATTAAAATTAAAGTCACCTGTTCTTCCAAAGACAACAAATGAAAAGACAAGCACATACTGAGAGAAAATACTTGCAAACTATATACTGACAGAGGGCTTGTATCCAGAATATTAAAAAACAATTACAATTTAACAATAAGAAGATGAACAACCCATTTCAAAATATAGGCCAAAAAAATTGAACTGACACTTCACCAAAGCAAATATATGGATGGTAAATAAGCACGTAACAATACTATTAATAGGGAAATGAAAATCAAAACAGAATTCAATACTACTACATATACATTAGAATAGATAAAATTGAAAGTCTGACAATACCAAGCATTATTGAGGACCTTGAGCACCTGGAACTGTATTCATACTGTTGTGTAAATGCAAACTGGTATAAACACTTCAGAAAACAGCATAACAATGTTTTATAAATTTAAACATATACTTTAGAGGCTAGTTATCAATTTACTGCTTCTTAATTTCAAACTCATCCTTCAGAACCTGCTCTGCAATAGTGGACTGCACTCTTTAAGCATTTCTCCTTTACAGGGAGCCAATGTTAAGCTTGGTCAGTAGAGAGCACTAGAGAAACACTGCAGGAACAAGGGGCTTCACTGTTCTGGTCTGATGTGTTTTGTTTTGTTTTGTTTATTCTTGCCTCACAACCCGTCAACAGTATTCAGTGGTGTACGTCCTGGCTGCTTGCCCAGAACATGCAACCCCTTAGCAACAGCCAAGGCCCTCCTGAGGTGGACACCATGTTCTGAAGACCTTGTGCTCACAACGGCACTACTGCTTCTGTGTACCTGCCCCACATCTTCAGCTCATTTGTATTCCAGAGCATTGTTTCCCGCTTGCCTGGCAACTATGGACAAGTTCTGGGCACAGGAACCCAGGGAAGTTTTCCACCAATCACTAGGCTGCAACGATACCTTCTCCAGTGAGATCTAGCTCCAGCTTTGGGAAAGGCCCCCCTCTTCCAACTATATCATCCTGTGGGTATTCTTCCTCAGTCCTAGAGTAGCCTTTAGAGTTCCCTTTACATCAATATATTCCCTCTCCTATCGCAGCTTAATAATTCTTTGTATTATACTTCCACAGCTTAAATTACTATGGTTTCTTCTCCTGACTGAGCCCTGCCTGATATACAACATGACTAGTTCACCCACTCCTAAGTATTTGTCCCATGAAAGAACTGGTCCATAGTTTTAAGGCTTCTTGAACCTGCATATATTATATGAGTCTTCAGCTAATCTGGACATTTTTAACCATAAAAATCTTCCAACATTTTTTTCTGACACATCCTCTTTCTCCTCTGCCTCCTGAACTCCAATTATATATATTTTAGACATTTTGATATTGTTTCTGTAATATGAATATGTTCCATTTTATAACATTTAACTGCTGACAGCTTTTAAACCAAGTTCTTTCCTCTTCCCCTTCTGTCCTACAGATGGCAAAGCTGATAAGAAAGCTTCTCTACAGACACCAGCAACTGATTCAGAGCATTAACCTTTCCTTACTCTCTTTAGTCTTTTTCAGATCAGTTCCAGAGGCCTGCTCAGCTCTCCCAAACAGGCTTGTTATGTGAGTAATAAACTTTTTCATATCCTCTTGCTGTGTGTGTGGCAGGGGGGGTATCATCAGTCTTGATATCTGAACCACACTGGGGGTGGGGAGGTGTCCATCTATTACTTCAAGATGGCTACAGCAGCCTCATAAAGTCTTGTTCATTTTTTTTTCTTTCTTTTTTTTCCTCTCTGAGTTGCAGATGATAAAATTTATACTAATCAGTTTTCAAGTAAGCTGACATGTTTTAATTCATATATATGTTGTTAAGACCCTTAAGGGAATATTTTTAATCCAAATATTGTATTTTTTCTGTTCTAGATGTTCCATTTAGTTCCTTTTCATAGTTTATAGTTCTTTCTGGAGATTTACTACATTTTCATTCATTGTGAGCATGTTGTCTTTTACTGTCAACATACAGTTCTGTACCCAGTCAAGCTATCTTTCAAAAATGAGGGATAAATAAAGACCTTATCAGTATACAAATATTAAATCATTATGTTGTATACCTGAAACTAATATAATGTTATGTGTCAATTATACATCAATAAAATAAATAAATAAAACTCAGAGACATCTGGGGGAAAAAAAATCAAAAAAAGTAGAGAGTTTATCACCAGAAGACTTTCAATAAAGAAAAATTTTATAAATTTATGAACAGAAGGGAAATAATCCTAGAAAAAAATCTCTACAAGAATTACCAATAAGCAAAAATATTAGAAAATATGTGAAAAAAATATTTTAAAAACTGACAAAATGAAGAAATAATAATAACACTTAGCGAGAACTAAAATACTTGTCAACAATTGAATGTAATTTTAGAAGGGGTTGATCATTAATATATTCTAAGATGCTCACATGATTCAGAATTAAAGAATAATTATTAACTAACTTTAGGCTTTGTTAAGAATGCATGGTAAAATAGGTAATGTACTAAAAAAATAGACATAGAATAAGTAATTTCCAAACATGTTGAGGAGAAAATAATTGAATGAAAATAAACAAAAGGAATTAATCAAAAAGAAGGCAAGGAAGTGGAGTTACAACAATAGAAATAGAAAGGAAAAGATGGCTTAATCCAATTTAATATATCAACAGTACAATAAATGTAAATGGACTATACTCTCCAAATCAAAGACAAAGACAGCCAAATAAGATTAAAATTCAAAATATTATATGCTGCATAAAAAAGACATACCTAAAACATAAGGACACAGAAAATTAGAAAGTCTAGTAATGGAAAAAAGATATATCAAGCAAATATTAGTTAAAAGAAGGCTGACATAATCATAGTAACACCAAACAAAACAGACTATAAACACAATACCAGAGATTTAAAAAGTTGCTCAATATTGGTAAGAAGTTCAGTTCACCAAGAAGATATAAAAAGTACAAACCTGTGTAAATACTAATAATATGGCTTCCAAATACATAAATTAAATAATTTTGGTGGATAAAAATATCAATACAGAAATTCAATTGCAAATCTTTGTACCAGTAACAATCAAAAACTGTGATTTTTAAAACATGTCAATAAAATAAATTATACAAGAAACAAAAATGAATTGTACTTTAGAAATAAATCCAACAAAATATATGTATGCTCTTTAGGGTTAAAATTATAAAGTTCTATTGAAACACATTTAAGATTCCTAAGTAGATAGATATTCCATATTCCTTGAGAGAGTCAGTAACATAACAATGTATGTTTTCCCACAATTAATCTATAAAGGATCCAATCCAAATCCCAACTGGATTTGTTATTGCTGTTGTTACTGTTAAAGTTACAAGTTGATTTTACAATTTATTTGGTAGAACAAAAGCCCCAAAATAGCCACCAAGTTGGGGAGGAGTCTTAAGCTAGTGGACTTGAAGACTTATCATTGAGCTATATAATTAAGACCCTGTGGTATAAGCAGATAAATAGACATGAACAGAATAGAAAGTCTAGAAACAAATCCATGCAAAATGGATTATAATGATTTATAACAGATCTGGAACTTTTTATGAGTGGGAAAAGGATGGGCTATTCAAAAAGGTGCTGGCATTTTAGTTATTCCTATTAAAAACTGTTATTAGATTTCCTGTATCATATCACACACACGCACACTCACATGCACACACACACACACACAAATTAGTTATTGGTTGATTGAAAATCAATGTGAGAGACAAAAGCATAAAACATTTAAAAGGTAATACAAGAAAGTATCTTTACGACCCACAGTAAGAAATATTTCTTAAACAAGATACAAAAAGTATAGTCTACAAAGAAAAATATTTATAAATTGAGCTACATTAAAATTGAATAAGTCTGATGACTAAAATTTACCAAGGAGTAAAAAGATAAGCTCCAAGCTAAGAGAAAATATTTGTAATACACACATAACTGAAAAAGAACTTATATTGAGAATATACAAAGGACTTCTATGAATCAAGGTATAAAAGGCAAGCAACACAATATGAAAAGATGTGGACAGGCACTTTACAGAAGAAAAAAGCAATAGAATATATATAAATATACATATATATATTTACTAATAATCAGAGAAACAAAACTTAGCCACAATGTAATATTGTTTTATACCTATGAATAGAAAAACATTTAAGGTCAGACAACACAGGGCTGGCAAAATGTAGAGTAACAAAAACTCCCACATACTGCTGACAGGCAAATAGACTGATATAACTACTCTGGAAAACAGTCTGACATACCTAATAAATTTGAATGTGTGCCTACCCTGTGATTCAGCAACACCACTAATTAGTGTATACTTGGGAGAAACCGTTGCACATGCATACCAGAACGTGTGTATAAGCATGGTCACAGCAGCATTGCTCATAACTTCAAAATCTGAAATGGGTGTAATATCAATCAACAGTAGAACAGAAAAATAATTTGTTATACAGGCATACCTCGGAGATCCTGCGGGGTCAGTTCCAGAACACAGCAATAAAGCAAATATCGCAATAAAGTGAGTCACATGAATTTTTTGGTTTCCCAGTGCATTTAAAAGTTATGTGTGCACTATATCATAGTCTATTAAGTGTGCAATAGCATCGTGTCTAAAAAAACAATATACATACTGTAATTTTAAAATCTTATTGCTAAACATGTTAACCATCCTCAGATCCTTCAGCAAGTTGTAATCTTTTCGCAGTAGTAACATCAAAGATCACTGACCCCAGATCACCATAAAAAATAGAATAATAATGAAAAAGTTCGGAATAATATGAGAATCACCAAAATGTGACACAGAGACGTGAAGTGTGGAAAAATGACACCAATAGATTTGCTCAACACAGCGTTGTCACAAAACTTCCATTTATAAAAAAAACACAATGTCTGGGAAGGGCAGTAAAGCAAATTGCAATAAAATAAGGTATGCCTGTATTCATATAATGGAAAATTATTCAACAGTGAAAATAAATTAACTACAGCTACTTACATCAACATGGATAAATCTCGAAAACACAACATGGAAAAAATAACCAAGTCTTAGACAATTATATACAATTTGTTTTCATTCTATAAGTGTCATAAACAGATAAAACAATAATATGTTATTGATGTAGATAGAAAAACTATAAAGACAAGCAAGGGAAAGATGAACACCAAAACTTTGACCCTGTTACCTCTGGAAGAAGGAAGAGGTTGGGAGGAGAATGAAATCAAGGAGGATCTAATGAGAATTATATCAAAGCAATATTTTATTTCATGACCTGAATAATAGGTTCATGATGGCTTTTTATTTTTATTCTTTACACTGGACATAAATTTTTATGTAGTCTTTTGTGTGCATAATAAATTTCACAATAAAAAATATTTTTAAAGACGTAGGAGCTAAGAAGAGAAAACACATTTTAAGACTCACCCAATCAGATATTAAAAATGTTATAAAATTATAGACATTAAAACAGCATAGGAATAGGGTAGGAACAGATAAACCAAAAGAATAGTACAGATTACGTAGGAATAAAACAGAGCCTAGAAATTGTTTCCTATGTATGTGGGAACTTGTTATATGATGGAGGGGCATTGTAAATTTCTGGGGAAAGGATTCAATAATCAGAGGTGAGCAATAAATAGACAAAAAGAGTGGTTAGTTCCTACTCTAAATAACCTGTGTCTCATCCTGCAGAACTGGGAGAGGGAGTGGTGAAGTGCCCCAGCACTGAACTCCGGTGGCCGCATTCCAATCCCCCCTAGGTGGTACACCAGAAGGATGGCCTGGGCAGGTGCCCTGGCCTCTCTGTAACTCACCTCCACATCAGTAAAAAGGGGATGATACAATGATAGTGCTTGCCACGCAGCCTTGTGCAGATTAAGTAAAATAATCCATTTCAAGTGCTTAATGAAGTACCTGCCCTTGGACGGAAGCTAAATAAAAGGTTAGCTTCCAAAATTATTCAACTTCAAGTTCCTGAAATTAAAGATTTTGTGTGAGAAGGGGGCAAGAAGGGTTTTAAAAATCGTCATGTGTTACTTTTCTGTCTCAATTGACAGACTTTAACTTTGAACCGCTTGAGAGTAGCACGTATGCCAATTCAAGTCCATACCTGACACAGAACTTGCCATGTAATGGATGCTTAATAAATATATATTGTGTTGCATTGATTTAAATTAAGAAGGGAAGGGAAAGTAGCATTGTTAGAAAAAGGGAGTCAATGTGGGTGCTGGAAAATGCCACAGCTTTTCACTGCTGTGTGGGGAAAAATAAAGCAGTGTTTTAAAGGCCAAACTTAATGGATTCCCAAGGTTGTGCTACTGTGAAATTATACTACTGTGAAACAGGAATTAGAATCAGTCAATCCAAAATGTAAAATACCATGGAAGATAAGGTAATAAAACATGGTATACTTCAAATGAATAGTCCAATTAGCCAAACACCAGGGAGAGCTTGAATCAGAATATGTGACTTTACATGAGCAGAACAAGGAGCAGCTATTAACACCAATGAGTAAAATGGACCAAAAAAATAAGGAGAGCAGTACAATACTTGTGTGGTAATATGCCATCTCATAGCCAACTGCATCACTAAAGAAATAATCGAATGCATCAACATAATTCTTTTGTTAGATACTTAAGTATATATATATATCCATAATTAATCCATAATTAAAATAATCGAATCACTAGAAATCAAACCTGATGAAAAAACTATATATTGTCCACCTTCAAGAATAATATCTGTGCCAAATTAGCAAGTTTTATAGCAGAATAAGGTTCAGGAACTACTTGATTCTATATTATATTGGTTATCACTGATTTGAGGTTTCATCAAAATAAAATATAGAAGAAATACACAACTTAATTGGTATTATTGTTACCAAAAACACTTAAGAAAATATATTTTATTTTGAAATCTACATCAGAAACGCTTTCAGGTGACATTAAAAAGTTTCATAATTTTTCACATGAAAAAATGTGATATATTCTGTATAAAAATGTATGGCAAAATTTTCAAAATACTTTGTCTTCTTTTAGAAATATATAGCCAAGAGGTTTAAATGTCAGGGGAATTATGATGAGATACTTCTTTTGCCTCCAAAAAAGTATATTTTCAATTTCATGACCAAAGAAGTGAATTTGAGGGCTTCCCTGGTGGCGCAGTGGTTGAGAGTCCACCTGCCGATGCAGGGGACGCGGGTTCGTGCCCCAGTCCGGGAAGATCCCACATGCCACAGAGCAACTGGGCCCTTGAGCCATGGCCGCTGAACCTGCGCGTCCGGAGCCTGTGCTCCGCAACGGGAGAGGCCCCAACAGTGACAGGCCCGTGTACCGCAAAAAAAAAAAAAGTGAATTTGAAAAGCTCTGATCCTTTTTGCTTTTTCATTATCATTTCAGAAATGATTGACTGTATATCAAAACTGGATCTTCCAAGCTATTACATTTCACCATCTGGTTAACCTTGCCAGGAAAGCACTAGAAAACAAACCTCACACATTAGAATTTCATCCACTCTGCAGAGTTATCCTGATCATAAAGAGTTGCCCAAAACTGAGATGAATTATTATGGAGACTGGAAGAGGGCTACATTAACTGAATGTGATTGAATTCAGCTAGAACTGCACCTACGACAAACCCTAAGGTATAATACTGCTGGTACATGTGCAGAACAGAAGTGCTGGCTGTTCAGCTCATGTTCACCCAAACAGCATAATATTATATATCCAGACACAAGGACATTCAGAGTTTCTGAGTTTTTAACAATAGTTGTGCTTGATTCACAAGGACATCTCAATGTTCTATAAGACCTTTCATATATTTCTCCAATGTTTCTGGACCAAATCAGATCTGATGCAAAAATTATCATGATCCTAAATTATGACAAAATCATTGACCCATAAGTAACAGAAAAAACTCATGGAAATTGTAGAAGTGAACTGAGATTTAGGGCAAGAACCCAAAGGACTATGCAAACAACAGTCATAGGAAATATACAATCCAGACTGAGAATTTATAAAATGGTCCCAGAAGATGTTACTGGAATTAAGTGGAAGATAGTACCCACCATACCTATACCCTTTTCATCTTTGCCTGTATTACGTGAAGGAAAGAAGTGGTCTTACAAGTGAAAGGTGGCACAAAGAAATTATTTGTGGTCTAAAATATGTGGGGGTAAAACACAAAGAAGGTAAGGTGCAAATGTGATAATAAATACTGACGATGTTTACTTTGGAGAATGTAGTTATCGTGGCTGTGGCTTCGACCTTCGGTAGTCCAGAAACTACCTTGTCATTTCCCTACACACAATATGAAATGAAGTTCGGTGCTCTGCCTACAAGAGTGCTCCATGTCACTCCTATTACAGCTTTGCGTTTTATTCCCACAGAATGCCAAGAACTTCCAAAACGCATACCATGCAAATGTCTTGGGTGACTTTACCACACATTTATATTGCAAGGTAATCAATAAATTATTATTTCAATATTTATTGGAATCTCAGAATAAGAAAGAAGACAGATTATACAAATCCATCTTCTGTGATTAATGGACGTTCCAGCAGAAGGCATACACTGATGGAGTAGGTCAGTATGCAGACTATATTACTGAATATTTCAACCTGGGTTGTAAATATAGTATCTGTTTCTCTTAGGGACTGTCACACTGAGTGCAGTATAAAAGGCAATAAATTTCAACAGATTAATTAACTCTTTGGTTACTGGGGCTGTGTGTCACCTATCCTGGCACCTAATAAAAATTCCTTTAATGCCAAGCCATGAAGAAGGGCCTCTTTGGAAATGAGTTATTAACAGCATTTCGTGAATAGATGGAGAAATTGTAGCCAAGCCATTTAAGTGTCATAAAGTACGGCAAAGGCTGCTGGAGGCCTCTGAGGGACGCCAGGTAATACCATAACAATCAAATCTGAGATGGAAGAGGGATTGAGCTGTCCGCTCAGAATTTTTATATTGTCAAAGAGCAGCGAGGAAATAATGTGATCAAGAAGCGAATTAACCTTGTGTGTGAAAGAAAGGGGATGATCTGATGGAAAAGGCAGTAAAGTAAAAATCACTCCATAATGCCCACATCGCAGGCGAGTCATGAGGGGCTCCTAATGTCTGCAGGCTGTCAGAGAGCTGATCCAGACCTCTAAGCACCATAAACCCATTCCCTGCATTAGCCTGTAATTGGAATACATTTATTCATGCTTTTTTAGTTCTTCGGGGTCCCCGTGTTGTATACCCACCGAGCATTAATTCCCATAAATGTTCTATCTTTGCAGACTCCTGCAAGCCGCTAGACATTCTAGGGTGGGAATTAACATTCAGCAAGGGAGGAAGAAAGTGCTGTGCACGTAGTACAAGATTTGAATCCATCTCCCATTTTGTACTATGTTGTTTAATTTAGCACCTTGACTGCCTCCCCCCAAATATCCTTTGGATGCTTTTGATGAATGTCTAGTCATCATGTTTTGTCAAGTTTTATATTTCAAGGCAAGAGTTCCTACAAGAAGAAAATAATAAAGACTAACCAATTGATTTTAATGATGCTAGGATAACGATCTTTCAAAATGTAAATTTCACTTTTTTATTTGAGGTTGCATCTTAAAAATGATACTTTTCTATGCATAACCCCCATATCACGTAAAAATAATAAAATTTAAATCAATATTTTTTTCCTGATAACAGTACCTTTAGCCTAAATCACTTAGTAGAACCAAACCCAGCAAATACTATCAAGTAGGTGCCTAGCATACAGAGCATCTACCATAGACGAAGCACTGCTTTAAATGCTTTATGTACATTAACTAAGGTGACCTTGATGACAACCCTATGAGGTGGGTACTTTTACTACTATCTCCATTTTATAAAAATTAGGAAGGTGGAGCACAGAGAGGTTAAGTAAATTCCTCAAGGTCACACAGCTGATTTGAAACCACAGAAATCTGGCTCTAGCAGTCTGGATTTTTAGCCACTTTGCAAATTGTTTCTCCGAGAAATAGTTAATAGATCCAACATACTGCTTAAATTACTCTCCCTAAACAATGGATATTTTATTTGTACTCTAATAATTAAAGTTACATAGGAATGTGCATAAATGTGTGCACTGTTCTCGGGGATTTTACACCTTGGGCGGTCCCTCATTTCTCCTGTATTGTCAATCATCCTCTTCTTCTATGAGGGAAAGTTCCCATTAGCATAGAGATGTGCTCTGGTGTCTTCTGACTTTAGCCCCATCTCCTGATCCTACATCCCCTTATAGCTACCCTTACCGCCTCAGGGCCAAACTCCAAGGAGTTGTATTTGCATGCTGTCTCTAATCACTCAGGCCCCATGAATCCTTTGTCCTCTTATGAATCCACCTCCTTCCTCAGCATCCTGTGCTAAACCCAAAGGTCACTTATGCATCCTCATTTAGTTCAACCTTTTGGCAAAAAGGACACAGTTAACCACTCCCTCCTTGAAATGTGCTGCCTTTGCGGCTTCCAGGATGCCATCTTCTGCCTGCCCTCCTCTCCCCTACTTACCCGGGTTTCCCTTCACTGGCTCCTCTTGCACCCAGATCTGAGATGTTGAGGTTCTTCAGATTTGGCTGTGGGCCTGCTGTCACCTCTCATCCACTCCCCTGTGCTCAAGTCATCAACTACATGGATTCAAAAACCATCTTTCTGCTGATGACGCTTACATTTTTATCTCTTTTTGCTCCAAATGTAAATAGCCAACTGCTCCCTGACGTCTCAGTGTGTATGTCTTAAAGACATCTCAGATTTAACATATACCGAATGGAACTCTTGATTTTCCCCACATGACCTAAAAAAGAAAAAACAAAAACAAAAAAAAAAACAGTACCTTCCAGCTAGTGGCTTAAGCCAGAAATCGAGGTGTCATCCAAAGCCCCTGCCATCTCATCTGCCAGACACTGGTTTATGTGTGATATTTTATTCAGTTCTGGCCACCAACTGTGAGGGAGAGATATTCCTTATCTGTAGAAACACACACAGGAGGAAATGCCTCTCTCGTCCGGGTAATGACTGAAAACTGCTGCCACAATTTTGTGGTTCTGTGAGGGGCCATCGCCGACCTGGTACAGAGGGCAGAACAGAAAGTGCCCAGCACCTGGGGATGTGACTGCACCACAGAACTGACCAAGCCCCACCTGTGCACTTCTTAGTAAGGGCGCCAATAAACTCTTCACCGTAAGATGCTTTTCACTGGGTCTTACGTTATTTGAAGCCAAAAGCAATCTGCCTGACACATCCCTTTCCTATCAGTTATCTGCACAACAAATTATCTCACACATCCCTTTTCTATCAGTTATCTGCACAACAAATTATCTCAAAACTTAGCGGTTCAGAACAGCAATAAATGTGGTATGTCTTAAAGTTTCTGGGGGTCACGAACTCCGAAGTGGATTAGCTGGGTGGTCCTGGTTTGGGGTCTCTCAGGAGGCGGTGGATACTATGTTGACTGCGGCTGAGTCAACTGGAGGCTTGACGGGGCAGGTGGACCCACTTCCAAAATGGCTCATTCTCATGGGTCCTTCACAGGCATAGCCTGGCGCTTGCTCGGGGGCAGGGGAGGGGGGGTCTCAGTTCCCTCCCACAAGGGATTCTCCACAGGCTCCTAGCTCATGACATGGCAGCTGACCTCTCTCCAAATGATCGATCCAAGGGAGAGCAAACCAAGTGGAAGCTATTTTTTTTTTTATGACCATGCCTCAGAAGTCACAGAGCATCACCTCTGCCACGTTCCATTCATTAGAAGAGAATCACGAAGTCCAGCCCAGATTTAAGGGACGGAAATTAGTCTCCATCTTAGGAAAAGATGCGCAGACATATTTTAAAACCATCACATGCATCTCTTCTCACTGCATTCTAATGCCAGTGATCTTTCAGCTTCTAGAATTTGAAGTCCTTTCCACCTCAGAGCTCTAGCACATATGACCACGATTACCTGGATCGTTCCTCCTTTGAATTTCTCTCCTTCAGGCTGGTCCTCCCTCAACACCTTTCTGAAGTTGCTTCCCCACCCCATCCATTTCTGTCTTGGCCCTTTGTTTCTTTCCTTCATCACAATTTACTGTTACTTGATTTTACTTTTTTGTTGGTCTGTATTCACCCCTTGGAAATACATTTCATCTTTTTTTTGTCCACGCAGCATGTGGGACCTTAGTTCCCTGACCAAGGATTAAACCCGTGCCCCCTGCAGTGGAAGCGCGAAGTCTTAACCACGGGACCGCCAGGGAAGTGGTTACCATTACATCCCCAGCATCTAACAAAGTCTGTCAGGTAGCAGGCACTCAAAAACAGAGCGAATGAATGAATGAGAAAAACTTGGGCATGCGTCCACAAAATGGTTTTGAACAGTGGCATCTGCACAACCATTCAGGGGAAGATATCTAAGATGAAAAGGAGCTCAGGAAGTTCGACATGCAGAGAGATATTATAGCTATCTTTAGCTATAATAAAGCTAAAGATTCTATTCTTTTGAATATTCAAAGGACTATCCTTGGGAAAAAAGATTAAATTTCTTCTTTCTGATTCATGGAGTAGAATTAGAATGAATGGGTATAAACTATGGGAAAACAGAGTTTAGTTCAATAAAAGGAAGACTTTTCTAATGATTAGAGTTACCTAAAAAAAATGAAACCCATTGATCTGTAAGAGAGTAAGCTTCCTATCATTTAAACATATGCTCTAAGACCACCTGCCTTCAATGTCAGAGAAGAAATTCAGATATTGGCGACCGATTGGACCAGAGGACTCTAAGCTCCCTTTGTACATTCTAGGACTCTATAATATAAGCCTTAACAAAATATACATTAAAAACTTTCCTACTAAAAAAATTTTTGAGATGTAATAATGAGATAAACATCCATAAGAAAAGATTTCTCTCTACACTCTCATGCTCTTGGAGATTTTGATTACACAGAAAATGAAATTAAAAAATTATTTTTTACGATTACAAAAGGAGTGTGTTTATTTTCAAAATCTAAATCCTGTCATATATTGATGAAATATTGATTTCAGAGCTAAAGAGGTTTTAATTGAATGTTTCACCATGAGGCATATTTTCTAATGTCCTTTGTTTCTGGAAATAATAAACTATGTTAGCTACAGTTTTTACTTCTGCATTTACTTAATCTTTTAAACATCACATAAGGGAAAAAATTATTCTTCAGAAAATAACATAAATGGCCTTCAAAATGTGAATGGATAAACAAGCTGTGGTACATTCATACACTAGAATATGATTCAGCGATAAAAAGAAATGAGTTATCAAGCCATGAAAAGATCTGAAAGAACTTTAAATGCATATTGCTAAAGAAAATAAGTCAATCTGAAACGGCTACATACTGTATGATTCCAACTATACAACTTCTGGAAAAAGTAAAACAATGAAGACAGTAGAAGATCAGTGGTTGCCAGGGGTTCGTGGGGGAGGGAGGGAAGGATGGATAGATAGGTAGGTGGAGCACAGGGGATCTTTAGGGCAGTGAAACTGCTATGTTAGGCGCTTTAAATGGTGGATACAGGATATGTCTTTATACATTTGTCCAAGTCCACAGACACCAAGAGTGACTCCTAATGCAAACTATGGACTTTAGTTAATGATAATGTATCCATATTGGTTCATCAATTGTAATAACTATACCACTCTAATGCAAATGTTAATATAGGGGAAACTGGGTGGGGCATATGGGAACTCTTTGTACATCTGCAAAAGTGGATAATAAGAGACTGTGATAATTTGGTGTAACCCATATGGTATTAAGCATTAAGGTATGTAAAGACAGAGAATGGGGAGGAGAATGAAACAATAATGAGGTTAAAACGTATATCCAAAATTTGAAGGACTATAGAATTTGTAAAAAAAAAAACTGTAGAAGAGGATACAATCCAGCCTAGTGAAACCAAATGACTGAAGGTTCAGAAAGAGAAACACGATTAGGGAGTGTATTGCCACTAATAATGAGTATTATAAATATTCATGTAAGATAGCCTTAGCTGAGCTTATGATTTACTGAAATATTCAACACATATTTGCTTGGGTAAAACACTGTGATAATTAGACATCAACCCTGCTCTCAAGAAGCTTGCTGGAAACTGAGAATTACATGATTTCATAAAATAAAAAACAGAATAGGAAACTGATCTGGAAATATATTAAGATACCGCTAACATTGGCTGTCTTAGGAGAGGGGAAACTAAACCAAATGAGACCAGGGGTATGTGATCAACTTTTCATCACATATGCATCTGCAACTTCTGAATTTTTAACTATGTGGATATATTTCATAATCATAAAGAAGATTAAAACTTAAAGAAGACAGTAAAATTAAAATTATATAAATATTTAAATAAAGAATCCCGAAATACCAGAATAAAACATGTCTGGGGCATTTTCTCTGACCAGTAGTCTGAAGCATAGCCTATTAATTAAGCACAAAAGAAAAGGAAACAATTCAAGTTGAGTTCAATCCTCAAATTGCTGACTTTCTTCCAAGGTTCAGATCCAGATGAAGACCCACCCCTACATTTACATGAAAGTGGAGGACGAAAATAATCCTTTTGTTTGAGTCTCAAAATCACATTCCTATACTAAATATCACTACCTCTAAATTCGCATACCTTTAGATAGTTCAACCATCCAGAACTACATTGTGCATGTATGTTCTCATTGGAGCTTTCAAGAAAATTTAAAAGTATGGCATCGCTGCCCATTTTAGCAATATCAGTAACTAATGTGCTCCAAGATCTAAAGAGATTAATACTCAGAAATCCATTTTTAAAGGTAAGACAAAATAACCTTCAGACTGTACTCTTTTGTGAACAGCCATAAAAAATGTTTCTTCCGTTGTTGAGGTTCATAATGTGATTGAATGACTCTGAAATATTCCAATTATTCTTAATAAGTCACAAACCAATGAATAACACACCTCAGATGTCCAAGGCAAACCCAGTCAATCTGGGAACTTGTAATCTGGTATAATCCCAATGGTAGCTTTGGCAATCATTCACTCAACTAAATTTATTACAGACCATTTGTATTAAATAACTGTACCAACTATCAAGTTACAAACAGAATTGAGTTATTCAAGATACTCTATTCCAACTCCCTCACATACAAATCTGTTCGTTCAGCTCATATGCGTTAAGTGCCCCCTATACAGAAAGTACTACATAAGACAGTAAAGGTAAACAGAAAACATGGTCACTGCCTTCCTAGAGCTCACAGACCAGTAAAAGGAGAGAGAGAGAGAGAAGCATGGAAACTGGAAAACACTGTGATTAGTGTTCTAATAGAAGCAAACAGAAGTGAGTATAAAAACTGTGGTAGCACACGAGATGGGATTGTTAACCTACTCAGCAAGGGGACAATGGTGAGGGCTCTTGGGAAGGATGCTACTTCTCAGTTATAGAGTGTGACAGTGGCAGAGCCTTGCTAGAATTCAGATCTCTGGATTTCCAGGCAGTATTCATTTTGCTACCCTTGTTCCCTAACAACTTGATCAAAGGTCATCAATACTGTAGCTATAGCACACAAGTACATGAGGGAGTAATTTAAGCAATGTTTTAAAGCCGTGTCTTGCTAACAATCACCTACTACACAGAGTGAAAACGGATCTTTTAAACAACTCTAACCTTGTACCAAAAGCATTTAACACTCACACACAGGTAGAGCATGATATATATGTGTGTGTACATGTAGTTTCACATAGAAGTTAATAAAAACACACAGCTAGTAAGAAGTGTTATTTCCAAACCACAAGTCCAATTCAGTCTATTTACAATCACTTTGGTACTGAAAGTTTGTTAACTAACCAGCTGTCAGACTGTATTGCTACAAAACCCTTTATCCCAGCAGGACACTTAAATTAGAAGCGAGGATGAATCTTTTCCATATTGGCATCTCTTATTCAACAGAATGTGTTTCAGAGGGATTACCTGGCTTAATGCAGCTAATTCAATACAAAACTGAGTTTGCTACTCAGACTGTCCAAATACCCTAGCCTCCTCAAATGTGTGCAAAGCAGTTAAAACCTCTGATGTTATGTTTGGTAAGAATTAAGGTACTCCAGCACACCAAATGTTAATTCCCAACGGGTAGCAAAAGACCAAATTTGGCAATGTAATAGATAACTCTCACTATTTCCGATAACTGGAAATTCTGTGTCAATCCACTGGCTTTTAAGGAATGACGACACTGTACTTCCGTCCCAGAACCAATAGCAATAATAATGGATAATAATCAGTGGGTATTACCCCCAAACCATTTTAATGAGAAGATGCAGCTTGCGTACAACTCTTGGTATTCTCAAAACTCTTTTGAATAATGACCTTTAATATAATATGAGAATGCCACTTTATTTTTTTAAATGGCTTTAAGATAATTTGAGTCTTATTTGCAGGGTAATGTGCACTACATCTCCCCAGAATCGGGTTTTCTTCACCGAGGTTATATTCAGTAGCGTGCCCTTGGAAACAGAGCCTGTGTCTCATGTTTAAGTGCATGTGGTGTCAGCTATTCCCTGGTCCCTATATTGCCACACATGTGAATGGAATTTCTCCTGTTATCGCATAAGCCTGAAAAATACACTGTTTTTATTCCATTCTTCCTAGCAAACTTAAGACAAAAAATTAGGGGGGAAAGGTAAGGGAAAACACCATCTTCTACATGATAGCATGCCAAAGAGGAATAAATCAAAATGCTACAATTTTTCTCCAAGTAGTTGGTCCCCAGCCTTTTTCCCCTGATGAATCCAGTATACTATTGTTACAAGATGTTTTAAGTAATATTTCTCTTTCCATTTTAGTCCTATTGCAGATAATTTAAATGTCTAAGTGAATGAAAGCTAGCCATTCTACTTCAAAAAGAATTTACATTGCAGTTAAGACCTAAATCACATTAAAATAATCACACACAGTATAAACAGAGTAACAGAGCCTTTGTTCGAATTAGATAATCAAATAAATGGATATATATATATCCAAAGAAATGAGAAGCTTATTTTATGAAAGGCTGTTGTGATGAAATTAAACTAAAGGCAGCTGAATCATGGTCACATATTATAGAGTTGTAATGAAAACTGATTAAGAGAATTTCAGAGGTGGGGAGGGATTTGCTAAGAGGGTATTGGGGAAAGAGACTTTCTAAATCCAACAGTTCTATTAGCAATTTATGGACTTGATTATACCTTCTAACTGAACACTAATCCAGTAAGAACTCCAGTAGAAAGACTCTAAAATTTTGTGATATGGGGTAATCAGGGTGGCAACCATCAGCATAATAGACATGATCCAAAGAACCAGCAATTCATGGTAAACATAGCTGAGTAACACATTTGTCATAAGAAAAGACAAAATCTCATTCTTAAGACTAATTCAAAGAACAGAGAAAATCCTTCACATTAAACCACATCCTTGATTTATTGGTCATTGATTACAATATTTCAGTTTCAGGGCTTTAGCTTTTAAGCTGAAAGAAGTAATTTCCTTAAAACTTATATACAATATCTTAAAAGATTAAAGAAAACAGCCATATCATTTACCTATCCAGGTTTTATTTAACTGTATTTATTCAACTGTAGAAACTTCTCTAGAGTACAGAGAAAACAGAAATAGGTAAAAACCTACCTTTCTGTCATGAATTGGTCCAATATTAGTTACAAAGAGAAATAGAACAGAACAAATTTCCTCCTGGTTCTTTAATTCTTTGTTTCTTTGAAATGCAAAAGTATAATGTATTTAGAAAGCAGTTTCTATGTCAAGGAATGAATATTATTTTACATATTAAGTATATCTATATATTATGCTATTAATTTCTTGGAAGAGTTTCATTATGCATTTTGCAAGCGAGTTGAGATTTTTACCTACTTTCTAGTATTAAATATAACACATTGCCTCAACTGCAATTTTAACTAACCAAATATTAGAGTGACTTCCACAAATCAGGCTAATATTGTAATAAAAGCTTGCACCTTATCAGAAGTCAGTAAAAAAAAAATCTAAAAAACAAACAATAATGTATCTTATGGTCAAATGAAAGCTTCGATACTAACTATAAATTTTTAATTTATTTAATTGTATCAATGGATCAAAACTTATCATTTGCATAAAAGCATCTTGGGCAAAATTTCCTGACAGAGAATTCCTTTAATATTTCTCCCCTTAGAATAGGTAAAAGACTGATTTGCCAGGCACTAGGTTCTGCTAAGTGGTGACTGTTTTATTCCAAAGATGCAGAGTAGCCATCTAACCACTGCTGCAAGGTTGTCTCCTAAGACATCAATGTGAGAGGTCCTGAAGATGTACAGTGTGGTGCCCTGGCTAAGGACACACCCAAAAGTATGTCTCTGGAGGGCCATTTCTATTGATTTCATTTGAAAATACAAGCAATCAATTTTATTGAGGAATTTAAGTTTAGCTTGCTTTAAAATAATATACTTGTAACTGTTAAATGGTCACAATCTATGTCCTGAAGACATATGAACAATAAGAACAAAACTCCACAAGAATAATGTTCACCTTTGGTAGGTCCTAAGCAGCAGACTTCTCATTGGAAACAATGCAAGCAGAAAGATCCTCTGCTGAAACATCTTTAAAGTATTGAATGGAAAACATCTATCATCCTAAAATTCAAAATCCAACAAAAATAACTTGCAAAAACAAAGGCGAACTAAAAATTTCATCAAAAAAGCAAAAATTAACTCAAAATGGGATCACAGATCTAAATGTAGAACCTAAACTATGAAACTTCTCAAGGAAAACAGAAGAAAAATCTTTGTGACTTCGGGTTAGGCAAAGATTAATCAGATATGACACAAAAAGCATATCTACCAAAAAAATTATAAATTGAACCACATTAAAATTAAGAACTTCTACTCTATAAAAGATGCTGTAAAGAAAATGATAAAGGAAACCTCAACATGGAACCTCAACATATGTTCAGGAACATATTTCAAAATCTCATTTCTGATCAAAGGATTTGCATGTATATAGATATAGATACATATAACTGTAACTATATATAACTATATATATATATAAAACTATATATATATATATATATATATATATATATATATATATATATATATAAAACTCCCAAAATGAATAGTAAGAAAACAAGCAAACCAATTCTTTTAATGGGCAAAATATTTGAGCAGACACTTCACCAAGAAATACAGAAGATATACAGGATGATATAGGATGCCAATAAGCATATGAAAAGATGTTTGATATCACTAATCATTAGGAAATTGCAAATTAAAACCACAGTGAGATAATACTACACACCTACTAAAATGGCTAAAATTCAAAAGAGTGACCACACCAAGTGTTCGCAAGGATGGGGAGCAACCAGAATTCTTACGTGTTGCTGGTGGGAACATGAGATGGGACAACTACTTTGCAACAGTTTAGCAGTTTCTTAAAAATTTAAATAAACACCTACTATATGACCCAACCATTCCACTTCTAGGTATTTAACCAAGAGAAATGAAACCTCTGTCTACACAAAGACTTGTACATGAAGGCTCAAAAGCAGCTTGATGAATAACAGCCAAACCTGCAAACAACCCGAACAGTCCACGAACAAGTGGAATGATAAAGTGTACACTGCATGCAACTGAATATTACTTAGCAGTAAAAAGGAATTAACTATTGATAAACACAACAACATGGGTGGACAGCAAAATAATTAATCTCAGTGGGAAAAGGCAGACAAAAAAAGCATATAAGATAGGTTTCCACTTATTTAAAATTCTTAAAATTTCAGACTAATGGATAGTGATATAAAGCAAATTAATGGTTGCTTGCAGAAAGGGTAGCAGCAGGGTTGGGTCTGCGGGACAGAATATAAACGGACAGGAGGAACCTTTGGAGGTACTAGGTATGCTCATTACCTTGATTTTGGAGATGTTTGTATGTATCTACATACATCAAAACATCAAATTGTGCACCTTAAGAACATGCAGATTGTCAATTATTCTTCAATAAAGTTGTCAAAAAGTATACCATCAATCAAATTGGTCATGGTTCTGAATGCTCGTATTCTTGCTTTATAACTGTAAATTATTTTGACTTTATTTGTCCTTATTGATTTCATTGCTGTGTGTCTATTTTAACCCTACTGCATGCAGTAATGGATATTTTTGCAACAGTATGTTTAGGCTAAATTTTAAAAACAGTAACATGAGTCTATGCATGCACTGCAATTCCAATATTAATCATTCATATCCACAGTTAAATATTGATATGGGGGTTTTCTAGCTCTCATGGTGAGCCCTGAGTTGACAGCTAGCTGACCATGAAAGTTTAAAAAAAAAAAAAAAGCCAGGAAAATCCCCCAGCCTTATAAGTACAATTGTCCCTTTCCCATTCAAGTGCCACAGCAACCACGAAGATGAATGATTCATCTTCATATTCAATCCACCACAGGTAGGAAGCGCCTTAGTAGCCCTGATGCCATAGCACACCAGGAAGTACCCCTGTCGCCACCTGACTGCTGAGCGACCCAGTTCCAGAGAACTGAGACGCTGCATTTGAGACTTTCTTCTTACACCAACCTTCGTAGCTTGGTTTTCCCCCAAAGCTTAACCTAAGACAACTACTTGTGTGCAGCCAGGTCATTTGGGAGGTAATCCTAGTAAGAAGCAGTAAGGGAATGGGGAGAAAGAGATAGAAGATGATACCAGAGTGTGTTATTGAAGTTGCTGCTGTGGGCAACCAGAACTCAGTTTCACCAGGACCTCTGAAGAAGCATGGAGAATGGTCTTACAAAACTATCTTGTTACAGGCTGAAAGACAAGAACCTTTACCCATTGGCTACTGTCTCCTGATTGAAAGCTGACCCAGGAGTGTTAACTCACCAACACTTCAAAGCTGTGCATGGTGTGAGCTGAGAGAGCTACTGCTGGCCTCGGGTAGGCAAAGTCAGAAGCGCCTCGGGGCAGAAAGCAGAGCAGCCTGGCAAAACGCAGAGGAGAGAAGCTGTCAGAGAGAAGAGTGGAAGCTTGCGTGAAACTGTCCCCCCAGTGAGTCAGAAACTAGAAAGGATGCTGAGCATATGAGTCAGGACACCAAAGGCTTTTGACACAACAGGACTATGAATTTCTTAGAAGTTATAACCAATTCATAGCTGCACATCTTTAATTTTGTTTGGCAACAAGGGTTATCACAGGGGGAAATGGGCAGCAATGTACCAGTCAGTATTGGTTAAATGCGTCCTCTATAACAAGTACTTCTCCAGATCATCTCTCATACAGCTCATATGTGACCTGTAAAAATATGTCACTGACTGTATTACTTCGCCAGGACTGCCACAACAAAATACCAGATTGGGTGGCTTAAACAACAGAATTTATTTCCTCACAATTCCAGAGGCTAGAAGTTCGAGACCAAGGTGTTGGCTGTGTCTTCACATGGTCTCCCCTCTGTACATGTCTGTATCCACATTTCCTCTTTTTATGGGGCCACAAATCAGATTGGATTAGAGTCCACCCTCGTTATTTCATTTTAACTTAATTACCTCTTTAATGAGCCTATCTTCAAATACAGTCACATCCTAGGGCACTGGAGGCTAGAACTCAACATATGAATTTTGTGGGAGACACAACATTGTCCATTACATTGACCTTTATATTAAAAAATATTTATAATATTTAATTAAAGTACTACTCATTTGATTTAATAAAAAGTTTACCCTGGATTCCTAAAGAGCAATTCCCATAATAAATAAACTCTTTGAGTATCAAAAGACAATAGTCATGCTAATCTTTATGATTAGGTTTATAAAAATTACTGATGACTAGTACCCACTTATATATTTATATATATAATTTATTTTATTTCTTGTTTTATATATATATGTATCTATGTGGTGGTTTAAAACATTATGGCTGGGCTTCCCTGGTGGCGCAGTGGTTGAGAGTCCGCCTGCCGATACAGGGGACACGGGTTCGTGCCCCAGTCCGGGAAGATCCCACATGCCGCAGAGCGGCTGGGCCCGTGAGCCATGGCCACTGAGCCTGCGCGTCCGGAGCCTGTGCTCCGCAAACGGGAGAAGCCACAACAGTGAGAGGCCCACATACCACAAAAAAAAAAAAAAATTATGGCAAAGAATTAAATAAACATAACTTTATAATGAAGCACTGTCATAGCTGAAATTGGGATAGTTTTAGAAAGTGAAACTATTCGATTTTCTTCTTTCTTCATACATAATACCTTTAGACTTGCAACGGGAATTGCAGGGACATTTAATCCAGCTGGTTCTTTGTGCCCTATTATTTTCTTTGTCCTTCATGTATATGAGAAAACTTAAAATGCATGTGTCACTTATGCTTTATTTAAACATTTAATTCTCTGCTATTTTCGATATTTTCTTTTTCATGGTTTAAAACAAATTCCAACTATTCTCTAAATATATTTCCTGGTCAGTCTGGAATTGACAGTATCTGATGGATACAATCTAAGAAGGATGGGATTTGCTGGTAAAGAGGGAAAGATAAACTAGCCTTGATGAGGCAAAGTGAATTTTCAGAGATGTGCTATTAGCAGTTTCCTATTTTGGTTATACTTTTAGAGGTCAGCATCTAGAACTACTGTAGATTTGATTACTGCCTTGTCTAGTGTCTCTGTTTACTTTGGTTGACTCTGCTCGGACTACCCTTCCCCCCCACTTTCCCCCTTTCCAAACAGCCCCCACCCACCCAGTGTGAATCCTCATCATCATTTAAATTCCATCGTCTAAAGGAAGCTTTCACAGACCACTCCAGGCAACATGTGACTTCTTCTGAATTTCCTTATTACTATCCTAACACTCATTTGGCACTTATTCATTCACCAAGTATTTACTGAGTGCTGACTGTGTACTGGAGCGCTCTGTTCTAGATGACGGCAGTACCGCTGTGAATAAATGAGACAAAAGTCCTGCTCTCATGGGACATTCCAGTAGAGCCAAAGAGGTAAGGGAGACACAGACAACAAATGTGTGGAAAGTGATCATATAAAGCAGTGGGAGGACTGTGTGTGTGTGTGTGTGTGTGTGTGTGTGTGTGCGCGTGTGTGTGTAGGGTTAGCTCTCCTAGATGGACAGTCTGGGAAGAACTGTCAGGTCAAGTTACATTTGAGCAGCTACGGAGGAAAGTGACAGGGCACGTTCCGTGGGTACCTGGGAGGGCAGCGGTCCCCGCAGAAGGAACAGTAGGTCCTGAGTGTTCTGCTTGGTGTGCTTGGACAGGGTCTGATGAACTCTGAACAGCAGCTGTAGATGTGGTTTATCCAGACTGAGCTCTTTCTTAGAAGCCATGGTGAGGCTTTTGAATTGTAATCTGAGTAAAATGGTAAAGGGTTCTGAGCAGAGGAATGGTATGTACTGGCAGGTTCTAAAAGGATCATTCCAGCTGCTGAAAGGAATTGGAAAGTAGAGAAATAAAGGGGAAGTAGAAAGGCGGGCCAGAAGACTACCGTAATTATCCAGGTACAAGGAGATGATACCTTAGAACACCTCTTGTACTGTAAGTTGTTTTATGCTAACATTTACCTTTTCCTGTGTACCTGTAGCTCCTTGAGGGCAGAGAGCTTCTATTTCTAATTTATGGATTACGGGCATGACCCATGCTGTATAAATGCAGTAGCATTAAATCCACGTTATCCAGGCAACAGCATGGCATCATTGGAAGGCTACCATTTACTATTTCTTTAGGAAGTTTAAATTCTCTAAGCCGTAGTCAACATTTGAAAAATTCGACCTAACAAGGATTAAATGAAAATGCCCAACCAGACCCACCATTTACAATAGGAGATGCCTGGTGTGCTTCCAATTCATTCCTTTCCCAGGAATCCAAAGCATATGCTCTCAAAAAGCTTCCTTCCTTATAGTAATCTTTGTCTTCCATATCATTTTAGCGTTACCCCCAAATCAATTCATCACCGATCCCATCCCGGTTTGTACATCACTGCATCTCAGTGATTGTAGATGCAGCCCTAACTGTAGGGTAAATGTATAGTTTGGGAGCTGGTAGAGCCGTGGGATTTACGTTCTGAGCAGTAAGTGGCACTGTCCAAACATTCATGAAAAGGACCGGGGATGCTGTAGCCACCAGCTGAATTATTACGTCAGAAGCAACCCAAGCGTTACTTGGGTTCACCTTCCCCGGAAAGCAGGTAAAACATAGAAGCAGAGAAAGGTACTGTGACTTTACCCCATCTCATTTGGATCAAGCAGAGGGAACCCCAACGGTGTCTATACTCGGGTTCAACGTTCTCCACTGGGCCTCCTCAAATTCCAGCGCACGCCCACTGGACGGGAAGGCGCCACCTGCGTGGGCGCCCACGGGGACCGGGGGACCGGGCCCTGCAACCTGGGGGGCTGCACAGGCTCGAGGAGCACGCTTCGGAAGATGAGACCACTCCACCCGACAGGCGCTCACCGCCCCGACGCGGCGTTTAGCGCGCGTAGTAGCTCACTCCCGGCACCGCAGGCCCACCTCATCGGCTCCGGTCCAGCGCCCCGGAGCTGAAGGCGCCTGCGCGAGACGTGACCGCGCCCCCTCCGCCAGAGACCGGAGGCCGGCGAGGGGGCGGGGCCGCGCGAGTGCGCACGCGCCGACGGACACATAGGCGGAAGTGGCGCGCGGGCGCCGGGGATACGAGCACCTGGCGAGGCCTCGGCGGCTGCGGTGGAACGTGCAGGAGTGGGCGAGGAGGAGAAGCAGGAGGTGATGGCGACGGACCTGGGGAGGGGGAGACGCTCCGTCTGGCTGAGGCGCCCCCTGGGCTGGGGTCCCCCTTTCAGGTGACACACTGGCTCGGGAGTGGACGTGCCCCCCCGGGCCTTTCGCCGTGTTTGTGACGCAGACCCCCCCCCCCGCCCCAGCCCCCGGAGAACCTTGATACCGCCCATCTTCATCCTAAGGAGAGAGCGGGAGAGGATGAGGTCGGGAGGCAGGGCGCGGGTGACTTCCTTTCACAAAGAACGGAAACCTGCTGGCACGGTTTCCAGGGAGGAGCATCTGCTTGTCCTCGCCCTTCCGCCCTGCGGCTGGCGAGAGCTCGCTCAGGCCGGTACTTGCAGGCTTGCAAGCCTGAGACCACCTCTGGGAGGGTCTGGTAGGCTATCCCCAGGGCCTCTGGACAACTGTCAGTCGCCTGGGTCCCCCACAACAGCGTTTTCAGTGAAGAACTACGTCTGGGATCTGCGTTCAGCTGGGTACTGTATGGTACTCCGCTGTCCATTTGCAGTGCAAGGTGATTGTTCTCATCGGGTTAAGTTCTTGTCATGAACTTCCACTGGTAGTTCTTCAAATTCCTCCAGTCTTTGCAGCTTAACTCTCTTGCCCACCGTTTTATTTTCTTAAAGAAATGTTGGAAGAAGGTGGAAGGATTTGGCGTTCTAACTTTTTTTTTTTAATGTTGGGCATATGCATTTCTTCTGCAGTAGGATATCAGACGTCAAGAACTGTTTTGGGGATGAATGTTTTCTTATTGGGTTAGTTTGGGACTTGGAAGAGGGAGATGCAGCCTTTGAAAATAATTTAGATAGGTGTTATTTGTAATACTTAATTTCTTAATTTACCTGTAAAGTCCTAATTTTAGTTTTCTCCCTTAGGAAAAAAAACCTGATCTTCAAAAATTAGCACACAGTTTCTTGAACTTTGTGCAATGAAGTGTGTTCAAAAAAATGGGAAGGAATCTTGTTTTTCTGTGTTTTATAATTATACGCCACAGGTCATGATTAATATTCAGAGTCCAGTTAACCTAGCTACATTCTTTTACGCCAGTTAACCTGGCAACATTCTTTTAATTGTAATGCGGAGTGTGGCAAAATACAGAACCGAGTTTTTTTTTTTCAAGGTGCCACATCGTAGTGACATATTTTCCTTATGTTCTACCTTTTTGTAGTGGGAGACTTTTCTTCAAAAGGTTGGGAAAGAATAGGTTAAGAAATTAAATTTTACTTCAGTTGGTATTTTAAATCAACATTGTCACCACTCATTTTATTTTTAAATTTCAATATGTGCTAGAAATGCTACTTTTTTATTGCATTTTAGCAATTATCTGTAACTTCAAGTAATTAAACGTCTGTGTTGACTTTAGGAAGAGACCTTAGGCAGTGATTCACACCTGTGGGGTTTTTTTAAGTTTCAAGGGTTACATGAACTTGTAAATTAAAGCAAAATGTTAATCGTTTAATTTGAAAGCTAATTTTAATTCTGTGCTTGATTTCTTTTTATTTTTTCCTACATCACAAGGACATTAGACCAGTTTCTTTAGATGATGGTTGGTATCAGTCATTAATGCCTGAAATAGAAGGGATATGGCAGACATTCAGGATCACAGTTATTGGCTATCAGAGCTCAGAGTCTTTCTTCACCAGTCACATGATCTGACGAGTGATGTTCTGATTAATAAAACTTCATTCTAAATGCAGGGGAGGGAGAGGAAGCTTAAAAACCTACATGGGGCCAGATTTATTAGAATGTACACCCATTTGTACACCCATTTATTAGTACACCCACGCCTACACGTATGGAAAATAGTTGCTAACCTTTTTATTTCTTCTACCTTCAAACAACATTTAGGTAAGGTCTTTTAAGGCATGCTTTATAAAGAAAGTCATATTCCAAGGGGATCCTACGGGGTGACTTAAAAAGTCTTAACAGAGATGACACTGATCAAACGTAGCATGGGCAACAAGAACAATGTGTAAAAGAAGAAATGGGCAAAGGAAAGGAAATACAGTAAAACTTCTTGAAATTACACGTTTTCTATTTAGAAATATGGCAGGTATCATGTACAACAAATGTTCTTTGATGCCTGTGTATTATTGTTAGTTACAAGCTGTAGGCAGAGCCTTGACCCCAAGTTTAAATTACAGAAGGAGACCTACTTAATCTCTGTAAATCAGCAAACTAGAAGCGATCATGAAGAGGTGACTCTAATTCTTGCCATTTTAAATCACCATGTGGCAGTTTTGGGGTTTTTTTTTTAAAGATTTCCAGAGAGTTCACTGTCAAAATTATTCTTATCCTCTTCTCTCAACTAGAGTGTAAATTTTAATTCCCACTGGGATTGTAACAGACATTCTTTTCTAGGAAGATAAGTTTTCCTTAATAAGTTCTGTTTGTCATAATTCTGCACTTTCCTCAACTTTTACATGAATTTAGTTTTCAGTTTCTATTAATCCAAAGAGAAATTGATAGTCATCTATGGAGTCTTCATGATTGTTTTTCACAGACTAACAAAAAATGATGTGTTTTTCAGCTTTTTACAAACCCAAGAGCTTTATTTCTTTTTTCTAAACAGCTTTATTGAGGTATAATTGATACATACAAAAAATGCACATGTTTAATAGATACAATTTGATGAGTCTGGGCATATACATACACCTGTGATACCATCTCCATAGACAAGGTGATAAACATCTGTCACCACCAGGAGTGTCCTTGTGTCCCCTTTGTGTGTGTGTAGTTAAGAGTGCTTTACATGAGATCTACCCTCTTAACAAATGTTTAAGTGCATAGCACAGACACTGTGTCATAGGGCCTCTACAACAGATGGTCTCTAGAACTTACTCACCTGGTGTAACTGAAACTTTATACCCATGGAACAACTACCAAAGACTTTTTTAAATTGCAGAGATTTTTCTCCAAAGGAAAAAAATGTTTTCTTTTAGCCTAAGAGATGCTGTTGCTAAAACATAGTATCCTTTCTATAATCTTGGTTAAATCTAGCTTTTTGCACAACTTACAGATGTTTGACTTTATTTTAAAATGTTATTAGTAAATAAATTTTACACTTGTCTTGGTAGCTGTAGGAGTTTGGGCTGTTCTTTACTCTTTTCTGCAATTAAAGATGGACTTTAATGTTGAAGACATTATACGTAAACTATTGTGGGCTTTAAAAATTATATCCTCACTGCAAATGGAAACATAATAAAGGCACGTTTACTTTGATGAAATAAATACAGGGTTAGCTTTTAGTTTGTTGCTGTGGAAATAAGAATGGTGTATATTTAATTTAGTCGTGTTTGGAGACTAAGCATATTGTTTTGGTGGATGGGAAGCTTGAATAGGAGAATTAATATATTACTATCCAGAGAGAATAACTCTTACCTGTGTAATTTTCCAAATGTGACTTGAGATATTTTTTGGAGCATAGCACTTTACTTGATGGTCTAAATGTTTTGCTTTAATTGTTTATTTCCTTCTTTAGGGCTTGGCTCAGCAGGCAAAAGAAAGACTGAACAAAGGGGAGGAAACCAACAAAGATAACTTTGGAAGCACTGAATGCTGCAAAATAAGAAAAATGGATCTCAAGTTCAACAGCTCCAGGAAATATATTTCTATCACTGTCCCGTCCAAAACCCAAGCAATGTCACCACACATCAAGTCGATAGATGATATTGTAGTGCTTGGCATAAATCTCAGCAGATTTAACAAACTTACTCAATTTTTCATATGTGTTGCTGGAGTTTTGGTATTTTACCTAATTTATGGATATATACAGGTAAAAAATTAGTCATTTGTTTATAATGTGTTAATTATTGATAATAAATGAGCTCAACTTGGGCACTACTAATAGTTTTGTCCAAGATACTTTCCTTTATAAGATAGCAAGTTTATTCACAAATTTGAGTTTCTTAGTAT
Organism: Stenella coeruleoalba; assembly: GCF_951394435.1. Taxonomy (NCBI): domain Eukaryota; kingdom Metazoa; phylum Chordata; class Mammalia; order Artiodactyla; family Delphinidae; genus Stenella; species Stenella coeruleoalba. The sequence goes on along the minus strand of NC_137156.1, from coordinate 6,005,017 downwards.
AGTAGTAGGAAAGAGCTACTTACTTAGGATTAAATTGACTGAAAACAGGGATCCAAATTTTAGAGTGAAATATTTTACATGGGGGAAGGGAAGCAAGAGACAATCTTAAAAAATTAAAATTATGAAAAAATACGAAGTGTTATGTTTTGCAAAATGTAGGTAATTGTGACCATGTGGGGTTTTTTAAATATATAAATTTATTTTTGTTTATTTATTTATTTTTGGCCACGTTGGGTCTTCGTTGCTCCGCATGGGCTTCCTCTAGTTGCAGCGAGCAGGGGCTACTCTTCGTTGCGGTGCGCAGTCTTCTCATTGCGGTGGCTTCTCTTGTGGCAGAGCATGAGCTCTAGGCGCACAGGCTTCAGTAGTTGCACACAGGCTCAGTAGCTGTGGCTCGTGGGCTCTAGAGCGCAGGCTCAGTTGTTGTGGCACATGGGCTTAGTTGCTCCGCAGCATGTGGGATCTTCCCAGACCAGGGCTCAAACCCGTGTCCCCTGCATTGGCAGGCGGATCCTCAACCACTGCGCCACCAGGGAAGCCCCACCATGTGCTTTTTAAAAGAAAATGGTTGAAGTATTGATTGGTATTTTGGAACATAATTCTTACATGAAATTGAATGTTAGCACAAAAGCCACATTCTAGTTCACTCTTGGTTCCTGGAGCTCATTAACAGGTCATTTTGCAAAAGTGTATCAGGATGTTTTCTATTTTTCCAAGGGTGTCTCTTCAATCCTATAATACTTGAATCATCCTTTTCTTGAAGCATCTGTTGTGTTCTCATTCTTGTTGGTTTCCTCTTCTAATTCAACTTTGCCAGAACCTTATTTTTCTGTGATTTTGCCTATGCAAAACATTTCTAACATTGCCAGTTTGTCTTGTATTTGCATTGTTTTATGGGATAGTTGTAAACACTTGACCAGGAAATTCCTGACCTTCAAAGACAAGAGCTGGATGGATGAGGACCCAGGCTAGTGTAAACAGAATGTGTGCATGGGGACCGTTAATTACCAATTGTCAACTCATCAGTGGGTATTTTCAGCTGTTACCAACTTTGCTTTTTTATGCAACTCCCTAACATGAGAAAATCTTTATAGTTGAAGAAAAGGAAAGTGATGTGTTTTCTGAAAACATAGATAATATCTCTGATATTATTTATAATCAGAGTGATCTTAAAAATTGTTGAATGCTTCTCCTTTGTTTTATAGAGATGAAATATAAAACTAAGTATAAAGGAGAAGACAGAATTGTGACTATTCCTTAGCTTCTGAAAATGCTCTAGGGTGCATTAGTGTAAAACAACATGAATTTTAAAATCTTAGTATTTATAATTGACTTTTGTACTAGAAGATGATATAAGAATTCAGATACTACAATGAAGAACAATACAAAATAGTAACTTTTATCAAATGTTAGGATCTCTTATTGAGAAATTTTTTCTTTTGTCCTTCGAAATACCATTGTTACCAAATAGCTTGGGGGCAAAGTTAGCCATTTTAATGGAATATGAATTAGAAATTTACAAATTTCATTAAATTTTTTCTATTTGATAAATGATCAGAGATTTTAATTTACAACTAATATGTGCAAAGTTTCTTTTAAAATAAGATAAACCGATTATAATTGTAACATCACTTTGGTGAGAACTGGCATTGCTACTAATTGGATATTAAAATAAGTTAAAGAAAATGGGGTTTTGTAGTAAATTTAGCAATATAGAAAGTGCAATATTTACGTGAGTGCCAGGGTATTAATAAAGCTATTTTTATGTTTTATAGTTTATAAACCAGAAATGTCCTAAATAACTTACAGAGTTACTTGAACGTGAAATCTAAATTTGTGGAATTACACAGCATCCTAAATGTACAAACTCAGTTCAGGATCTTTTTAGAGGCTGTGTTTAGTTTTTCTTCGAACATAAGTTTATCCATCAATTTCATCTTTTTAAAATTTATTTCAAATACAGCTGAAATATATATATTTGGTGGATAGTTTGATGCATTCAGTTAAGCCAGATAGCTTTATTAGAATACTAATTAATGAGATTAAGAATGGCTTTTTAGGGCTTCCCTGGTGGCGCAGTGGTTGAGAGTCCGCCTGCCGATGCAGGGGACACGGGTTCGTGTCCCGGTCCGGGAAGATCCCACGTGCTGCAGAGCGGCTGGGCCCATGAGCCATGGCTGCTGAGCCTGCGCGTACGGAGCCTGTGCTCCGCAACGGGAGAGGCCACAACACTGAGAGGCCCTCGTACCGCAAAAAAAAAAAAAAAAAGAATGGCTTTTTAACAATTAACAAAAACTGTTTTCATGATATAACATTTTTAAGGAGAGTAACCATTTCTCTATAAGGAGAAGTTTTATGTAGTCTATGGTACAAGAATTCTAAAAAATAGCATTAATTATTGATTATCTTAATATTGGAAAACAGGCCTGAGATAATAGACTTCTAATGAAATATGCTTTTATAAGAGTCCATGAGTCCTTGGATCAGCTGCCTTCCTCATTGTTCTGGGCGACTCTTTTAATTTTGGTCTTTTAAAAAAAGAAAAAAGCATAGGAGGGGGTTGCTTCCTAGTTCTTCCTCCCCTGCTTTCTGTTCTGCTGATTGTCACACCTGGATATCTACTGTCACTTCTTTGGAAAGGCCTCCTAACTTCTCTAATTTTACCTCTCAGAAGCCTTACAGTTTGGATGTTTTTTTGTGCATTTTATTGTTGGGGGTGAAGCTTGGTTTCTATTAAAATGCTGTGCTTATAGGAATGTGCTGTGAGGTAATTGGTCTGCCCCTGGGACTTAAACAGTGTTCATGTCTCTCTTGACAGGAATTAATATTTTCAGTGGAGGGTTTTAAGCCCTATGGCTGGTACCTTACTTTAGTGCAGTTTGCATTTTACTCCATATTTGGCCTAATAGAGCTTCAGCTTATTCAGGACAAAAGGAGAAGGTATGTGGTTTATTTGTTTTTATTTTTTGGCAGTTAAGTACACGAGTAGTAGTTCATTTTTATTGTTTTATTTTTTGCGCACATGGAATATGTTATACATGAAATATACATTTCCCATTAATAAAACATTTAATACCCAAGAATTTTTATCAGTATTATCAACTTATTAAAAATATTAAATATGGTATTTCCATTATACATTGAAAAAAGTGTAATGTTATCAGATTTAAAAATGTTTAGGGCATTTGTTGGCGGTCCAGTGGTTAGGACTCCGGACTTCCACTGTCAGGGGCCGGGTTCGATCCCTGGTGGGGGAACTAAGATCCCACATGCCACGCAGCGCAGCCAAAAAAAAAAAAAATGTTGTTTAGACTCAATAATAAGATCTTCTTAAAATAGGAGAAAGTATTCAGTTGTACATGTATGTTTTTATAATGGAAGTAGGTGTGATTACTGAAAAATTTATGATGGTACTACATAAGAATGGTGATATGAAATATCAATACCTATTTTTATAGTGGTTTTTGAAATGCATAGTTAATGTTTTGTTTTGTGGGATATATTCCACTTAACATCCTCACGTTTGTAATGGCCAGCAGTAGGAATTGCATTCTTGACCATTAGAGAAATTTTATTATGTTCCTTTTTGTCAAAACTAAAAGAGTTTATATAGACAGTAGCTTTTAAATTAACGACCACCTAGGTTTGAGAAATATCTTGAAATATTGTTAATGGCATATTGAGCAATATGCAATTAAAACCTAGACTCCTATCAGAAGGTGGTTGGCAATTTGAATATAACATTTTCTTGGTAAATTTAAGTGTGGTTATCCTGTCGTATCAGACCCTAATATGTGAATATTTCATGTATATATTGAATAGTTTAAATGTAATAAGGAGCTATAATGTTGACATTCTTCATTGATATAAATGTTTAATCCTTCAGTGAAAATAAAAATTTTTCATAGCTACTTTTTTCTTAAATGTTTCTGATGTTTGTATGAAAATAACTATAAAATTTTAAATATTTAAATCAGTAACACCAGTATTTCTTCATGCATCTAATTTTACCTCTCAACCTCTCTATTGCCAATAAATTATTATAGCAGCAGTGTTAAAAACGTTTGAATCTGAGGAGATCTTCTTTATTATTTTCATGTTCTGAAACTCTACAAGACTTAGCTTAGCCATAGGTGGTAGAATAGAAAGTAATTAAATGTGTCTGTCAGGACTAATATATATGGAAGCCTGGCTTCCATATATATTCATTATGTATTGCAAACTGCTGGACCTCTGATTGCTTCTAAAATAAAAGAACCCAATGCTGTATTTATTAAATGAAAAGAACACAAAGATGATGCATCTCCTAACTGTTAAATTTTAAAAAGATACAACTCCCTCTCAGCTACCAAAAGATGGGGAGTGAGCCTCCAGTCATGTTTTTCCCAACCTTTAAACCACATAACCATAACATATTTAAAGTCATTTGTGTTTGATTGAAACATGAGTGAAGGAATTAGGTAGAAGAATTTATAGACCTATAATAAATGTAATTAGAAGTTGAAAACTTTTCATTCCAAGGCACATTAAAAACTTTTTTAGAAAAAGTATAAGTGTATTACAATGAAAATATGCCCAATCCCCTATTTCTGAATTTATTTGAGTGTATATATATCTGAATTTATTTAAGTGACACTGCTCTTTAGACCTTTAATAAGTCAAATTCTTTGCTTAGGTTTTTCTCTCTTCCTATATTTATATGAATATCCATGTACTTGAAGAGTACAGAATTTGGGGTCAGAAAACATGGATTTGAGTCATGTTACTGCCCCCTATTCTGTCAATACCTCAGGGAAGTTTCTTAAATTCTCTCTGTTTCATCATATGGTGATGTGTGATACAGCCCATCATAGACTAGGATACCCTAAATATACTCCAAAGTATATTACTCCAAAGTATATATTTCACCAAAGATCATCTTGTAACTTCTGTGTTAATCACTGTATGTGAGTTTTTAATAAAGGAGATCTGTACCAAATTGAAAAGCTAAGGGGCTTATCAAAGTTACGACTTTCCCATCATATCTAAAGTAGTAAGCAATTGGGGTATTCAAATAGAAACAGTGAGAGTCCTAGAGGCAGGATGATGAAATCTAATCTCATTTCACCAGTGAGAAAGCAGACCTGGAGGAGAGCTGGGATTTCCATGAGCTCGTGCCCCAGGCTGCACTCAGAGTTGGAACCTTTTGAATTTAGGTTTCCTGAGTTCCAGGCTGGTTTTCTTTCTTCCTTTACTGTGTTGCTTTTTTAATCTTGTGATTCTTCTGACCCGAATTTTTATTTTCTGGCCACTGTTTGCAATTTATGGATGAGGAAATTTGCCTCTTCTGACTTTTATCATTACCTGGAGAAGTGGTGCTGTCCTCCTTCACTGATACCCCACTGAGAGTTAAACCCCACGGACAGCATAAAAACCAGTGTCTGTGTACACTGATGCATAACGGGCATGCCCAGTTATTTCCACATGGATTTTAAATGATGACCACTGTGTTAGTAAAGTGTAAGCAAAGGTCTCAAAATTGAAACGTAAGTGGAAATGATGCATTTTAATTGAACTTATCTAGTAAATTATTTTGCCTTATATCTAGCCGTATAAAAAATGTGGAATTTTGTCACCTTGATTTAAACATGAACACAAATCCCAAAATGGAAACTAGATCTAAAAATGCAACATAATTTAATTATATGAATAGTGCACCAATGTACAAGATTATTGTCTTAGACCATTAAGTATCTTGTGAGCATATGCTCACAAGACCAGCTCAGAATTATGAAGATACCAAATTAAGAATCTCCTTTAGGAAATCCAGTTAGAGCCCAAGGTAGAAAATTTGGGATCGTGAGGAGAGTCAGATTCCTCATCTGAAAGTTGATTGTTTTAACATTTTATAGAATTACAGCATTAGAGATGAATCATAAGACATTATGGTAATAAAAACCATGTCTGGAGTTTTAAACCACCTTGTTCTTTTTCTAGAGAAATTCTGCTCAGGTTATTCTAGCAGAATAGATAGATGTATTTTTCCTAATGCTAGATGGAATGTTAGGAAACAACAACAATTTAGAAGTTAATTAACTAAGGTGCCTTTTCCCATTATAGAAGCCAATTTTTTTTTAATCAATTCTTTTTTTCTAAATTTAGTCAAGATGGTTTTTATATGTAGCTATAACTACTGTTAAAAAACCCTAAATGTAATAGCATTTATACTTTCAGTAAGGGTCTAAGTAACTCTCTAATGTACTACTTTTTCAGACAGTTGAGAGTTCTCACTTACAATTGATTAAATAAAGGTAAATTGTTATTTTCACCAACATTCTTTTATACAAGTTAACACTGTTGTAACTTTAAGAATAGTGATATTTTACCGATATTTATAGAAATATTAAACAGAAATTAGAAGAGTAATTAGAAATTTACACATTGTAAACACATTCTCTTACAGTAGTATGAATTGGGTCCCAAAATGAAGATTTTAAAAATTGTCTTTTACAGAATACCAGGAAAAACCTACATGATAATAGCTTTTCTAACTGTGGGTACTATGGGGTTATCAAACACTTCCTTGGGCTACCTGAATTATCCTACCCAAGTCATCTTCAAGTGCTGCAAATTGATTCCTGTTATGCTAGGAGGAGTTTTAATTCAAGGTATAGTAATGATATATTTTCATACTGTTTGAAATTAATAGGATATGTTATGGCATCTAGCATTAGGAAAAACATTAAACTTCAATTAATATCTTTAATGAACAGTCTAGATATTGTAACACTTCTGAGTGATATCTCATTAAAAAAAAAAGCTATTATAAAAACACCGATACTTCTGTGATATATCTCAGGATCTGAAATCAGTAATTTGGAGATGGGGAAAAATAAAAATAGTATTTTGTTTTATTCTTTTAATCTGGAACCTACTACATTTCCAGAAATATTGTATTTACATATTGAAGGCCTAGCTCAGAAGTACCTGGAAAGCTCTTTTTTTCAGTTCTTTCATTTTTCTACTCTCCAGGGCTCTGCTCTCCACCTCCATTATACAAATGGACGATTCCCATGTTGAAGTAAAGCTTAAGCTGAGCAAGTGTTTGTTAACCAGCTCTGCTGACTGTTGACTCCCTAGGATCCCAACTAAATTACAAGCTATGTGAAAATAGGAGTAAAAGGGGAGGCAGTGATAGCGACAAGCAGTGGAACAAGTTTTTGTTTTGTTCATCTGACTGTCATGAGGAATATTCACGTTTTGATAATCACCAAAGTTCTTATAAAGCCTGACTTCATTTTATGCATTATAAGCCTTCCCAAAAGAGCCTTTTAAAATGAAAATGTGTATGTCAACTACTTCACATATAATTTCAGGATAACTGTTCACGCAGGAAAAAACAATGATCCCAATTTCCTATGAAAAATCACATTTCACGTCGTAACTGACTTGGCCTGTATGATATCTCCTTAACAGTCCTTCCAAAAAGTTACGCTACGTGATTTCATTATTTAAACTTGGATGTGCTAAAATAAGGTAATCCTCAGCAACCTAGAAGGTATCTGACCGTAGTATTTGCAAACATATACAGCCTGAATGACTACGCTGGTTTCTTGGTAAACTTACGAAGTATAAGAAAATTCATAGCCTTATGTTATACATAAAGTAAAAGAGGCACTAGTTTCCACAAACTTTTTAAATGTTCATATTTACTCACTATCATAAGAAGGATCTCGTATCTAACTTATAAGGACATTTTGGTGCTCGCGGGGTAATTTTGATTTTCAAAGCCCTTCTGTGACTGTCTCATGCCTTGACCTAAGCGCTCGTGATCATTTTTGACATTGGATATAAAAGGCAGTCCCTGCTCTACTTGTTGAAACACATAGATCTAAAACTGTGCTGAGTGGGTAATTGCATAATCAGGTTGGCTTACATTTATTTTGCACAGGAAAGCATTACAATGTTGCTGATGTGTCTGCTGCCTTATGCATGAGCCTCGGCCTGATATGGTTTACCCTGGCCGACAGCACGGTTGCACCAAATTTCAACCTGACAGGTAAGGAATTTACTTGTATTCCTAGATTTTGTAGGTGTTTCGGTTTAGAGTAAGAATTTTTAGTTTCATGACGGTTTTAAATGATGGTGTGGCATCTGTGATTCTCATATCTAACATAAAGCTTTTGGACTTTCCATATAAGATGTAGTAAAAATATCACAACTCTGGAAACATAACAGTTGTTTTTAGTACCCTTGTATAGTATTTTGACATGACAAGAGGCTGTGTGCCTAGATAGAATCTCCCATTATCAAGTACATGACAGACCAATTTCTTACGAGCTGAATTGGAAATATACACATGAGTTATAGGAGGATCACAGTAGTAATTGTTATTCTCATTTTCTTAAAAAAAATGAAACTTGCAAACTTACTTTTCATTGTTTTAGCTTAAAAAAAGAAAATTATGCTGTTCTTTAATATTGAACTGCGTAATATAAATGTGATCATAACCTTAAAGTGCATAAAGCTTCCACCATAAACACTTTTCCTCATGGTGTGCCATGTGGAATTTTGTAAATTAAATTTAGATCTTTCACGAGGAGAATAGGTATTAAAGTATGTTTAGAAATAAATAAGAATAAAAATAGTGTTGGAATCTCGTTTTTAGTCTAAAGACCTTACAGAGAGATTGCTTATTATATATACAGTATTGTCATTCTTAAACTATTGAGTGTCACTCATAAGATTATTTTAGTTTCATCCCATTTCCTAGCCTGATACCTGACAAAAATATTTCTTTCAAAGGAACTCTGAGAGAACAGGGAGAAAAACAGAGCAAAACAAAATAACAACAAAAAGAGCAGCATATGTTATATATATATATACATATATCAGCAGTACAAACTATAATTATTTGTGAGAAAAAAAGTACGAAGTAATGAAGAAAATCATTTACGTCAACTTTGCTGTTCTTTCTAAGAATCAAAATGTTCCTGACCAGTTGTTAGTCTATGTTTCTTACTAACCTGGTTAATCATGCTAAGTTAATGGATTCAGATCAGCATCTTAGAGCAGCCCTTTAAACCAGCCTTTTATAGACGATGCTGATAGAACCTATTAGGTCTGTTCTTTCAGCTTTGATCATCCGGAGTACGAGTGATCCTTACTTCAGTGAGAAAGCTTAGAGTTGCAGATGTTTCTAACATGGTTTAGGTTTTTCAGGAACACTTCGTTTTCGTGTCAGCAACTGCAAAAGGAAGATTATATTTGAAAACTGAGGGGAAAAGCTGTTTTAGAGGAGTGCTTCACCGTAAAACAAAGATAATGATAATAGCTTGCCTCACACAAAGGTAGTGGAAGGATAGAATGAGGTGCTGGAATAATGAACGTGAAAGCACTTGGCACGTGGTGGGGTGAGGGTGATGACAGTGACGGAGACAGCTGGTTTTGGTGGTCTGTAACTTCTCAGTATAACTCAAGTGCTCACCCTTTCTGAGTTCCGTGGGGATGTTTTTAAGGGCATGAGAACCTAACGATTCCTCATCATTGAGAATAATTGATGAGCACTTATCACAGTCCCTGATCTATGAGTGTATTGTCTGAAGGAGATTAAATTAGCTATTAAGATGGTTACTTAAGGCAGACATAAATAAAACTTCGGATGTATGAAGTGAATATATCAGAATTTACTTATTCAAATAAATGTCCTCCTTTAAAATATTGAGGTAATTCAGATGCAATTCAGGTATTTTCATGCTGTTGCCATTGTTCAGAACAGTTTTGGGATGTCTTTGAATAGCCTTTTAGGAGATGGGACGTTGTTTTCCAAGTCTTGGATAATAGCATGTCTTTTTCTTTCGAGGACAGATTTGATATTTGAAACAAGGAAAAGAGCATTCAGAATCAAGTTTGGTGAATAAAAATGTATATTTAGGTAATAAATACCAAAGCTAGATGATAAAAAGTCAAATTGAAGAATAAGTATGAAAACTTGAAAATTCTCAATTAAGTGCATACACATGTACATTTATTTTTCTGCTACCCATTTTTTTTTTCCGCGGTACGTGGGCCTCTCACTGCTGTGGCCTCTCCCGTTGCGGAGCACAGGCTCCGGACACGCAGGCTCAGCGGCCATGGCTCACGGGCCCAGCCGCTCCGCGGCATGTGGGATCTTCCCGGACCGGGGCACGAACCCGTGTCCCCTGCATCGGCAGGCGGACTCCCAACCAGTGCGCCACCAGGGAAGCCCTCTGCTACCTTTGATTGCTTATATAGTTTTTAAAAATAGAGAAAACTTCAAATCCTACCAGACTCACAGATATAACCAAGGTTGCGGTTTTTTGTTTGTTTTTTTGTTTTTCTTTGGTAAAGCACCATGACCGGTGGCCAGTGTCCTATATACTTGCAGGTAGTAGCGTGCTTCTCAGGTACACATGCACATTTGTATGAGTGTGTTGAATTCCAGATTTGTTCATCTCAGTTGTATGTGTTATTTTAATTATACAATAATTAAATGTTACTTAAGTTATTCAAAAATGAGTTTGAAGAGAGAATTCTTTCTGTGAAAACTAAGTTAATTTTAAACACTTTGACAAGTCAATAAAATCACTGTTGAATTAAGTGTGGGTAAAAATTGGGGGGAAGCTTAAAAATATGAAAGGACTGTATACCCTGATTGTTTCACAAGTTCCTAAGCTTTCGGTGCACTTTTTAAAAACAACTTGGAAATCATAGAGACTGTGTGTTCTGAATGCAGCTTGCACAAAGGCAAGTGCAGAATTTTGGTACAGACCCATACTCAAAGAAGAGGCCTTAACAGCTGCATTATGTTTATGTGTTTTAAATTAAATATTTTAATAATATGGGTACTATTTTTACGCTTTCCCTCTTCCTTTGATTGTTTGAATTAACTGACTAGATCTAAGAATCTCTTCTGTATTTGTTTAATACAGTGTTTCTTTCAAACATATAATCTGCTTAAAAGCAGAAATATTATTTGACATGATTGTGAAACACAACAAGGTGACAGCATTAATGCAATTTATTAGTATTAGTTGGGGTTTTTTTGTTTGTTTTTTTTTTAATAACATCACCTACATGCCTGTTACAACTGGTTGTGGATAAAAATACTCAACTTTGCTGAGCAAATGTGATTTAAGGTCTGATTTTGGTTTTTTAGCCCAATTAAATTTCTGATAAGTCTTGATTATCGTTCATATGTGTAAATGAGGTTACTTTTTCTTCTGCCTTCTTGAAGGTGTGATCCTCATCTCCCTGGCACTATGTGCAGATGCTGTCATTGGAAATGTCCAAGAGAAAGCTATGAAACTTCATAATGCTTCTAATTCGGAAATGGTAAATACTCTAGTGCTTTTTCTTCACATCAGACAGACTCAAAAATGACGATATACTTAATTTTATGACATAATTATGGTATTGAAGACTGGCATTGCAATTTTAAACTAGTTTATCATCATTATTTTCATAAAAGTAGTACGTTCAAATATTATAGGAAGGTAAAAAGTAAAATACCATTATCACTGCTGATACCTTATTGCAAGCATTTGATAAATTTTTTCCTCTTTGATTTATGGAGTTTGGGGCGTGTTAAAAAAAATGCTTTGTTACATCATTTTTCTTCTCTCTTTGTATTTGGCATTATTTTCCATTTAGAAGTTTGTAATTTACATGTAGTTTAGCTTATCTTTTCCTTCATGACTTCTAGCTATGTATTATGATTGAAAAGGGCTTTTCCAACGCTAACATTTAAGAATGTTATGCCCATTGCCTACTAGTTTTATAATTTCCTTATTTATTAAATCTTTGATCCAACCAAAACTTTAAAAAAATTTTCTTCCGTATGGCTATCCACTTTGCCCAACATCATTTATTGAATAATTCACTTTTCTAATTTTTATTTTAAATACCTTCTTTTATCCTATCTTATTCTAATGCAGGGTTCACAGTTTTATTCTTTCAAGCTTATTTCTGCACCAGAACCATATAATGACAGCAGCTTTATCACCATACATTTACCATCTGTTAGGACTAGCCACCTTTGTTCCTTTTGTTTTTCAGAATGTTACTACCAGTAGTTATTCTTGGGTGTTCCTATCCCCAAATAAACTAGAAACCCATTGCTATTGTGATTGGTATGGCATTGAATTATAAATTAATTTAGGGAGAATGGCATCTATACACTTGATTCTTTCAGTCCAAGAATAAGGTATGACTTTCCTTTTATTCAAGCGTTACTTTTAAATGTCCCTTAGATTTTAAAGTTTTCTTTGTATAACTCCAGTTATTTTTCATTGAAGTTATTGTTAGGTGTTTCATCTTTTTGCCGTTATTACTGCAAATAATGCCTTTTCTTCCAATATATCTCCTAGCTGGCTGGTGTTTGTATATAGGAAGGTTGTTATGCTGTGTTTGCATTAGTTTTGTAGCCCATCACCTTGCTAGACAGACAGAGCACACAGCAGTAAGGATATGTAGGACTGGTTACTTAGTCAACAGAGTGGGGCATCTTTACAGTGTCCCTAAGAACATAGGAACTTTAATCTTGGTCAGGAGTTTTCTTGATCATCATCACCACTCTCCCTAGATAAGATAACGATCAGAGAATTAAGGAATTGTAAGTAGGTAGAAAGAATGTAATACAGTGGTTAAGATGTAGGCTCTGGACTAAGATAGCCTTAGTTCTCTACTAGCTCTCCTGTTTAGGAAAGTGACTTAATATCGCTAAGTTTTAGTTTTTCCATCCGCACATTGGGGAATGATGATTAAGAGTGCCTGTCTCTTAGGTTGGTTGTGAGAAATAAATGGAATAATCCATATAGAGCGTTATTAGCACAGTACCTGACACATAGCAGGTATTTAAGTTTGATGATGACACTGATTCTGCTTATAAGGAGTGTAATAGAAAGATTGGTAGGAAAATTGGGAAATTAAGCAATAGGTATGTCATATACTGCTTATTTTCATTGTATTTTAATGTACTTGCAAACTTAATGTTTGGGTTTTTTCATGTCTAATAAGTAGTTTTAGAGTATCTTTGTTTTGTGTATGTTTTTAGGACCACCAACATTAAAATCTGGTTTGAATTCAGTAATTAAACGAGGCAAAAAATGAATAATTAGGTAACCATTTATGAAAGGATTAGTACTGCTGTGTTATGTTGTACCTAAAATAATGTGTAAACTTATAAACAGAATCAACCATCATTTCCAGAAAATTAGGCCATATTGAAACAATACTGTGACTTTTAAAATGGTTTCCTCTACAGATTTAATGAAATAAAGACATTGAGCCATATATTGAAAACCTTCATTTTACACCTTTGGTTAAATAGCACTTTTTTCCACTCTGTTTTTCTCTACTCTAGGTTTTGTATTCGTATTCAATCGGTTTTGTGTACATTTTATTGGGATTGACATGCACTAGTGGATTAGGCCCTGCAGTCACATTTTGTTCAAAGGTAAACGCTAATCACATTTTTAAAAATAAACATCTTCCATTAATTAGTTTCCTCTGTATTTCTAATTCCCCTTGTCCAAAAAGACTGTTTTATGTAATTTGATAACTCCTTTAATACAATATATGTAAATCAGAAATTATTTCAGAAATGAAATAATTTATATTTAAATTCTTTATCCTCGCTCTTTCCTATAAGTTAATTTTTAAACTATTCATAACGTAGAAGTTGGGGATTTTTCATTTCATCCTCATTTTTCCATTAAATCAGAATCTCTGCTTGACTGCATTGTTGAATGGCTTATTATTGCTCAGAAAGTTGATTAAAATCTGTCGTTTTCTTTCATTTGTAATACCTCAGGGTTTGTTTTGCATTTTTCTAACAGGCTTTTTATATTTGCAGGATCCAGTTCGGACCTATGGTTATGCTTTCCTTTTTTCCCTCACTGGGTATTTTGGAATCTCTTTTGTTCTGGCTTTGATTAAAATTTTTGGTGCACTTTTTGCTGTAACAGGTAAGACCGATATACTTGCTTAGATTATGAAATAAGCATTTAAATTTTCTTTGATATTCTTTTTCACAAGGTAAGGGCAGCATCTGCTCTTCATTAAAAAGAAAATTGTCGGGAATTCCCTGGTGGTCCAGTGGTTAGGACTCGGTGCTTTCACTGCCGGGACCCAAGTTCAGTCCCTGGTCGGGAACTAAGATCACTGAAGCCGCACAGCACAGCCAAAAAGAAATTTTTTTTGAAAGAAAGAAAGAATATTGTCACATTTCACCAATTTATTCCTTGGCTTATGGTATTTCTTTAAAATTCTAAAGAAAATGATGTTTGATCTGAATTTCTTATTTGAAGGTTTAATTTTTTTTTTTGCGGTACGCAGGCCTCTCACTGCTGTGGCCTCTCCCGTTGCGGAGCACAGGCTCCGGACGCGCAGGCTCAGCGGCCATGGTTCACGGGCCCAGCCGCTCCACGGCATGTGGGATCTTCCCAGACCGGGGCACGAACCCGTGTCCCCTGCATGGGCAGGCGGACTCTCAACCACTGCGCCACCAGGGAAGCCCTGAAGGTTTAATTTTAAAATCAGATATATGCATTTATCTAGATAGTAACTTTAAGTACATTAAAAGATGTTTTTATTAAAAAGTATGATGGGATGCATACCTTCCAGGAAAAATACTGTATTTAATCACTTTTAATTTATAATGGAAAATTACAGTTTTGTTACACTTAAAACATGACAGGTATATTTTAAGCAAAGGTTTTGGGGCCTTTCGTTTGTACACTTTCTAGAACCTCAACCAGATGAGCTTCCCTTTTCACTAATAATTATTATGCACGTGCTCTGTGCAAGGACTTTGCTTGGCATGTCAGAGAAATGGAGGTTGTTACTTGCTTTGCTTTGGAGGAGTGAGGGGAGCAGGTGCAGGGCTGCAGGTGAGGCCCAGTGAGGGGAGCAGATGACTCCAATTGCTGCCTCATACTGTTTGCCAAAAGAATGGTCCACATGACAAATGCTCTCAGTATCTCCCATCTGGAGAGAGCCCTGGGTGAAGCCCATCAGGATGGGAAGCCGTGTGACCTGCCATGAGGAACGCTAGGCTGGGGTGTGAGAGAAGGTGCAGCCCAGTCCCAGCCCTGACGTTTAATGATACGAGACCTGGAGAGTAAGTCTCTCCTCTTCCCTGGGCCTCGTTTCTCTCTTTTGTGAAGAGATTGGGTTGGACAAGATCATCTCTGTCAGAGATCTGTAGAATTTACATCCATAAGGCGTTTACACCTTACTCATTTACCTGATTTTGATTTTTCACGGTTTTAGAGGAATATTTATTTTAATACCACAGAGGAAATGAAACAAATGAATAAATGCCCCCTCTGTAAAAGTATATTTCTTCCTAACTGTTCTCTTTATTTGCTCACATATGACTCTGCTTTTTAAAGTTTATGTCCCTAATGGTAAGTAGAGGGAATTTAATTGTAGATTGGGCCATATCAGCAACCTTCCAAGTCAGCTTATGCTGTCAAGAAAGATCGCAAATGCATACACTTAGCTTGGGTTTCAGTTTTGTTTGTAAGATAGTAGCTGTTCAAAAAGAGTCTGATATCAGTCTGTATGTGTTGATGAGCCCTGTGATTGGTATAAAGAAATGTGAGATGCAATCCTTGTGTTGAAGGTGCAGGCAGGTGTCTTTCTCTCTCACGTGAAACAAATCCAGAGATGGTAATATAACAGCTAACATGTCCATAGCCCTTATTATGTACCAGGTACCATTTTAGCTATTTTACATATATTATTCATCTTAACCTCACAATGATCCCATAAAGTAGGTGCTGTTATTGTTCCATTTTACAAATGGGTAAACTGAGGCACAGGGTGGTTAAGTGGCTTGCCAAGTGATCAGCCAGCTAGTAAGTTGCAAAATCAGTATTTCAACTGAGGCCGTCTAGCTCCAGACCTGTCCTCTTAACCGTATGCCATGTGCCTCCCAAGCTGGCATGGTAGCTCCAGCTCCTTAGGAATCCAGTCCCTCTTTCTGCTCTGCCATCCTCGTCCTCATTCCAGACGGGGTAGGTGGAGAGAAGATGAAAGACACATCCTTCTCTTTATGGAAAGTTCCTACAAATCACACTCCTAGAGACAGCACTTCTGCTCACACTTCGTTGTCCAAACTTAGTCCCGTGACCACACCTGACTGTAGGAGAGGCTGGGAAGGTACCCCAGTTAAAAGTAGGGGTCTTTTTACTAAAGTAGTAGGAAAAATAGATTTGGGGAATCGGGCTCTAACAGTTTCCAAAACAGTTTCTTCATCTGGTATTCATTCATTAATTCACACTTTGAAGATTAAGTGCCAGGAACTACAGAGTCTGTGGAAATGAGGACAAGGAACTGAGTAAAGCACACAGTCTAGTGGTGGAAAGGTGTACCGGAGCCACGTGCAGAGTTCCTCTCTGCACCTGGGTGAGACGAGGGAGGAAAGCTTCAGGCCATAATCCTTGAAGGACAGTGTACAGAGGACTGGAAAGATGTCTCATGGTCTTACCCATAGATGCCCACCACTAGGATGTCCTTTAGATTGCTGCTTTTAAAGATACGGAATCCAATCGCATCTTCCTTGGAAAAGTCCTTTCTTTCCTGTCAGACTAAGTATGTCTCCCTAAAGGATGACGTGCCTCCGTAGCCTCATGGCCTCCATCAAGCACTTATTACAGTTGTACTTTAAATGTAACTCTATTATTTAATGTCTGTAACCCTGCTAGCCTATAAATTCCATGGTACCAGAAGCAGTGACTTTCTGTTTGATTTTCTTCTTTTTTCGCTTTCCTTTGTTTCCTTGGCACCTCACGTAGATCTTGGCACACAGTAGGCTCTGTAAATATTTGTTAAATAAATTATTTCCGAAATATTACCAAGACAATAGGCGCATTCTAAAACCACCCTTTTTCTCCCTACAGTGACAACAGGGAGAAAAGGAATGACCATTGTACTTTCATTTATATTCTTTGCCAAACCATTCACGTTTCAGTAAGTACTTTTTACTTCGACAAGTTTCTCTACCTTTAGATACTTTTGTTTCACGTCTACTCTTAAACAGCCTTAATTTCTTTGTAAAGAATCCTTTTCATCTTGACCCAGATTTATTGATGTGTCTTCTGTTTCAGAAATGTATGTAATTATTTTGAAGAAATCATTTTGTATACTTAAATTGCCTAACCAGTCCCAATGCACATGCGACCCTGTTTCCAGTATAAATGAATGTGAGTGATGTGGTGAGATTAAGGGACTCCCCTTGCCCTGGTGCAAATATATAAATTTTATGTATGTACATACATGGTTTTTAAAATTGTTAAGTTTATTTGCTGTCTTTTCCCACAAAGGATTTGAGTTAGAGTTGCACCCTAATGGTTTTCTTAGTTTGTGGTTTTCGGTGGAAGCATTGACTGTTTTCTTTACTGTCTAGTATGTATTTGAAATTAGCATCATTTCAACTTATATTCGTTGGTAATTGAGAAGATTCAGACTTAGAAATTATCAATGTACAGTCATCCCTTGGAATCCATGGGGTGCCAGTTCCAGGACCCGCACGTATACCAAAATCCAAGGATGCTCAAGTCCCTTTCAGTCAGCTCTTTATGTCTGCGGGTTCCACATCTGCACACAGAGGGCTGACTGTATATTTATTGAAAAAATCCACGTGTAACTGGACCTGTGCAATTCAAACCTGCGTTGTTCAGGGGTCAGCTGTATGAGCTTAAAGGTAACCACAAATAAACTTTCAGCAATGTATAGTCGGTCTTCTGTATCCATGGGTTCTGCATCTGCAGATTGAATCAACCAACTACAGAGCAAAAATAGTCAGAAAAAAAATTCCAGGAAGTTCCATAAAGTAAAATTTGAAGTCCAACTCCTACCAAAAGCCTCAGGAGTATGTTTAAAGCCCCGGATATGTAAACCTGCCAATGGCCTTCTTAGGAATTCAATTCAGCAGTCCAACTAGCTGGGGTATAATACAGAGAGATAAAAAGGGACGCATCCTGAGAAAGTAGGAGAATTGGCATTGATTACTACAATGACTACCTGGTACCTATTTACATGACATCTACATGTGTTAAGTATTGTAATAATTTAGAGATGATTTAAAGTAGACACAAAGTTGTGCATAGGTTATATGCAAATACTGTGCCATAAATAAAGGACTTGAGCATCCAGTGATTTTAGAAAACTCTGTCTGTTTTCTATAAATTAGCCTCTCTTTCTGCAGGGGCTAAGTAGGCCATTGGCAGGTTTACATATCCAGGGCTTTAAACATACTCCTGAGACTTTTGGTAGGAGTTGGACTTCAAATTTGCTATTATCCTCAAAGAAATGAACTACATTTAGTATCTTGTAAAGTGCTTTTCCTACATATATACTTAACATTAAAAATATAGAATTCTGGGCTTCCCTGGTGGTGCAGTGGTTGAGAGTCCGCCTGCCGATGCAGGGGACACGGGTTCGTGCCCCGTTCCGGGAAGATCCCACGTGCCGCGAAGTGGCTGGGCCTGTGAGCCATGGCCATTGAGCCTGTGCGTCCGGAGCCTGTGCTCTGCAACGGGAGAGGCCACAGCCGTGAGAGGCCCGCGTACCGCAAAAAAAAAAAAAAAAAAAAAAAATATAGAATTCTGTCTAGTGTGATCTAAATATTATTTGTAAAATAAAACAAATACTGTTGATGTCATCAAATTCTGTGGTTAATGACAAATTGTGACTCTGACATTAATCTTTTTTCCTTATTTTTTTTCCCTTAGGTATGTATGGTCTGGTTTGTTAGTTGTCCTTGGTATATTTCTCAATGTTTACAGCAAAAATATGGACAAAATAAGACTCCCATCGCTGTATGATGTGATAAACAAAACAGTGGAAGTGAGGAGGTCGGGGACGTTGGCACAGACTGTCTAGGCAGTGATTCGCTTTATAACGTAGAATTAATTCATCAATCAATTAACTTTCCAAAGGGACTTTTATAAAAACCAGAGGCTCTGAAGGCATGCTGTCATTTGTGGATGGATTACATGTGAAGTCACCCTTTCTTCAGAATCTTTGTTGGACTGTTTAACTTCCAAAGCAATCAAAAGAGCCGCACCCGGCACACCTTAGAATAAAACGTCAAGATGAAGGACTGTGACGCTTACACTCTGTTGAGAATGTCACTGGAAATGGACCATGTTGCAAGAAAAAATGGATATCATTATGACATATCAAAGAAATTGATATGTAAACGCAGATTGTTTTCTTTTTTCCGTTCCATTTTGGTGGTGTTATTTAAATTGATTCTCTGTTGTAAGAGTGAACTGATGGTTTAAGTCTAGAGAGAATAACTTCATTATAAATAAAAATTATTCTCTGATTTTTTTCTTTAAAAGAATGTGATGGAATTGGGGTAGTGAAGGTTGGATTTTGTTACGAAGATGGGAAGTACAGTGTACATAAACTTTACAACTTAGGCTTTTCTCTGATCATTTAAAAGTATTTATTAGAGAAAATGTGCTTTACATTTTCTGTGGAATATAGGCAATAGAGTAAAAATAGTCATCATCCTGTATCCTGTAAGTATGTATCACAAGCCAGATTTCCTATTATCCATCAAAGGTGCTAAAAGATTTCATGATTTGGATTTTTAAATTGAAGGGAGGGACTTCCCTGGCGGTCCAGTGGTTAAGACTTCACCTTCCAATGCAGGGTGTGCAGGTTCAATCCCTGGTCAGGGAGCTAAGATCCCACATGCCTCGTGGCCAGAAAACCAAAACATAAAACAGAAGCAATAGAGTAACAAATTCAATGAAGACTTTAAAAATGGTCCACATCAAAAAAATCTTAAAAAGTAAAATAAAAATAAATTGAAGGGAAAATAATTGATGTCTTAAATTACTATAAAATAATAAAATTATCATAGTGTTTCTTAAAAATGAAATTTAATTTGACAGCTTGAAGATGAAATTGGATAAATTAAAAAACAAGTAGATTTAGCAAATTCACACAATATGTTGCTTGCACAGTTGGTTTTTTTTGTTGTTTTGGTTTTTTTTTTTTTTGCGGTACGCAGGCCTCTCACTGTTGTGGCCTCTCCCGTTGCAGAGCACAGGCTCCGGACGCGCAGGCTCAGCGGCCATGGCTCACGGGCCCAGCCGCTCCGCGGCATGTGGGATCCTCCCGGACCGGGGCACGAACCCATGTCCCCCGCATCAGTAGGTGGACTCTCAACCACTGTGCCACCAGGGAAGCCCGCTTGCACAGTTCTAACTCTAAATTCAGAAAGACTTTGGCCCTGATTTTTTAGCAGTAAGTTTTGGAATTGCTTCCACTGTATTAAAAAAATCCTATTAATCTTCATTTTCAGTGTAAATGTTGGTTAAAACAGCTTAATATCCATGCTCTTAGTAATATCACATATTTTGTGAGTATAGTATACTTGGAATATGTAATCTCATTCTTAAAATTCCACTGTATTCTGATGGTGACCTAAACCTGTTTTGTGCATATGTGGGTGCAGCAGAGCCCATGATAATTTAAGGATCTAGCCCAAGAAATTCTGCCTGGTCTTCATGTGTCATATGTTAAATTAAATACTGTGGGTGTTTTTTCCCCCAAATGATAATCATTTTTAAAGTTTTCATATTTTAAAGTGAAAGGAATGTTAATTTGCACTTCATACTACTGCCTTAAACTCTAAGACAGTAAGGATTTGTGCTGTTTAAAAAAAAGTTAATTTTCCTGAATCCTTGATAAAATATAAATTTAACTTATCAAGTCATCTTTTTATCCCCATACTTTTCTAATGTTTTTGCCTGTTACGAGCTCCGCATCCCACCTACGCCATCCCCAATTTTAAACAATTTAGCACTGTTTAAAAATCAGTTTGTCAGGGATTCCCTGGTGGCGCAGTGGTTGAGAGTCCGCCTGCCAATGCAGGGGACACGGGTTCGTGCCCCAGTCCGGGAGGATCCCACATGCCGCGGAGCGGCTTGGCCAGTGAGCCATGGTCGCTGAGCCTGCGCGTCCGGAGCCTGCGCTCCGCAACGGGAGAGGCCACAGCTGTGAGAGACCCCCATGTACCGCAAAAAAAAGAAAAAAAAAATCAGTTTGTCAGGCTAACCCTTTACACTCCATTTCCCTTGTTGACCTGCCATCAGAAGGAGGTAAACTTCATCTCACTTATTTGTATCCATGGAATAGTAGTAGTCTAAAATACAGAATAATTTCTGTAGTGAAGGAAATCAACATTGGGATGTGTACTTTGTGCCAGATTTAAAATATGACCTTTCATGAATATGTCATCCCAGCAACCAAAAAAAGTAATAATAAGGGAATTTAAAATATTAATTGCAGGAGTTCCCTGGTGGTCCAGTGGTTAGGACTCTGCGCTTTCACTGCCGAGGGCCCGGATTCAATCCCTGGAACAGTGCAACAAAATAACAATAGCAGAAGAATGTAGCCAACTCTTTGTGGATCACTGTGTCAAGATCTGACCTAGAGGTAAGCCAGCCTGGCCAGAATCCTCAGCAAGGCATGTTGTATAGTAAAGAATTTGGCCAACCTTTGTCCTCGATTTCTGGAGGGAGCTTCTAGTCCTTGGAGTTTCCCATGATAGGAATTGTTAGTCTTGGTGGTTCCAGGGTCGGGGCTGGCCTTGCTGGAAAGTCTCACCGTGTGACTATAGGATTAGGGTTTTGAGCCTCAGGATATCGGCCCAACCTTTGGGGAAGGTAAGGGGTTTGGAGATAAGACTGAGTTCAATCGCAAGATCAGTGATTCAGTCAATCATGGCTACATAGTGAGACCCAATATAACCTCCGGAGACCAAGGTTTGGGATTGCTTCCCTGATTGTAGGTACCCACGGATGTGCCAGGAGGGTGATGCTCCTTGCCCCACAGGTCTCTTCTTTTGTCTGTTCCTGATTTGTATCCTTTATGATAAAACTCTAGTGGAATGTATAACGCTTTCCTAAGTTCTATGAGTTGTTCTAGCGAAGTATGGAACCTGAGGGGAAAGTGGTAACGCCCCCAAATTTGTAACCAGTTGGTGGCCTGGGAGCCTCGGAGCTTGCAGCTGGTTCTGAAGTGAGAGCAGGCTTGTGGGGACTGTGCCCATAATGTGTGACATTTGACCAACTCCAAATAGGATTGCACTGCAGGCTTTAGGCTTAACTAATGTTTTTATCTTTTAGCATTCTCTGAACTGTTATCTAAATCTCTTAATTTCCTAAAGTGATTTTTGTCTTTAACCCACTATATATTCTAGGTGCTTCCTTGGTCAATGAGTGCAGAATTCTAGTAAAATTTGACCAGCATAATAAACCAACAATATGGCTTAGCATAATGAAAATATTTATGCATCCCAGTGTCACATTTGCTCTTTAAACGACACGGTTATCAAGTCATCAGGCAAAGCAGAGTGATGCTTAGAACTTTTTGTGTGCTTCCGTCCTAATTAAGCAAATGACAGTTTGTTTCCACTATGTGTTTGGGCAAAAATGTTTCATGTGCACATATTCTGCTTTTCATGTGTGCCTATTGAATGTCCTTGTACTTGCCCATTGAACCAACCTTTTTAACAAATACTGTAACATCACTGACTTGACTGCTCTATTTTTATTTTAACAGCATTTGTTCATTCACTCTCACTGCATCAGATGTGAGCCAGGCATTATACTGGATGCTTAGGATGCACAAAAGAATCAAATACAACCCTCACTCTTAAGGAACACCCACTCTAGAGAGGATTTGCCATGATCTCTACACAAAAATACATGAACTCTGTTGATTTCCTTCCAGTCATTGGAGTATCTTATTAGCCTTAAGTTTTCAAAATTATAATTCCCCACAATGGTAGTGCTTCTAAAACCTGAATGTGCAGGTGAATCACCTGAGGATCTTCTTTAAAAATAGGATTTTAATTCAGTAGGATTGGTTTGGGGCCTGAGATCGCACCAACGAGACGCTGACGCTTCTGGTCCATGGACCACACTTCAGTGTGGAGGTCTTAGCTACAAACTCCGGATGTTTCCAATAACAGGACCTCTTAAAATATTTGAATACTTTTCACGTGATTGCCTTCATTTGCTTTCAAACTTAACCATTCTGTGTGGCCTGACCCTATTTAACTTCTCTGAGTCTCTTTGTTCAAACTGAACAGAAATCTTACCATGTTGCAGAGTTGCTGGCATAAGTGAATTCTTTAATCATTGCAGATGTATGAAAGATTTAATATTCATTACTTTCTCCATAAATATTACTTTTTTTTAAATCTTCACGAAAGTAAGGTAAACCCATAATTTCCTATCAGTCGTGGTCTGTTGTTTTAATTTCATGGCATGTAGTTAGAATACTCCTTATGCTATTTTCTGGTGACATTATGAAGAAAACGTTCACTTCAGTGATTTACTGCTGCTTCTGAGTGAACTGTGTGTTACAGGGGTTTCGGGAAGTAGGGCTTAACACTTAAGGGATTCTTCTGAGACTTTAATCACAAAATGTGTTTTATTAAATATCTTAATCCTATGATACCCCCCAAATTTTCTAAAACATAATTAGACCATTTTAATCAGTTTGACATGATTGATAAGATTTAAAATAGATGAAATATGTAAAACGTGGATAATTATTCACAATAGATAATGATAGAATGAGACCTTGGAGTCTAATTGTTATAGATTTCCTTGCAGGTCTCGCTGCCCTTTTTTTTTTCTCCTAATGCCAGTTACAGTGAAAGGAATGAAAAGCAGATCAATTCAAGTGTATATTGTGTTTCATTTCTGACTAAACAGAATATGAACATTTGGGGATTGACTTTTTGTATGTTCTGAAAATGACCATTAATACATATCTTAATTGTGTAGGATATGTTATTGTATATGTGTCCAGAGAAGACTCATAAAAGCAAGTAATCATTTTTCTCTAGTTTCTACCTACATTTTACTTGATAGAATGTTTCTCTGCAATCTCTGCTAAACAGCACAAAATCATAAAATCTCGGACTGTTTTGATGTTGACACCTGTCATTAAATCAAAGAAGTCAATTGAAATGTCTTAAGAATGTTTGATCTAGGAATTCCCTGTCAGTCCAGTGGTTAGGAGTCCATGCTTTCACTGCAGGGGGCACGGGTTCCATTCCTAGTCAGGGAACTAAGATCCCTCATGCCATGCAATGCCACCAAAAGAAAGAAAGAAAAAAAAAATTGTTTAATGTTTGATAGAATAGATGGGTCAAGCCTAGGGGGAATTTATTATAAAATGCCTACAAACACATCCGTAGTCAAAGCCAGACAGGTAACCATCTTTATACAGCTAGGAATCATTGTTGGATTCAGGAAAATTGGGGAACCAGAAGAGTGCCAACCTCAGCGGGCGGTGATAGGCCTAGTCTACCATTACGGGACTTGTACGAATGAAAAGACACACAGGCTGAGAGTCACACACTGAATAAGGCGATTTATTCTTTTAAATGTCCCAGGTATTTCGTAAATTCTGAAAATCAGTCTTATTAGCATATGTTTATTTGTTCACTCAGTTCTTTTTTTTAACATCTTTATATGTTTATAAGCTGTTTATATGTTTATATCTTGGAGTATAATTGCTTTACAGTGCTGTGTTACTTTCTGCTGTATAACAAAGTGAATCAGCTATACATATACGTATATCCCCATATCCCCTCCCTCTTGCGTCTCCCTCCCACCCTCCCTATCCCACCCCTCTAGGTGGTCACAAAGCACCAAGCTGATCTCCCTGTGCTATGCGGCTGCTTCCCACTAGCTAGCTATTTGACATTTGGTAGTGTATATATGTCCATGCCACTCTCTCACCTCACCCCAACTTACCCTTCCCCCTCCCATTCAATTCTTAACAGCTTGGCTTTCTCAAAAAACTGAGGCATGAGTAGTAATTTTTTCTTAATTCAGAGGGATTATCTCTACAAACTTTCTGAAATGGTCCGTTTGATTTTTTTCTTTCTTTTCTGGGACTCCTTTAGATGTTGGCCATCCTCCTCCTGTCTCGTGTATCCCTGGGCTATTCTTTCATGGTTTCCATCTCTTTACTGTTTTCTGGGAGAGTTTCTCGGTCTGACCTTTCAACACATTCTTCATCTCTTCAACCTGCTATTTATTCCATTCATTGTGGTGAGGCTTTTGTTTTGTTTTGTTTTTTGTTTTAAAGAAGATGTTGGGAGTAGGAGTTTATTAATTAATTTATTTATTTTTGCTGTGTTGGGTCTTAGTTTCTGTGCGAGGGCTCTCTCTAGTTGCGGCAAGCAGGGGCCACTCTTTTTCGCGGTGCGTGGGCCTCTCACTATCGCGGCCTCTCTTGTGGCCGAGCACAGGCTCCAGACGCGCGGGCTCAGTAGTTGTGGCTCACGGGCCTAGTTGCTCCGCGGCATGGGGATCCTCCCAGACCAGGGCTTGAACTTTGGCAGGCGGATTCTCAACCACTGTGCCACTAGGGAAACCCTGTGGTGAAGCTTTTGAAAACATAGTTCAACAACTATATTTTTGTGCCTACGAGATATTGGCAACCATGTGGAGGAAGGCTCTCATACGCCACTGACAGAGATGTAAGCTGACAAAGCCACTCCAGAAAGCTATTTGGCATGACCAAATTTGCATATAGGCACACCAGTGACCGGAAGTTCCACCCACAGGCACGTACAACTGAAATACGTGCACACGTATATAAAAAGACACAAGAATATTCAGGGCAGCATCGCCCACAGAAGCAAAAACTGAAAGCCATCCGGATACAGGAGTCACCTACAGTAGAATGGGTAGGAAAAATTGTGGTATATGTATACAATGGAATGAAAGTGAGAGACCACCACTCACAGCCACAAGAATAAATTTCACATTCAAAATGTTGCATGAAAGGACATAGATACAAAAGAATATAAACGGTATGATTCCACTTCTACAAAATTCAAAAAAACAAGGGCAAAACAAAACTATAATGTCTAGGGATGCATGCTTTGATGGTAGAATTGTCAAGAAAAGCAAAGAAATGATAATATAAAAGAAAACTGAATTTGGGGGGCAAGGGAAGGAGGAAGGATTGCAGGAGGGGCTTACGCGGCGCTTGGCCGTGTTCTGTTGCCCTGTGTGGTGATTACACTGTATTATGCCCTTTGAAAGAAAGCAGTGAGCTGTGTATTTTTATTTGGTGCACTTTCTGTATGAACAGTACATTTCAGGATGGAACAGTTTTCTGAAAGAGGAAATGGGAGGGGAGGACAGAAAACATGTTCTTTGGAAGATGACTCAACAGATCTCTAAAAAATGGGGACTCTTAGACCAACCTATAATGCTTTGTCTTAAGTCTTGTTTTCCTCTTCCAGGAAAAGATCCATTTCTTCATTTTGGACTGCATCAGACACTTTTAATAAAATATGAAATTTTCTTCTAACAGTGCCTTCTCTTTATTGGAGTATCTTTAGCAAGCTAAGGGTGCATGCAGAAAGCGTGGTCCTTTGCTTAATGATAGTAGCAACTGATTAAATGGATATAACACACACATGCCTACCTACATATACCCATTTATTTTTTAAACCCTTCTTCAAAGACACCGTATTTGACTGTAGGGCTGTATTCAGTCATTAGATGCTTTTTCATCACATGTTGCATTAAGTGTTTTCCATTCAGAAGATAGATCTAACACACTAGCCTTATCATTCTTCATTTTGCAATTTAAGTGTAAAATCCTGCCAGTGTTTCCATTCATTAAAGCAGTCTCAGAAACTAAGCACTAATTTCCCCTTGAAGTGGCCATTTCGGTTTTTTTCTTTCTTCCTTCCTTCCTTCCTTCCTTCCTTCCTTCCTTCCTTTCTTCTTTCTTCCTTCCTTCCTTCCTTTCTTTCTTTCTTCCTTCCTTTTTCTTTCTTTCTTTCTTTCTTCCTTCCTTCCTTCCTTCCTTTCTTCTTTCTTCCTTCCTTCCTTCCTTTCTTTCTTTCTTCCTTCCTTTCTTTCTTTCTTTCTTTCTTTCTTCCTTCCTTCCTTCTTTCTTCCTTCCTTCCTTCCTTCCTTTCTTTCTTCCTTCCTTCCTTCCTTTCTTTCTTTCTTTCTCTTCCTTCCTTCCTTCCTTCCTTTCTTCTTTCTTCCTTCCTTCCTTCCTTCCTTCCTTTCTTTCTTCCTTCCTTCCTTTCTTCTTCCTTCCTTCCTTCCTTCCTTCCTTCCTTCCTTTCTTTCTTTCTCTCCATTACCACTGTAATGAAGGGGCCAGTATTATGGTAGGAAGTGATTTCAAAGGCAGCAACTTCTTACTATGAATCGTATACTTTACCCACCACCCCGCCCCATGGGAGTTGGCCATAGTTATATAAAATGCATGTGCAAACTCCATCTCTGCTGAGACTAAAATAGTCTTTGAATAGCAAATCACACTATCAGCACAAAGAGTAAACTTTCAAGCATTTCACTAAAGCAAAGAAGAGGAACGCCACTATATATTCACTATAGGGTCATTTCTGATCACTCTATTACTCTTAGAAACAGATTTTCAAACTCTTAAAACACAGCTATATTATAACACATCTGATAGAGATAACTAGTATCAAAGGACATATGAGAACAGACACTTAGAAAACTATAAAGCACTATAAAAGTATTAATGTTTTTAAGCTTTCATCTGGCCATGCTCTTCCACACCATCAGTCACACAATTCACTCTGCTTCTACATGGGCTCCTCTTTTTGTTTCCCGTAAAACTGAGGCTTAGCAAAAATATCTTGCTTTCATCAGTTAAACGGGAATTTCTCTTTTAACTTTGATCTTATCCCATGTGGACTCCTGATCTATGAGGAAAAATTATTTTCCATCAAATGGCTAGAATGTGGTCAAGTGACACTATTGCTGGTTGCAATTTGGTGACAGACAAGAGAAATCCGTGTCCCTCTTGGGTACTTCTGGGTTTATCTGGACGCTCATTTATCCCCAAGGACCTTTCTTCCACCTACAGCTTGAGTTGACCCACGACGTATTCACTCTAGGTTAATGGGAGTAGGAAATGCAACCTGGTCCTTGAAAAAAACTCTACAACTAACTGAATAAATTCAATCTGTGACCATTTCCTAACTATGCAAAATAACTTAAATTTCATGAACATATTCTTTCTTCATTTTAAGAAAAACAAAGAGATCTGCCTAAAAATGTGATGAAATCTCTGGCTCAAAATGTAATGTTGGGGCAAAACTACAGTGATGGTAAAAAGAGTGGTTGCCAGGGGTTGAGGAGGAGAAGAGGGAAAGGAAAGATGGAGAGGTGAAGCACAGATGAAACTATTCTGTTTGAAACTGTAATGGTGGATCTATACATTATACTTTAGTCAAAATCCATGGAAGATCCATACCAAAGAGTGAGGCTTAAGGTAAATTGTGGACTACAGTTAATAACAATGTATTAATATTGGAACATTAATTGTAATAAGTGTACCACACTAGTGAAAGATTTGTATTTGGTTGTTCCCTTGTCGCTGAGTTTTAAGAGTTCCTCATATATCCTGGATACACGTTCTTTATCAGATACATATTTTGCAAATATTTTCTCCCAGTGTGTCGCTTGTCTTCATTTTCTCAACAATGTTCTTCAAAAAGCAGAAGCTTTTAATTTTGATGAAACCTAACTTACCATTTTTTTCTTTTGTAGATCATGTTTTTTTATCATTTCCTATAAATCTTTGTCTTACCCAAGATCACAAAAATTTTTCTTCTATGTTTTCTTCTAGTTTTATAGCTTTAGATTTTACATTTAGGTCTAGTTATCCTTTTTGAGTTAATGTTTGCATATAATATGAGGTATGGGTCAAAGTTCATTGTTTTGTATGTGGATATTCCATTGTTCCAGCACAATTTATTGGAAGGAAGTTCCCTTCTCCACTAAACTGTCTTTGCACTTTTTTTCAGAAATCAATTGACTATATATGCATGAGTCTAATTTTGGACTCTCTATTCTATTCCATCCATCTATATGTCTATCTTTTTGTCAATATTACACTGTCTTGATTACAATAATTTTAAAATAAGTCTTAAAATCAGGTAGTATGAGTCCTACCATTTTGTTCTGCTTTTCAAAAATTGTTTAGGCTAATCTAGTTCCTTTGTCTTTTCATGTACATTTTAGAATCAACTGGTCAATTTCTTTTTTAAGCACAGATGCATACAGAGGTTGAATTATAATGCTGTACACCTGAAACATATCATTTTAAAAAATTGCTGCTAGATTTCTATTGGGATTGAGTTGAAACTATAGAACAGTTTAGGAGAATTGACAACAATATTAAATTTTCCAATCCATGAATATTGTATTTATCTACATTTATTTCGGTCTTCTTTGATTTCTTTCATGAGTATTTTTAACTGTCAGAATATATATCTTGCATATGTCAGTAGATTTTTACCCAAGTATTTCATGTTTTGGGTGCTCTTGTAAACTGTATTTTCTGAAATTTCAACTTCCGATTGTTTAATGTAGATATCTAAAAATAAAATTGATTTTCTTCTATGGATTGGTGTTCTATTTGCAATGACCAGTTTCTCCCTGAACATTGTATATAATGTAGAACACTGGTCCTCAAAACTGGCTGAGCCTCAGAATCGCCTACAGAACTGTAAATACACAGATTCCCAGACCACATGTCCCCAAAGTTCTTACTCTAGTTCTGGGATGAACCTAAGAATCTATGTTTACAAAGCTTCCCTGGGTAATTCTGATCTTGGAGAGGTTTGGGAGTCGTCATAAAGCATTTGTGGATATAAATGATTTCATAGATAAGGCAGACATGACAGGAGCATAATTCATTTCCCATACTGACACTACTAACCTATGCTCATTGGGCATCTTCAGTTGGATTTCCAGTGATAAATTTGCAGTGATAAGTCTTTTCTGAAACCAAACCACTTCTTTTTAACCAGTGGCATGCATCTGTTGGAAACTGTGCCACATTACTAACTGGGGTTAGAAGCTCATTAAAATTTAGTCTATGGCCATGCTTGGCCAGATTAGCACAATATAGCTAACTATTTGAACAACCTATATACAATTGCTTTGGTGGGGGAAGCAAATAAGGGGACACTGGCTGAAAAAGTAATAAAATGTGGTTAAATTCTAGAATGGTTTGCCAAGATAAAGTATGATGATAAAGGGGTTGTTGAGTGCAAGGGCTACAAAGTCATATTTAAGTAGTTTGTCAAGAGGGTGGGAATGGCTGTATTAACAGGGCATTGAGATATCTCTTAGAAGAACCCAAAAGCAGGAAGTGCAAACTGGCCTCCCGGGGGACCTGGAGAAGGATAAAGAAAGCCAGCAGGATCCTCGGCAGTTCCTCTTCTCCTTCCATCCACACAGCTGTTTCTGGCTTCTCTCTCTGTCTTGTTTTCTTCCTGCACAGCAGCTTTCTCAGCTCCTTCTCAACCAAAAAAATCCTTCAAGGAGATCCACACCCTACATCTACATGACTCCAGAAGTCAAATCAATGCCCAACCAAGCAGTTCTCAGGTCAGATTACGAGACTGGCTTCAATTAGATGATGTGACCATCTCTTAATATTGACTGATGGTGGCTTTGGGAAAGGATCCTCTGAGAAAGAGATTAAGGCATGCAATCTGATGAACATCCGCCATGTATGGAATCTCCTAAGAAGTACGAACGATGGCCATAGAGTGATATAAAGTGTTTCTACCGTGTCATGTCATGCTGTGATGATATGTCCCATAGAAGTATAGCTATTTTGAATTTTCTAATAAACAAAGAACAGCCTTTGCTAAATAAAACTCTAATGCTTGTAAAGAAAACATTCTGTTCTCAACACACAGAGCTGAAATTTAGTCTATTTTCTAACCTGAGCATTGCAGAGACAGTACTGGGGTAATTAAAATTAAATTACTTTCAAATAAATGAGTTGACTACATAACAAGGTCATGGAAATAAGGCCATTTACTTGAATACTATGCTATTTTTTTTTCTTCTTTTTCATTGCTTCTCAGATTACAGTGGTTTCCAGATTATATCTCGGAGTTCAGTCAAGTTGGGCATGAGGCTTGCCATTCATTACAGAGCTACTTCCATCTCTGTAAGTAATGTAAGGGGAAGGAAGGTTTTTACATGTCACATAGCAAGTGTTCTAGAAATGTTGGACCCAGCATACACACTGTCCAGAATTAAGTCTTAGGTAATAGCAACCAGGCTGTTAGGGGTAGAATAGGGTCCTATCAAGATCTACACCTCACTTTATAGAAGAGGAGGTTGAGGGCTCCGGGGATTATAACGTTGCCTACGGTCTTGCTCTGAGGTACTGGCAGGACTGGTTGGGGCAGAATACTGATTTTTGAGTCCCAGCTGAGCTACCTTTTGTGAAACCACATCTTTCCACTTAAAAGCTCTGAGCAGGAAAAAAATAACAACAGTAAGCTTTTAGGGATTCTGTGAGAACTGTTCCACATGTAGATGTATTTTTTATGTATTTGTGGGAGCCTGTGAGCTCCACGTCCTTCTATTCTGCCATCTTGACCTTCAACAGTAGGCTTTTTAAAACCAAGGCTGTTGTTCTCCCCCAAAGAAACAAACCTGAACAAGGTTCCTTCAGCTCTTATTCTACTGCTGAGTCCCACATCTATCTCGCTATGTTCCTCTCCTCCAGCATCTGGGTGCCCAGCCTAGACTCCTTATCCACTGCTTTTATTAGAATGTGACTTTAATCTTCAAAGAATTATGTCAGTGTTGCTGGTATTCTTATAAATACATCTAGACTTTATAAATGATACCTGGCGTAATGACTCACATAACTAAAAATATTTATATATAAATACATAAGGCACTAGAAAAGGAAACCATCTTAATAAGAATTTTAATAACTTAACTTATGATTTAGCTCTTCCCAGAGTTGACACTGATGAGTGTTATGGACTGAATTGTGCTCCTCACAAAATTCATACACTGAAGTCTTAACCCCAATGTGACTGTATTTGGAGACAGTGAAACCGCTAGATGGCATTTTGGGGGGCTCTGAAGAGCTCCGGTTCTTTATGTCTCAGCACAGAAAGAATTCAGTGAGAGGCAAAATGATAGATAAGAAGTGATTTATTAGAATAGGATGCTTGTGAGGCTTCCAAGTGGGTAGGCGATCATCGCACTGCCCTGAGTGGGCAACTTAGTGGGTTGCATTTTTATAATCAAAGGAAAAGAGGGGAGAGGGAGAAGACCACCTTCTTCCTCGTTCTTCGAGCCTTCCATCACTAACTCCTCCTACATGTCAGGTGGGGGAGTTTTTGACCTTATATGACTCATCTGTACTGTCAGGGAGCTATGGAAAAATTATTTCAGGTCTCAGTATAATGAGGGCCTTTCACTTTGAAATGTCACCTTTCCCTAAATTATTGTTTTTATGTGTGCACAGAGCATGTCCTAGGGGTCGTTAACTTGTTGACATCACTGGGCAGGATGTAGGCCTTATTTTTTCACTATTGTTTTATTGTCTTGAGGCATGACTTGTGCCTCCATTGCATGTTTTTTTTTAATTTCTTTCTTTATTATTATTTTTAACATCTTTATTGGAGTATAATTGCTCTGCACTGATATGTTAGTTTCTGCTTTATAACAAATGAATCAGCTATACATATACATATATCCCCATATCTCCTCCCTCTTGTATCTCCCTCCCACCCTCCCTATCCCACCCCTCTAGGTGATCACAAAGCACCAAGCTGATCTGCCTGTGCTATGCAGCTGCTTCCCACTGGCTAGCTATTTTATATTTGGTAGTGTATATATGTCCATGCCACTCTCTCACTTCATCCCAGCTTACCCCTCCCCCTCCCCGTGTCCTCAAGTCCATTCTCTACGGCATTGCATGGTTTTGTTGCTAAGCAAGTTAGCTTAGTTGTGTTGTTAGGCAAGCCTGTCTGGCTTTGATGCTAAACGACTTGCTCTGCTTCGTAAGTCAAGCACGCTGACATTGTTTCAGGATTTTTCCCATTACTTTCTTGAGTGATCATTAACTTACTTCAGTCTCCCAAATCCCCCTAAATTTCATGCTCTAGCTATTGTACAATCCCCTAGTGGGATTTCTGGAATAACTATTTGATTATCCTACTCTATCCCTATCAACAGGGCATATAACGAAGTAGTTAAGGTTAAATAAGGTCACCAGCGTGGAGCCCTAATCCGACAGGACTGGTGTCCTTATAAGAAGAGAAAGAGACACCATCTCAATCTCTCTCTCTACGCATGCACAGAGGAAAGGCCATGTGAGGATAAGTGAGAGGACAGCCATCAGCAACCCAGGAAGAGTGATCTCACCAGAAACCAACCTTGGCATCTTGATCTTGGATTCCAGCCTTCAGAACTGTGAGAAAATAAATGTCTCTAGGTTAAGGCACCAGTCTGTGGTATTTTGTTGTGGTCCAAGCTGACCAATACAATAAACAAGGCTGTAGACTATGTTGCAGATGATAAAATGTTTTCTGAACTCCTATGCGAGGTATCTCTAATGAAAGAGTAACATAAGCATATCTCTAGAACTTATTCTAGTATATATTTTTTAAAGTTTATTTTCAATTTCCAAGGTTAGCACTTCAAAACCTTCTGAGAATGTAATATAGTTGTGCGGCTCCTTTCTACTATAAAACTTTTGTCAGATTTTTTTAGCATGTTTTACTTTTTTTATTTTATATTTATTTCAGATGTATCATTTACCAACACTATTCCATTGGATCACCTTTCATATTATTTTTCCAGCAGTTTGGGAATTTCATCAAATATTGTGACCCTTAATCTTCTTTTCCTAAAATCTAAGTACTGTGTTTTAGAAAACCCTATTTTTTCATTATATAAAAATTTTAGGCAGTTTAATTTCTTTTTTGTCTTGATCCTTGGAAATGAGCTTTTATGTCTGTTGCATAAGCCTATTAGATTAAAGAGATACTACCT
The DNA here is from genome assembly GCF_951394435.1 of Stenella coeruleoalba. Lineage (NCBI taxonomy): Eukaryota > Metazoa > Chordata > Mammalia > Artiodactyla > Delphinidae > Stenella > Stenella coeruleoalba. Next base: position 5,971,127 of record NC_137156.1, on the reverse strand, counting down.
GTCTCATCTTTCCTTATATCCAGACCCCACTCCTAAATTATAGGAGGATCCATACTGACAATACTTATTTACTTACTCCTGAAAGATACAAAATCTCTAAATCACAGTACATTCCCTTTTCAGCAATAAATCCTGAAGTCCTACAAAAAGTTGCCATTAGTTGTATTATCCATCCCCAGGGCATTTGTGTGGGAAAGCTGTTAAGGGCATTTTACAGGCTGGTAAATTGAATAGCAAGATTGTGTGAATTTATTTTCAGTATCATGCTGAAGGATCACAGTGAAATATTCCACTCTTAGTCTCTCTTGTACATTTCCATTTTCCATTACCTGACTGTTAAAAGATGATGCCAATATACTTGATTGATTGAGATCAAGGAAGAAAGACAATGTCCACCAACTTTTCATAGTTCTAACAGGAAAACGTGCTCCAAAAGATCTTTGAATCTACAAATAGGGATTAAAAATACAGGAAAATGTACCAGTTATGATGTTCACATTCACTTTAGCACATGTTATTTTATACAGGACATTTAAACACATCAGAAATTAGGACAAAACATGATTTAAGAAAGACTGGCATTCATTGCGATTCTGAAGGGCACAACGTTAATTCTTCATGTCATCATTAGGGGATGTTAGCTACATCGGACAGTAGGACTTTGATTGCCCCCGTTCACACAACCTGGTCTGATTATTTTGACTGCGTGTTATCATGTGTTTCAAAGTCATGTCAAACGGGTTTCCCAGAAATAAACGCCAGAACAAAAACATGAATCTGCAGTGACCACGTTAACTCCCGGCTCGAGTCCTGACTTCCTGTGAAAGACAGTAAAATCCTCCATTAATTTCCCTTTCCAAACTCTCTCTTCCTTTTTTTTTTTAAACCTCCACAGAATCCTGTGCTCTAATCAGGCCTTCCTCCTTCTTCTTCACGTCCTATGAATATGGCATTTGTTCCAGGCTGCTCTCAGAGTAAAGTCTTTACTATAAAGGATTCTTTACTATAATTTCCCTGGTTCTCCAGCCTCATCGCTTACTGTTCTGGCACACACACCCCCTCTAGCCAAACTGAGACATGGGACGAGCTCTCTCTTCTCTCTTTCCTCTTGCTCTCACGGAAGGATTCCATCTGCCTGGAATGTTCTTCCTCTGGCTAATTCCTTCTTGTCTTAAGATTCCTCTTGGGCATTAGCAATGCTGGGAAACTTTTCTGTTGCCTCTTTGTTACTTCTGTACAGCCATAAAAGGTTCCTAATACTCATTGGTTGATTTGCCTGAATGGGGAATAAAACACTCTGGAAAAAGGGTAGAGAGTCAACTCCTTCAAAAGAATAATGATCTGTACAAGGCCACGGTACATTTTCAAAATAAAATAATTCCCTTTGTTTAATATAATCACTATTATCATCATTAGTGTTTTTTATTATTTTTTTTTATTTACCAAATACAACACATCTATCCTGAAGCCAAGAAAAGCAATAATACTAGTGACATGCTTTGAGCGCTTTTATTAGTCAGAACCCTGGTCTATTACATGCCCAAGTCTTTAATATGCATGAAACAATATTCTCTGATGCAACAGAAGATTAAAGAAATACATTAAAGCATTCATTCTGAATGAAAATACGTGGACAAGGTAATTCCCAAGACTCAGAGCAACTACAGTGGGGAATATAAGCTGAAGTCAGTCATTTCTCCCCCAGAGGAACTCTGTGGAGATTGCTTTCAATTTTTGGTTTTAAATCTAAGAAGTTATGGCATAGAGAGTTGAAAAATGAGGTTTCTGACTTGTTCACATACATGTTCTGGTGAGTGTTTTTTTGTTTGTTTTTTAGGGGGGAGGATTATTCGTTGATAATTTCACCACAGGACCTATTCGTGGTTAAAGTGCCGGGAGCCTCCTATGTGCCCTTCTAGGCTACTAGCTGCTTAGGGGCTTTTCTGAACCTCAGTTTTTTAATCTTTCAAATAGGAACAATAAAATCTTCTTTGCTTACCCCAAAGCAAAGAAGGTTGTGGGGTGGAGTGGGGCTGGGAGATCAGATATAAGGAGTTAGACATTTTCAAAGCAAATCCAAAGGCAAGACATTAAGATTCACTTGTTCCCACAGTTTGGGATCCCCCAAAACTGAATTTACAAACATCTGAATTAAATCATGAGACTAGTGCAAATATATGCCTCATGCAGGCTTACAGCAAAACCTGCTTTGCTTATCTACAGGGTGAGGAATTATTGTTGGGCTACCTAACATACTTGGCGGGAAGTATGAAGCCCTGAATTCTATTCTTCTTACAATCAATCAATCAATAAATATATATTCATTAGGTGGTATTCACAGGCAAATAGAATGGGCACTGTATGCAGTTTTCCCAGTCTCCAGGATCAGAATATATGTTCAAAGACATATGGCATGTATGTTAATTAAAAATCCACCCAATGTAGTTGTACAGGGGTGGGGAAGCGGGGTGGATCAGGAATCTGGAGGAGAGACTGCTTGAGATGAAACCAGAAAAGATAGTGGATTCATTTCCTAAGGTTTCCCTAACAAAGACCACAGGCTGGGTGGCTTAAAGCACAGAAATTTATTTCCTTATGGTTCTCGAGGCTGGAAGTCCGAGATCAAAGTGTCGGCAGAGTGAGTTCTACTGAGGTCTCTCTCCTGGGCTTGTAGAGGCTGCCTTCTCCCTGTGTCCTCATGTAGTCGTCCTTCTGTGTGTGTCTGTGTCCTGATCTCCTCTTCTTGTATGGACCCCAGTCATATGGGTTTAGGACCCACCTTGAAGACCTCGTGTTTACTTAATCACCTCTTTAAAGGCCCGTCTCTAAATAGAGCCACTTTCTGAGGCACTGGGGTTAGCAATTCAACATATGAATTTTAGGGGGACAAAATTTAGGCTCTAACAAGTATAATTCAGATACTAGAGGGAAGGGAGGGAAGGCATTCCATGCAGGGAGAAGGTTCAGATGCAGAAAGGTGCAGGGGCAGTGAGTAAACCAGCATCATACAACTCAAATCAACATGCTTCACAAGCACCAGGATGCATTGTTTTATTTAATCTTCACAGTAGACATGAGAGAGAGAGATGATTCTTTGCAAATTAGAAAACAGAGATTTAAGTGACTTGCTGCTTACCTCGCTCCTCAAACTTAGTGTACTTGGGGATCTTATTCAAGAGCAGATTCTTATTCATCAGGTCTGGAGCAGAGCCTGAGAATCAGCATTTCTCACAAACTCTCAGTGATGTTGAGGCGAGTGGTCTGTGACTACACTCAAACTAGCAAGGGTGCAGGAGACGGAGGGCAGAGTAGGAGGAGGTCGTATTTTAACAGCTGGAACTTGACCTTACGGTATTGAATCTGCTGTCTCAGATCATGAGTTAGATTAGGTATCACCTTGCCAAAAAATCATACGTAGTGATACTTTCCCAGTTTAGAAAAAAATTAAGATTTTTGAATTAGGTGGGATATTCTCCATTAAAATTTTTCTCCCAGAAAATTTTCTTTAAACACTTAACATTTAACTAAAATGAAAATACAAGCAGCAGGAAACTTCCAGAAAAAGAATTTGAAAGTAGCCAATCATGCTTAGTTTGACAGCATGTTCTTAAAAGAGATGTTTGCTCATGTCTGTGATTTTGATATTATCTGCAATAGAAAATCTTCCTCCTACAAGTATTATTCTTAGTGTGTTTAATGGAATTAAATACATCATGACTCTACGGTGCTCTTTAAACCCTATGGTGCTCCCAGACCCCTAGCTGAATAAGCTGGGAGTGACTCCGTAGGAGAAGAAGGGCCACTGAGGGCTAGAGACCAGGGAGTGGCTTGATGAGAGCAGTGTCTGGGGAGACTGACTATGGAAACTTCTGCAAGATGGGTGAGAGGGAAAGAGATAGATAGCAAATGAATGCAGTTATGAAGCTATGAGCAAGGGTGGTGATAGAAAGGACAGGATGGAGGCTGCACTGTCCGGATTGGGGGCCTGAAATCAGCTGGAAAATATGACAGTTCTTATGTTTTGAAGGCATGAATGGAGTGCCAACTGGTCATGCTTTTCAAGAGACTTCAATTAAGAACCTGACACCGGGGGAAATTGCCTCATAAGATTTTAAGGTGTATTAACAATTCATGGTTAGCCTGGGAAATAAATATAGTGGAAATATCCTTATAAGTAATTGTAAAGATGCTTTCTAAGTACCCATTTCCCTAAGATAGGCTCCATAGAAAAAGGAGTCGGGAGGATTCAGAAGAGGTATCCATGATCAATTAAATGTTAGACACGATAGCCCCTCTTTAGAGATGTGCAATGCTCATTCGTTTATTAAAAGTTCTGAAAATCCCACTATTAACAAATACACTAAAATCCCTGTCGAGCTTTAACACAGCATTTCCTTAATTGACCACATGACTCTTTTTTTGATAAACACTCCACTCACATCCGGCTCAGGTAGTGTTTCAAGAAGCATATCGTAGAAAACACTGTTCTAAATCAACTAGCTGAACAAATACTTTTGTTCTTTGTCGTTTGTAAACTCTTATGTCATCCCTCCACTTAATGATTTGGGAAGAAAATTCACCCTTTTGTAATATTTGTATTAAGACATGAGACCCAAACTCTGGGTCCCGAATTCTCATGCTGGAAATGCATCGCCATGATGAACTTCTAAGTGGTCAGTCATTTATTATTTAACACACGGCTACTGAATATTCACTTCTGGGGGAGGCACTGTCCTAGGGCTTTGGTGGCATCTACTAAAGTATAGTCTTGGTGTTCAAAATCTCCAAAAGGGAGAAAAGAAGACTGTAAGTAAGTACAACCAGGAAACCAAGAGAGGAAAGAAGAAAGATGATGTGGTTTTGGAAAGGGTTAGATCACAGACAGTCAAGAGCATCAGAAAAAACATCAGGTGAGATTTGAATGGGACAGATTGACAGATAGAGATCGTGGGTGGCAGCAGGGAGGGTAAGGTAATCATATAACATCATTCAAACCTAAACACTTTCGAAAGTGAAAGAAGGTAGACTGATAATTACTCCAGGGAAATAGGCAGAAGCTGGTCAGTCTAGTTTAGGGGGAAGAAATGAGTCAGACCGTCTATTTACAGAGACCCCTGGGGAGGACAGAGAATAGTGAATGGTCTAACCAGACCAGGAGGACATTGGGCTGGTGATCTAGTCCCCAGCGACCTCTCAATTTCGTCTTCTACCCCTCCATCTCCAGCCTGGGCAGTGTCCCCCTCACACCACACAAGCCCTTCTCAGGATCCTTGCACTCGAGTCTCTCAGACGTCCACATGGCTAGTGCCTTTACGTCACTGATAGCCAAACAAAACATCCTTGCTGTGCCCGTCTGAGTGTGACAGTTTGTCACTGACATGAGTGATGACCTCTGATTTGTGCTTTAAAGCGACCACTGTTGACTGCTGTGTGGGGAGTGGACAGGCTGGGTAGAAGCAGAGATCTGGGAGGAGGGCAGTGCCCTTGTCCAGGTAAAGAAATAAAAGATTGACTCTAAGAAGCTTGGTTTAGCAGCCACGCAAGAAACCAAGAGTGAGACCAGTGGGGGGATTGGCTCATTTAGACAAGAGGGATTGAAACCTGAATTAGGACTGTGAGAGTGACAACAGCAAATGAAGGATGGAAGTGACATGCTTGGTATCTGACTGTACTTGGAAGAACAGAGAAAGCCAGGTACCTTTGATGAGTGTGTGAGAAGTGTTTTGAAGATGACAAAATCCATCAGACTGGGTTGTGAGGTCGTTTTCTGTGATGTGAACCACATTTCAAGACAACTGGAGAATGGTGGAGGAGAGTCAGCGAGCACGGACTGTTTTTTCAAGAAACAGACAAATAGTCGTGATAGCTTGAAGGAGAAGCCGAAGTTAAAGAAAAAATATTCAAATGTGGGGATAACTGGTTTGCTTGAAGCCTGAAGGAAAGCTGTTTATGGAAAGTAGTGACGAATTCCTGTAACAGGACCCAGAAAATGGGGGCCGCCCCAGTGTTGTCCCCATGTCACAAATCTAAACCTATATCCTGCACTTCCTGGAAACGCCTGGCAAGGAGACCTAACACACACCGATCACAGTCCTCCAGCTCGGCCTCAGCCAGCTCACCTGACCCTAAAACACAGGATCTGCTCTCCTTGTAAGGAAATCCCCAGCCTCCTGGCCAATCACGCCTTGTTTCCACGTTGCCGCTTCTAATGCTGTATAAACCTAGCTCTTGCCCACATCCCTCAGGAGGAGAGCCCCGTGCCTGTGAGGCACTGTACTCCCCCAGTCCATGCATGGTTCTCCCTTGAGGAAAGGACCTCAGACTCGTTACTAGATTGTTTTAGTTTTGTCATTTGACAGAAGTAACTTGAAGAAGCCGGAGAGACAAGTGATGGAACGAAGTCTTGGGGAGAGTGGGAACCAGACCAACGCCAGTGGTTGTGGGTTCCTTCTGGAGAGCCTCCTTCCTCTGAGACAGGAGGGCAAGAAGAAAAGAAAGGAACTATAAGCCACACTGGAGATAGAGAGGGTTGGGGTTAATGAGATCCACACAATCTCAAAGAATTGACACGCAAGGTGACTTGGAGAGAGGGCAGGGTGGGAGAGTACCTCGGAACTCGAAGTGAATGGAGTCCATCAGTGATAGGCACCAGGGTGAACTCTGAAGCTACAGAGATAGAAATACACACAGTCTCCATCCTCAGGAAGCTTACAATCTAGCCAAAGTCTGAGCCCAGCACGTTCTCAGGTCTTCAATGGTTGACCCAAGAATTCGGTGCACTCTAGATAAAAGCCAGCCGCAAAACAGAGTATGCAAGGGTAGCATTTGTAAGTCACTGGACAGCAAAGATGGACTTCAGGGCACATGGACCAACTAGATGGTATTTTTTAGATGGTATTTTATTAAATATTAAATAATGGCAAATTAAATTTATTGATTTGCATTGCAACTCATCACAGCTATTTTTTTTTTTTTTTTTTTTTTTTTTTTGGCGGTACACAGGCCTCTCACTGTTGTGGCCTCTCCCGTTGCGGAGCACAGGCTCCGGATGCGCGGGCTCAGCGGCCATGGCTCATGGGCCCAGCCGCTCCACGGCATGTGGGATCTTCCCGGACCGGGGCACGAACCCGTGTCCCCTGCATCGGCAGGCGGACTCTCAACCACTGCACCACCAGGGAAGCCCCCACAGCTATTTTTTAAATACACTATTTGCATAAGCAATGGTATCTTTGCTATGCCAACCCTCTCCACTGTAAATTATTTCTCTGTGTGTATCCTCACTGTAGAGTAGAAAAGGTAAACTGAAAACATCCCTGGAGTGAGAGTTAAGACTGGCTATAAAATGCCTTCTGACTTCAAAAAAATATGTATCTGGGCCAAATAAATGGAATTCTGTACAAACATAGTGTTTTCCTAAAAATATCTCGCAAATAAGAGAACCATAAATACAAAGTTTTAAATATGAATAAAAGAGGGAGTGAAAAACATTATGTTAGTCTGTAATGACGAATAATTTCCAGTTAATCAAAGAGCTACTTTCATTTTTTTTCTCAATGAGGAAACAAATATGTTAGCCGTTTTTTAAAGAAAGCAGTTTCAGACACCCCACAACTTTGACGAGTAAACTACCTCTGTTTTAGGTGAACCCGTCGTGTATAATAACCTGAACCATGAAATGTTCAAGCAGCAACCCTTCTGGTTCTACCCAGACTAAAATAAAACATTACAAATTAAATGCTGGTGAGATAACAAAATGGTTTTTTCATATTCTTAGGTTGAGTTCTGGGGTGTTATTGCCAGTGACTTTAGAATTATATTTTCTGAGGTAGCGAGGTCTAATTTGTGTTTATACCTGGGTTTACACCTGGGTTAAAAATGATAATTGGGGGGCCTTCCCTGGTGGCGCAATGGTTGAGAGTCCGCCTGCCGATTCAGGGGACATGAGTTCGAGCCCCGATCCGGGAAGATCCCACATGCTGCAGAGCGGCTGAGCCCGTGAGCCATGGCCGCTGAGCCTGTGCGTCCAGAGCCTATGCTCTGCAACAGGAGAGGCCACAACAGTGAGAGGCCCGCGTACTGCGCAAAAAAAAAAAAAAAAGATGATAATTGGGATGACGATGATGAGGGGAGGATGGGATGGTGATGGTGGCGACAGCGGCTTCAGAAAGGACAAGGGCTCCAGCATCCCCTGCTCTTTTCTGAGTTGTTGAAGAAGCAGCTCCCCTGTTTGTGTTTTTGCAGTAAGGATCTATCATCCAGTTTGGTCAGTTGCCTTGTCAGTTACACACACACACACGCACACACACACACACACACACAAACAAATGAGCTCCCCACACTTCATTCATGTCAGAACTCAACAGCTTGAGTAGCACAAATATTCTGCAGTCACTCATGAAAAGAAATTTTTAATAATAAATATCTAACAATTAATGGGCTGGTGGCTGCAGTTGTCTTCAGGGCATACTATCTAATTTCCTTGCAGTGTTTCATATCCTTACTTTTCACGCTGCAACAGTCTATCATTAAAACCAAATGCAGGTTTCTATCACTTTTATTTATTTTCCAAATCAACTTATAAATCAGTGCCAGGCCTTGTTACAGATGAGTTCCAATAAATTATCGGCTGTGGACAAATTCTGAATGTTAAACACTTCCTTTTTCTTCTTCCCGCCCTTGGTCTCTGTCTCCGTTCTCTATTGTTTTTCCTCTCTCCGCTCGGAGAAACGATGGCTCTCCACAGCCCTCTAGGCCTCCATACCTCACTGGCTGTGCTTTGGGTACAAGGAACAGAGAGCCCTCAGTACTTAATTATGTGCTACTTAAATAATGCAGAAAGACATTTATTTCTCAGAGGAAAATATCAACATAAGAGACAAGAGCCATTTTACAGTCCTTGGGAAATTTACCTTTTCCTGAATTTCAAAAGTCAAAGCATTCTCCTTAGAAGCCTTTTACATCCTCTCAGCAGCCTGAGATTTGAAGACCTGAGGTCTATTTTTCACAGATGTCAGTTCATTAAGCAGTTCACCGACCTTTTCCCAACTGTCCTGTCACCACCTCCGAGCAGCCCTCTGGCGTGCCTGACGGGCTCCCGCCACCTCCCCCAGGAAGGGTTGGGGGCACAGTATCAGTGTTTCTGCTCCCACTGACCTGGGGTCTGCAGAACATACAGAAAACATGAGACACCCTTCCTGTAAGACTAAGGAACGAAAATTCTAAAGAGACACAGTCTATGATGATAACCCAGGACTGTCACATGCTCTACCACACTCACATTCACAAAGTGTGTCTGAAACACTCACACCTTAGCTGGAAACTGAGAAAAGTGCCTTCCGATTCTTCAACCAGCAAGACCCTTTCACGAGTTCTCCCTCGTTGCACCGTAAGTACCTAGCACGGTGCCCTTCACTTCATGACATAACGTTACCATATTTTTGACCGCTGATCCATTTTATAGCAGGTAAGGCCAGGTACAGCCTACCAGATATTGTTCATTTGACAAACTCAGGAAAGAACACGGAGCCAAGCATGGAGCCCAAGAACTCGCACAATGGGGGTCAGGTAGAGGACAAGTTGCTGGAGAAGGAAACCGGGAGCTTCAGGCAACAGAAATACGTAGAGATGTAGTGTCAGCAAACCAAAGGCTTCTTGAAAGTCAAGTAAGATGAAGACAAGGTTTTAATTTAGATTTTGTGAAGGAATCATTCGGAACCTTAAGGAGGGCTACTTTTGTGGGGTGGAAACAGAAATTGTACACAACTTAAAAAATCTTTTATTATGAAAAATTTCAAACCTACAGAAGTAGAGAATAGTAAAATGAACTCCAATATACCCAGAACCTAGATTCAGTAATTATCAAGATTTTGCCACACTTGCTTAATCTACCCTCTTGTCACTGTTTGTGCCTCTTGTTTCTGGAGTATTTTAAAGCAAGTCCCAGACTCATGTCTTTTTACCTTTATTGTGCATCTTTGAAGGTTATCTAGAAGCATAATGCTATTACCACACCAACCGAAAGAATACTAACCCTTTGGTATCATTCAATACTAAGGTCATAAGCAAATTTCCCTAACTGTAGGCAAGTGTGGTCCATAGACCCGCAGCACAGGCATGGCCTGGGGGCTTGTTGGAAAGGAAGCATCTCAGGCCCTATTCCAGACGGACTGAATCAGAACCTGGGTTTCACAGCATCCCCAGGTGGTTTGTATGCCATTAAATTATTTGTGTGTGTCTACAGTGAAAAGGCACTTTCCCCATGCCTGTTCTTTTTGCAAGTCCCACTCCTACACAAGTACACACACACCCAGGCACGCACACACGCACACACGCACACACACACACAGCTACTATTACTACTTTTGTTTTTCTTCCCAACATTTCTTTTTGCATATATAGGCAAGTACAAAGATCTGCATCTTTCCCACCTTTTCCCACAAATGTTTGCTTATTACCGATTGCTGTTATGCATCTTGCATTTTTAACTTACTAAAATTATTTTTAAAGAATTAAATGCTCCTCTTTTCATGTTTAAGGGTGATTTCCTATGAACCCTGTGTCTCTTCACCATTCTACCGCTCATTCTTTACTGGGATTTGTCAGTGCTGTGGACTAGTTGCTGGGAGGCATTTGCGCTCTTTCACCTTAATGACCCACATCCTGCAATTGTCAGACCGTGGTTAAGCTGATGGCATCATCAATGACTTTTTTTTTTTTGAAATCAGAAAAGCCAATAGAGGCACTGAGCCTATTCCCACTAGACCCTTGCTTAATCTCAAAAGACTTTTAAAGAACAATTACATTCAAAGGAACATTCTCTGTATTTCACGTCTGCACAAAAGGAAAGTTGACGGTCGTTTTATTAGACTCCATGTGCCGGATCAGCATAATCTTGGATTTTCCAACCTCTGCACCATTACTCCTGCCATTATCCCTGCTAGAATCACCTACCGCTACCTTTGGAAACCCTTTCCATTTGTAAAATCTTAACTCCAATACTACTTTTTCCAAGAAGCCTTTCCTGACCATCCAACCAGAAGAGTTTCCCTATCTTCAGAAACTCTATTGTTTTTTTGAATGCCACCTCTTTGACATTTCACACATTCTGCATAATTACCTGTGAGCAGAATATTCTCTTAACTGTGGGCTTCTTGAGGTCAGAGACTGTGTCTTAAAAATCTTTGTATCCACTTTCATTCCTACTATGTTACAGAATACGGCATAGGTTCTTGATAAATATTTAAGTGGTTGAGTGAAGCTGTGGAAAGCACTTTATGCATGTAGTCCTGTGCTAAGCTTTACATTACCCACTTCTTTGCTCTCTCCTGCCCTCCTAATTTGTTCTAATCCTCTGCAATCAGACCACACCACTCAGCCCTGAGAGTAGAGCAACCTTTATTCATAAACTTCTTCAATGTTAGATTGTTATCCAAATTAATATTTTGTAAGGATAGGAAACCTTTTTCCCTACGTGTTAAAATATTTTAAAGACCATTATTTCCTTTTGCCACTAATATCTCTGTGAGATAGAGACTTTTGAAATCATGCACTACCTCCTTCAGAGACTTGAAATTGCAATGATGATTGATTCATACAGCACCCAAACATGATACAGAAATCTGAAAAGTGAATATATAACTCCCAGAGTTCTTCCAATCTAAGGTTCAGCAATCCTTTGATAGACTTGAACCAGACTCGTCATAATCTGACATTCTTAAAAGTCAGATATAGCCCACAGTTGAGAAAATTGATAAAAATATACACAATATTGGATTTATCACAAGTATATGTGTTTGTAGACGGCATGAATAAACATGTAAAATAAAGGTTAACAAAAAGTGCTTCAACAACATTTTTGTCTGTATAGCATAGAATATATATTTTAAATTCCTAGAAATACCTTCAAAATGGGGAGTGGAGAGTATATATATAATTTATAATTTATAAATTATATAAATTATAAATATATATATAATTATATATATTATATATAATATATATATAATTTAATATACAATTAAAATAGAGATGATCATACTAAGTGAGGTAAGCCAGACAGAGAAAGACAAACACCATATGATATCACTTATATGTGGAATCTAAAAAAAAAGATACAAATGAACTTATTTACAGAAACAGAAATAGACTCACAGACATAGAAAACAAACTTATGGTTACCAAAGAAGACGTGAGGGGAGGAAAAAATTAGGAGTTTGGGATTAAAATATATACACTACTATATATAAAATAGATAACCAACAAGGACCTACTGTATAACACAGAGAACTATACCCAATATCTTGTAATAACCTATAATGGATATATATATATTATATATATATATATATATATTCAGATATATATATATAACTGAATCACTTTGCTGTTCACCTGAAACTAACACAACATTGTAAATCAACTATATTTCAATAAAAATAGCTCTACAATTTTAGAATTTGCAAGGTATCTCAGGGAAAATTCTAGACATATTCTAGACATATTTTTTACAATAAAATCTTAGGATTTCAGTGTTCTGTCTACAGAGGGAAAACAAATAAACAAACATTCATGGATGCCATCACACACCTCAGCAGGAGCAATGAACTTCCCATCTATCTCCCCCCTCCCCCTAAAAAGCAATTTAATGCACCACTGGAGGTTGCCTATTAATTGGACTAGAAATAAAGTAGCCTGTGAGGGTTGGCCGGGGAAAACGCGGTTTGCGTGCACGTGTGTGGGTACATATATATAAGCATTTAGGTATATAATATTTCACCCACAAAATAAACAAGCCACACTCATCATTTTCTAATTACAGAGTTGTTTCATAAACTGTAAATGCTAACATGGGAGACGTAAATCATAGCAATTTAATTAATAAAACAGTTTAGACACTTAAACCCATATGTGCACCCCTGGGGCACCACATCGATAACAGAAGCTTGCAGGCATATTTTAGAAAGTTTATGCAATCATTTGCAGATCTTGTAGTCAATAATTTTTACAAACTGCAGTAACTCTTTTCTTGCTGTACCCAAGAAGAGAATATTCTGTTGTTCAATGTTCTTTACTTTTTGGATGGTCTCTTGGGGTCCCTAGGAGTGGAGGAGCCCAGGGTTTCTTTCCCTGAATTTGAAGCACTAAATGGTCTCAGAAAACCCCTTTTCCAGCCAAAGAGCAAAATGTGGGAAGTGAGACTCCTGGGAAAGCAGGAGCAGGATCCACCCCCTTTCCTACCATTAAAGGGGGATGTAGAAGATTATAAATGTCAGAGAATGGATTTCAACATTCAAATTTGTATATTTTTAGATCCTCTTTCTCTTTTAACCTTTTAAAATTATGTCTAGAAGACTCCCATATAGGCCTTCCCTGGTGGTGCAGTGGTTAGGAATCCACCTGCCAATGCAGGGGACACGGGTTCAAGTCCTGGTCCGGGAAGATCCCACATGCCGTGGAGCAACTAAGCCCGTGCGCCACAACTACTGAGCCTGCGCTCTAGAGCCCGCGAGCCACGACTGCTGAGTGTGTGTGCAACAACTACTGAGCCCACGTGCCTAGGGCCCGTGCTCTGCAACAAGAGAAGCCACCGCAATGAGAAGCCCGTGTACCGCAACGAAGAGCAGCCCCCGCTCACCACAACTAGAGAAAGCCCGTGTGCAGCAACGAAGACCCAATGCAGCCAAAAATAAATAAATTAAATAAATAAATTTATTTAAAAAAAAAAGACTCCTATATATTATCGGTACGAATGTAAAATAGTGCAGTCAGTTTGGGAAACAGTTTAGCAGCTTCTTAAAAAGTTAAATATAAATTTACCATACAACCAGCAATTCCACTCCTAGGAATTTCCTGTTTCCTAAGAGAAATGGAAACAACAGTCCACCAAACAGCTTGATCATGAGTGTTCTCTGTGTTATCAGCATCCTCACAGTTTTCTAACTTCCTCACATATACTGGATCTTCTCCTCCCCCCTACTCATCTCCAGTCCTTTGGTCCTGTTGAACTCCCAATCCACCCATCCTTCCATCCATCAGTCCATCTGTCTGTCCATTCCATCCTAACCTCACTTGGCTCCTGTTTCACTGTGGACCACAGAATTAACCCTTTTAGGATGTGTTCCCCAGTACCCTAAGATACCCCATCCCCTCATCCTTCTGCTGTGCCCTACACAATAGAGGCACTTAATAATTATCTGTTGACTGACTTCCCATCTTGCCACTACCTACTGGTGGAGAAAGTAATACAACTGTCTTGATTGAATCCATTAAGACATGTTGAAATCTAATGTCAGCTAAGCTTGCTCCAGGATCCTCCCATTCAACTCCAGATGACTTATAGTGACTCTCCAATAAGAGTATAACACTTTCACACTCAATCCTGTCTGGGTTTATAAAATACCAGGCTCCATTCCAGACCAGTTATTAAACCAGAATATCTTAAGCTCAGGACCAAGGCATCTGCATGTACAAAATCTCCTCAGGGGATATTCGTGTGCAGCCAAAGTCCAGAAGCTCCCACCCCTGTTCCCATCTTCCTCACCTCAGTTGTGAGAGGAGCAAGATAGGTCCTCCTATGTTGTTGAGATGATGAAAGACCTCTGGTGTATGTTTCTTCAATTTCCCTTTTCAGTCTCCTGGAATATCTTTTCAGAGCAGGGGTAAGCAAATCATTTCTATCAAGGGCCAGATAGCAAACATTTTAGGCTTTCAGGTCAAGAGGAAATGTCCTCAACTCTTGCAGCAGCTGTGATCACAGTTAAATATTTTATATCTAAAAATGCAAAAAAACACTTTTGGCTTGTGGGCCATACAAAAGCAAGCAGTGGCCGTAGTTGGCGAACCCCTGTTTTGGAGTCACTGATGATCTGGTCGACAAATCCAAGGGATACTTTTTAAATGTTTTATAAACCTTGACCTTTGTGCAGCCCTTGATACCATCAATCACCTTCCCCTTTTCAGGCTTGACTTTGATGTCATTAAACCACCTTGGTTATCCTACCTCTACCCTATTTTTTCTCTGTCCTGTGCACCAGCTCCTATGTCGTGCATGTGTGTGGATGTGCACGTGGGCATATGTGTGTATCCCAAGCTGCTTCCATGGCCATGTTGTGAGTTAAGCTGCAGTCATACTTTATTGTAATCCAGTTTTACCCTCACCACTGGAGCCTGACATAGGCCACCCCAACTGCTCTGCAGATAGACTGCTCTCCTCAAGCTGTGCGGCTCCTGCAAAGCAGGAAGAACAGTTCTGTCCCTCTCTGCAGCAGGCACTGAAACCCAAGGCTGCCTGACCCAGGGTTCACTGCTCCGCCTAATTGAAACCCAAGGCCATAGCTATACAACCATAATTGGTGAGACTAGCAGTGGCATATCATGTTTGCATAGTGCCCCATGCTGCCAAGGTTCGTACTTTATCAAGGTCAGTTGAATGAACAGAACTTACTTCCTAAGGAGGAAAAACTGACATAAAATGTGTACTGAGAATATTTGTCAGTTGCCCAATATATTCAAATGCCATATTGCCTCAATCAGTTCATAGCAGGGACAGCTGTGCGGAGGAAACTACTCTTCCAGCTGGGAACCGAGCCTGGGAAAGAACACCGGCCTGATTTTGCAACTACTAAGCATTCTAATGAAGTTGACTTGATTTCCATTTTAACAATATCACGCAAATGTACTACATGGCACTTTTCCAATAACCACTTCGACATCATTCATTTTGACACCTCCCATTGTTATGAAAAGCAGAATGAATAAAGCAGCATCCCAGGATAGGGCAACGGAGGGGAGCTGGATTTCATTTGATTTTCAAATCAGATAGCCCCGACACGCCCTTCTGTGAGATGCAGGTTTCTCAAGACTGAAACTCTATGACGCACCTTCCCCATCTTCATGAACCTGAGTCCTGAGCTCTTCCTGCCCACCTGCCGTCAGAGACAGCTGTGCAATAATGAACACTCAGTATCTGACTCATCCATTCTGGAAGCCAAGCAAATACACTTCCTGTACTACCAGAAGCAGGCAATCTTGGTAAAATGGATTGTTTCAGGATACTTAACTTTCCTCTCCTGGACTAACCTGGTCAAGGCTCCTTGCTTCTTGGTCCCATGTCCTGATCAGAAAATGAAGAACTGATTCTGCTTCCCTATTGGCAACACCCACAGTGTTTAAATATGGCACCTAAATGGTCTGATTATATTTTTTTGCTGTGCAGAAGCTTTTTAGTTTTATATAGTATCACTTGTTCATTTTTTATTTTGTTCTTTAGGGGTCATATCCAAACAATCATTGCCAAGACCATGTCAAGGAGATTTGTCTTATGTTTTCTTCTAAGAGTTTTATGGTTTCAGGTCTTACATGTAAATCTTTAATCATTTCATGTTAATTTTTGTGAGTGGTGTAAGAGAGAGGTCTAGTTTCATTTTTTTACATGTGAATATCTAATTTTCCCAGCACAATTCATTGAAGAGGCTGTCTTTTTTCCACAGGGGATTCCTGGCTCCCTTGTCAAATATTAGTTGACCAAAAACGCTTGGGTTTATTTCTGGGCTCTTGATTTGGTTCCATTGGTTTATTTGCCTGTTTTTAATGCCAGTACCACACTGTTTTGATTCCTATTGCTTTGTAGTATAGTTTAAAACCAAGACGTGTGATGCCTCCAGCTTTGATCTTCTTTCTCAGGATTGCATTGGCTCTTCAGGGTCTTTTGTGATTCCATATAGATTTTTTAGGATCATTTTTTCTACTTCTGTTAAAAATGTCATTGGAATCTTGATAGGGAGTGCCTTGAATCTATAGATGGCTTTTGGTAGTGTTGACATCTTAGCATTAGAGGACTGCCTTCTGAATTTCCCTTTGGCTCATCCTTTTCCTTCACAGAGCTGGACACATAATGTCCATGCAATTATCCCTTGCTGGTTGCTGGAACGTTATCACAGCATTAAAGGGACCAAGGGCAAGTCACTTGGTCATCTCTTATGTAGTATGTCAATCTCCTGTACATTATCATCAGTTGGTGGTTGTTCAACTTCTGCTTTTGGTACCACCAGCAATGAGAAAGTCATTGCCATGTTGAAACAGCAGAGATGTATCTTGGGGGGGCCCCGAGGAGCTCCATTTCTTTAAGTCTCAGCACAGAAAGAACTCAGCAAGAGGCAAAGTGATAGATAATAAGTGATTTATTAGAACAGGATGCTTGTGAGGCTTCCAAGTGGGTGAGCAAGGGAGTGCCACACTGAGAACTCAGTGGGCTACAGTTTTATAATCAAAGGAAAAATTGGGAGGAGGAAAAGACCACCTTCTTCCTCATTCTTTTTTTTTTTTTTTTAAATGAAAGCTTCTTTATTTATTTATTTTTGGCTGCACTGCGTCTTCGTTTCTGTGCGTGGGCTTTCTCCAGTTGCGGCGAGCGGGGGCCACTCTTCATCGCGGTGTGAGGGCCTCTCACTGTCGCGGCCTCTCTTGTTGCGGAGCACAGGCTCCAGATGCGCAGGCTCAGTAGTTGTGGCTCACGGGCCCAGTTGCTCCGCGGCATGTTGGATCCTTCCAGACCAGGGCTCAAACCCGTGTCCCCTGCATTGGCAGGCAGATTCTCAACCACTGCGCCACCAGGGAAGCCCCTTCCTCACTCCTCAATAGACATCAAGCTTCCATCATCAGCTCTTCCTCCACATCAGGCAGTGGAGTTTTCTTATCCCTACCTGGTCAAGCCAGGACTGTCATGGTGCAATGGAAATGAGCAAAAAGTTAGTAACATATACTAAAATACGGTAAATCTTCTCAGGTTTCAGTATAATGTCACCTTTTCCTTATATTTTTGTTTTTAGTGTGTGCAGAGGAGCATGTCCTAGGAATCATTAACTTATTGAGCTCACTGGGCAGGATGTGGGTCTCAGTCCACCATTGTTTTATTGTTTGGGGGCATGTCTCATGCTTGTGTTGAATGGTTTTGTGGTTAAGCAAACCTGTTTTCTTGAGTGATCATTAACTTACAGGGGCCTCCCAAACTTTCTCTTTTACTTATGATCCCTTAATGGGATTAACTCTTTAATCACCAACTTTGTCCCTTTACTCTGTCCCTATCAGTGTGAGGTGTCATTCAGATTTGTGGTAGCACTATCTTTCTTCCCAGTTTTCATATGGAAAAAAACAGAGAAGGAGACTTTTCTTCCAATTATAAGTCTTAAGAAAAAGAAAATGTGACAACATAAAATGGGCCCTGCAGTGCATTGTAATAAAATGAACACTGGAGTCCAGAGGAACCCAGGTTCGTATTTTCCAGTCCCATGACATAGATGTGTGGCTCTTAGCAAGTTTATTTTTCATCTTGAAAAAAATCATTGTGTTGCCTATTTATCTCATTTATTCAGCTGTACATGAGGGTGCTAGTGGCTCTGAGCAGAAGACTTTTTGACCGGGGTGTGCAGAAGGGATATTGGGCTTGGGCTTGGCTTTGGACATTTTAAACCTTAAGAACGTCCAAATGGGTATGTCCTGAGGCATGACAGGTAATGCGCACCCTCTTCCTCTAAGACCAGAGAGAGGTAGAAAGGAAACATAGGAGGGTCTTGCTCTCAGCACCGTTTCACACGAACACCCTCTATGTCAACAGGGCTGCTTGGTGTCAGGGACACCAAACCTTGTGATAATTTCTGATCAGACCCTCTAGGGGCCACATTTAAACACTTTGGGAGTTGCCAATAGGGAAGCAGAATCAGTTCTTCGTTTTCAGATCAGGACATGGGACCAAGAAGCAAGGAGCCTTGACCAGGTTAGTCCAGGAGAGGAAAGTTAAGTATCCTGAAACAATCCATTTTACCAAGATTGCCTGCTTCTGGTAGTACAAGAAGTGTATTTGCTTGGCTCCCAGAATGGATGTCAGATACTGAGTGTTAATTATTGCACAGCTTTCTCTGACGGCAGGTGGGCAGGAAGAGCTCAGGACTCAGGTTCATGAGGATGGGGAAAGTGTGTCATGGAACTCAAGCATGAGAACCCTGCAGAACCCTACACACAATGCCTGGTACATAGTAGGATGCAATGAGTATTTTTTTGCTTCTTTTGTCTTTCCTTCCTAGTTAGCTTTTGGAGTGTGATGCATAGAGTAAATGCCCAATAAATGTTTTATAAATAAAATGTTCTTAATGGAGATGAAAAAATTAGTCTAAATATTCAACTGGGTTTGATTCAGTCCTCAAAAGCTACCTTGCAATTAAAGAGTTCCTCCCAAGTTGTATCTTTCTTTTATGAAGTTAAAAGGATTGAGGATATTGTCATTTAATTTTGCTCATTTAAATTAGATTCTTTAATGCATACTTTCATACTCACCAGTCATGCAATTCAATTTTTAGAGTGAAATTTCTAACATTTGTATAGCAAATGATTATTTGTCTAGAATCTTTGGGCATCAGGGAATCTGACTGGTTGAATAATATGAATGAAATTTTAGACCATCTGAGGATTACCAATTTTCAAAGCAAATAAATTCAAAAACTATCCTTAGCACCAAAACTCACCCTAAGATCTTGATCTGTTGCCTATCAATAAGGTATTTCAAGGTTTCTTCAGCGCCTCAAAGCTGTGCTTATGAAAATGAATTATCCTCATGTGTTTCTACGAAAAAGAAGTCTGGCTGTTTAATCTTCCTAATTTTCTGAATTCTGAACCAGTGGAATTCTGAATCCATGTCAGAAGAATGTCTTGTTAGGAAACAAAGATGGGGAACCAAAGCAGCCTGGGGTACAGATTAAAGGATACCCCACAAGCACTCTGAGTGGACTTAGCAAACCCAGAGAGTAAGAAAATAAGCCCCAAATGCAGCAGGTTCCCCCAGGAGCAGCACTTCTGCCAACATGGCAGCCTTGGCCATCCTGGGGGTGGGAAAGTGTTGCACCAGCTCGTGTCTTAGTCCATTCAGGCTGCCATAACAGAACACCGTACATTGGGTGGTTTATAAACAGCATAAATTTATTGCTCATAGTTCTGAAGGCTGGAAGTCCAAGATCAACATGCCAGCATAGTCTGGTTCTAGGGAGCTCCCTCCTCTGGGTTGCAGATTGCCAACTTCTCATTGTGTCCTCACATGGCAGAAGGGGCAAGAAAGCTCTCTTTTGTAAGGGCACTAATCCCACTCATGAGACCTCTGTCCTCATGACCTAATCACCTCCCAAAGTCCCCACCTCCTAATATCATCACCTTGGGGGGTGAGTTTTCAACTTATGAATTTTGGAAGGACACAAACATTCAATCTATAGCATCAGGTTCTCTGTAGTCCCTGTAAGTTTACAAAAATAATAAGTACATCTGTCCTCTCATTTGAACCCAGTGCAGCAGTATAATTTCTCTGCCTATAGTTAAGCATTTTTATCTTAATGTGGTTGATAAGCTCCATCCATCCTAACAGTCCTGATACATTTAGCAATAATTGCCTTCCTGTTGAAACTTTTCCTTCTTAGTCTCAACCAAAGGCGACTATTCTCAGACAAGTCTGAGACAAATTAGTTGAACTGCTCTTGCGTTATATAAGAAAGTGGGGGGAAAACACTACACTTTCCTTTTCTTTAAAAAAAAAGTGTCCAGCCTACTATATAGCAAAGGGAACTCTGTTCAATATTCTGCAATAACCTAAATGGGAAAAGAATTTGAAAAAGAATAGATACGTGAGTCACTTTGCTGTACACTGGAAACTAACGCAACGTGGTTAATCAACTATACTTCAATATAAAATAATAATTTTTTAAGTGTCTGGAATTATTCATTCCTTTTTTACTCGATATTATAAGGTAGTAGCACGCTTAACCACATTTAATTTTTTGACTTAGCTTTGTAAGTTCACTTAAAAAAATATTTGAAATATGTGCTAAGCTGTTCAATAAATCTCATTTTTCATGATATTCAAGAGATTTTCCTTTGGTTCCCCAGTCGATGTCAGTACTCCTCAATGAGGAAGGAAAAATCAATTCAATTATCAAAGTACAGTTAATTGCTTTCAAGATCAGGGCGATTTAAAGAGCAGCAAAGTACTTTATCTATACTCAGCAGTTTTGGCAAAGGATTTTCTCCTAAGCACACTAGAAAGAGAAGTTTAAAATTCTTTCCGTTCACACATTACATTTTTCCCAACTTTCCCCCGTGTTTGCCATTAATAGAGCTAATGACAAGAGCCCCGGCACAAAGAACCGCAACACAGGGGTAGTATTTTCAACTAATATTACCTGTTTCATCTCTCAAAAGACTGATACTTTTAGGCCTTGGTGCTTGGCGCTCCAGTTCTTTGAATAACCAAATAGTTTCTTGAACACACATAGAATAGAGAAAAAAAGTTTTCTATGCTAAGGATTCTCCCACCTCATCTATTCACTGATGACTAAAATTCTTTTACCAGCGTCACTTGCATTTAGTTCCATTTTTGCAGCTTGTATCATGCTGGAAGATCATTCTAGAAGCTATTAATATGAAGATGAGTAAGATATGCACCTGCTCTTAGGGAGCTTACTGTCTAGAGGGAAAGCAAGACAAAGGCACTCATTGTTTCATTCCCAGGGGTGAGACGCAGTTAGGCCCCAGGGAAGCTGCCCTAGGGAAGTTCCCAGGAGCTGCTGCCTGCTCGGAGGGGTGGAAGATGGCGGAAGTAGCCAGGAGAAGAGGACCCATATCCTGGGTGGAGGTCGCCATGTGAGCAAAGACAAAGAGACATGGACACACCTGGCGAGTGCAGGAAACCCCCCATTTGGTAGTATTAGGACATGAACAGCAAGTCAGAGAGAGGCAGGAGATGAAGCAAGGGGAGGCTTTTATACTAAACATCAGAGCTGATCCTGCAGGCAATGAAGGACCACTGGAAGGTTCTAAATGGGGATAAGACATGGCAAACGTATGTAGAAAGTGTTTTCAATTTTAATGTCTTTTTATGATTAAAAACATAATGTATGCATCACAGAAAATTTTGAATTTGCAAGAAATTATAGAAAAGAAGGTAATGTGTAATCTTACCAACCAGAGACAGCCAGCACTAACATTGTGCTGTTTTTCCTAACATTTTCGTATGTATACATATATATTCTATGTATATGTAAATCAGTGATGTGAGATGTATATATTCTTTTTTTATTGGAGTATAGTTGCTTTACAATGTTGTGTTCGTTTCTGCTGTACGATGAAATGAATCAGCTATACGTATACATATATCCCCTCCCTCTTGGACCTCCCTCCCCCTCCCATCCCACCCATCTAGGTCATCACAGAGCACCGAGCTGAGCTCCCTGTGCTATACAGCAGGTTCCCACTAGCTATCAATTTTACACATGGGAGACGTATATATTCTTTTTTTTTAAACATCTTTATTGGAGTATAATTGCTTTACAATGGTGTGTTAGTTTCTGCTTTATAACAAAGTGAATCAGTTATACATATACATATGTCCCCATATCTCTTTCCTCTTGCATCTCCCTCCCTCCCACCCTCCCTCCCACCCCTCTAGGTGGTCACAAAACACTGAGTTGATCTCCCTGTGCTATGCGACTGCTTCCCACTAGCTATCTATTTTACATTTGGTAGTGTATATATGAGAGACGTATATATTATTAACAGGTGATCTGTGGAAGAGAGAGAGCAGCCTTATGGAAAAGATGCTTTGGCAAGCCCACTGAATGGACAAAGTGCGCCTTGGGCACTCCCCCTGTGGAAGAAAGAAGGAGAGGTTTACTGAAGTATATACTGGATTTACTGGAAAGGAGAAACAGGAAGGAGCAACAGAGCTCTACAAGGGGAGAGAGCATCAAAAGAGGAAAACTCCTATTCCAATGCATGGTATTTAACTGGGATTTATTAAGTTGTTTGCTGTGTGATATAAATCTACTCCCCCTCTCCTTTAAATTTCTTAAATAAATTCTTTTATTGTTCATTCATTCATACTTTTGTGCCAGTAAACTTCTGGGGACACTGTAAGAAAAAAGAACGAGGTACTATTAGACATCTGAGAAATACATCTGTATACAAGAAGAAATACATATTGATTTATCTCATTTGTGGAAGGAATACACTGTGAGTAGAGAAAGATGTATCTCTTTCTCATTTATGGCTGGAGAACACCTTATTTTTCTAAAACTCATATTTGGATCGACTTGTTTCTGATTATTGTCAAACATGTGAGATGAGAAATTTGTCTTTTTAGTCCCCTATCCCACCACTTCATGAATCTCCAGTTTTTGTTGATGTAATCTGGAATTTAGATCTAAATAACTTTTTTTCTTAAATTTTAATTTTTTCCTTTTCCTAAAAAAAATCAAGGCAAAAATCTGTAGTGTTCTTTGATTTATGAGGCAATGAGACCTAAATAATTTTTAATAGAAGATATTATATATTTTGTATTTCAAGAATTATTTTTATATTTAAATTTTATAACTTAAAAACATTATACTTAACTGTGTTTTCCTAGTTTTGTTATTTAGTTTCATGTATAAAATAGAAAATAGATATGTATGTGTGTATATATATGTATATGTGGTGTATATATATTGAATATGTTTAGCTTCCCATCTAGAATTCCTTATTTTGATTGTACATCTATTGACTAGATGATCGTATATGTCTTTAAGTAGGCTTTTTTCAGAAAGAGTAAATGCATAATAACTAATATTTATTTAGCACATACCATGTCCCGATGCTGTTCTTTATCTCTATTGACTCATTTAATCTGTACAATAACCCTATGAGTAAGTTACTATTATGGTTTACTTTATACAAATGAGAAAGTTATGACAGAGAATTTACGTTAACTCTCCTAAAATCCCACAGTATCAAGGTGCAGCTGGGACTTGAACCCAGGCATTATCATGCCAAAGTCTACCTACTTCATCGTTCACCTATGCTTTGGGGTATAACTTAGGAACTCTTCCATACCGGTGATGGCTTTTACTGTGACCATCATTTTAAGCAGTAAGAGTTGATGTAATTAATTAACATGAGAACTGAAGGTTTTCCTTGAATTTGTCAATTAGGAAGTCTTGGAATGAGAGCTATTTTCAGAGAAGCCACAGAGATGGAAACCAGTTTAGAGTAGGTTTTAGAGTGGAAAAAGAGACACAACTACTAACTAGAGTGTGCTATAGTTATAAGTTCAAGGAGGTCTGTTTAGATATAGAAATCTGTCTAAATTCATCTACCTATCTATCTATGTGAATACATATGTATGTATGTATATGAGTACGTAAGCATATGACATATAGACAGCACCTTTCCTATAGGCAAACTGAGACCAAAAAAGTTATACATATACAAAGTGAGGGAGCCAAGCACATTCACAGGCTGAAAGCACTGTCAGAAAGATAAAGAGAAATGTAAATAACTGAGGAGTTAAGCCTCAGGGAAATCAGGAAGTAGTGGCATCAAAAGCAGAAACAGAGAAGCTGGCCTTGAGTAGAAAGGACTCCTCTTCTTCTGAGCCTGGAAAGAGGTGGCACAGGTGAGCACAGGTGTGTCTACAGCAGATGATGTGCAGAACCTCGAGCACCACTCCTGCCTGGTGCCAAGGTTGTCTGTTGAGAGTGAGAGGTTCTGTGAGGGCTTCACGGGAGTGGTGAACACTTAGATGTTCTGAGGAGAGTGGGAGATGCTACGACGTAGAATAAGGAAAAGACAACCAAGTCGCGCTGCAGGCTTAGTTGAGGCTGGAGACCAGATATCTGAAGGGAATTTGTTTTCAGTGGAGATCTGATATCATCATCCTGATCGTTCCAGGCTTGGAACTAAGTGCTCTTTAGGCAAGTTATGCCCTCCACTTGAAGATTCAGGAAACTGAGGCATAGGGAGTTTAAAATAAAAACATACCCACGTCCACAGCTATTGAGAAGTAAAAAAGTGAACCATGGACTTACTATTCCCCTTGGTACCTGAAGGAGGCTGAAAATCAAAACTTCTTGAATTCAGCATAAATTACAGTTCACTGGATCTATCAGAAGAAAATGTTTTAGGAAACTTCAGTTGAAAACAAGACAACGTGGCGTGCCGTAATAGAGAACCTCCCAAGTGTTTTCCAACAAGAGCTTCAGTATGAAGTGATGTCTAAGGATTAAGTCCCACGTGATAGGTTTTTACGGATTTGTTTACACAAGGACCACATAGGTGTGTGTTCCAAGAACCTACCCATCCTGCCCTCAAGGTACCTTCCTTGAAGGTACCTCATTGAATGCCAGTGTTCTGCTCATCACTGTGTCTTAGCCAAAGTGCTGAAGATCATCACCAGCTAAGGGCCCAATTTAAGAGGACAAATCAATGTCATACTGAGAACCGATTTTTGCTCTTTCATTTGGGTTATTTGGCCACATGGACTTTGCTGGTTTGCATATAGTTTTCCTCAGCTCATGGATGATAGAGAGAGTATCTTATGATTATATCCATGGGAACTTCTAAATAATAAGTAATTTGTATATGTTTAAGGAATAAATCAACAAGCCATCACTGGGTTTTATCTGCATCAAATGTGGTTGCACGGGTGACTGTCAGAATAAATTCATGACTACTCTAAGTTAAACAGGATGTTTTAAAATGCAATATAGTGTATAAAGTAGTTTCAAATTTAATGTTGATGACACAGTACCAAGTTGAGGCTCTAATACGCTTGCAGTATAGAAGAGTTACTTCTTTATCCTAACATTTGAGGTCCTCCAAGACTTGAGCTCAAACTCTCTTTCTTACAATATTTCTCTATATTACCCATCACTGCAAACAGCAATTATTCACTGGTCCTTGTTTAAACCCCTCCTTGTCCATATTCTTTCCACCACCTGGATTGACCTTCCTCTCTGTATCTGCAACTTAAAATCTTCCCAACCTCCAAAGATCAGTTCTCACCTCCTTGAAGATTTCTAACATTGCTGGGGTTGGGAGAAATCTCTCACTTTTCTATAGTCACCTAACCTTTAACCATTTCCACTTAGAAATCTCATTGTACTTAGAAATCTCATTGCAATGTGGACAAAGCATGGGCCAATATTTGAAATTTGGGATCAATAATTGGCTAATTTTGTGAGCTTAGAAAATTTAGGGAGTTCCCTGGCAGTCCAGTAGTTAGGACTCGGCGCTTTCACTGCCATGACCTGGGCTCAATCCCTGGTCCAGGAACTAAGATCCCACAAGCCGTGCAGTGCGGTCAAACAAGAAAAAAAGAAAGAAAATTTACTTAGACACTCTGAACCTTATAATCTTCATCTGTGAAGTTGAGAATAATAATAGTTATCTCCCATCATTGCAGTGAACACTACAATATTGAATATCTGTAAAATACCCTTTCCCTTCCTTCTTGTAATTGCTTGTGTTTGGGTAAGTTTCTACTCTACTAGACTCAAGTTCTTTTTTTTTTTTTTTTTTTTTTTTCTGTATGCGGGCCTCTCACTTTTGTGGCCTCTCCCGTTGCGGAGCACAGGCTCCGGACGCACAGGCTCAGCAGCCATGGCTCACGGGCCCAGCCGCTCCGCGGCATGTGGGATCTTCCCGGACTGGGGCACGAACCCGTGTTTCCTGCATCGGCAGGCGGACTCTCAACCACTGCGCCACCAGGGAAGCCCTAGACTCAAGTTCTTTGAAGGCAGAAGTACTCTTTGGTGAATCTTTACAATACTCCAAACATACAATACTCAATAAAAATAAAATAACTGTGTTATCTGTCTGTATCCTTTTCATGTAAATAGATACTGTGAAGGTAATTAGAAACTTTTTTTGCCTTTAGTTATGTTAGCTATTATCTTCTATAATCTTCAGCATTGTTTATTTTTTATCAAAGCCCCTCTAAGTAAAAAAAAAAATGCTAGACTGTGTTTAGTTAGTCACTAACTCTAGATTAGTAGTGATTTTATTTATGAGATTTTTATTGTGTACATCCTCCAATGCTCATACAATTTACAGCAAGGTTCTTTGCTTGTAAGCAGTGGAAAATAATTCTGCACAATAAAAAGATATATGTTGGAATGTTTCCTTATAGTTTTCAGAATTAGAGGAAGAACTGAAAAATCAGGACAGGAATCTCAGTGACCAGAAAGCCTGGACCGTCTCCGATGGACATTGCCACTAGATAACCATCGCCAACTTCCTTCCAAGAACAAATGTCTTTGTTCAAGATTTTTTTCTTTTCCTGGGAAAAAGAATCTATTTGGCTTTGATTGGATCTTGCATGCACACAGAGGAGCAGGGGCTTATGACTGCAGCCCATTCTGAACCAAATACTAGGAAAGCCAAAGGGCAGGTAAAAGGAATATACATTCCTTACAAAATGTAAAACAGGAACAACTCACCATTATGTGATGCTCTGTTTTTGTGAGTTTTTCTGGACTCTGTCTTTTTAAATTATCTCCCAGTTTATGAGAACAAAAATCTGAGGAATCATAGACTACAAATATGGATTTTGTTCTGACTAATAAATAATAATTTCATTAAATGTTATTTAACTAAAGAAATGATACCCTAAAGATAAAAAGCATTCCACACAGGTTATTCAACAGAGATGATACTGCACAATTAACCTTATAAGTACATTACTGTTTTTCTGTGCACTTGACAATTAGATTTTTATTGGTTATTATCTCTGGCACAAGGTTTTGAGGCAAGGTCTATTCAGTGATAGGTAAATACTAATATGAAAAACTTCCTGTAAGGCTCGTTTATTCAACAAAAGCTTGTCGTGAGCACTGGGCTGGAGCTGAGGATGCAAACGTGATGAAAGCAGACATAAATCCTATGCTCACAGAGCTTACGGACAAATGATGAAAAGAAAACACTCATAACCACACAGGTAACTATATGGCTGCAGATAAGCATAAATTCTATGAAGAAAAAGTAAAGTTCCTATGAGGAATATGCATGGAAAGTCTACTTACTATTGAGTAATCAAAGAAGGTGTTTCTGAATAAGTGGGTGATTGTGATCATGATGGTGGGGATAAAGATATGGATTCAAGATACATTTCAGGAGATAGAATCCACAGGACTTCATACGACTTGATAGAGAAAGGATGGTGCTCAGAATTCTGGCACGAGAAACTGGGTAAGTGGTGGTGTCATTAGCTGAGCTGTGATACTGTGATAGCTGGGATATTGCTACTGGAGTAGCAATAAATCCTGAAGGAACTGTCCAGCATTACATTTGTTAAATTTGAGATGCTATATGATATTCAAGTGGAGGTGTCATGCAAGCTGTAAGATATATAGGTCTTAGCATAAAAGAGTCTGAAATGAAGTGATAAATTTGAATGTTGTCATTTATAGGCGTTAACTGAAGTTAGGGAGAAGGGTAAAATTGCTGAAAAAGACAGTGTGAAAAGAGATGAAGCAGGGACTCAGGACTGAGCCCTGGGAAATTCCAACTGAAGTGCTGAATAAAGGAGGAGAAACTCAAAGACGAGATTTAGAAAGTGTCAAAGACATATGTGGACAGAAGAATGTTAAATACACAAGGTAAGAAAATACGAAACACCATGAAAGATGCATATAAAATATTATGAAAATTTAGAGGAGAGAGATGATGTCCATCTTGGAACTAGCTGGATCCTGTCCAGGAAAAGGCTAGAAAGAGTAGCTGCATTCTAAAACAATTATTTCTTTCCAGCCTTTTCTGGATAGGAACCAGCTCCACTAAAATATAAACATATAGTAACTCCGTTTTCAGAAAGTATCCATGGCATTGAAAATCTTGGAAAACCAGAGGATGAGATGATGCTGCTGGATGAGAAAGGACCAGAATCTCTCCAACTCTTTTAATTACATGGTTATGGAAACCAAATTGGCTTGGGAGGCAACTGGCAAAATTACGCAATTTTGGTAAAAAGATGTCTCTACATTGAACTTGGACAATGCCGTTTCTTACCTCTTTTGGGCGGAGAAAATAATGTGCCATTATTTTGTCTTAAAATTCAATGGCTCTCAAAAGGCCATGGATCCTAGAAAAAGGGAAGATGGTTTCTCTTATTCATGGCATGGACATGACAGCATAGGTAGAACTGGAGATGAAGCAAATTGATGGCTGATTAGCTCTGGGAGACAAAAGAAGAGCAAGTAACATGACCAAGCTGGGTTTGCCAGGAGCTTTTTTCTTTTCAGCACAGACAGTCCTGCTCCTGGGTAATCTTTCACTCCTGGAGAAACCAGGATGGCTGGTCATCCGTAGGAGGCAGAGTTGGCCCTAAGACTTCAATTCTGGGTAGCTCAAAGAATCATTGCGTCTTTAACAAAACTAGGACGCATTATGAAGAAAGTGGACTGGAGAAGAAAGAGAACCAGTTAGAGCTCTACAGGTGTTGAATGTGAGTTCCTGTGGGGCAGCTGCCATGGCACTCAAGCTCACAACAGCTAGAGTTTCAGGTGGGGGGTCTGTCATCTGGACTGGACGGTAGCTGAAGTTCTGCATTCGGTAAATTCACCAAGGGAGAGAGTTTAGGGAGAACCGTAATAAGGAAAGCAATGGGTTCTTAAATGCCCCATTTAGGAGATGAAGAGAGGAAAGAATAGGAACCGCAGAAGGAGACCAAGAAGGAGAGGACAGTGGAGCAGAAGATAAGGCTGAACAAATCTGACTCCATATTGGACCTGTTTCTTTTACTTTAACCTTTGTATTCCATTGCTTCTGTTACAAGTTAGTCACTAAAGGGATGCTCCCTATAGCTTAAAGTATACAGTAATGGCCCATCTCCAGGAACCCCACCTCCCAGGCCTGAGTGTTAAACTAAATTACCTTTGTTCAGCTCACAGGAAATATCCTGACCCAGCTCACCTGTGAATGGCTGCAGGAAAGAAATTAACACATCCCCTCCAGAGTCTGGCCAAAGCCAGGAAATATTTGTAACAACTTATGGCCTTTTTACTTTACCTCCTCACCTCCCTACTCTTTGTTCTATAAAAGTAACTAACATCCAAACCACAGGAAGATGGTTCTTTGGGACATTGGTCCACCATCTTCTCAGTCAGCTGGCTTTCTGAACAAAGTCACCATTCCTTGCCCCGACAACTCGTCTCTCAATTTATTGGCCTGTCTTGCAGTAAGCAGTAGGAGCTTGGACTTGGTAACATTACTGTGGGCTGAAGCTATATATCAGGAGATTCCAGAGTAAACAGGCAGGAGCGAAGAGGAAGCCTGAATACAGACTCTCAAGGAGCTTGGCAGTGGAGAGAAGAAGGATGATAAGCTAGTAATTTACTATGTTAACATTGTGTTAACTTTGAAAACACTAGTGGACATCTTATTATAAGCCACCATTGTGAGAAAAAGCACAATATAAAGTTATGAAATATGTGACAGTAACCATTAGGGGACTTCTGATGAGTCACTAGCTCCACCACACACCTACCCTCCCTTTGGTCTGTAAAAGCACATGGTTCATCTCAGACAATTTCTAAAGTTTCTTCCAGCTCCATTGGACCTCTTTTCTAGAGTTCAAGGCTGTGAATCAAGTAACCATTCTTCCATTTGGTGATTCAAAATTGTGGGTTTTGGAACTCCAGATGGTTTTCCCCAATTATCTAAAGCAGCATTGTCTAATGGAACTTACTATGATGATGGGAATGTTCGATCTCTTTGCTGTCCAAAACAGTAACCACTAGCCATATGTGGCTACTGAGCATTTGAGATGTGTCTGGCGTGACTGATGAAATGAATTTTAAATTTTATTTAATTTTAATTAATTTAAATTTCAGGAGTCACATACAGCTAGAGGCTACTGTATCGATGGTGCAGCTCTGAAGAATTATAATGAAATTCTCAAAAAGTTTCAAGCCCAAACTAATTCAAAACCATATACCATGTGCTATATTTTGTTGGTAGTATGACCCTGAAACAGACAAGCCCTTGAGTTCATTAGCTGCCACACATTCTACCAAATGAATACAGGATGAAAGAAAGCTGTGTTAGCCGCTGCTGTAACTGTCCTGGCAGAGAATGAGCTTCACCACTGAAGCAAAAAGGTTAGCCTCATTTTCTAGTCCTACCAAAAGTAGCTCTAAATGTGTTAGGAGACACTAGCTGGGTGGGAGAGGGACTTAGAAAGATGCTGCTAAGAGATCACTACATACAATACCTGATAAGAGCACTTCACGAGAAAGATAACAGAGTAGATGAGACCAAATCCGCACAAGCAACGCATAGAAAATGGAAGAAGTAAGCCAGGGAAAGAGGGAAACAGTGTTAAAGTCACCTAAAGAATGACTCAAAATTTTTGCTTCTCACAATGTTTCTAGAGAAAATTTTCAGCACGGGGATGACTAGTTTTTCAATGTGTGGATTTTCTCCCCTAAATCACAACTTGCACTAAATGCTTTACAATTAACACGGATAACGTAAATAGATTTGGAAATGTTGTTCCACCTTTTGAATAGTAAACTAAAGGCTCTCGCAAGAAGTGAGTCAACATTTTCATCCTTACATACAGCTCAATTTGTACAAGTTTCAAGTAGATGTTAAAATTCAGAAATACATTTTAATCCCTATTCGAACTGCAGAGCTTTTAGATTCATACATCCTCTGAAGTTAGTTTTTAATTTTTATTTTATATTGGAGTATAGTTGATTAACAATGATGTGTTAATTACAGGTGTACAACAAAATGATTCAGTTATACCCATACAAGTATCCATTCCTTTTCAAATTCTTTCCCCATTTAGGTTATCA
Organism: Stenella coeruleoalba; assembly: GCF_951394435.1. Classification (NCBI taxonomy): domain Eukaryota; kingdom Metazoa; phylum Chordata; class Mammalia; order Artiodactyla; family Delphinidae; genus Stenella; species Stenella coeruleoalba. The sequence continues at coordinate 5,939,484 of NC_137156.1, read as the reverse complement.
CAGAATATTGAGCCGAGTTCCCCATGCTATACAGTAGGTCCTTGTTGGTTATCTATTTTATCTATAGTAGTGTGTACATGTCAATCCCAAACTCCCAATCTATCACTCCCCCCACGCTTTCCCCCTGGTAACCATAAGTTCGTTCTCTAAGTCTGTGGGTCTGTTTCTGTTTTGCAAATAAGTTCATTTGTTTCATTCTTTTTAGATTCAGCATATAAGTGATATCCTATGATATTTGTCTTTCTCTGTCTGACTTAGCCTGAAGTTAGTTTAGGTACTTTGAGAAAGTTGTTTCACATTCTGGGCCCCATGTAGACCTTTAGTCAAAACAGAGATACTCAAAGGATCTGAGAGAGGTGCAAATCTCTTGTGTAATGTTCTTAAAATTAAAATGCCCTGGGCTTCCCTGGTGGCGCAGTGGTTGAGAGTCCGCCTGCCGATGCAGGGGATACGGGTTCGTGCCCCGTTCCGGGAAGATCCCACATGTCGCGGAGCGGCTGGGCCCGTGAGCCATGGCCGCTGAGCCTGCGCGTCCGGAGCCTGTGCTCCGCAACGGGAGAGGTCACAGCAATGAGAGGCCCGCGTACTGCAAAAAAAAAAAAAAAAAAAAAAAAAAAAAATTAAAATGCCCCTATGCAACATTGTCAGTTGAAGGATACACCATACACAATAGGCATTTAAAACACAGATTGGGTGGGAGATGCGTTATATTGAAAACCTTAATTTCTTAATTCATGCAAAAACCAGATTTGGTGAAAACCTCAGCAGTCCTAGTGATAGTCAGGGAAGGGAGACATCTACTGGTGGATAAAATTTTTAAATTAAAATATTTATAGATAGGCATGTCTATAAATATATATGGGTATGTCCATAAATATAGATGTAAAATACTATAAATATATGCAAATTCTACATACATAGTATTTGTATATAATAGTATATTTATGCATGTATATATACTCACATATACACACACACCCTAATCACATAAAACAAGTATTCGACCAAAGGCATTTTGTACATACTAAAAAGGACGCAGTTAAAATCTACTTTCTTAATACAGAGATCATGACCTGAAATACTAGGATACAAAGGAAAGATACAGGCAAGCACAGCTGACTAACATGACATACAAAAAATACAACTCAGACAGCTCTGTTGATCACTAAGTTAATTGTGCAGTTTGTTTCTCCCTAAAGCTTTCAATATTATTTCAACTTGGTAAATTTTGATTTTTAATGTGCTTTATTTTACTCCAACAGAGTAATTACACCTGATTATTATTTTTTAATTTACTTCTGACAACATTTTTGGTCATTGATAAATTTCATTTTGGTCTCAATCTATAGATTATCCTGAATTTTGATGTATTTAATTTGAAACCAACGAGGCTCAATCGTGTTGTTTTTCTAGGGCTATGTCAAAGGACATCACTGTGCTGCATAGACCCATGCAGTATCATTATCAGCTGCTGGATGATCAGAGAAGCAAGAGATGGAATCTCTTCTCAACACACCAAGCCCCGTACCTTCTTGCTCTTTCTCTTTCTTTTCTAAAATGAGAGAACAAAAAAAAAAAAAAAAAAAAAAAATCCTTTCCCCAATCAGCAGTAATCTCTCCAAAGGTCTTTTAATTTCAAAAGTCATAAGTGTTAATTAGCTATTATTAAGTGCCCTCTGTATAAATTAACATGATTGATGAAAAAATTAAGGCTAATGAAAAATGTAGCAATGCATGTATTTTTAAGTGACTGTATTAAAAGATGGCAGTCCCTCTGGACGGAAACTAAGGCCCTGTCTTCTGTATCCTGACTTATTATCTCTTGCTATCATTCCTCCCACTAATTTTTTTTTTTTTTTTGGCAATAGGAAAAAAATGCTGAATTGTTAACTTTAATTCAGTTATTTTACAGTTTTTATTGTTTGAACTTGGGACACCAAATTGCACACCTTATTTAATGCCGTCCCGTGAGGTAAAACTGTCCCTAGTTTTCAACCCTCCAAACGGAAGTAACATGTCCTCTCTATTTAGAAGAGAGCAAGTCTCTCCAGAGTGGGTGGGAGGCGGCCGAGCCGAGCAGCTCTGCCAGGCGCCCACGCTGCGCAGCTGGAGCCGGACTTCAGGGCTCGTGTGTCATCAGCCTCCCTCCGTTCATTTCCTTACCTCACTCTTTGGAGTATTTGGGACATAGTTCAAAATTAACAAAAGTTTTCCACAAAAATTAAAATGGAACCTACAAACCTATATCTTCAACTGAGAGTTAAATAATGTAAATTCTACATTGACGATTACTAGAGTTTTTTTAACTAAAAATATGTAGAATTGTCACAATAAAAACAGTTCTATAATCGAAGATTTGTGGCATCTGAAGACTACACTGTGATTTAATTCAAAGCAGATATTGGGAAGAATATTCAAGATAAAAGGTGCTCAAAAGTCATAAAATTACCAAAAAATGCAGAGATACCTATTCCGGCATTTAAAACTATAAACCGATTTTTTTCCAATCAGGTAAGAAATAAATTTTCATTTTCTTCTACTGATTAATGGAAAGGAAGGCATGATGTGTACTCATAATTTTTTTAAAATCACACTTAATATCCAGAATCAAATCTTACCCTGAGAAGATAAAAATCCCTGTATTTTCGTCCTTAATAAAAATAGAAAAGTGACTGTTTCATGTTCATTTCCTAAAAGATTGCAGCCTTTTGCAAATTCACCAACCTTTGTAAAGGCATGAAAATAAATTTCAGATTGGGACTTCTAAACTTCCTGAAATGTTTCTAAACATCTTCAGGATGATCAAAAGTGATATATTGTCATAGGTAGGCAATAAGCAAGTTAGCTTGCCTGTCTGCCTGTGTTAATGGTTTGGGCAGGCGTGTTTTCATCTTTTTTATCAATCTCTCTCCCTGCCTCCCAAATCAATCTCTCTTATGAATATTTAAGAAGCCAGCGATGGTGAACCCTTGCCATGCTATACGCCACCTCCCATCTGATCTGTGAGGCGATGTTTACTTTGACAAGGTGAGGTTCAGGATATTGTGACCCCATCTTCTTACCCTGTCCCATTGCGTTTGTATGCTCTCTTGAAGTTCTATGCTTTCTGCAAATGGTCATTTCTTGTGCAAAGTATACTGACGTGCATCCAGGGAGACGGCAGTCCTCGCTGTTCCGGTGGCTGCGTTAATTAGCTCACTGCCTTTTCAGTGGGAGAATCTTCTACAGCTGAGAACAGCAGTGCATTTATGAGATGTATTAGCATATCACTTACAGGGACAAAAGGAAGAGAGAAAGCTAATTGGCGGCAGGGTGGGGTGGGGGCAGAGATGAATTCAAAGTCATGTTCACAGTTATTGACTGGGCTAGTCACACCTGAAGACGCACGGGACACTCAGTGCTAGAAGGATCTGGTGGCTTGTGCCAGCCTCTTCGGCCTCATGAGAAAGAAAGAGGAGCCCCTATTTAAATGAGGAAGTTGCAAAGAACAAAATTTTAATTTAACAAGGAGACTTGGAAAAACAAAGTAATGTAGCACTACTTCTGGTTTTATATGATTTATAATGTCTGTAGATCTGCAATTTTGGATTATTATGAAAGCAGATAGAGTAAGATTGATGTAGAATGCATTAAATGTCTCCCTCACCCACACAAATCCCTTTTAAAATGGAAGCTCCAAAAGGTCTTTTATGGAAAGACTTAGTGAGGGACATGATTCCTTCTTTAAAAAGACTAGATTGGCTATAGAGTGACTTGGCGTTCAAATCTGAAAAACACTTCTTGGTGCTCTTAAGTATTTTCGTTAACATTTTCCCCCAAAGGGAGTCATAATTAAGCGATCAGTGATGTCACTCTGATGCTACCATGAAAAAGGGAAAGAAAATCTTCCAAGGCAGAAAGATACATTTATGCTCAATTTCAATGAAGTATAATTAAACACGAAACTTAGGGGAAAAATCTCAGATGTTTTTCAAATATTACATGCTGGTAAATTATGGTGGAGAAAGTATAGGTCATGGAAATCCCATTTAAGCCAAGACAAGTATTTGTCTCTTAGCAGAGTTAGCTAGGGTCCAGATCCAAAGCAGAAATGATGCTTTCTTTTAAACTTCATCTTGTTAACTGTGGTCTACTTAAATGAGGAGTTATTTAGGTCTAGTACTCTTCAGTGAATTTGCTAAAGGAGGCAAAATTTGGGGGAACAAACGTCACGTGCCTTCCTGTTTTGTCTTTCCACACACATACACCTTCTCTCTGGTCAACCCAAGGTATCCATCTGCTGGGGTGACGTGTCAGGCAGATGGGATGGAATTGCTGCAGAAAAAAGTGTCTCTGCGTGTGGTCCCTGGACCAGAAGCATTAGCGTCCAGGAAACCCCTCATTAGAAATGAAATTTCTCAGACCCCTCCCCAGCCCCACAGAATCAGAAATTCCAAGGGTGAATTCCAGCAGCGTGTGTTTAAGTCAGCAATCCAGGTGATTACGATGTGTGTTCAAGCTTAACTACAGCTGTAAGAGAATCAAAAAGGAAGAGTACACATAAAATCATTATTTCATTTCAGACATCAAAAGTAGAATTATGCAATAGGACAATAAGCCCAAGAGGCTAGCATGATTGAGGAAAAAGTCGTTTCTGCAGCATCTCTAAGACGAGGGGTCAGGCTGAGTCCGTGGGGAAGGTTCCAGGCCCCAGTCCCAGCTTGAGACCATACTTTAAAGGTAGAGCATGTCACACACACACACACGCACACACATGCGCACACACACACACAAGCAGATACACTGGTTTAATAAGGAATAAAAATAAAATATTCAGAATTAAATCACATAATCGTTAAGAATAACATGCACAACCAAGCAAATCTTATTTCCTATGGAATATAGAAACGAAAACCTAAAACACGAGAATGTTCCTAGTTCTTCCAAGGACACATTCCCCAGGTCAAAAAAGGCCGTGTGCCTGCCTGGACAGCTCTGTGGGGTGAGAACACACGGGTACCTCCATCGTTTGGGACGGAGGGCTCAGGGCTGGACAGCAGGACCGTAACCCCAGACACCTGCTTTCAGGACCAACACTGTTCAGGTCCCACGGAGACACCTTTCATGTTCTAAGTCCTCAAAGCACGAGTACCGTTTCCCAGTGCTGTGAAGGTGGGTGGTGGTCCGCTGATGGTGATACAGATGGACATGGCTTCCAAGTGGGGATTTTTTGAGCAGAGGAAGCACTTGGTGTATCAAATCCTTCTTCTCAGCAAGAAATACGATAGAATTCTTGTGTAATGCAGTGTCATTTCCTAGCAGTTCTAAGTGTCCATTTTCTCACTTGTCAAGTGCCAATCCATGATCCCAGAGCACTTGAAACCACGTTCAACACTAACAGCAGGTGTGTTTGGCTAGAGGGAGAAAGGGCTGCATCTGCATCACAGCAACGATGCTCTTTGGAACAACCATAGCGCACGGACACTGTTTTCTGGATACATCTAAGGGGGAGAAATGTCGGTGAAACATGTGCTGATGTGGTTCTTTTAATTGAAGTACAGTTGATTTACAATGTTGTGTTAGTTTCAGGTGTACAGCAAAGTGATTCCGTTATACAAACATATATATCTATTTTTTTTCAGATTCTCTTCCCTTATAGGTTATTACAAGATATTGAGTAGAGTTTCCTGTGCTATACAGTTGCTCCTTGTTGTTTATTTTTTTCAGATTTTCTTCACTTATAAGTTATTACAAGATATTGAGTAGAGTTTCCTGTGCTATATAGTTGGTCCTTGTTGCTTATATATATTTTTTCATTCTCTTTCCTTATAGGTTATTACAAGATATTGAGTAGAGTTTCCTGTGCTCCTTGTTGCTCCTTGTTGTTTATTTTATATATAGTAGTGTGCATATGTTAATCTCAAACTCCTAATTTATCCCTCCCACCCCCTTTCCCCTTCAGTAACCATAAGTTTGTTTTTGAAATCTGTGAGTCTATTACTATTTTGTAAGTAAGTTCATTTGTATCATTTTTTTAGATTTCACATATAAATGATATCATATGATATTTGTCTCTCTCTGTCTGGCTTACTTCACTTGGTAAGATAATCTCTAGGTCCACCCATGTTGCTGCAAATGGCATCATTTCATTCTTTTTCAAGGCTGAGTAATATTCCATTGTATATATGTACCACATCTTCTTTACCCATTCATCTGTCGATGGACACTTAGGTTGCTTCCAAGTCTTGGCTATTGTAAATAGTGTTGCAATGAACATTGGGGTGCATGTGTCTTTTCGAATTATAGTTTTGTCCAGATATATGTCCAGGAGTGGAATTGCTGGATCACATGGTAACTCTATTTTTAGTTTTTAAGGGAACCTCCATACTGTTTGCCATAGTGGCTGCAACGATTTACATTCCCACCAACAGTGTAAAAGGGTTCCTTTTTCTCCACACCCTCTCCAGTATTTATTGTTTGTAGACTTTTTGATGATGGCCATTCTGACCAGTAACATGTGCTAATGTTGATCTTAGAAGCACTTTAGTATACACAGTTCTAAGAAAAACAACACAAGATGCTCAAGAGATGTTCAAATGAAGAGTGAATTGTGACCTTGTAGGAAAACAAAATTAATTTTGAATTTGCACTGTCCACAGTATGTGGTTTGAAATATGGCTTGCTATAAATGTTAGCAAAACAACAACAACAACCTCAACATAATTAACTTTGTTTATTTCAACTTAAAAAAAATTAAAATTACTTTTTAAAATTTTAGAAAAACATGGTATGCCTGAATTGAAAGAAACTGCACATGAAATGTGCAAAAATGTGACCTTTCAATAAAAAATAAGAAAATGAGAATAAGGAAGCAAGACAGTTGGCTTGATTGTGAATTAAATTTATGCAGAAATAATCCCCAAACTACTTCTGCAGAGTTTATTTTCTGGCCGTTGTAGATCAAGGTATAGTCTCCACAAAAGAGAGAGTTGAATATATTGAGTAGAATACAGTTAATTTTATTTTTAAAAATACATTCATGAATTGAAAACTTGAAATAAGAAAAATGTAAGATAAACCGTATGGATCTAAAGAAATGGTAATAATCATTAGTAACGTAAGTAATAATAGTTATATGATGAAATTTAATAATTTCTTTAGTAACAGTTTTATCACACACAACTTCATTACAATGTTTGAACATATATAAAATTCATGGATTCATTCCAAATCAAATATTGCTTTAAGATTTTTATTGACATTCTGGTTGCTACTCCCTCAGCAGAGCAAGTGTTCTCTAAACTGAAACAAAGGGAAAATATATTGAAATTATAATGATTCAGGAAAGTTGTCTCATTTGGCATTGCTATAAATGGAACCAAGTTATGAAAATCTTGATCATGACATTATTAGGGATTCAGCTGAAATGAAATCAAGAAAAATCAATTTATGAAATGAATATGTAATAATATATTGAATTATGTATTTTTATTAGTCATCCAACTATCACCAACCCATCAAGAGAACACTCAGACGTGTGTACAGTAAATAAATTTGTCTTCAATATTTTGCCAATGTTCAGACATATAAAAGACATAGCTTTAAATTTTTTTTAAATTTTTCTATTATAAATGCATACTTGTCAAGGTAAGGGAATAGAGCATACTTAAAAGTGTGTTAGCTTGATTTATATTTATATTATATTTATATTCATGTATCATGGTAGTCTTCTCCCAGACGCTGCAAATGTTAGAAGCAAGCTGGCGAGGCTCTGATCAGGTTTGAGAAACATTAGACCATGAAATTATCAGTCACAGATGTCGCTGGTGGATACTGCAGAGTGGCCAGGATGAGGCCACACCAAACATACATCAGCAAGCGGCAGCCATGATGCACCAGGAATCAATATGAGGCTGGGCAGCCCTTTCCTCCAAAGCCAAGTGGTCATGGAGCCTCCTCCGCAAAGCTCATACCCCACGTGCCATCTTGGAGAACAGCAGAGTGGAATCGGACTGAGAATTGAGCCTAAGGAGTCTGAATTAAGCTTTTTAAAAAAATTGTTAGACAGACTGACAGACATAGAGAACAGACTTGTGCTTGACAAGGGGGAGGGGGCATGCGGGAGGGATGGATTGGGAGTTTGGGGCTAACAGATGCAAACTATTATATATAGGAGGGGTAAACAAAAATGTCCTACTGTATAGCCCAGGGAACTATATACAATATCCTGTGATAAACCATAATGGAAAAGAATATATATATATATATAAACTAATCACTTTGCTGTACACCAGAAACTAACACAAAATTGTAAATCAGCTATACTTCAACAAAAAATAAATTAAAAAAATTGTTAGAATGATTAAATGAGGCTAAGGGTTAAATTAAATGGAACCAAATGTGTTTCTTACTACCATCCTCATTACCAAGTACAGGTAAGGAAAGTTGCATCGATGATTGAGGAATAGAAGAGTTAAAATTCCTTTGTACCTCCAACTGGTAGTGAGAGTAAACAAGCCTTCCTACAAGTATAAATAAAGGCAGGTGGCAGGTGAAAATCAATGGATACAGCTACTGAATCAGGCCCACTATGATAGGAAAGAGGTAGAACACAACTGCAGACATTGTCATTGGCCTTATCTCTTGGGACTTCATTGGACAATTTCCCTCGCTTGCAAGCACCCAGACGCTTGTGCCTTTGATCAGACGTCTATGCTGGCCTCTAACTTGATGCATGGTTGTTGGCACTGGATTCAGAGATGATGTTCCTCTAATTTCCCCCCATCTTAGTTTGGCATCTCCGCTTTGGTGCATACAATGTACATGGGAACAAAACATTAGCCAAAGCAGCTAATTCACTGAACTTTCAATTTGCATTTTGTTCTTATTACCATGGGTGTATTTTCCTCTCTCGGGCGACCTGTGTGATCCTAAATTTAGGTGACCCTAAAAGTTCTACAATGCTTAAGCAGCCCCCTCCTAAATTTTGACCCTGCATCGGGAGCCCCATTAATGAATTTGTCAGTTGAGCAGGCTAAACTGAAAGTTGATTAATTAGGCTAAAGAAATAAACCCTATGAGATTTCTTGCATCTTATTGTTTTGGACTAAAATATGCTACACCATCATCAGCACAGTAGGAGTTCTTAAAGACTGAAAGTCTTTTAAGTCCAACAGTAGGAAGTGAGGTAGCAGTGGATCAAAAGGGTGGGGGGAGGGAAACTCTCTGAATCACAGCAGTTAAGTGGTACCCTTCTCTCCCAACTTAAAAAAAACTATGTTGCAAAACAAATGTCTTTGCAATACAGTCTCCAATAGAACTTTAAGCCTAATTTGTTCATTCAAAGGGCTCCATATATAATAAGAAAATGTGTTGACACAATATCGATCCCATCTTTTTCTTTTCTTTGTTCCATTTGCAGCTCGGACATGTTTAGAAATCTAGTTGGAGTGATAAGCAAACAAACAACTAAAAGCAGTCATCTTCAATTTTAGTACTAAAAATGTAAACCCTGAACTTTAAACGCAAAAGAAATCAAAGTGAATAAAAACAGACCTTGTAGTCAGGCTCATTAATAAACGGTTAGTACATAATGAGGTAGGAATTGCATGAATTAAACCCCCAAGAAAGTCTAGAGTGTATTCTTTTCATTATAAAATGGGCCCTTAAAACAACAACATATGTGATCATTAAAATGGCTTTTTATTATAAAAACAACATCCAAATGAGTTTCCGTATTTGCTTCTTTACAAACTTGAAACAGCAATGCTAAATGATGGTGTGGGAAGAGCTTGCAACTTTGATGTAGCAATAATGTTTATCTGGTTTTCTTCCAGACTTTTTTTAGAAAGACTTGTTTTAACAAACTATAGCTATATAGAGGAGTAAGATTTGAGGAAGAAAATTTGGAAGAACTAAGAAATCTGGGGATTGCATTGTGTTAATGGTACATATTAAAATCCTGAAGTGTGGAGAATCATAAGAGATCCTAATTAAGTCTTTGCAAATTACAATTTCTCCAGAAGGGACAAACAATTGATGTGATTTTATAAAGAGCTTTAAAAAAAAAAAAAAAAAACCAAACTGTGAGTAAGTAAAAAAACAAAACTGCATCTGGAAAATGGAACAATGGAAGAAGGACCAAAACACGAAAATGCTGTCAAGAAAATCAATTAAAGCTGACAGAGAGATGTCAGTGGCAGAAAGAAAGACGAAGTCCATAACAAAGGGAATAACTATGTGGAAATAGGAAGAGAAGGGAAAAAATGATAGTCCATTAATGTTTATAAAACATACTTTATTTTTATAATGAAAGTATTATCTTCGTTTTGCTTAAGCCTTTACTAATTTTAATAGATTTTTCTAAAAATATTGTTATTAACTGGAACGTAAAAGTTAGCATGGAGATGCTGAATACTGCTTTATTAAGCAAGACAATCATTGGCTGCACCTAACAGTACAACTAAAACAAGGATTTTAAAGATGAACAATTACCACCTCCTTTGGTGCAGCTATTTATGACTTGGACCAGGATATATAATCAGTACCCTGCATATCACTGCTAAACCTTCCATCAACCAATGCTTAGCTTGCTTAGTTCACCTCCTCCATGACCCCAAACCATGAACAGGATGCAGGAGTAGAGAGACTATGTACCACCTACTGTTCAGATGTCTAGAATGTAAGGCATTTACTTGGCTCGACACTTAACTCGCCTACTTGCTGTCTGTATCATGAAGTGTCAGCAGGTTAGCATGCAAACTCTTCCAGGAGGCTCACATCTAAACTATCCTTTGTCAGTTACACCCAGAGTGAATAAGCTTATCAAATATTTTGCTAGGAGCAAGCAGGGTTTTAGAGGGTGAAGACAATCTGGGGACAAGGGACAGCCACCCAGGGGGACCAGAGAAAAGACATTGAAAGTGGCCAAAACAACAACAAAACCTCTTTGGATTTTGTGGGGGGCCATAAAAGAGTTCAATGACTCTTTAAATCTAGATCTCTAAGGGACTACAGCTTGCCAGGGCAGAAGCGGAAGCTAGCCCTTAGCCAGACCGTGACCTCCTTATTGGAGCTAAATAGATTTCAAGGCCGCTCCCAAGAATGAGTTTTGCAGGAAAATCTCTAGTGGATTAACACCAACTGAGGGCGTACAAGATGCAGGCATGGGAAAGCAAGGGGAGCAGGCGATGAAAAGATAGGGTCCCTGAGCTCAAGAAGCTTAATGTCCACTAAGGAAGAAGGGTGAAGTAAATTTCCTTCAAAATGTAAATGGAGAGGGAATGCCAAAGAAGTATGTCCTGATAATTCTTGTGGGATTGTGATACTATAGAATCCAATAGGTGTGACACTGAAAAACTGAGTTCTTCATTCTTAAGAATCCACTCATTGGTAGGAGAGTATATCATGCTTAGAGATTCCAAAAGGCATTAGAGATGTTAAAAAGGTAAAATTTACTTATAAAACCAAGAACAAACCTAATGAAGAACAGAAATGTATGTGTGTAGCCAGGACATGGAAGCAACCTAAGTGTCCATCGACAGATGAATGGATAAAGAAGATGTGGCACATATATACAATGGAATATTACTCAGCCATAAAAGGAAACAAAATTGAGTTATTTGTAGTGAGGTGGATGGACCTAGAGTCTGTCATACAGAGTGAAGTAAGTCAGAAAGAGAAAAACAAATACTGTATGCTAACACATATATGGAATCTAAAAAAAAAAAACGGTTCTGAAGAACTTAGGGGCAGGACAGGAACAAAGACACAGATGTAGAGAATGGACTTGAGGACACAGGGAGGGGGCAGGGGAAGCTGGGACGAAGTAAGAGAGTGGCATGGACATATATGCACTACCAAATGTAATAAATTCAAATTTATTGAAATTTGTTTACAGCCTAGGATACTTTCCACCTTGGTATGTATTCCTCGGGTGCCTCAAAAGAAAGTGTATTCTGTTGTTGCTGGACAGAGTGTTCTGTAAATATCAATTAAATACCCGTCTATGCCGTATTTCTATTTGCAGAAAACAGGACCCACGCTAACTCCATGTTTCTTGAGTAGGGTTCCATGGAATCCCAGCCTTCTGCATGTGTTTCTAGGGATTTTTGTTACATCATTAATGAACAAAATAAACATCATATGTAAACTTGGCATGCCATGTGATGCTAGCATCTGTCATGATAGACAGTGACCTGGCAGGCCTGATAGCCAGCTCATTAGATGTATTTCACGCTCTTACACTGGACACAGTAGGGCCCTGCTTATTTGGTTCAGTCCACTCTCAGTTTCTGACTTAGGAGAGGTCATTGATAATTGGTGAGCACCGCACTGCTCGGAAAACAAGATGATAAACTGATGACATCAGTTATTTCCCTTCCAAATGACCTCCCCCAATCTTGGCTTAAGTATCAACTGACACATGGGAACAAGCAAGCTGTATTCATACAATAGAAAATCACTGAAACATTTTTATTAGGAAAAAACGAATTTTTACAAGCCTCAAATTAGCTCCCTACCCCTTCATCACCACTTAGCCTTTGTTGTAAACACTGTAAGGTATAGGCGATTTGTATTGTAAAGGTTTTGCATTATTTGTATTTTTTTCATTTATTCTTGGGCCCTTCTGTTTTACATTTTTTTAGCATTTGTGTTTTACACATATGGTCCAATGTGGAGATATTTGAAGATAAAGTGTGAGATGGAAGAGGATTCTAGGCCTAAGCCTGCGGATGATTCTGATAAGGTTAATGGTAGAGAATTATAATCTTCTCATTTATTTCATTGCACAAGGGCAAGAGACACTAAAGTCCATCTTACAATGAAAGCTCTTTACCAATGGGTTTTACACAGGCTGGTAATCCAGGCTGTCTGATTCCATTGTGCATTGTGGGTGGCAAACACATTCAAATGCAGCACTTGCTCCAGCAAAATTGGAGACACTTCACCACAAATCAGAGCCCTTTGACAAGTAAAGGTGCCAATTATTTTTAATGGTCATAGAAATCTCAAAACAAACAAAGTAAAACTTTGGCTTTAAAAAAACAAAGTCACATTCAGTGAAAAGTCTCAAGAAGCTATTTATTTAGCAGCGACTCATTGCCTTAAGAAAGAAAAGTCACACAGCGGTGAAAACAAACTAGTGACAAGGTTCTACTCTTAAGTAATATGGAAAGTCGATGTATTCATGACAGGTCCCTTGAAGCTGAAGAGGTTCTGTGTAGTAAACTGAAGAACAACAGCTTCTCACCATATGATCCAGCAATCCCGCTCCTGGGCATATACCTGGAGAAAAACATAATTCAAAACGATATATGCACCCCAATGTTCACTGCAGCACTATTTACAATAGCCGAGACATGGAAGCAACCTAAGTGTCCATCAACAGATGAAGGGATAAAGAAGATGTGGTATATATATATACAGTGGAATACTATTCAGCCATAAAAAGAATGAAATAATGCCATTTGTACCAACATGGATGGACCTAGAGATTATCATGCTAAGTGAAGTATGTCAAAGACAAATACTATATGTTATCGCTTATGCGTGAAATCTAAAAAAGAAAAAACTAACGATACAAATGAACCTACATACAAAATAGAAAGAGACCCACAGACATAGAAAACAAACTTATGGTTACCAAAGGGAAAAGGGGTGGGGGAGGGATAAATTAGGAATTTGGGATTAACATATACACACTACTGTATATAAAATAGATAAACAACAAGGGCCAACTGTATAGCACAGGAAACTATACTCAATATCTTGTAATAATCTATAAGGGAAAAGAATCTGAAAAAAAATAGATGTATATGTACGTATAACTGAATCACTTTGCTGTACGCCTGAAATTAACACAACATTGTAAATCAACTATACTGTAGTTCAATAAAAAATAAAATAAAATAAAGAAAAACAATAGCTTCTCTCTCCAGGTTAATGAGCCAACCTACATCTCCAATAAATGTCGTTCTGTAGCCTCTGTGAGATTTGCAGATGACAGTGAAATTCAAGAAAGCTATTTCTGCTGCAAAGAGCTGTCCCAAATAAGCCAGGGCCAAGGTATAGTCAGTGTTTGGTCTTCCTACCTGGTAACAAGAGATCTGTTTTGGAGAAGTGGTGTTGGCATGATACTGACAAAGCCCATCAATAGTTGGCTCAGGGAGAGGTTTCTTCTCTCTGGTATAAAAAGAAAGTCCTAACATTATCACAGCACAGTGTTTTCTTCACAGACAGGGGTGTTCGAAGTATCAGAGATTAAATGAAGAAAGTTCTGGACAACAGAATGTGTGAACTATTAAACAAGGATCAGGTCATTCAAGAATGTTTTTAAAAACTAAGAACCTGGGCATAAGTCTCTGCTGCCTCCTGGAATGTGGTGGCTTAAGGAGGAGGAGTTCTGAACAGGGTGTTGAAGCTGAAAGGTGACTAGCAGGAGAACTTCCAGGAAACAGCAGGTCATAATTTTGCTGAGGATTTTAAAGATGGTGACTGAACAGAAACCAACCTACCGAGCAGATTTTTTTTTTAACCACATGAACTAGTTGAACACATCTTTAGAAAGTCCTGGGAAGAATGTTTTGGCTTCAAGTAATATGATTCTTGGGTTTTCAAAGAAACTGAACCTTTGGGAAAATCATGCTACAAAGAGGAATCCTGAAATGCTTCCACAGCTACTTTGGCTTCAGAATAAAGAAGGAAATTGACAAGTCCTAAGTCTTACTGAAATCTCCCTAAAAAGACTACAGAATAAAACTGAGTAATAGCGTCTTTCCCCCTCAATATAAGTGTAAAGCTGGGTAAGAGATCCATCGCCAAGTCTTTTGCTCCGCTGAGAACTTCACTTTGAGAGAAAAGGAAGAATTTGTAAATTGCAAGATTGTATACTCAAGATGAGACATACCAACATCTCCCTAGACCAGTTCTCTGTTTCTCTAAAAGGAGAATATGCTGCCTTTCAGGAAAAAAAAAAATTCTATAATTTTCAACTTCTTCCATGTGTAAGATTTTTATTGCTTCATAAATATTAAGAACAATGACATAAATCATCTCATTTCAATCAAAAAATGAAATACCTGTGTGTTTTCCTTAAGCTCAAACCAGAATTGAGTCTTTGCACAGCCAAAAACAAACACAGGCATCCCATTAAATAGTTAAATTTTATTCTGTATTGCTGGATTCAAAAATAAAAAAATTTATGCACATATAAAGTTCTAAAAGAGATCAACCCATGTGTATAATCATTTGTAATGTCTAGACCTGTTTGAAGCTGATCATGTTACTTATTTTAAAAAATGTTTTCCAAAGTCTAGTATGACATCGTATCTTAGGCCATATTTGTATCTATTTTGCTTGGGCTGTGGTTTTAGAAGTTTACTATTCAACATTATCAATAAATTTTTATGTTGTAAATAACATGACTTAAAATCAACTTGCAATCTTTATTTAAATTAAGTCTGCCAAGCTTACCATTGAAAAAAAAGGAATTTCCATTTTGGTTTTTGCCAGCTGTTATTTAGCAGAAATTTATTCTTTTTTGCCTTTATGACAAGATCAACTAACTACATTTTTACCCAAGAGAAATTGACAAAAATAATTTTTAGTTTTAGTTAAAGGGAAAACTGCCTGTGCACATACTATATACCATAACTCAATAGCATGTTCTGTAAAGTAGAAAATTCCAACAAGACTCTTAGATCTACTTGGACAGAGTAAAAACATCAAAAAGAATGTCTTAAGGCAAACCTGAAGTTTCCTTAGAAATGTCTTTTTAAGGCATACCTGAAGTTTCCTACCTGCACTACTGACTTTTATTGAAGTTGATATCTTTTGGGGGAAGGGGAACCACATAAAAGAATAGACTACTAACAAGTTAGCCAAAATAAGTAACTCCAGAGAAAAAGATCGTC
Organism: Stenella coeruleoalba; assembly: GCF_951394435.1. Taxonomy (NCBI): domain Eukaryota; kingdom Metazoa; phylum Chordata; class Mammalia; order Artiodactyla; family Delphinidae; genus Stenella; species Stenella coeruleoalba. Next base: position 5,923,591 of record NC_137156.1, on the reverse strand, counting down.
CTTTACTCAAAAGAAGATTGACAATTATACAGTCAATTATTATATCTGCAGCTTACAGATAATGCTAAAAATTCCATGAACTGGAGATAAAATCATTTTTTAAATTTTTATTGAAGTATAGTTGATTTACAATGTTGTGTTAGTTTCAAGTGTACAGCAAAGTGATTCAGTTATGTATGTATTCTTTTTTAGATTCTTTTCCATTATAGGTTATCACAAGATATATAGTTCCCTGTGCTATGATAAAATCATTTTTAAACACAGGGGTTCCCTGAGGTTTGGAAATTATCTTAAGGCATTTTGAGGGTAAAAGATTAAGAAAAGGTGTGTTAGCCAATTTGAACAAGAATGGATCTATTACTGGGAATTCCCTGGCGGTCCAGTGGTTAGGACTCTGCGCTTCCACTGCCAGCGACCCGGGTTCGATCCGTGGTCAGGGAACTAAGATCCTGCAAGCTGCGTGGCACAGCCAAAAATAAAAAAAAAGAATAGGAATGGGTCTATGACGGCCCATTAACTGGTTCACAGAATTATGAGGCGGATTGAAAAGGACAACTGAAACAGGTTGAAGTGCTAGGGACAACTTGGACTCACTGTGGGAGATGCTGCCTCTTCTGTGACTAGCTGCCAGTCCCAGAACCACATCACCACCAACTCAAGGAGGAAGCTGCCACTACTGCTCCCGGCTCCAGAACCTCCGCTCCCCAAAGAGATGCCAGCTCCTTGGCTCTCCATACCAGCAAAGCTGGCGACTGAAGATGGGGCATTCTGAGCACAGCAGAAAAACCATAGTGCCACCATGACCGTGTTTGCCAGGAAAGTACATCACCACCAGTGGGTGTGCATCTTCTAAGTCTCGAATAGAGCACCTGATCATCAAAACCTAAATCTCATTTGGAACAGGAGTGCGGAGATGTCGAAGAAATATACTTTTTGCCTTTCCAGTGTGCTCAGTACACATGGCAACCTTAGAAAAAGGGTGGAATGGATGTTGAGAGCCAATCCTGCATCCAACACAAAAGCTTCTCAGTGAGACTCGTCCTACATTGCAATGATACATTTGAACCATGCACATCTCTCCTCACTCTTTGACAGTCGGGTTGATGCTTCTTTTAGATGCACGAAGGCTCTGAGATGGAGTTAGAGACAGGGCACCCGTGTTAATTAGGTTGCATATTTATTGAGTGGGACACTGAATTCAATGAGTTCCAATTGTCCTTTGACCTTAACGAAGCAGGTTTGGAGCAGTGTGTGATTTTATTGAGTTTTATTTAATTTCTAGTACTGAAATGATTAGCTAATATTGAAACCAGGGTAATCCAGGGTCATTTGGTCCATACATCTTCCTTTTTCATTTATTAAGGAAGATAATTCATCTAAAAGCCCACACACAGCTTTTAATTATGTATATTAGCAATGAATAAATGCCTTTGGAATATGTCCACCATCCTCTGGTGCAAGATCACTTCAACTGTGGTACCTGGACCTAATAAGGCATTTGCATTTATTCCGCTGTAATCTGTAGCTGATTCTGTGGGAAGCATCCTTAATTCTCTATGTCTCACTGTGTGGATTCCAATAAATCCAATGTCTCCAAATACAACTTTGGCTGGAGAACTAGTTAGTTGCTGCTTATTTGCCAAGTTGAGGTGAGAGAAATTCTGACAATCCCCCCAACTTCCATAAAAGCTCATTTAAATTCTACTTGGAGCAGCTCTAACCGCATAAGCTAAGAGCAATTCCAATAATACTCTGCTCTGGATCCAAGAGCTCTTCCAAGACTCCCAAGATGATATGGCCTTCCTTCAAAATAATATATCTTCCAAACACCCTCCTCATTCCTTCTTGTGTTCAGTAAAAGCTGGACTTGTAACTCTCACTAGCTTGTAAAGGTTCTGCTGCTAACTTGGTCCTTTGTTTATTTGCCAACTGTCCCCAATATTTTAATGAATTCTTCCCCTTCATCCAAAACCCACAAATGTAAGAAAGAGAAGCAAGGAACATCAACATCTTGATAAAGGACAAGTCAAGCATAGATCAAGAAGCCCCTGTCGATAGAAATTTAAATCACAGAATTTCATTTTCCTTTTAATCTGTTGCGATAAAGCGTCAGCCGTCTTCGGGAACAGAGTGAATCTGAGAGTTTTGTGTTGACTCTCACGTTTCCCATTACAGACACCTCTCATGTCTGTCCCGAAGTAAAAATAAATTTCCCTTTTTAAGCTTTTGATGATAAAAATCTCATCTGACGCCTCGTAAATGATCCTTTATTATCTATATTAATAATGAAGAAATGTCTTTTGAATACGCCTGATCTTTGCATTAATAGCATCAGATGTATTATAGATAACCTTTTGATTTAACAGCACAAACTCTGAAACAATATTAAACACTAAAGAACTGATCTTACTGGAGTCACTGAGGTCAGAATTATAAACATTTCTTTCAGTTCTGTGTGTGGGTCCATTAAGTGACACTAACACCTATTAGCATTTATTCTTTGAATGTGTGTGGAGGAGACAGAGACAGACAGCCCTACAATCTGAGCTCATAAATTTTTATTTTCTGCAGCCTTTTATTTTTCACACATTCCATGATCCTTCTCCATCTTTTTTCTAGTGTGAGCTAAAGAAATCAACAAGGACAGAATTTAAAGCAACCCTCTATCTGCTTCATTTCTAGCCTCCTTTTTTAAATAAAATTAATCTCTTATTACTGCATTTCCCGTTGGAAAAACTCCAGTTGGAAAGATTCTGGCGTGTATTATCTAAAAATGAAAGGATCGTTAATGAGAAACTTAGCTATTTCCTCTTCAAGTTTTTTTTACTCAACTTCACTGACTGCTCTTCTGTTGCTAAATGCCTCCTTCACCCCATCACAGTTTGTGCAGATGAAGGTGTGTCAGAGGCTAAGGTGCCGGGAGTGGCCACAACAATAACCCAGATTCCTGACTCAAGCCAGCTTCCTTGACCTTACTCCAGGTTCAACCCTTCCACATGCTTCAATTCTGGCCCTTGGAGCTGGCCTGCTGCTACGTGCACCCTGGGAGCCAGGTCCTATCCATCAGAGGGCCCGGGACCTGGCCCTGCACACCAGTGTACCAGCACTAGCCCCAAGACCCCCAGGGTCCACAGCCAGAGACCCTGGGACCCTACTCTGCCCACCAGTGGGCAGACACCAGCCTCTGGACAATCACAGCTCTGCAGCCTCCCACACCAGGACCCAGCCCCCCTACCAGCAGGCTAGCATCAGCCCCAGGACCCCCTAGGTCCCAGCTCTGCCCACCAGCAAGCCAACACCAGCTCTGGGACCCCCGGACCGCTGCAGCCAGAGACCCAGGAGCCCAGCTCCACCCACCAGCTGGCCAATACCAGCTCCAAGACACCTTGGACCCCTCAGCCAGCTGCCACGGGACACAACCCCACTCACCAGTGAGCCAACACTAGCTTTGGGACACCCCGGACCCTGCAGCCAGCTGTGTCAGAAAATGCCTAAAGAGACGGAAATGAAAGTAACCCAGGCCCTGCCCTCAAGGAGCTCAGAGTTCAGTTGGAGAGATAGAAACGTAACGGATAATTTCCATATGATATCCTGTGCTGTGGGATAGAATGCGGATTGGCTGCAATTAATTACAGAGCTGGGTCAGGTGAGACTAAAGGATTAGTCAGAGTCTACAGATGAATAGGGCTTGGGAGTGACACTCTAGGAAAAGGAAAGAGAAAGACGAAGGGCTGATTTGGGGAATGGTACACAGTACAGGTAGCAGGGTCTCACCTTGGACCCAGGATGGCGTCAACCAAGATGGGATGGTGCAGATCCCTGAGAGCCTCTGGGTCAAAAACAGATCAAAGGGAAAAATTGAGGAGACCCAGAAATTTGGTTCAAAGACAATGGATAGGCTCATCCTCAGAGGGATAGGAGGGATTCTGAGAGGCACACATACACTTTTAGATTTTCTGCCGACCAGCCCATGTAATCGCGTCTGAGGTATAGGCAGGGTGGAAACAGTGCAAGAGGAATTAAAAGCTAAAGGGATAGCCATCATCTTGTGATAACCTATAATGGAGTATAAGATGCAAAAATACTGAGCCACTATTCTGTAAATCAACCATACTTCAATTTTTTAAAACCTGAAAAAAAGCTAAACGGAATCTTTCTCCACATCTCTGTGGGTCATTGGGCACCAGAGCTACCCATGGGGGAGGGAGGAATGGGTGTGTTGACCTGAAACAAATGGACTGCCAGATATTTCTCCAGCAAAGATGGGTTTATTCGGAATCAGGAGAGAATCACAATTTGGAGTCTGCAAGCGTGCTGAGCCACGTGCAAGTCCCTACAGTGCCGAAGCAGAAGACGCTTTATAGAGAGAAGAGGAAGTTGGGAGCACGGGCTTAGTGAACGAGGGTCCATGGCTTTTCATTGGCTGAATCCTCACCAGGAAAGAAGAGGAGGCTTTACTCTTCCTGTTGGGCTCCTCTACTGTCACAAGAAGTGAGAGCCCCCTTCTGCTCTCCCAACTCTTTAACTGAGGGTTCTGTCTATTATTTTTTACAGGAGTTTAATGGGAACAGAGTTTCAGTTGGGGAAGAGGAAGAAGCTCTGGAGATCATAGTGGTGACAGTTGCACAACATTGTGAATATATTCAATGCCTCAGAACTGTACACTTAAAAATGGTTACAATGGTAAATTTTCAGTTATGCATATAACAATAAAATAAATATGAGTTCCCTAAGATAAAGTCATGCCAAATAATCTTATTTTCTTTTGGATTGAGTTCGTGGACTGGGGATCAGAGGGAATTTCATAGACCTTTATCTTGGAGGCAGCAAAACACATGAAGGTCGCTGTTCAGTCAGTTTGTTGTTTCTCAACCCTGACTACACATTAGAAGTACTGGATGACTTAAAAAAAATTTTTTTAAATGCCCAGATCCCAACTCATACCTAAGTATAAATCTCTGGGAGAGGGGTTCAGGCCATACAGTTTTTAGGAAGTTTCCAGTTAATTTTCATGTTTAACAGAGGTCGATCGCTAGGAAGGTATTTGTGGCATACTTCAGTATTCCACCTTGGAAGGCAGCACAGGAAATTGGAAATGAAGAAGGTTTAAATTTAACCAGACCTGGGTTTTGAATTCCAGCTTCTGCATTTCCCCTGCCTGAGCTCTAAAACCTTGGCGAGATCACATGACATTTCTGAGTTTTAGCTTACTTGTATAGATAGATATAGGATTATCTATTATATCTATTATCTATTATATCTATTATATAGATATAGGATTAACTCTACTTACCTCGCAGGTAAGTGTAAAAAGGAAAAATCAATGGAGACTGTAGTTACAGAGAGGGATTCTGAGAAGTAGGGCTTGTAGAGGGCCTTGAGTACATGGGCAACATTCAAGTAGGAGCAAATTTGGAAAGATGAGTTACCGGCAGGAGGCCCAGCTTTAGCGCAGCATGGAGGTAGCTGGGAGCGTGGCTTGTTGGGTTGATACTACATGGGCAAGGCAGTGCCGTACATCTTCAGGGCAGATTATGGAACACCATGAACAACAATCTGGAGAATTTAAATAAAGGTACCTTTGGTTGCCCTGTCTGAAGCATCTGGACCGGCTAAAGGTAGAACCTAGAAAGCCAACTAGAAGAAATTTACAGTTAATTCAATTCAGCAAATTTTATTAGCACCTTCTCAGTGCCAATCGCTTTGCTGGGAGTTGTGGGAAACAAAACGAATAGTAAAACTTAGGAATACTCTGATCAGTATCAATAAACATTTTCTGGACTAATAAATGGGAAAAAATGAATCAATGAATAATAAAATATTGGGGCAAGAGGAAAGGTGATCACGAAGGAAAACCGCATTGCAGCAGAAGTTTCAAGAAAGAGATGGTGTTTATTTTTAACTATTTGTTAGATCTGAGTTAATGATGTGGACAAGATATTCTTGTCCACAGAAACAATATCTCTTAATGAAATAAAATAAGCACTTTAAAATTGGACAAAATAATGTTCTGCTAAACATTTGACCTCTCTAAGTTGTTAGATCCTCTTATATTGTCTAGATCACTTTTTAAAACCTCACAGTAAGCCTTTTAAGTTGAAGAAGAGTTAAATAAACACCAAAAAACCTAGATATACTCTCTGAAAAAATGGTTACAAATATTTTCTGATCATGGTATGAATAATATGGGCATTGTTAGTAAAATGCTTCATCAACTGGTCTCTAGTCAAATAAGGAAAAAAATAGAGGGGCTTCCCTGGTGGCGCAGTGGTTGAGAGTCCGCCTGCCGACGCAGGGACACGGGTTCGTGCCCCGGTCCGGGAGGATCCCACAAGCCGCGGAGCAGCTGGGCCCGTGAGCCATGGCCGCTGAGCCTGCGCGTCCGGAGTCTGTGCTCCGCAACGGGAGAGGCCACCACAGTGAGAGGCCCGTGTACCGCAAAAAAAAAAAAAGAAAGAAAGAAAGAGAAATAAGAGGGGAGGGGGGTGCAGGGCAAGACTGATTGATTCATTCAATGTAAATACATTTCACTGAAACTAATAAAATCTATAAAGTCATTTCAGCATGAGAAGGGAAGTAGAGATACATTTAGATACAAAATCATGACTCATACTATGCTATTCCTTCTAAAGACCACAAGGAAGCCAAAGTGTTTTCAGAATTACATTTTCCACATCACCTGAGCTGATATACCAGAGTAATGTGAAATATTCTAAATTTGACTTTCAAAGGGGATGTTTCAAACTGCATTTTCCAGTGTGGAAAATTAAGCCAATCCTTCTGAATTGATTAACGGCAGAAAACAAACCTGTGGGGGAAAAGGATCTATTTTCTGACTCTCTAGGCTACTCTTCAGGGGAATGTATTTTTGATGTTCTCTTGGGAAGTGATGATGTAGGGTCGTCATTAAAAAAAATCAAACATCACGTTTAGTTACATATGACAGTTGCCAGACTGGAACCCGATTTTAATTGGGGCAGCAGTGCAGCTCCTTTGTGGCTATTCAAAGGTGGGAGTGTGTGGGGTTTTGTTTATTTGTTTTGTATTTGTGTTACTGAAGGCAAGTTTGTGTGCCCGACACACAGTGAGGCCAAACAATACCAAAACGTTGGAGTTTGGAGCAGAGAAAAGTTTACTGCAGGTCGTGCAAGGAGAATCGGTGGCTCATGCCCCCCAAAAACCCCGAACTCCCCAGAGGGTTTCAGCAAAGCATTTTTAAAGACAAGGTGAAGGAGGGGGTGTGGTTGGTTGGTGCAGACTTCTTGGTGTAAGAATCCTTTGTTCTTGCAGCTGTCCTCATAGGTCAGGTCATGATGTCCCTGTAAACTTCCAACAGGATGAATGTTTTTCTCTGTTCTGCAACTTTTTCTCTCTATATGAATGGAAAAGGGTTATACCCTTAAAGGTCAGAGCTTTGAGAATGGGCTATCCTGTCTATTTCAGGCTATAGGCAACATTCTTAACTCGAGGCAAAAGCAATAGAACACAAAGGTTAAAGTAAAAGAAACAGATCTAATATGGAGTCCGATTTGGTCTTCCCTGTCACATTTGTTAGCTGGAGTGGGGACACCGTGTGCTGTGAGTGTCCTGCACAGGGCACGTGGACAGGTAACACACATTAGTTGAGGAAAAGGAAGAGAAGGAAGATTTAGAGTAAAGTTAAGGAAAGAATCACCACTTTGTTTATATTTTCACTGAGGTCCTCAAGATATTCCCCCCATACCTCTCCTCAGCTGTCTAGGCAAAGGGACATCTGGAGTCTTGTTTTTAATCCATCAACATTGTGAACAAATGCCTGCAAACAGTGTTTCAAGGAATAAAAGAAGTAAGTGAATGCCCTTATGAGAGATAAAAATATGGAATCTTTTCCCAAAAGCAAAACTGTTTGATGTGCTTTTAACAGGAGCAGAGAGTAACTGATCCCTGGTACCTTTTTGCAGATTCCAGCCTGACTAACAAACATATCTGAAGACTCAGGAAATGTCCTATAAATGGGAAATGGGAAGACTTACCATTTGGCCCTTGCTTCTTTCCCCCACCAGACACTCTTTTCTATTTCTTCTACCAATGGACATTATTTTAATCACCTTCAGAGAGGTTTTTGGCAAGAGGAGGTTGAGGGAGAGCAGGGGACAGTGCAATAATTATCCTTAGACAAAGGCAGAGAAAGGAGAACCAGAAAGGACAGAATACAGAGCCTCATGTGTGATGCAGGGCCAGCCGTCCCCAGATGTTACCAACGCATCAGGGTCTCTCTCTGCAAGAAAAATTGGATTAGTCACCATCTTGTCTCCTAATGGACACACTCTGTGATCTGTAGAGCTTCATTTACTGGGTTAATAGTGCTTTGCCTGAGTTCCTTTGCTATGGAAAAAAAAAAAAAAAAAACCTGTAAGAAGAAATATTCTGGGTGCCGTTCGCAGCCGCTGACACAAGTAATATCGTATTCATCACAGACAGACCTCGTATCTCATTACTGCTGAAGAGTTGCCCCGGGGGCATCAGGGCTTGGGCAGGCCAGGCCTCTCATGTGGAACCGTTCAGGTATATTGTGAAATGATTTAATGCGATAATAATGTCCACTTTGCGAGATAGATTATGTTTTTCATAGTGGCTGATGGTTAATGAATGATACATCAGCAAACATCACTAAAACATTATTGGGAAATGTAGATGGAGATGGGAGTTCTTTTTCCTGCTTCTTCTCCACTTTCTCCCCAAGCGGTCCTACCATCGCCCTTCCCCCACTCCGATGCATAAAGATGAAAAGCAGAAGAACTTCCAAAAATCAGAAAACTTAATTTATTTCAAAGGAAAAAGGAAAAGATCCCAGCTCTGTGTCCATGCCTCTCAGCCTCTCTTTCCCAGAAGGAGAGATGAACCCTAAAAAACGTTCCAACAGGAGCTGAAATATCTCTTCTGAAATCAAATGAGAATCAATGAAAGTGCAAACCTGAACAAATACATTATGTGTTGACCCAGTTTATTAGATGAAGCCGTTTACCCTGATTTGATTTATCTGGCAATACACAGCTCAGCTGTGAAATGAGATAAGCGGAGCCCATTCACCTTATTTACTAGATGATCGCAGCTCCGGCGAATGCGGCCCCGGTAAAGGATCTGTCAGCATTTCCATTACAAATCCCTCTTTTTCAGCAGCTGCATGGACCCACTCCCATCTCCAGGCAGACCCAGCCAGGGAGCACAAACTCTGGAAAGGCATGTTACGTCCATACGTTTGATTATTCACCATCTGTGTTGCTGAGTAACCAGGAAGAATATGAGTGACCCGCATCCAGCAGGCTAATTCGCACCTGCCCAAGAGGTCAGGCGTGTTCCCCTCTACATTTATTTTGATTCTTCTCTCATGGACCTCTCCTGGATAGATTAGGTCCAAAATGTACTGTCTCCATTTCCATTCTTTTGGGAATGGGAAGGCCTACACAGTTTTCAGAACTCCTCTCCAGCCTAGGCAGGTCTCTGTCCAGAAGGCCATGAGGGGCTGAAGTAATAGGAGACAGACCTGCCGTAGGATTAATGGGTGGACCTGCCCAGGAGGCAGGAGGACGGTCCCTGTTACTTTGAGTTTTTCAATAAACATCTCCAATCCAGGTGCCCAGATTCAAGGAAGAATCACAGAGAGGGAAAGGGCCAGAGGTGGGGCATTGCTCTTATTCAAGGTTGAAGAGGAAATACAAGAGCATCCTTGTGATCTTTCAGTGTCATTGCGGTTCCAGTCCCACAGAGCATGCACCCCCATGAAACCGCACGTGGGTAAGAACCTGCTATGGGATCCTCCCTGACGCATCTCCAGACTTGGTGGCACAATCACACACAGCAGAAAGCAGGGGGGCTGAAAGCCTGGGGGAGCTGGTGTTTAGCATGAGAGCCATCCCCTCGTTCCCCAGTGAGATCCTCATTGGCCTCAGGTCTGAATGGGGGCAGAGAGAAAGCTGACCAGGAAACCACAGGGACTTCTGGGTAACGTGGCCCTGAGCATTATCCCTGTTCTCTCCTGAAAGCCCCCTAAAATGAGAGGAATGGAAAAAAATAGGCGTACGCTCCTAGGGATGAAGAAAAGGCAGAGGAGGCATCAGCAGATGAGCATATGTTCAACCGACTTTTTGGAAGCTGGAAAGAAGCTGGAAGGCTGGTAATTGACTAAGCAGAATAGAGGGAAATGCTTTGCTACTAGAACCCACCCCTCCCCCAATGCCTCCCACTGAAGCCAAATCCGACCTCTGGACCCCAGCACTGAATTAATTCTCGGAGATAGGGTTTTGGGTGAAGTAGAAAAGAATAGCTTTATTGCTTTGCCAGTCAAAGGGGGCCACAGCGGGCGAATGCCCTCAGAACTGTGTGTCCCAACCTGGAGCAGGTAGTGAGGAGTTTTATAGTAATGGTGCAAAGGGGGCGTGATCAGCTCGTGGACATTCTTCTGATTGGTTGGTGGGGAGGTAAGTGGGAGTCGGCATCTGGTTCCAACCGGTCTGGGGTCTACCTGCTTGTGGGCAGCACACAGTTAACTTCTCCCATCTGCTGGGGTTTCAGTGTCTGCAAAACAGCTCAAAGATGTTGTTATGTGTATCCCTTGAGGGGGAACCAGGACCCTGCCCCAAGGCTGCACTACTGTTTCTCTTGACTCCTCCTCTCTCATCTCCGCATCCCCTCCCTTCCCTAATTAGCATCTGTTTGAATCTGCTGTTGGAACTCAGGGAAGGTCATGGAGGCCGAATGAAGCCTATTTCCTGTAATCAAGAAATGGGGGACACGGAAAGGCTTTTGTGCCCAGGAGCCCCAGGTCCTGCTCCGTGTCACCACAACAGAGCAGGAGGTACAGATTTAACCTCTGAATAAATTCACCTGGAGAGGCTCCAGATGCCTGGACTGGTGGAGGTTAGGTGATACCATCTTAAAGCAGGAAGATAATGGAAAGTTCATGGAGAGAATAATGGACCCCCAGCCCCCTCCCCTCACTCTGCTCCCACAATGTTGGTGGCCATGCCAGTGCTCTCAATGCAGGAGTTTTGTTGGTGATGGAGTCTTTTTTCAGATTTGATGGAAAAATATTAGGGATAAAGAGAGTAGGGCCAATAAAGAAATAAGGAAAAGAATTAATCCAGGAAATCCAAGAACTGTGCAAGAAAAAAAAAAACATAACCACAATATACAGTAGGCTCAGCAGTGAACAATATTCACAGAGTTCATAATCATGAACAGTGTAAAAAAAATGGTGATTATAACCTTGCTGGGAAGACAAGGAGAGTGAGGTGTGAAAGACGGCGTAAGGGAGCTGAGACTTCAGCTACATCCACAGGATGGAAATGGAGGGTCTGAAACTGGTAGATGAATAAATAACAGTATAAGCTGACCTAGAAATGTGGAAGTAGAAACCAAAGAAATAGCTAAAAGAATTAAATGTGGCTAATTGCTCAGGGATGGGAAACATGGGAGGCAGGTAGTAAAGGTTAAAGGTGGGGTAAGGATATTTCTGTCATGACTTTGGATTTAATAATTATAAGCCGTCTAGTATCTTTAAAATTATATGCGAAAATGTAGCTAAAAATAAGATGTGAAATCTCATGAGACCAGTAGGCTCCAGCTTCCTACCTTGTTTGCATTTGGATGAATCTGTGAACCTAAGGATGGCTTGGCCATGGGAGATGGGAAGGGCAGGGACTTGGAAATGCCAGTCCTCTCTCCAGGGTCTCTGCCCATCCCTGCTCTCCACTCACACCAGCCTTTCATTCCTGGAACACTTGGGACTTCTTCCCATCATATTCCCCATATCAGGGGTTTTGCACCAACTGTCCTGTCTCCTCAGTATATTCTCTTCTGTCCCTCTTTTTTCTCCCTCCTTCCCACTCTTTCTTCAGCTCTCAGATCCTAATACCTCCCTCATGGAACCCTCAGTCAGATGCCCTTCTGTCAACTCCCATGTAACCTTGAACTGCTCTTCTGAAGCCAACTTCACAGTGCTTTGATCCTTTGATTCATGTCTCTCTCGCCCACTTAGCCTAAAAGCAGCAGGTGTCTACAATTTTTTTTCTTTCCTCCTAATCCTAATACTAGCACAGTAGCTGCCCAAAAACTGCACTCCAAAAGGTGCTGAATGAAAGAATAAGTGAATGGATGAACCAAAAACCCAAAAAAACATGGAATGAATGAGGCTGACACTCTTTTAATGGAGAAGCTTGATACTCCCAAAGGTGTGTAAATCCAGAAAGAACTTTCCTATGGAAGTTTATGCTTCTCCAGCCTTGAAGATCACATGCGATAGTACTTAGAGTAAAAAGAGAAGTTATTTCCTTGGCTCTGTGGTTAAGAAATGCCCCGTATGAACTCCTTTACACTATTGATGGGAATGTAAACAGCCATTAAGGAAAACAGGATGATTCTTCAAAAAATTAAAAATAGAACTACCATATGATCCAGCAACACCACTTCTGGTATATATCCAAAGGAAATGAAATCACCCTCCCAAAGAGACATCTGCACTGTTATGTTTATTGCAGCATTAGTCATTGTAGCCAAGATATGGAAACAACCTAAGTGTCCCTCAGTGAATGAGTAAAAAAGATGATGTATATATACAATGGAAATCTATTCAGCCTTTAAAGGGAAGGAAATGAAGCCATTGTGACAACATGGATGAACCTGGAGGGCATTATGCTAAGTGAGATCATCTGGACAGAGAAAGACAAACACTGTATGATCTTATTTATACATGGAATTGTAAAAAAAGAAAAAAGTCAAACTCATGGAAGCAGAAAGTAGAATGGTGGTTACTAGGGGCTGGGGGTAGATGGGGGAAAAATGGGAGATATTGGTCAAAAGGTAGAAACTTTCAGTTATAAGATGAATACGTTCTGGAGACATAATGTACAGCATGGTTACTGTGATGGTTAATGTTATGTGTCAAGTTGACTGGGCTAAAGGATGCCCAGAGAGCTGGTAAACATTATTTCTGGGTGTGTCTATGGGGGTGTTTCTGGAAGAGATGAGCATTTGATTCAGTGGACTGAGTGAAGAGATCCACCCTACCTACCTGGGCATCATCCAGTTCATTGGAACAAAAAGGTGAAGGAAACACAAACTCACTCTCTCTCTTCTTGAGCGGGGACGTCCATCTTCTTCTGCCCTTGCAGCACCTGGTTCTTGGACCTTTGGGCTCCAGGACTTATACCATCAGCTCCCACTTTGTACACTTTTAATGTATGCAATTTTTATTTGTCAATCAAATTATATATCAATAAAACTGGAAAAAAAGAAATGCCCCTTATATACTCAGTATCCTTCCTTAATGGCAAATCATCAACAGCACTCCATCATAGCTCAAGAGACACATAATAAGCAGCAATAAATATTTAATGATTTCTTGACTGATAGTGGTTTGGAAACTGGTGTTCAAATCTGTCTTAAAGGTAAACCTCGTAACATGCAGGAGATATATTTTATGTCTCCTGTGATGATTATACCTGACAATAAGTCCCAAAATATTAATGAGAATAAATCAGCAATTTAGAGATAGATGATTTCTTTAGGACCTTATGGGATTTAGAGGTTAATTTCACTCCGTGTTCAGATTTCAATGAACACAGATGGTTTTCCAGTTTTCCAACAACAAAGCCAAGTCCAACTGACTTCTTTCTCTGGGGTAGAAGGTGGTGTTGAAGTTCACCATTCTTCTGCTTAAATCCTGAAGTTCACGACTTTGATCTTTTAAACTACACCACTGCTTTCAGCTCAGGCTGGAACTTGTTTTGAAGCTTCTGACTACGTAAACAGAGCTGGCTGTTGGTCACAAAGTTACGCAGATGTCTAAGACCGCTCTAGAAGAGCTAGCTGCTGAGAGCAGATGTTCTATCAGATCAGAGTGTATCGATGCCATATAGACATGCTTCCTTCAAAATCTCTTTCATGTTGCTAGGTCATACAGGGAAGGAACTGTGGGGAAAACCTCTGGGCGTATAAACAGTATGCATATATTTGTGTCATGACAATACTCAAGTCTACTCTTGAGATGAAATCTGGGAGCAAAATGCTGTTATGCGTCCCCTCAATTTAAGGCTTGACTATTTGAACATCTGACTAAATTAGAATGCTGGTGAAGGATAACTCTTGTCTTCTAGGAGACCTTTGGATTCCGACACTGTACTTACCCACTTTTACCCAATAACATTTTGTTATTCAAATTTCTTCAAGTATCATATTTAAAAAATACACTCTTCTAATACCCAATCATGCTATGTTTCCACATGGAGACTTTTTTCCCCTTCAATATACGACAGATGTAAATGGTCTGAGTTTATTTTTCCCATCTGCTCTGCATTCAGGAATCTGCCGTAGTACTTAGAAGCACGGAAGTTCAGTTTGCACTGTTTACACTGGCTGCCCACCAGGCTATAACACAAATTCAGCTGAGACCTACTATGTAGCTGTGGTGTCGCTGAAAGGACCCAGGACCCCTAGTTACTAGATAGTTACACAAAATTCTCTGACTGGACCAGTATTTCATTGGAATTTTTCTTTATATTACAGTCCCACTGTCTTCTTCAGTTTGAAATTCCCTCTGTCTACCACCAAACAATAATCTACTGCAGGAGAAAATGGGAAAAGCCCCTCACATTAAGGTTCTTTCTTTCCTAAAGTGCAAAAGTTTGGGTATATTTTGAGGAAGCATGAAATATTTTGGAACAGTAAGGACACAGGTTTTGAAGGCAGATCCATCTGGATTTCAGACCTGGCTCTGAGCTTCAACAACATGACTAACGCTTATGAACCCTGAGGATGTTATCTACTTCATAAATTTGAGGTAGTAAATCCAATGAGATACTTACCATCATCGCCCAAATGTAAGACGTGAATGAACATAAGATATATCTCAACTTTACCAGGAAAAGATTTTAGGGAAAAGAAAAGTCATTTCACGATGCACGTCCTGAAATTGATTTTAATGTGGTTTTGGAAAGGGGGTCGTGACGTGCTAATGTTAATGTGTTTGTATCACATACTAAAATCCAGTCCGAAATCAGCTCTTTCTTCTTTCTGATCCCATGTTTTTAATCTCTTCTTGCAGGTGTGGCACATGCCACAGATGCCAAAGTTCTAGCCGCTAATGGTTTTCCCTGTCTTCCTTAGTAGAAGAAACTCTGGCTTTTAGCTAGGCACCTGTTCACCCAGATGAAAGATTCACGCCCTTATTGTTCTCTTGCCAGGCATGAAAGTGGCAGTGTGGGTAACAGCTGCTAGGAAGGCCCTTAAAAGATAGCTGGCTTGTGTCCTTCACTGCTTTTGTCGTCCTCCCTTATTTTTCCTGGGGGACAAAATGTGGTTGCATTGGCTGGAGTTCAGGAAGCCTTCCTAGACAAAGGGACATCAGGCCAAGGACAGTGGATCACTGAGAGCCAGCGAGCTGCATCCCTGACAGTTACGGAGCTACTGTGTACCAGGGTGTCCTGTCCATACCAGGGATCCTCCCCTTGGGTCTGGGCAGGATCTGTGCTGAACCTTGTACTCCTCTCTGGCAACACTCCTTCTGAGACCCTGAGCTGCCACAGAAGGAGTCCTGGGACCACCCCCCTCCCTGGAGAGGCCACAGCAGGCATGCCGTTCAAATAGCCTCCATGCAGTCCAGTCTTCCGACCATCCCTGCTGTACTAATTTCCTACGGCTGCTGTACCAAACCTGGTACTTCTTATCGTGCTGGAGGTCAGGAGTCCAACATCAGGCCAAAATCAAGGTGTCGGCAGGGCCTCGCTCCCTCCAGTGGCTCAGAGGCAAATCTGTTTCCCTGCCTTTTCCAGAGCTGTATTCCCCCCAGATCCTTGATTCATGGTCGTTTCCCTCCAGCTCCAAAGCCAGACTCATGGGACCTGTTTCCATTCTCGCGAAGCCTTGCTCTAGAGTCAATCTCCCTGCCTCTCATAAGGACAGTTCTGATTACATTTAGGGCCCCCCTGAGTAATCCAGGCTAATCCCCGCCATCTGACAAGTCTCAATTAAATCACACCTGCAAAGTGCCTTTTGCCATGTAAGGTGACATTCATGGGTCTCAAGGATGAGAACCTGGATGTCTTGGGGGCCATGGCTCAGACCACAGCTCCCATCAAGGAATCTGTCCTGGATCCTCCAGACCAGCCCATCGGGTAACTGAATACAATGCCAGATGACCACAATTGATGCCCAGTGGGACAGAAGAGTCACCCATGGAACCCTGCTGGAATTCCTGGCCCACAAAATCATGAACTGTAATAAAACGGTGGTTGTTTTCCGCAACTGACGTTTTAGGGTAATTTGTTACATAGCAACAGGTAACCCAGAAGGAACAAGTACTGAAAGATTTGGGTTGGCCTGGTCCACTCTGCCCACAGGCTCCTCTTGCAACAGACACATGTCTTGGAGATAGCTGTCGGGTCAAGAATGCTTTGAAGATTACCCCAGTCGCCTCCATCATCACTGTTTGAGGTGAAGGAAAACAGCGCTCCTCTTCTGTCAAAGGAATTGGTTCTGAGTGGATGAAAACCACTCTGGAGCATCTTTCCCCATTTCCTCAGACTCTTTTCACCTTCTTCTTTTCCCCACCTTTCCCCCAAAGTCTGAAGTAGAGGCATCCTTGGAGAGTAAAGTAGGAATCGCGGTCTAAGGAGAAGTATCGCTGCTTCCTTCCCCCTCACTTTAATCCCTGTCTTCACGAGCAATCACTAGCTTACCAGGTACCTGTCTGAGAGGCACCGCCATACAGCTGTTCTTACCACTCCAAGCTCCAGGGGCTCTCTGTTCTTCTGACCTGGAAGAGCGTGCGAGGGTGTTTTTAATATTCTAGAAGATGAGTTATCCTAATAGCTTTTGCCTTTACTCTGTCTCGGTGGGAACAGGACTTGCTTTCTAATTTTCTTGTTTGGAAGATTGAAATCCTGGATGCTAGCTCTTAAACACGCTGTGTTCCTAAATACTCTGCAACACTTGAGAGTCTGTTTAAAATGACAAAGGATTTTACAGAGGACTTACCGAGTTTGTTTATTCAAGTTACTCAGGACATTTTGTTTCCTGTAAGCACTTCAGTTCTTCAGGAGCACTGATTGTATATTTACTGAGAGAGACACTCATGTCCCCAGGGAGGTGGGTGAAGAGGGGACATCGAAACAGAAACAGGATGTCACCACAGCCTAACCCAGGCCACCCTAGAAGTTCTTCTTGTCCTGGTACTCAAGGTAATCCCCCCTTCCCACTTCAGATTTACAGCTGACAGAGCTTATGTCCTACCAAAGTATTTGCATTTCATTAGGTGATTTCTGAAAACTCTCAAGAAAATGAACAGTATTTCATTTCTGAGGATAGGCAGAAAACAGTACTGTTTGCTGAATGAATGGGTGGATGGAGACCCCCATTCTCAGCAGGTTGGCCTTATTCATTCTGACCATATATCTTCAGTCTTAAATCTACCTAGCAACTTTCAAGGTGAAAGGTTGGAATCAGACCCCCAAAGTCACTTTGAATAGTAAGTTTTTGCCATCTTTTTTCCCTTCTCAAAGTAATATTTGTTGAGGTCATAAGGATATTGACAGTCAAAGATGATTCCCTTTTTACCCACTTTAAGCATTACTCCATTCTGTTTAATGCAAATATTCTGAGCACGTAATATGTTCCCATCACAGAGCTAAGTGCTAGACCTGGGGGGATGGCGGGAACAAGGCCAGGATGATCGAGCACGCTGGTCTTCCTGGGGCACAGGACGTGGAACTGTAAAAACAGAGAAGTTCTGGAGCAACCAGACAAGTGAGTCATCCCTCCGCCGTTCCGGAGTTGTGGTCAAAACATGGAAAGTGATAGTAAATGTGGAATCGCACCAGTGAGACATGTTGTCAAAGAAAAGGAGAAAGGTGCTCTAGTTTGATTTTTTTTTTTAATTTATTTTTTTTTTGCGGTGCGCGAGCCTCTCACTGTTGTGGCCTCTCCCGCTGCGGAGCACAGGCTCCGGACGCACAGGCTCAGCGGCCATGGCTCACGGGCCCAGCCGCTCCGCGGCATGTGGGATCTTCCCAGACCGGGGCACGAACCCGCGTCCCCTGCATCGGCAGGCGGACTCTCAACCACTGCGCCACCAGGGAAGCCCAGGTGCTCTAGTTTGATGGTGAGCAGAGTTTTCCCCAAAGAGACACTAAAGTTAACTAGAAGAATCAGTACAAGTTAGCTCAAAAAGCAAGAGGAAAAGCATTCTAACGTGTGAAGCCTTGACACTGGAGAAAGCGTGGTGCACACAAGGAAAGGGACTCCATCTGCTGTGACCAAAGTCGAGAAAAGGAAGGAGGGATTTCTTCATGGCAGAGATGCTCCAAAGCCACCCTGTGAAAGGCTTTGTACGTGATATTACAGATTCTAGATCTTTAAGAAAAACCATAAAGTACTCATACCACCAGGTTTTGCTAAAGGCCTCTGCTGCCAACTGTTCATTCTTTCTGAGGACACCTACTCAGTACTGGACCTGAATCAAAACCCCTCTCAGGCACAGAGAAGTAAACTGCTGGGCACTGATAAAGTTGGACGTACACAGAAGGAAGCCAGCGTTAAGTAACTAGCGATGGATATGTGTGATCTGCTCATACAGACTTACAGCTGCTGGAAAACATCCTGGACTCCATCCGACTCATGCCCAGTCATGTAAGGATGCCCGAAATCTTGCCCTGGAGCAGCTCATTGTAACCCAGGCATGTTTACTCTGCCCTTGGGAACCCCCTCTGGTGGATGAGTTTCTCATGTTCTCATCCTCTCCAAACCTGTTAATTTAACAGAAGCCTGGCTTTTCCTGGGTCACTTTCTCAAAGTGTGGCCCCAGGACCACAGAATTAGCCCCACCCAGGAGCTCGTCAAAGAAACAAACCCTGTGGCCCCTCCCAGACCTACTGACTCAGAATCTCTCTCGGGTGGGTCCAACACCCTGTGTTTCAAGAGGCCCTCCTTTGATTCTGACACGCACTCCTGTTTGAAGCCATCATCCTATGCAAAGGTTGGACAGCTGGCTCCGGGGGGAGGGGGGAGGCACTGCTCTCTCCTCAGCCCACAGACCATGAAAAGTAGGGGCTACTCCACGTCTAGAATCCCTTTGCCAAGACCCTGCATTTTGACCTGCTCTTACCAAGAGCCAGAATTTCCTCTACCCCTTCCCTCCTCACTCTACCGGCCTTTCTTCTTTCCAGTTTCCCGTTAATGTCATTTCATTTTCTCTGCTTTGTTTCCAGACAGCTGAGCTTTATTGCACAGTCATACAAGCATCATTTAATCAGAAGTGGGCCCTCTGAACCCAGAGCATTCCTGCCTCTCTCCTTCCTCCCTTTCTCCCTCCCTCCCTCCCTTTCCTTCCCTCCCTCCTTCCTTCTTTTACTCCTTCTTTCTTCTTTCCCTCCTTCCTTCCTTCCTCCCCTCCATCCCTTCCTTCCTTATCCATCTTGGTTGACTCCTTATAGAAGTCTTCCCAGCAGTTCTTTCGTCCTCAAGCACCCAAACCACCTGTAAATGTCCGGCTGCTTCCCTCCCACACCCAGGAGAGCTCTAGCGGCTCACTTCTTCCAGTGAGGTCCTCAGGCCGTCTGCCTCAGAATCTCATGGGAAGTTTGCTGAAGACAAAGGTTCCTCATCCAAAACACTGTGAGCCCAACTCCTCCTCAAAAGGGTCCTTTAAATGTTTGAAGACAATCTTCGTATCCTCTCCAAGGCTAATTTTCACCAATGATGTCAGTCACTTTTCTCACATACTAAATACCTCATGACTTATGTAATCCTTGCATCGCATGCTCCCCAATAGTTTCTGGGTTTTCATTCTCCCTTTTAAAATGTGCTGGCCATCATTGCAAAGTTAATACTTCAGTGTTACTTCTAGCTTTCCCTGAATAAAGTGTTACCCAGGGTGAGGGCTTTTTTTTTTTTTTCCCCTCGATTCTATCACAGGAAATGTACCCGTTTCTCAGTTTCTTAGTTACCAAATGCAGCCAATCACCTTAATTGATTGGGGAACTGTAGAAAAATGTATACATTCAGGGGCTTCACCCCACTGACTCAGAGCTTTCAGGGAGTGGGACCCAAGAGGCTGGGATTTTCTAAAGTTCTCTAGGCAATTCTGTCAATCAGCCAGCCCCAGTTGTACCTCTGTCCTAGACCTTCTGAAAAACTTCTGACTTTGAACTCTGAAAACTGCCTCCATCTCAAATAATCAATTGTTCATTCAAGGATGACAAGGGGAAAAGGTGCTAAATGAGCGTGGGAACTTTGCTTGAATCAGAACCTAAAACGGAATTTTTTTTTCAAACAAAAGATATTTATTTCTGACAGTTCTGAGAGCGATGAAGTTCAAGATCAAGGGTCCTGCAGATGTGGTATCTGGTAAGGACTCTCCTCTCAGCTGGCAGACGGCCTCCCTGCTGTGTGCTCAGAGGGCCTTTCCTCTTTCAAAAACAGTATTTTTTGTTTCGTCTCCAGATCATAGAATTTGGAACCCTGTGGTATTTTTGATGTATGATTTCAAATAGAAATATTAGGCAAACATGAATTTATTAATCCATCTTATTTAAATGGCACAGAAAATTGTCTAAAATAACGTTGGGACTTTAAAAAAAAAGCAAAAAAAACCTTTGGCTTGAAATTATTTTTAAAAATCTATCCACGAGAGTACAACATGGCGATGCACAACAAGGCGGCGCTGCCGCAGATCCCGGACAGCCGGCACGTGCAGGCGGGGCTCGGGAAGCGGAAGCAGGAACAGGCGCAAACACTGGCCAACTTGGAGAGCCAGATCTGTGCTTTTGAAGGAAGCTACCTGGAAGGCACTCAGATGTATGGCAACACTATTCGTGGCTGGGATCAGTACCTGACGAACCAAAATACTCCAATAGCAAAAAACGATAGAAGGAGCGGCTCTTCAGTAAACCCTCAGTTACTTCAGCAGCTGCAGCAAGTGCATTGGCAGGAGTTCAGGACCAGCTCATTGAAAAGAGGGAGCCAGGAAGTGGGACGGAAAGTGATACTTCTCCAGACTTCCACAATCAGGAAAACGAGCCCAGCCAGGAGCATCCTGAGGAGCTGATGGATCTGTGCAGGGAGTGAAACCTCAGAAGGCTGCTGCTTCTACTTCCTCAGGGAGTCCTCATAGCAGCCATAAAAAAAGAAAGAATAAAACCCGGCACAGGATGGATCTGAAGTTAAACAGAAAACCACGAGCTGATTATTAGAAGACTCATTAGTGCAGAAGCGTCCAGGCTCTAGAGCCCTGCTTCCGTCCGCCGACCTCACAAAGGTAAACACCCCTCACCTGGCTGCGTGGCCATCCACCTCTGCTTTCCCAGACCCGGTGCCTGTGGCTCTGAGTACTTTGTTCTGAAATGTGGTGACAAACAAGTCGTTTCTGTACGACCATATCAGAGCATTTACTCTGTGTCATTTTCAGTAACAGAATTGCAGAAAAACCCAAGACATTGTTATAATCCCAGCAAGTTGCTAACTGTGCATTTCTCCTTTCTTGGAATGAGTGTCTCCGCCCTCCAACTGGCTAGCACCAGCTTCATCTGCGATGCGCACTGAGAAATGTTCTCTAGGTTTGTTTTATGCTGAACGTGGAAGAGGTCACATTTCAGACGGAGGCTGTAAATATCTGGCGTTTTCTTATTTTGTTTGTGTTTTGTCATTTTTCTGTTATTGTTTTTTCTTTGGGGACTTTTTGCAATGCCGTTGTAGAGCTCATACCTTCCTGCTGACGTATCTGATAAGCTGTTTCATGCGGTTGCCACTATTCTTAACTGAAAATAATTTGGTTTACCATAAATAAAATGGGGACTTGGCTTTTTGGTTTTTTGCAGAGGGAAGGTAAAGAGTGTTTATTTAATAATTACCTATCTTAAATCTTTTTGAGTTAGAAGCAGTTTCATGTTCAAGGAACAGGAAAAGCTGAAAAACATACGTTTAAATCAATCCTTCTGAAATAGGTCTTTTTATTCTTTTGTATAAATAAAATTTCACAGGCTTTGACTTCCCATCCTTCACTTTTAAACTCGAGATTGTTTTTTCACTTACTTATTCATATCACGCCTTATGGAAATTTCTTTTTCCATCTTTTCTCTCTTTGATGGTATTTACCTGATTAAATATTGCTCTAAAAATCACTAAGGCGAATGGAAAGGCTCTAAATTGTACCCAAAGCTGATAACGCCTGGAGTCCTTGAGCAGAGTGAATGACAGGATCACCGAGAGGCCACGATGCCCAGCAGATGCCCCTTCCTTTCAGGGTGAATGGGCTGAGGGACCTGTTGATGGTAGTTACCTGCCTCTGGAGCAGTGGCCATCTACCTTGGCTGCACATTGGAATCACCTGGATGCTTAAAAAACTACCAATGCCTGGGTCCCACTCCCCAAGACTCTGACTCGGGTACAGCCTAGTATTGGGGATATTCTTTCGAAGAGTCCCTGGCATTCTGATAAGAAACCAAGTTGAGAACCACTGCATTAGGAGACTGGATTGTTCGATTTAAATCCTGTGTCATGAATCAGTCTAAGGGATAAGCTGTGGGGCCTCACCTTTCCTGTGACTCTATTTAGTCACAGTCCTTTACTTATGTCCGCATCTTTGTTAGAAAAAATATGTTCCATTTGTGGCAATATCGGTAGAGCTGAAATATGGATGGCGTCTCTCATCAAAACACATCTACCTTGTCAGATATGCAAAAGCTTTCTCTTGTTCTCAAATCAACTTTAAAATATATATATCTATGAGATTTTTCCATGGGAAAAAAAATTTTTTTAGCCTCTCATGATTGACACTTTATTCCAAACCATGATATTTATTTGCTAAATTACTGTCATTGCAAAGTTCTTATAGGATATTGAATAAGTCAGACTCCTTCACAGGGTCTTCCCTGGTGGTCCAGTGGTTAAGACTTCACTTTCCATTGCAGGGGGTGCGGGTTTGATCTCTGGCCGGGGAGCTAAGATCCCACATGCCTCCTGGCCAAAGAACCAAAACATAAAACAGAAGCAATATTGTAACAAATTCAATAAAGACTTTAAAAATGGTCCACATCAAACAAACAGACAAAAACTCCCTTAAAAACTGGAAGGCTTGAAGTCGCCTTCCTCTCATGAAACTTGTCATGCTTCATAAAAAGCTTATAAAGCTTATAACAGGGGTAATTTGGACCAAAATTCAAAACTGAAACACGCAAAGTTAGCCCTTTCCAGTCACACTCCTGTGTACGGAACCCAACTTTCCCCAGGACCCCGTGTCTAGAAGCATCATATAACCTCTCTTATCATGCTCCATGTCTAACCACTCCCAAGGTAATTAGGACTCAGCCTCTGTGTCTTTGCCTTATTACTTCCAGATTCAGAGTCCCAGGCAGTACGTAGCATGAAAATTATTTTCTTAAAGTCTGTCCATAGCATAGACCCATTTCTCCTTGCTGCTCCTGGCGAAGTATAACTGTAAATCCAGAAATAACACAAGAGGCAAGCAGAGGAGAACTCTGAAAGGGGCTGAGATAAAAGCCACCTGGTTTGGGGTCCCACGACTGGGGGGACAGCATAAAGGCAGGGTGTCTCATGTCCCTCCACCAGCAGGGAAAGGCAGTCCAGGCCCAGCATTTCTCTACCCCAACCTAGTAAGAGAAGGCAGGTCAGCTGGCTCAGTCCTCCCCTGCCATGATCAGGAGGCCCATGTAACAATAGGAGGCAAACCAACACCATCCATCAGGAGGCTGGATCTGAAGCCCCAGTAACTCTAAGCCCCTGGGAGAGATGGTCCCCTTGAGAACAGGTCAGGAGACTCCTCTTTCCTCCCCCTGCTGAGAAATTCCACAGCTCCCAGCCACAGGGAAGATTTCGCCCCACCCCAGAGGAGATTCACCTCAATAAGCTTCTCCAGGGATACTGAGGTGGCCAGTCTATGGCTTGACTGGGGAGAACCAAACTTCAGAGACTCTCACTCTTGGGTGTGAAGTGCCCCCCCACCCCCGTGAGTCCTACAAGCCTTACTAACTCTCCCTGGGGCCATGCAATAAAGTGTAGCCATCTCAAAAGCTCTATAGCCTTGTGCTTTTTTTCTTATTTTCCTGAGAATTACCAGCATCCATCCTCCTAATAGCCCAACAATGACCTTAGACTGTATTAGAAGATACTTTCTTGTTATCTGAGCTCTGAATCATTTCTCCAAAACTAGGTGCTGATACAGCAGAAGCCTGATACCATGGTTGTATCACGTTGCCAGTGTTGCCAGGTGGTTAGAAAATTATATGTCACAGCGAACAAAAGAAAGTGTTTGCTATCGCTTCTCCACGATCTCTTTCTCCAAATGTATTTCCACATTTTAAAAACTTAGAGCTAAAGAGTTTATGACTCATCTCTGAGAATGTTGACAAAATATTGATCTGACAAGAGCAGCTGTTCGTGCAAGTTACTTTGGTGACAGTGGAGGTCTTGGACTGAATCTTGACCTTGTCCTAAACGGTTGCTCAGCTTTTTTGGAAAAGCCCTGTCTTGGATCCATGTCTGCCTCCTAAAACCGTAAATTCAGAGAGTTCTCGATTAATTCAACCCATTTTTATGTTCATTCATCAGTTTTAGGAAGAAGGTGAGTGAAAAAGTGCTACAGAACCATCATATGGACCCCAAAGTGAGTCTGTCAAATTCTTTCAGGTTCCCATTTCTCACTGTACAAATTACTGTTTCCTGTCTCCCCAAAAGTGGGGGAGGGTAGGCTGTAGTTGATAAACCCCCTTTCCAGGACCACACAGTGTCAGATAGAGGGAAGCTTGGAAATAGCTTTTTCCGGATGCGATGAGGCTTGTTTTGTCTGGCAAATGAATTATGTAAACCTTATCCACCAGAAACTGTTTCAAGTCAATTAATGGTTGTAATTACTTAAGATTTCTTTTTAATGAATATGGTTCTCCAGGGATTCGATGATATCCTGTCATCTGTGAGGCCTGATAAATGAAATGTGATTTGTGGCTGACTGCAAACTGAACCCTTGCACTTGAGCCATGCCTGCTTCCCATGTGCTCATTAAATGGAAGAAATGCCCTTGATGGAGTCAGGGACAGTCATTAGAAAGTGTTCCCGGTTAGCTGGCAAGTGAGGAGCTGAAGGGCTGCCCTCACCCTTCTACCTCTCCTTCTCGCCTCCATCCCTTTGGAAGGGAATTAACCTAGCCTGTGACCTCGGAGAAGCTGCACCTTATCGTCACCATCAACCTCACCATTCCCGTCTCCATTAGGTTCAATAAGTCGAGATCTCAAATGGCGATTTGGGGATGATATTGAACGCTCATATAGAAAGTGCAGGAATTATTTTCCCAGCCGCGGCTCTCTCTCCGCTAGTACTCTGCTCATCTTTAAGGATGCATCTCTCCAAGAGTTGATAAAGTACGGTGACTTCTTTCAGACATAGACACCCCATTTCCCCATGACTAAACCATATACGGCTACAGATAAGAGAATCTAAAATGGCACAGCAAAGTACTGGAAACCAGTCCCAGTAGGGGCACCATCTATACTAGCAAACAAAACTCTGCAATAAAACACCATTTTTAAACATCTGTTGCCTCCAGTGGATTTATTTTTGCCCAGCAAATCGTTTTGTCTACCCCAGTAAAACAATATTTTTCCAGGACATTTCTACTTGGTAACCTTTATAATCATAAAGCAGTTTCTAGCCAAATTTTTCAGAAAAGATTAAAACAAGTGAACTTTGGTGAACCCATGAAACTCTTAAAAACCTCATTGCTATCTTCATTGTCATAACTCAAACATTTGATTCACAATTGAAAATGGTCATACGGGAAACTACAAGAAAAGTATATATTTACTTTGAAATCTATCATTTTTTCTGAAATGTACAATTTCACTGAATTGTGTGAAACTGGTAACAACGCATATCTGTAATAAAACACCTGAATCAAAATAATTCACAATTATAGTATTCTGCAAAATAATCAGTTACTACTCCTTAACATTCAAGCAATGTTTGTTGATTCAAAGTGAGCTGGGGTTTCACGGTCTTTATTTCAGGCTGTTACCATTCCCTTACAAACTCATGAGTTCTAAACCAAATTTAAATAGGAAAGATTGTAAAACAGACAGACACCGATTTATGGCTACAAGCCTTTTCACTGTGGAGTATCTTTCACTGTCTTAAAATTTTAACTCTAGGAGAACCCAGGAATATCAAAGACATCTGAAGATCAGAGACCTTAGTAAAGCATGTGTTCAATCAATAAATATTCACTGAGAGACTGATAAAGAGTCAGGCACCTGCTAGACCCTTTAGTGACAATGGTGAACCCACCACACTCATAGCCTCATTTATTGCATGTTTGCCATATGCCAAGCACTGTCCTTAGTACTTTGCAAACAAGATATAGTCCCTGACCTCAAGGATACATTGAGCCTTTGTTTAAATAAAAGTTGTACAACAAGACAGACCAGCTAGATCACAGTGTCCAACTTCCATTTACTGCCTCTGTAATGTGAGCACCCATATTCCCATTCATCTCTTCAAACCCAGATGCCACAGTTGTTCATTGAGTGCCACACCGTACACAAAGAGTGGTACCCTGATGGCGAAGAGCTGCCCGAGGCCACGTTAAATAGCCATGTGACTTTTTTTTTTTTTTTGCGGTACGCGGGCCTCTCACTGTTGTGGCCTCTCCCGTTGCGGAGCACAGGGTCCGGACGCGCAGGCTCAGCGGCCATGGCTCACGGGCCCAGCCGCTCCGCGGCATGTGGGATCTTCCCGGACCAGGGCACGAACCCGTGTCCCCTGCATCGGCAGGCGGACTCTCAACCACTGCGCCACCAGGGAAGCCCGCCATGTGACTTTTGACAAGTCATAGAAATCTTTTTATCTCTGTTTTTTCATCTGCAAAATGCAAATAATAACCATGATGATGGTGGTGGTGGTACCTGCCTCTTAAGATGTGTGTGAACAATTCAGTGATTTAATGTATCATAAGCACCTTGTGCCTGGGACAGAGCGAATGACCAATAAGTTACTTCTTGCTGTTATTTTAGCATCACCATTATTATCTGAATTATGACTGATAAGGAAATAAAGGCACAGAGAAACTAAGTCTAGTCCCCAATATCATGCAGTTAGAAATAGAACTAAAATGCAGAACAGCTTTCTTTCCCCAAACTGACAATTGTTTCTTAAGTAAACTGCTGTGTGCAACTCTGTAGCCAGTCAGGAGAAGGTCGTGCCAATTTACCAGTTCTCCCCAGCACCAGCACCAGCCCTAGGTGGCGTGCCTATACCAGGAATATTGCATTTAGCATAATTTTAGTTAGATGAAGTCTTTTACTCCAAGAGTTTGTAGGATGGTAGAGAAGTAGCACAGAACAAATGCTAATCCTTAATAAACTCCTATAAAGTATGTATTCTTGGCTTCGTTTTATGATAAAATCAATGCTCAGATTGGTTAAATCACTTGCTTAAGGTCACAGAGAAAGTGGTTGAATTAGGATCTTCTGTTTCCCAAGATTCTGTGACCTAAAAATATTACTTAGAAGGGGCAATGGGCTGGCACAGTTCCAACTACAGTCTCTCTTCTGAACCCCCCTTTGACTGACAATTAAGTATCTGGTAGATCAAGTTCCTCTCATTTCACTGATTTTCAAAATTTTTTTCTGAGAATTCTCTCCCATTTATTTTTCTGAATCATCATACATTTCAGAATCACCTTATCAAACAGGCAGAGTTAATCTTGTTGGAATTTTTATGAGTATTGCATTAAACCTACCAATTAATTTGAGAAAATTGACATACATATTTTAAATACCCAGTCTCTCCATCTAGCAATTTTGTGTGTTTTTCCTCTAATTGGTCAAAGTTGACTTTCTTCAATATATAAATTTTAATTCTCTTTAAGTAGATCCTAAACATTTCGGGTTCAAAAATTTCAAGGTATTTATTAGAGATATTTTGGTCCACTTTTCAGTATATTTTCTAATGGGTAGTTACCTATATTCAGGAATGTACTGGGTTTTTTTAGTTCTTATGTTAACCAGGAAGTCAAATTTATAGTTGTCCCATCCAAGTATATTCTTTGCTTTTTCTCGGTCACATGGCTACCCGGATTTGCCAACCTCCCTGGCAGCTGTGCGTAGGCTGGTGACCATGTTTGGCCCATGGGATGTGAATGGAAGTGATATGTGCAACTTCCAGATCATCTCCAGAAAAAGCTTTGCGTTTTTCTCCTGGAACACAGACTCGATGAGCCATCTTTAACCAGGAAGAAGTAAACAATATTATAAAGCAGGAGTGAACAAACTGGCCCGTGAACCAACCCTGACTTGTGGCCTGATTTTCGTATAGTCCATGAGTTAAGAATGGTTTTAAATTTTTTGTTGTTGTTGTTTTTGTTTTCGTTTTTGCAGTACGCGGGCCTCTCACTGCTGCGGCCTCTCCCGTTGCGGAGCACAGGCTCCGGACGCGCAGGCTCAGCGGCCATGGCTCACGGGCCCAGCCGCTCCGCGGCATGTGGGATCTTCCCGGACCGGGGCGCGAACCCATGTCCCCTGCATCGTTAGGCGGACTCTCAACCACTGCGCCACCAGGGAAAACCGGTTTAAAATTTTTTAATGGTTGTAAAAAGAAAGAGAGAGAGGAGGAGGAGAAGAAGAGAGGGAAGGAAGGAGAAAAACATGACAGAGACCTCACGTGCCCTCAAAACCTAAAACATTTACCTCCCGGCCCATTACAGAGGATGCTTACCAGTGCCTGTTCTCAAGGACTAGTGGGTGCAGGATAGAAGGACACTGGGTCTTTTAATCCCAGGAGCCAAGCAGGTTTGCCTTTTTTTTTGGTCGCACCACACGGCTTGCAGTATCTTAGTTCCCGACCAGGGATCGAACCCGTGCCCCCTGCAGTGGAAGCGCAGAGTCCTGACCACTGGACTTCCAGGGAAGTCCCAGGTCTGCTATTCTTGACCAATGATCCCTGGACTGTTGTAAGAGGCGTTCTATCTTATTTAATCTATTATATTTGGGGTCTCTTTGTTACAAGAGCCATTAATCTAATTAATCAATTCACTAACATTTTTAGTGTTAGGAGTTTTTCAGTCGCTCTCCTGCAATTTCTAGAAAGACAACCATGCCATCTACAAACAGCAGGGGTTTTTTTCTCAGTAACAAGCATATTACCTCTTGTATACTTTTTTCTTTTTGCCTTATTTTGAATAGCTGGAACTTTCAGGACAACGTAAATTGATAGTGGCAATAGCATACATCCATGTTTTGTTCTTAATTTAATGGCAATGCCTCTAGCTCTTTACTGCCTTGTAAACTATTGCCTTTTGATTGTAGATATTTTTCATTATTTGAAGCATATTCAGAAGCAAAACTGTTCAGTGGTTTTACTCCTTTTTGATTTATCTTTTTTAAGTTTTGGCATCAAATTTACAGTATTCTTATAAAAGGAATTGAAAAGCTCCCCAGCTATGCTTAAAAATGGCTTGTGTAGCATAGAAATGAGCTATGATTTGAAAGTCTGAAAAAAGTTATGTCAAAATAATCCAGCCCTAGAGCATTTTTAAATTCTTTAAAAAATTGTTAATTTCTTTCATGATAATATTCAGCTATCTATTTCTTGAGTTAATTATGATCACTCATATTTTCCTTAAAATTATCTGGCCAAGGTTTTCAAATTATTACCATAAACAAGTGTGGCTTCTTCTTTAAATTATTATATTTCCTCAATATCTGATGTAATAATCACTTCTTCTATTACTTTTTTCTTTTCTCATTTTTGTTTTATTGTTGTTATTGTTTACCAGAAATTCCAGACATTTGCCCATTTTTCATTTTTTCCAAAAAACAAATTCTTAGACTTATAACTAATTTTATTTTGTATGTGCTTTCTAGTAAATTTATTTTGCAAGTGTATTTATCTGTATAACTTTCTTATCTCTACTTTTCTTAGATATGGTTGTTAGATATTTTCTTACTTTTTTAATGAATTACTTAATTCTTATATTTCTTCTTTCTTTTTTAATGATGAAAATTTATAATGCTACAAATTTTAACCAGGGTATATTAGTCACATCCTGTAAGTTTTGAGACATATTCGTCTTCTTTATATTATAAGATAATGTGTGTTCTGCTTTGGGTTTTCCTGAAAGCAGACCCTCAACAAGTACTCGGTATAGAAAGTTATCTGAGATGTGATTCTGGGAAGCATACATGAGAAAGTAAGGATAGTAATATGGGGCAGGAATAAAAAAAACAATAAATGATTAATTAATTAGTGGTTTAAAGCTACTAGAGAGTAGGGCTCCATCTCTGAGAAAATATTTATAACATGCCTTAGAAATGTCCCATTAAGGAAAGGGGAAGCTGGGGTATGTATCCATAGACACTCCTAGGGGTATTAAATCCTCAGGCTGCCATGCCTGTGAGCTAAGCACACTGGAGAAATCCTTCAAACAGAAAAACACAAAGCCACAGTAACTCAAGGTAGGAAACTACCACTATTCACGGTTACTGTGCATCTCCATTGCGAGTGAACCTCGACAAGGGCTGAGGCCTGGGGAAGAGCATCAGTGGCAGCTGGTACCGTGTATAAATACAAACGTGCTTCCATTTTTGTTTAGGCATCTTTTTCCCAAGTGGGTTGCTGGGTCCTAATTTTTTAAATGTGTATTTATCCTATGCTTTTAGATGTTAATACAAACACTCATTACACATTTAAATATGTATTCTCAGTTGTAATATGTAAGGTTTTTCTTTAAATGAAATTATTACATAATAATCTTTAGGAAACTTTACATTTCAGAACCATAAACACATTTTTGAAATGTGTCTTCCCATTTTAAGAAAAAAATCACACAAGCAGTGTGTGGCAATGAGAGAAGAGGCAACTTGGATTTTCCCTTTTTTAGCCAATTATTTGTCGATGTAAATCCTAATTCTCTCTTCACATGTGAAGCCTTTATTTGCATTGAGGTTCACGGCCATGTCTGTTAAAATTTGCAGAGTGTCGTGTTTTACTATGACGATCGTTGTCAAATAGATTGCTAATACCGTCCCTCAAAAATCTGTCCGAGATATTTTAGGTATCACGACACCACTAACTCCAGCTGTTCATAGAGAAGGAAAGTCATCAGAATTGAGAGGAAAACTAGGAAAGAAAATAAACACCATGTTCCCAAAGTGCAGGAGCTCATGAAAACTTGTCTAGGCTAATCATCAGAAGTGTAAAATTTTTATTTCCTAGTTAATAAGCACCACCTGTGTTTATAAAAAGTCCCTGATGACTTGTTTTGTCTCTTGCAAAGAATATAAAGTGTCCCGAGAATGGATTCCAGAGAGAATACATATTATTAATATACTTCAAAATCCTTCCATATTGACTGATATAACCTTCATTATCCTCCTTCTGCTCCCCACTACACACTTTCTTCTTTAATTTTTTTATTGAAATGGTATAATATAAAAGAAAATCATTGCCTACATATAAATCAATTGTCTGTGACATGTTACAGGGGAAAAGAAAACATCAAGATTGCCAATAACAGGCACTCAGTCTCATAAAACTTGTAATCAACTTCCAAGCCAAGGCGTAAACTATAATATATTGCCACAAATGTATAACAATAACAAACTATTCGAATTGCACCTTCCCATTCCCTGTCGTTAATAACAAATAAGCGTGAAAAATGTCGACGCTCATTCATTTTAATGGGTGTCTGCTTGTTTATCTGATATGTCCTCTGGCATCATGGAATACACCCTCATCCTTGGAAGGGGATGAGGGGAGACGGCACCCATGCTGTGGATGAGAACTCCATCCACACGAAAATTCTAAGAGTAACTCGTTTTTTATCTCAGCTCAAACAAAGATTGTACCCAGTCTTTCTTTGGCCCTAAGTGAATATAAAAAAGCAAGTCCTCAATCTGATCTTTATTATCTGGACTCCTTCAGACATCTATTGCTGCATAAAATCACTCCACAGCAGTGGCTTGAAACAATAACCATCACTTATTTGGCTTATAAATCTGGGGGCCAACTGGGCTCAGCGAGGCCCTTCTCACTGGAGGTCTTTCATACAGTTGCAGCCCACCTGTGGCTGGAGCTGAGGTCTGACTGAGGTCATCTTGAAAGCTTTTGACTCAAGTTTAGTGCTTGGGCTGGGGAGATTCAAACCCCCGCATGCTGGAACAGCTGGGGCTCCTCGGGCATCTCTCCTCCCCTCCTTCCCCTTCCCCCTCCCCTCCCTTTCCTCCCTCCCCTCCCCCCTCCCTCTCTCACCTTCCTCTTCTCACCTGGTGACTGAAGGCTCAGAGAGAGAGCAGGTGGGAATTGAATCTCCTTTGAGGACCTCACCAATTACACTCCTGCCTGCTCTACTCGGGGAGACTGTCACCGGGCACAAGTTCAGTTAGAGGCGAGGAAAGAGACTCCACTTCTTGACATGGAGCCCACAAGGTTCTGAGAGGCTCCCATACAGGACGGGAAACGATCTTGTGGATATCTGTGCAAATGGCCATCTGCCCCCAGACTTGCATGGCACACTTACACACCCCAACGCACACACGCTCACACACAATAAACAGAATTCTTGATTGATGATGCAGCCAAATACCATGAGGCTCTTCATGGAATGCTTCCTAACTTCTATTCCAAAAGCTCTCATCGCTGTTCTGAAGCTACATAGTTTTGTAAATGACGGTCAGACAAATAAAACTCAGCGAATTCGTGGAGGATTTCTTAGCACCTTTAACAGACTAAGAGGCAGAAAGAATCTCATAAGCATTGTCACTCAAAATATGGTTGTTGGATCCGTAAAATTGCATCACTCGGGCGCTAGTTAGAGATGCAGAGCCGCGGGCCCCAAGTAGGCCCGCTGAGTCAGCACCTGCATCTTATCAGGACTCCCTGGTCTCCACGTGCACAGACTGGAGATGCACTGACTTACACAACCGTGTGGTATTTCACAAAGTCATCCATGGAGCCCTATTTTAACCCTGAGCACTTCCTGGGCTTCCTGGGAATTCATTTTGGGATTGCCAGAACCCATCCTTAGGGAACTGCAGCCTCCGCCAGGCCTAAAGGAACAGGTCACCAGGCCCAACTTTCTCAGGCTTCTCCCAAGAGAACTTGATGGAAATAGATAACCAACAAGGACCTACTGTATAGCACGGGGAACTATACTCAGTATTCTGTAATAACCTATAAGGAAAAAGAATCTGAAGAGGAAAATATATAATTATACACACACACACATACACATACATATAATTGAATCGCTATGCTGTGCACCTGAAAC
This sequence comes from Stenella coeruleoalba, assembly GCF_951394435.1. Lineage (NCBI taxonomy): Eukaryota > Metazoa > Chordata > Mammalia > Artiodactyla > Delphinidae > Stenella > Stenella coeruleoalba. The sequence continues at coordinate 5,890,290 of NC_137156.1, read as the reverse complement.
TCACACGATATTGTAAAACAACTATACTTCAATAAAAATAAAATAAAATAATTTAAAAATCACCTTAAAAAACAAAGAGAGTTTGATGGTTCTGAGGACCCGCTACCCCTGACCTCAGGCAAGAGAGTGGTGAAAAGAAGGGTCCTGGCCTCCAACCCCCCACTCTCCTTCTAACTCTGTCTTCTAGCCCTCCCCACAATCTCTCTTGCTTCTGAAAATAGTATAGACATGGAAATGTGCACAGGGACAATGATACTATTGGCTACATTTTGGTTATGCATTTTTTTCAGTATGGAAATCATTTTAGTGGTGTGTGTATTTTATGTAGGAAAAAAAAAGGCAGTATCATTAGTCGAGCTCTCAGACTGCATAACCCTTCTCACAACAGGCTCAGTCACTAGGAACCATGTAGACTGGAAAATGAAACACATTACTGCACACCCATGAAAGGCGTCTTTGTAAACATGTTGGAGGCAAGTGGGGGGATGCATCTCAGACATAGGATTAGATACCATCCAAACCGATTCCACTCACGCTAGTAGCATCAGCTCTGAAGTTCAACTGTTTTCATAATACGCTAAACTTTCCATGACAAAGTCAACTTTGGGCAGCATTGGGAGGTGGGGGAGGAATTATGGAAAGTAAGAACTTTAGAATGTTCATGTCCCCATCCAGAGAACAGAAGGAAGGGCCTTTGTCACTCAAGTAACCCATGCACTTTGAGAAAGGTAAAGCCTTTCGTGTCAGAAGAAAAATAAACCAATTTTTATACTTGAGAAGGCAACAGCTGTGTCCATTTTCAACCTGTAGGTTTGTTGAAACTGTAGGGACCAGAAGAGATTTCCTGCAAGGCAGATGAAGTGGATTTGGTTTTGCTCTTATGATCCATGATAGCTATACGGCAAGAATAGCAATTTCCCTCCTGTATCAAGTTCTGCTAAGTGTGAGATAACATGAGGGAATTTACATGAACGTGGGAATTATATAAATGAGTCGTTTAGGCAAAACTGCTCCTAAGTTAAGCTACCTATTTTTCAGCTCATGAGGGTTGAATGCAGTAACAAACGCATTTACAGATATTAGGCAATTTGATCCAAGGTGACCTGTTACCATCTCTGCTCAGAAATACCTATTTGTTACAAAGAAATTCTCCTGACTTTGAGAACAAGTCATCCTACCTAGGAACTTGCAAAATCTATTGTCGGGGGTGGACACTATCTTTTTTTTTTCCTTTTGGGAAAACAAATTACAATTTGGAAAGAAAAATGAAGAACGTTAAGGCTAGTGGTTAAGACACGACAGTGCCATTCATCTACTCCCAGACAGGTCCCTGGCTTACTAAGGCATCCAAGATGCTACTTAACTGCCCTGAATCCAGGCTCCCGCCCAATGCCCTCCAGATATACAAATCGGGAGCACTTCATCAAGGTGAGACCTTGGATCCCTTGGACCAAAGCTTTTATACCCAAGTGATTTGACAGAAGCTTATTTTACAGCAAGGGTGGGAAATCTCTTCTTACTTATGTCCTCATCAGATAAATAATTATATCACTAAAGGCTCAGGGAATTTCTGATTTTACAGAAATACAGATCTCGAGACAAAAATACTTAACCCATCTAAAAACAACACCATCATTTATTATCCACGTGAAACCTTCTTTGAAAAGCAAGGAGAAGGTGGAAGATGTAAGTCAAAGATGTTCAACTGTTTCAGCCTCTTCTGACTCCCCCGTCCTGATCCCTCATGCATCACGCTAACCCTTCTCTGGGGGCCAAGCTCGGAGCGTGTGAGTTTGTCGGGCAGGTGCGTTTCCCATACCTGCCTCAGCGTGAAGCCAGCCTGCTTCTGGGCCCGAGGAGAAGTTCTCTTTCCTTGCAGCAAGATAATGTTTTAAAAAGCTGACTTTTAAACCTCTTCCTGAATTTTTTAATGGATTAAATTCATCATGTCACCAGCTGCTGTGCAGCTAACAGAGCCATAAAACACTGTATTAAAGGATTACCCATGCAAAATTTCCTCTTGCACTAATGTGAATTTTAATACTTTTAACATTTAGTTGAGATGGGAATGTCCAAGAACAGCTTGTTCAATAGGTTGTTCTATAAAATTAAGTTCCTCGTCTCATCAGAAATGCCAGGACTCCATTAAGCTAAAATTTTACAGAGAGGCTAAGATGATTCACTGTGCAGCATTTGTGAGAAAGGAGGCAACATCTGCTTCTACATTATTGCTCTTTGAAAAAAGAAAAAAGGAGGGAAAGAAAAGAAAAAGCAAACAGCCACGGATCCCATACATTCATGGAGACTGGACTGAACAGAGGAAAATGCTAACTTCAGGTTTGTGGAAGGTCCATCTACACAACCCCAAAATGAAGCCAATAATTAGGAACACCTCAATTTATGTTCCTCTTGAATGTCATTACTCAGAAGGTCAGAAAGTCTGAAAATATACAAAGGGCGATTGTCAAAATGACATAGATATCATATTTTGGGTAACAAAAATGTGATTATGTGTATCTCTATGACAAAGAGAGAATAGAGGGAAAATGTAGCTGATAAAAGATTCACAAGAGGAAGACTTCCCTGGAGGTCCAGTGGTTAAGACATTGCCTTCCACTGCAGGGGGCACGGGTCTGATCCCTGGTCGGGAATCTAAGATCCCACATGCCTCGTGGCCAAAAAAACCAAAACATAATACAGAAGTAATATTGTAACAAATTCAATAAAAACTTTAAAAATGGTCCACATCAAAAAAATCTTAAAAAAAAAAATTACAAGACGGGACAAAAGGATGCTGGAAGTTATATAGTTCAACTTCTTCTTTTCTAGGGGGCAGTATTGAGCCCCTGAGAGTTCCTTCCTTCCCCAGGTCATGGGGCCAATTAGCTCAGAACCAAGAATAAAACCCAGGTCTCCTGCACCCAGACCCAGAGACCACACGTCTCCCTTACACATCTCTAAATATGAATATGTGGATTCTGTGTGTATGAAACGGCTTATGTGTTAAACAACAATAAAAAGTCAACAAGTCAACAGTGATAAGATAATCTTTCCCCCTGTGAAAGCTTTAGAAGGTAACAAAGCTGTATGGATTACACATCATTTCCACATACTTCTAAATCAGACCACCTTCTGAATAGTTCATTTGAAATGTTACTTTCCTGATTGTGTCTCCTTACCCTCTTTTCCTGAATGAGCCTCCAAAGCCCAACTGTAACTGTTACCTGTGCATCTCAAATGGGTCAGAATTTCATTCTTTGCTAAAGAAAATGTCTCTTAAATGAGTTTGCTAAAAAGCACACAGACTTCTTCTTTAATGTTGTTCAATAATTGGTCGAAATGAAATCATCCACAGAGGCTCCAAATTCACATCAAAATTAAAGTGGATGTTAGGGGGGCGCCTTCAAGATGGCGGAAGAGTAAGACGCGGAGATCACCTTCCTCCCCACAGATACATCAGAAATACATCTACACGTGGAACAACTCCTACAGCACACCTACTGAATGCTGGCAGAAGACCTCAGACCTCCCAAAAGGCAAGAAACCCTCCACGTACCTCGGTAGGGCAAAAGAAAAAAGAATAAACAGAGACAAAAGGATAGGGACGGGACCTGCACCAGTGGGAGGGAGCCGTGAAGGAGGAAAGGTTTCCACACACTAGGAGCCCCTTCACGGGCGGAGACTGCGGGTGGCAGAGGGGGAAGCTTTGGAGCCGCGGAGGAGAGCGCAGCAACAGGGGTGCAGGGGGCAAAGAGGAGAAATTCCCGCACAGAGGATCAGTGCCGACCAGCACTCACCAGCCCAAGAGGCTTGTCTGCTCACCCGCCGGGGCGGGCGGGGCTGCGAGCTGAGGCTCGGGCTTCAGTCGGAGCGCCGGGAGAGGACTGGGGTTGGCGGCGTGAACACAGCCTGCAGGGGGTTAGTGCATCACGGTTGGCCAGGAGGGAGTCCGGGGAAAAGTCTGGAGCTGCTGAAGAGGCAAGAGACCACTGTTTCGGGGTGCGCGAGGAGAGGAGATTCAGAGCACCGCCTAAACGAGCTGGAGAGATGGGCACAAGCCGCGGCTATCAGCGCGGAGCCCAGAGACGGGCATGAGACGCTAAGGTTGCTGCTGCCGGCACCAAGAAGTGCGTGCACAGGTCACTCTCCACACCTCGCTTCCGGGGAGCCTATGCAGCCCGCCACAGCCAGGGTCCCGGGATCCAGGGACAACTCCTCCGGGAGAACGCAAGGCGCGCCTCAGGCTGGCGCAACGTCACGCCGCCCTCTGCCGCTGCAGGCTCACCACGCACTCCGAGTGCCTCCCTCCGCCCGGCTTGAGTGAGCCAGAGCCCCCGAATCAGTGGCTTCTTTAACCCCGTCCTGTCTGAGCGAAGAACAGACGCCCTCCAGCGACCGACACACAGAGGCGGGGCCAGATCCAAAGCTGAACCCTGGGAGTTGTGCGAACAAAGAAGAGAATGGAAATCTCTCCCAGCAGCCTCAGGAGCACTGGACTAAATCTCCACAATCAATCTGATGTACCTGCATCTGTGGAATACGTGAATAGACAATGAATCATCCCAAAATTGAGGAGGTGGACTTTGGGAGCAGCTGTAGACTTAGGGTTTGCTTTCTGCATCTAATTTGTTTCTGGTTTTATGTTTATCTTAGTTTAGTATTTAGAGCTTATTATCATTGATAGATTTGTTTATTGATTTGGTTGCTCTTTTCCTTTTTTTATTTTATATATATATTTTTTTTCCTTTTTCTCTTTTTGTGAGTGTGTATGTGTATGCCTTTTTGTGTGATTTTGTCTGTATAGGTTTGCTTTTGCCATTTGTTCTAGGGTTCTGACTGTCCTTTTTTTTTTTTTTTAGTATAGTTTTTAGCACTTGTTATCATTGGTGGATTTGTTTTTTGGTTTGGTTGCTCTCTTCCTTTCTCTTTTTATGACTTTTTTATTTTTAATAATATTTTTTAATTATTTTATTTTTTCCTTTCTTTCTCTTTTTTTCTCCCTTTTCGTCTGAGCCGTGTAGCTGACAGGGTCTTGGTGCTCCAGCCAGGTGTCAGGCGTGTGCCTCTTAGGTGGGAGAGCCAAGTTCAGGACATCGATCTACCAGAGACCTCCTGGCCCCACATAATATCAAACAGCAAAAGCTCTCCCAGAGATCTGCATCTCAATGCTAAGACCCAGCTCCACTCAACGACCAGCAAGCTACAGTGCTGGACACCCTATGCCAAACAACTAGCAAGACAGGAACACAAACCCACCCATTAGAAGAGAGGCTGCCTAAAATCATAAGTTCACAGACACCCCCAAACACACCTCAGACATGGTCCTGCCCACCAGAAAGACAAGATCCAGCCTCATCCACCAGAACACAGGCACCAGTCCCCTCCACCAGGAAGCCTACACAACCCACTGAACCAACATTACCCACTGGGAGCAGCCACCAAATACAATGGGAACTACAAACCTGCAGCCTATGAAAAGGAGATCCCAAACACAGTAAGTTAAGCAAAATGAGAAGACAGAGAAATACACAGAAGACAAAGAGGCAAGGTAAAAACCCACCAGACCAAACAAATGAAGAGGAAATAGGCAGTCTACCTGAAAAAGAATTCAGAGTAATGATAATAAAGATGATCCAAAATCTTGGAAATAGATGGAGAAAATACATTTAACAAGGACTAGAGAACTAAAGAGCAAACAAACAATGATGAACAACACAATAAATGAAATTAAAAATTCTCTGGAAGGAATCAATAGCAGAATAACTGAGGCAGAGGAACGGATAAGTGACCTGGAAGATAAAATAGTGGAAATAACTACCACAGAGCAGAATAAAGAAGAGAGAATGTAAAGAATTGAGGACAGTCTCAGAGACCTCTGGGACAACATTAAACACACGAACATTCAAATTATAGGGGTTGCAGAAGAAAAAGAAGAGAAAAAAAGAGAGACTGAGAAAATATTTGAACAGATTATAGTTGAAAACTTCTCTAATATGGGTAAGGAAATAGTCAATCAAGTCCAGGAAGTGCAGAGTCCCATACAGGATAAATCCAAGGAGAAACACACCAAGACACATATTAATCAACCTATCAAAAATTATATACAAAGAAAAAATATTAAAAGCAGCAAGAGAAAAGCAACAATTAACATACAATGGAATCCCCATAAGGTTAACAGCTGATCTTTCAGCAGAAACTCTGCAAGCCAGAAGGGAGTGGCAGGACATATTTAAAGTGATGAAAGGGAAAAGCCTACAACAAGATTACTCTACCCAGAAAGGATCTCATTCAGATTCAATGGAGAAATTAAAACCTTTACAGACAAGCAAAAGCTAAGAGAATTCAGCACCACCAAACTAGCTTTACAACAAATGCTAAAGGAATTTCTCTGGGCAGGAAACACAAGAGAAGGAAAAGATTTACAATAACAAACCCCAAAACAATTAAGAAAATTGTAGTAGGAACATAGATATCAATAATTACCTTAAATGTAAATGGATTAAATGCTCCAACCAAAAGACATAGACTGGCTGAATGGTTACAAAAACAAGACGCATACTTATGCTGTCTACAAGAGGCCCACTTCAGACCTAGGGACATATACAGACTGAAAGTGAGGAGATAGAAAAAGATATTCCATGCAAATGGAAACCAAAAGAAAGCTGGAGTAGCAATTCCCATATCAGACAAAATAGACTTTATAGTAAAGACTATTACAAGAGACAAAGAAGGACACTACATAATGATCAAGGGATCAATCCAAGAAGAAGATATAACAATTGTAAATATTTATGCACCCAACTAAGGAGCACCTCAATACATAAGCCAAATGCTAACAGCCATAAAAGGGGAAATCGACAGTAACACAATAATAGTAGGGGGCTTTAACATCCCACTTTCACAAGTGGACAGATCATCCAAAATGGAAATAAATAAGGAAACACAAGCTTTAAATGATACATTAAATAAGATGGACTTAATTGATACTTATAGGACATTCCATCCCAAAACAGCAGATTACACTTTCTTCTCAAGTGCTCATGGAACATTATCCAGTACAGATCATATCTTGGGTCACAAACCAAGCCTTGCTAAATTTAAGAAAATTGAAATTGTATCAAGTATCTTTTCTGATCACAACACTATGAGACTAGATATCAATTACAGGAAAAAAATATGTAAAAAATACAAACACATGGAGGCTAAACAGTACACTACTAAATAACCAAGAGATCACTGAGTAAATCAAAAAATACCTAGAAACAAATGACAATGAAAACACAACAACCCAAAACCTTTGGGATGCAGCAATAGCAGTTCTAAGAGGGAATTTTATAGCAATACAATCCTACCTCAAGAAACATCTTAAATAAACAACCTAACCTTACACCTAAAGCAATTAGAGAAGGAAGAACAAAAAAGAAACCAAAGTTACCAGAAGGAAAGAAATCATAAAAATCAGATCAGAAATAAATGAAAAAGAAATGAAGGAAACGATAGTAAAGATCAATAAAACTAAAAGCTGCTTCTTTGAGAAGATAAACAAAATTGGTAGACCATTATCCAGACTTATCAAGAAAAAAATGGAGAAGATTCAACTCAATAGAATTAGAAATGAAAAAGGAGAAGTAACAACTGACACTACAGAAATACAAAGGATCATGAGAGATTACTGCAAGCAACTCTATGCCAATAAAATGGACAACCTGGAAGAAATGGACAAATTCTTAGAAATGCACAATCTTCTGAGACTGAACCAGGAAGAAATAGAAAATATGAACAGACCAATCATAAGCACTGAAATTGAAACTGTGATTACAAATCTTCCAACAAACAAAAGCCCAGGACCAGATGGCTTCAAAGGCGAATTCTATCAAACATTTTGAGAAGAGCTAACACCTATCCTTCTCAAACTCTTCCAAAATATAGCAGAGGGAGGAACACTTCCAAACTCATTCTACGAGGCCACCATCACCCTGATACCAAAACCAGACAAAGATGTCACAAAGAAAGAAAACTACAGGCCAATATAACTGATGAACATAGATGCAAAAATCCTCAACAAAATACAAGCAAACAGAATCCAACAGCACATCAAAAGGATCATACACCATGATCAAGTGGGGTTTATCCCAAGAATGCAAGGATTCTTCAATATACTCATATCAATCAATGTAATACACCATATTAACAAATTGAAGGAGAAAAACCATATGATCATCTCAATAGATGCAGAGAAAGCTTTCGACAAAATTAAACACCCATTTATGATAAAAACCCTCCAGAAAGTAGGCATAGAGGGAACTTACCTCAACATAATAAGGGTCATATATGACACACCCACAGCCAACATTGTCCTCAATGGTGAAAAGCTGAAACCATTTCCACTAAGATCAGGAACAAGACAAGGTTGCCACTCTCACCACTATTATTCAACATAGTTTTGGAAGTCTTAGCCACAGCAATCAGAGAAGAAAAAGAAATAAGAAGAATTCAAATTGGAAAAGAAGTAAAGCTGTCACTGTTTGAAGATGACATGATACTATACATAGAGAATCCTAAAGATGTTACCAGAAAACTACTCGAACTAATCAATGAATTTGGTAAAGTAGCAGGATACAAAATTAATGCACAGAAATCTCTTGCATTCCTATACACTAATGATGAAAAATCGGAAAGTGAAATTAAGAAAACACTCCCATTTACCATTGCAACAAAAAGCATAAAATACCTAGGAATAAACCTACCTAAGGAGACAAAAGACTTGTATGCAGAAAATTATAAGACACTGATGAAAGAAATTAAAGATGATACTAACAGATGGAGAGATATACCATGTTCTTGGATTGGAAGAATCAACATTGTGAAAATGACTATACTACCCAAAGCAATCTACAGATTCAGTGCAATCCCTATCAAACTACCAATGGCATTTTTCACAGAACTAGAATAAAAAATTTCACAATTTGTATGGAAACACAAAAGACCCCGATAGCCATAGCAATCTCAAGAAAGAATAATGGAGCTGGAGGAATCAGGCTCCCAGATATACTACAGATATACTATATACTTCAGATATACTACAAAGCTACAGTAATCAAGACAGTATGGTACTGGCACAAAAACAGAAATATAGATCAATGGAACAGGATAGAAAGCCCAGAGATAAACCCACGCACATATGGTCACCTTATCTTTGATAAAGGAGGCAAGAATATACAACGGAGAAAAGACAGCCTCTTCAATAACTGGTGCTGGGGAAACTGGACAGCTACATGTAAAAGAATGAAATTAGAACACTCCCTAACACCATACACAAAAATAAATTCAAAATGGATTAAAGACCTAAATGTAAGGCCAGACACTATAAAACTCTTAGAGTAAAACATAGGCAGAACACTCTATGACATAAATCACAGCAAAATCCTTTTTGACCCACTACTAGAGAAATGGAAATAAAAACAAAAATAAACAAATAGGACCTAATGAAACTTCAAAGCTTTTGCACAGCAAAGGAAACCATAAACAAGATGAAAAGACAACCCTCAGAGTGGAAGAAAATATTTGCAAATGAAGAAACTGACAAAGGATTAATCTCCAAAATATACAAGCAGCTCATGCAGCTCAATATCAAAAAAACAAACAATGCAATCCCAAAATGGGCAGAAGACATAAATAGACAGTTCTCCAAAGAAGATATACAGATTGCCAACAAACACATGAAAGGATGCTCAACATCACTAATCATTAGAGAAATGCAAATCAAAACTACAATCAGGTATCACCTCACACCAGTCAGAATGGCCATCATCAAACAATCTACAAACAATAAATGCTGGAGAGGGTGTGGAGAAAAGGGAACCCTCTTGTACTGTTAGTGGGAATGTAAATTCATACAGCCACTATGAAGAACAGTATGGAGGTTCCTCGAAAAACTAAAAATAGAACCACCATAAGACCTAACAATCCCACTACTGGGTATATACCCTGAGAAAACCATGCAAAAAGAGTCATGTACCACAATGTTCATTGCAGCTCTATTTACAATAGCCAGGACATGGAAGCAACTTAAGTGTCCATCAACAGATGAATGGGTAAAGAAGATGTGGCACATATATACAATGGAATATTACTCAGCCATAAAAAGAAATGAAATTGAGTTATTTGTAGTGAGGTGGATGGACCTAGAGTCTGTCATACAGAGTGAAGTAAGTCAGAAAGAGAAACACAAATACAGTATGCTAACACATATATATGGAATCTAAAAAAAAAAAAAGGTTCAAAGACCTAGGGGCAGGACAGGAATAAAGACGTATATGTAGAGAATGGACTTGAGGACACGGGGAGGGGGAAGGGGAAGCTGGGACGAAGTGAGAGAGTGTCATGGACATTTAAACACTACCAAATGTAAAACAGGTAGCTAGTGGGAAGCAGCCGCCTAGCACAGGGATGTCAGCTCGGTGCTTTGTGTCCACCTAGAGGGGTGGGATAGGGAGGGTGGGAGGGAGACGCCAGAGGGAGGAGATATGGGGATATATGTATGCATATTCATTTTGTTATACAGCAGAAACTAACACACCATTGTAAAGCAATTATACTCCAACAAAGATGTTTAAAAAAATAAAAATAAAATAAAAAATAAAGTGGACATTAAAATGTGGACTGTCCCCGATTTGAAAATACAACCCAAGGGGATCGGTTTTAGTGGAAATTCTCCAAAGTCAACGTTCTTTGCCCTAGCTGAATTTTGTCCACGGCTCCGTATTCTGTATGCTGTATGTATTACTGTTCTGAGATCCTGTCATTTCTTATCAGAATGAGAAAGGCTAAAGAGATAATATTTCAATAACATACTGGCCTGATCATAAAATAACTCAATGGAAATGTGTAACTGCCTCAGGCAGCCCGGCAGGGTACTCAGCAGTTAGATGATTTCTATTCTGGTTTTTTTTTTTATGGTTACATTTTCTGTTATATCAGACATCCCCTCAAGTCTTAGTTATGCTTTTATTCAAAAGGGAGAACCATAGTAAAAAGATCTACAAAACTTATTATGATATATCACTATAAGAAATAAAAGTAGCTTCCACGGTAGCATATTGATAAGGACAGGCCTGCCACAGTCACTGACCTTTTTTCATCTCACCCACCAGGGCTGAAGCCTGAGTTTCTTGGTTGCTAGGCAACGGGGGTCACAGTTTTCAGGTCTTGAATGCACAACTTAGTCAAAAAGCAGATGATGTGATCTTCAGAAAGAAAGCAGATGTTTGACAGGTGTAAGAATTTCAATAGGTACAGGGGTTTTTGAATTCGTTTTTACCGTGCTAAAGGCTGAAAGGGAGAAACTTCAACTTGTCAAAAGATGCTGGGAACATATTTTTAAGTCCTGGTGATGAGAATCTATTGCTGAAACAATATGAAGAGAATCTAATCAAGCTTCTCTTTGAGAAACACACTGACACATGGCTTAGGATTTTAGCTGCTGGTAGAACAATGATCAAACTCTCACTGCAAGCACACGGACACACACACAGGCATGTCAAAAACACAGGGTGATCTTGGGAGATGAATTTGGGGGCTGATTTGGGGATGAGGGTTTTTGTTTCTGGTTTCCTTGTTTTGAACATTTTTTCACAAACATGACCGCATCCTGCCTTGCTTGAAGGCAATGCTGCAAGCAGCATGACAGCCCCTAAAGGTCAGCAACAAGAAAGCTCATTCCCAAACCCTTTCTCTCCTGCCAAGTCAACACTTCCTTTAAACTTTAATAAAGGGCATTAGAGAGAACCGATTTCTCACGCGGGAAGAAACACCCCAGCCCCACGTAATTGCATTTGACTATATATTCCATTGTATTAACTTTACCTATATTACCCTAATAATATTTCAAAAATGGCAACTTTCTAAGGAAGAAATTCGGTCGATGTTAAGGGTCAAACAATAAGAGAAGGATTTTGAATTTCCCATTTCAAAATCTGTTTGAATATCTTATTTGAAGATCGAAGCAAAGAGCATCTATTTTTATTTTACTTTTTGTCAATACCCGCTCTGTAAGTATCATAATTTTTTATGGAAGAGAAATGGTAGTTAATTCCTAAAGTTTTATTTTGCTCAATGTGATGTCCTGGGAGAGAGAAGAAGAAAAATACGTGTGTGTGTGTCTGCGTATTTGTGTGTCTGTGTCTGCGTGTCTTTGTCTGTGTGTGCGTGTATTGGGAGAAAAGCAACCAATTATAAACTATAGGTGAATAATTTGGAATCCAGAATTTTAAAAGACAGATATAAGGGTTTTCTGGTTTCTTTCACGCTGGGCCGTATCTACGTTCCTGTAGATCCCACCTGATTTCAACCCGGGCTGCTAGGTAGACATCCTGGCTCATATAAATAGCAGTGAGATAGCCAGCAGGCAGGTCACACTCCTGGAGACTGAGGCCGTCAGATAACTCTAATGATTTCTTCGGCCCTTCAGGGTAAAAAATTTACTCCATACTTTTTTGTCTACTATTTGCCATTTTCCTTTCCCTGAAGATAACTGTCATTTTTAGAAACATCTGCTGCCTTTTCCAAGTTGTCAACACTGAAAGAACACAAAATGAAGCAGCTGGAAAACATGTAGACGTCACCCCCACTGAGCCAGGATGCGGGTGTAGCCCCTAAGAGCAGCATGGGTGAGCGCCTCCTCAGCTATGGCTAAGTGCCCCCGCAGAGCTATTTTCCTCCGGGTTCTTGTTGATTTACAGATCCTGAATTTTGTTAAGTCTTTGTCACCACTTCCAGAAACTCGAAGGTCAGGGGGCATAAGTGGGAAAACTAAGCCTCTGCCGGAGCAGCCTCCTGCAATCAGAAAGACAATCTCCAGGTTGGTGTATTACGAGCCAGTGTGGGTGGTGGACCAGAATCTGTCCAGAAACAGTGTGGCTGGACCACAGTCAGCACAGAACAGAAAGAGTTTAGGAACTTCCCATGCTACTGAATGGTGTCATTTTATGCCTGTTCAAGCTAATAAAAAAATATTCAAACTGTATGTCTTTTTCTATTGAACTTTTAAAATTTTATTATATTTTACAGAAATATGAATCCACAATGGATTGGGGAAAAAACTAGCCCTTGAGAAGTACTGTCCTCAGCTGATGTCATTATACCCAGCTTGCCATGGTCCTGGTCCTGATAAAACGGTCACAGATCCAACCTCTATGCAGAGCTCTTTACAGTAGGAGAGACAGGAGCCCATCAAGGGTCCTAGGAGGACCCTTTTGCCCAAAATCTCTTTGCTTTTGCCTCAGTGCTTGCAATTTATTACTCTCAGCTAAGTACTCCTCTGAGTAAGACGCCAATTGATGCAAACACCCGTATGGATTCACCGTTGAACTGATTTCTTCTGAGAGCAGAGGGAAGATCCTGAGCACCATTGCGAGATGAGAAAGTTTTTTAAAAATTGAGTTGTGGGTTCCCCTGGTGGCGCAGTGGTTGAGAGTCCGCCTGCCGATGCAGGGGACACGGGTTCGTGCCCCGGTCCGGGAAGATCCCACATGCCGCGGAGCGGCTGGGCCCGTGAGCCATGGCCGCTGAGCCTGTGCGTCTGGAGCCTGTGCTCCGCAACGGGAGAGGCCACAACAGTGAGAGGCCCGTGTACCACAAAAAAAAAAAAAAAAAAAATTTAGTTGAGAGTGAGGTTTAGTAGAGAATCCAAGAAGTTTGGTTCTAAAAAGGGTCTTGATGCAATTGCATCCCAGCACGGTTTTGACCTCCCTATCTCAGCTGCTTTCTGTGAGGGGCAACTCTCCATGTCCCCCTGCCCCCCAGGGAGTGACCCTGACCTTCGTTAAAACTTTCTTACTCTGATCCAACTGAGGGGAATTTCCTTCAGGGGACAGCTGGGTGTGCCCCTCATCGGACTATTGGTTCTCAGACCCATTCCCCACCTTCCCCTTCTCTGCTCCATCCCAGGGAAGGTGGTTCCCAGACTCCTTTGGCCCCCTCGTTTCTCCTTAGGTTTGTTCAGTGGGAAGTGCTGGCGGAAGACCAGACAACTTCTAGACGCTACTCTCAGGATGGGTTCTCATCACTCAGTTCAGCTCTCGGGACCACGGTCAACACCTCCCCGGGATGGCTTGTCCTCACCCAGTCAGCACAGTCTGGAGACGCAGCACGGCCAGCATTCCTAACCCCACCCCGGGCACCAGAGAAAGAGGCAGGGGTGCAGCCCAAACGGGGAGCTCGCGATATCTCTGAAGAGTTGAATGGACCACCGGAAGACATCCTACACGTGGGCGGGGCTGCGGCAGGCACGGCGGGGAGAGCGTGTCCCACCAAGACCGAGGAGCAGCCTGAGAGTGCGGAGCCCATGGTGAAAACCAGGCCCCCGGCAGGGACAGAACACGTGGCTTCTGGAGAGCCTCCCCACAGCCAATGAGCCTGTCAGCAATAAAGAGCAAAGGTTTTTCAAGAAAATTCTGAAAGGTTCAGGCAAGTAGTTATGTTCTAAAATATGACTTTTCTTTGACTTATTCCTAAAAATAGGCACTTCCTCCAACCTTGACTAAAAGCCGCATCTAATAGTTGGATTGCGACAGATGCATCTTTCAGGACCTGACTACTTGTCCCCAGCCCCTTCTATTCAATGGAGCTAAAGTGAACTTTTTAATATGTTATCCAAAGGGGAGGCCATGGATTCTCTCCTTCTTGCTCTACATTGAGGGGCATCTCTAGCAGCACCTGTATCTGTCCAGGGTTCCAGCTCTCATCAGGTGGTCCCCACGGTGCTTCTAGAACCACCCAAAGAAGCCAGCTTCTGGAGCCCGATAACATCACCTCTCCCTGAGCCCCGTCCTCATGTTGCTAATCTCTGGGTGCCTCACTGTCCTGTCTGTACCCTCAGCTCTTTTATCGCCTATGTGAGCCCCCATATTAAATTCCCTCTATTTGAAATGCCCAAAGGGATCGTTATTCTCTTGGTCTGATAGCGGGGCTTGCTACTCTCATGGCTAAGAGACCTGCTTGGTACGGGCAACCATGCAATATCCAGACATAGCTTGAGCAGAAAGTTCTCTGATGGAGACTATAGCGCACAGGGTACGCACATCTCAGTTATGACCACAAGCTTCTCGCTGGACCAGAAGCTCCCTGGGCATCAGGATCCTGTCTCTCTCATCCCTGTATCCCCAAGACCTACTGTGCCAACACATGATCGGTACACAATGAAGATTACTTGAACATTTTTAAATGAAGGGTACGGAAATTATTATTTAAACCTTTTTAAATGCAGGAAGAATTAACATGTCCGTTTTATACTGTGCAAAAGGAAGGTTAGAGGTATTCATTTTTAAACCACAGGAATCCCTGGTCACACTGTTTTATTGACCAATAATTGGCCCATCGTTTTAGGGATGTAATGAGCCTAAAGGAACTTAATTTTCCAATTAAAAATTTAAAAGTCAATTCGATTTACCTTCAAAAAGCAAGAAATTGTTTCAATGGAATTCCTTTGTGAAACGCAAATTCTACGCGGGCAAAGCACACAAACTCCAGGGAGGTGAATTATCACATCGTAAAGTCCCCCCCCACCCCCCACCATCACCCCATCCCCCCACCCCCACCCCCGGTCTGGTGGGACTCTAAATGTTTGAGGTGTTAAATACCGACTTCGCCTTCAAAGAAAACTACTTTTGACATGTACTTCTTAGAAGAAAGGCAAGAGCTAAGAGAGGCAGGGCTGGCCTGAGGCAAAACTGGGATGTCACGGAGATTGTTCCTGGTTACCTGCTTCCCTTCCTAACCCACCCGGACCCTCTCTCCCCAGCACCCCTGCTGCCCCGTCTCTCCCCACTTCCCCCAGCAGTGCAAGCACTTCATTTACACTAAGCTACAAATAACTGATAATAGCTTAGAAATCTGGCCCTCTTTAGAATAGGCACATCTTTACAGTAACCAAGTACATCAGTGTTTCTCAAATTTTAGCCAACACTGTGCCCGGAAGACTATTACAACACAGATGTCTAGGTACCGCTCGAGATTCTCATTAGGTAGTTCTGTAGGAGGCCCTGGTATCTTTTAACAAGTTCCCAAGTGATGCTGAGGCTGCTGTGTAAGCATCACCCCCTGAGAACCACTGAGTTAGTGATAGGTACCCGCTCAGCTCCCGGAGGCTGGTTCAGATCCTTCTGAATACGAGGTCTGCCTGTTTCCACGTTTCCCAAACAGGTCTGAGCATCAGAATTTAACAAATAAATAAACAGATAACCAAACATTTTTTTAAATATAAATTCCCCTGAATTTACACTCAAGATTCTCGTTTATTAGGGCTACGGTGGCACTGAGAAATCTGTACTTTTTAAAGCTCTCATTTGGTCCTGAGGCTCATGTCTTTGGGAACCCCTATCCTGGGCAGTTGGTGTTACAGGGAAAAGGATTCTCTTAGTTCAATCCCAGCCCCACCTCTTATCACCAATGGAACGCTGGGTAAATTACTGGAACTCTGTCAGCTTCCGTGTATAAATCCATAAAACGTAGTCTTCAACAGCCTTAAAACTGCCTCTTGTTACCAATCCCCTGCCCTGCCTTACTTGGAAAGGAACCCCCAACTCTGATTTCTGGAAAGGAGAAAGAAGAAAAGATAATGCACATGACAATGACACATTTTTAATTCGGGGGCCCCCAACCCAAAATTCAGGAGTAGGAGAGGAGGGAACATACCTTTTAATCTTTCTTAGTTGCAAAAAAAACACTTTGCCAACGAAGGAAGAATTGTCTCCCTGCAAAGCGGTGGCTGCTTGGGCAACCAGCATACACCGTCTTCACAGATTCTTTAACTGAATAACAGTTATGTTTGTTGATTGCTTTTAACAACGGGCTTTACTCATCTGATTATCCCCCCAACTCCTAGCTATCTGGGGGGGAGGAACGAGTCATCAAAAAATGTCAAAAGAGGAATTGAATACATCCTTCTAAACTCATCGAATTGATTCACAGAGTTTGCCTCTTGCCACAAGAAAATGACACGTGACTTAACATGTCACTTAATTTGTTCAATAAACACTTCCCAGAGTGCTCGGCGTGAGGACTCTGTAGATGTGTAAGGCCAACCCTCAAAGCATCCATGGTCATTCCAACAAAGCCCTCAAAGCATCCAGGGTCGTTCCAGCAAAGCCCTCAAATAAAAAGTTGTAGGTTCCTACATAAAGGCCTGTAGAGGGTTCAGTGTCTCGCTAAGGAAAGGAATGTGCATACTATATGTCCTGTATAATATCCATGTTCTACATCCATGATGCTAGGTGTTTCAAAAACTCACCAGCATCTTTCTAAAGGAATGATTGAATGACTCATGCCCAGATGCAGAGACCGCTTAAGACAGTGCTTTCTGAGCTGCAGGAGAAGTAAGAATCACCTAGAAATCTTGCTCGAAACCACTTTCCTGGACTTCCCTGGTGGCGCAGTGGTTGAGACTCCGCCTGCCAAGGCAGGGAACACGGGTTCGTGCCCCGGTCCGGGAAGATCCCACATGCCGCGGAGCGGCTGGGTCCATGAGCCATGGCCGCTGAGCCTGCGCGTCCGGAGCCTGTGCTCCGCAACGGGAGAGGCCACAACAGTGAGAGGCCCGTGTACCGCAAAAAAAGAAAAAAAAAAAAACAACTTTCCTGAGTCCCACCCCAGATTCAGGGAGTCTCGGGGAGGCCCTGAGGATGTGCTTTTCCACGAAGTTCCCAAGTGATGCTGATGCTGCTATAGTCCTTGAGCCACACTTTACAAGACAAAGAATTCTTCCCCGGACCTGGAGAGAACGCGGGCTGGGCGCTTTCAGGTGGTTTGCAGCGCGGTGATGGGTGGAGATTGGCAATCGGAGCCTGGAAGTCGGGGTTACCTGTTGGAAAACGGATCACTCATTATGCAAGCGTTCAGCTGAACAAACACTGCAGCCCTAGATTCTAAGGGCAACGTCAGGATTAGAAGCAGGAGAGACATGGACTTGAGACCCTCAGCCCTGAGTTCAAATCTCAGCTCTGCCACCTCCTGGCTGGGTGATGATAAGCCGGTTACTCAATCCCTCAGACAATTTCTTCATCTATAAAATGTTTGGCAAATCAAAGCCAAACTCCCATCATATATCTGTACCACATCTTCTTTACCCAGTCATCTGTCGATGGACATTTAGGTTGCTTCCATTGTAAATAGTGCTGCAGTGAACATTGGGGTGCATGTGTCTTTTTGAATTATGGTTTTCTCAGGGTATATGCCCAGTAGTGGGATTGCTGGGACATTTGTAGAAACGTGGGTGGACCTCGAGTCTGTCATACAGAGTGAAGTAAGTCAGAAAGAGAAAAACAAATATCGTATATTAACGCATACGCGTGGAATCTAGAAAAATGGTACCGATGAACCTATTTGCAGGGCAGGAATAGAGACACAGATGTAGAGAACAGACGTGTGGATATGGCAGGGGTGAAGAGGGGGGATGAAGTGGGAGATTGGGACTGACATATATACACTACCATGTATAAAATAGATAGCTAGTGGGAACCTGCTGTATAGCACAGGTTGCTCAGCTCGGTGCTCTGTGATGACCTAGATGGGTGGGATGGGTGGGGGGAGGGAGGTCCAAGAGGGAGGGGATAGATGTATATGTATAGTTGATTCTCTTCGCTGTACAGCAGAAACTAACACAACATTGTAAAGCAACTACACCCCAATTTTTAAAAAAGCCAAACTCCCAGAGTTTTTGTAAGATGAAAGGAGATGATGCACAGAAGGGAACTTAGGACTGTGGCCAGCACATAGTAGGGCCATAAACGGTAGCTTAAGGAAGTGACGTAGCCTCTGCTCTCTACCTGCACATGGCCTAAAGGAGAAGACTGACATTTACAAACTCAGTTTCACACAAGGATGATTAGAATAAGTGCTATATTTATGGTTAAAAAAAATAAAGTTCAATGGAAGAACAGGTTGTTCATAATAGTTGTCTCACAAGGATACTTGAACAACGAGATGAAATCGTACATCTGCGTCCCCGACATGCACGTCTTATGTAATAGGTGCTCCGAAAATGTTCATTTCTTTCTCCCTCCCTCCCCTTAATTCCAACTGAGATTTCTGGGAGAGCCTCGTGAAGCAGATGGGGTTTGAGCAAAGCTTAAGTTCTCCTAACCTGGATATTGCTTTTGTGCTTCTCCCCAGCGCTTTGAAGAGATAACCCCCTATCAGATCGCTAGACCACTCCAGCGACATGGCCAAACGCTTCCAGGCCCTGATCAGTCCAGCTTCACATGCAAAAGCACTGTTATTCCCCTGCTAATAATCCACCCTGTCACCAAATCACTCTCGTCTCCGTGTGATGAAAGGCAAGGGAAAACCTGCTGAAGTGTAACATTTAGGATCAGAAACTTAACAACGCTTTTCAAAATTCGATCAGAGAGATCATGAAAGCAGCTCTGGTCAAATTCACTGTGCAGGGAAAGGCCTTTTTGAACTTCTTACCTTTTGGTGATGCTTTTGATCTGCCACGCACACGATCTCATTAAAAGCATATTATTTAGCGTAAACTTTGAACACTCACCACTTTTCCCAGCAGCCCGGGGCTCGGGGCCGTGGACTGCAGTCCAGGGGAGCTTTATGTCATGGCAACGTGTCATCACGTACCTGTCAGGACACTGATGTGGAGGTACGCGGGGGAGGGGCAGATTCTGACTCAGACACTTGGAGAGCTTAGCAAGGTGAGGTCGGTAGGCGTCTGCCAATGAAATGACTCCTAATGACTCAGGAATGCTCAGCTGGGGCTGGCTGACACACAGGGCAATTCATCTTCGTGGGAAGACTAGACACCTGGTTTTCAGTGCAGGTGACTTGCCCGGGTCCAGGGAAATGAATCGTCTTGTTCCCGACCCTCACAGAGACTTTGGAGACAAAGTACCACCTAAATTCTGAGACCAGCCATTGATTTGTGGCTTAGCTTTCCTTACCGGACCCAGGGTGATGGGGGCCTTACAGAGCAAACAAGCTGTTGATACGGTGAGTACAGTGCATCTATAGAACCACTCCCAGGATCATGATTATATTTGATAGAGTTTCTTATTTGTGATTCTTTACGTATCCCTAGGGGGTGGGTAGAAAATAGAGGACAAAGCCTGCTCCACTCCAGTCAAGACACACTTTAAGTCAAGGAAACATAGAACATCAGACAAGGTGGGTTTGTTTCTAGGGGTGATCATTTTCCCAGTTAACATTGCTTTGTCTCTGTATGTAAATCAGCTCCTTTCTGCTTAAATAATGGGATTAACTGGGGGACAATAAATAGTTCTTCTTATGATGCCGCCTAAAGTCAAGACCTGATACAACAGAAGGCCCAGAGGTCAGAGGTTCAGAGTCATATGTGGACGAATGAAGTGAAAGACACCTGCTATTCGATCTTTCCTCCCTACCACCCTGCTGATTCTCACCTCCTACAGCTTCATCGTACCCCAGTTAGAGGCAGGAAGATGCAGGGAACAGGGTGGTCTCTCCACTGATACCTGCTTTCCCAGGAGCCACAGACTGCCTCTTGCCTTATTGGCCAGGGAATTAGAACACAGGCCACTGCTAGCTGCAAGGGAAGCTTGGAAATCAGAGGGCAAGGTTATGATCATCGCTTGGACTCATCACAGTCCATCCCCAGGAACTGGACGCTTTGCAGCCCAAACAAAATCAGGATTCCACTGGCAAGAAAGAAGGGGGAAATTGATGTTAGGTAAGTAACGAACAGGGTGTGCCCACACTCGGCATTTTGGGGTAATTAAAACTTTTTTATGAGGTCATACAGGAGACAGGACAAACTGACTCACTGGGGAGAGGCAAAAACGTCTGGCTATCTTCATGATAAAGATTAGGGTTTATTGTGTTTGTGAGTGATTCCAAGTGTGATTCTTCTGGTTATTGGAAGAGGCCTGTAAGTCAGCCATGCCAACGTCTTCCCTGTATCCCTCACAAAAGAGACCCAAGGCCGAGCCACTTCCTTGAGCCCATGTGCAGAGTCCTGGTGGGACCCTGGTACTCTACCTACCAAGCTCTCTATAAAAGCAAAGGGTTCCTCATAGTTTTTTCATCTGGATTATTTTCTTTCCCTTCCCTTCATTCTTAACCGTTAACATTCCCTCCATCCTGCTTTCCCACTGGATCCTAGTGCAAAATGCCCATTGGCTCCCAAAAAGGAAATTCTAGAACCTTCTTGAGGAATGGTGATCTGGTCTCTTTTTCAAGAACCGCTGGCAACATTCCCAACTCCTGGGTCTTTATAAACTGATGGAAATTATTGACGTGTCCAAGAAGCAATGTGGAGGGAAGATGCAAGACTCCCAGGACACTCCCTCTAATAAGTTACCTAAGAATCAATTCAGGACGCCTTCCCTCTTGAGGCTTATGTGACACTCCACGAATAAGGGCTCAATGCTTCAGGTTCAATGCTTCGCCTAGTGGCATCATCGCTCAGAGCAACAGGAGTCTCTGAAAAATCTTCACAGTAAATTAAGCACAATTAGCAGAGCAAACATCAACACTAGCAACCCAGTAAAGAAGTAGTCACTCAGCCTTCGTGCTCAGCACCATTAAAACTTGAACCATTTCTCAAATCAGTGATCTTTTTAAGTGATCATTATCATGAACACCCTACTAAATTAGGAATCCTCATTAAAGTTACCATAATGACATTAAACTTCAGCCTTCGCCAAGAGGGGGAGGTATTAAAGCTTCCCAAGAAGCGACAGCTCATATTTTTTGATACAAACCATAAAAATAGCTAAATACTTTCTAATGCTTTGATAAGCTAGGCTTTTTTTTTTTTTTTTTTTTTTGCGGTACGCGGGCCTCTCATTGCTGTGACCTCTCCCGTTGTGGAGCACAGGCTCCGGACGCGCAGGCTCAGGGGCCATGGCTCATGGGCCCAGCCGCTCTGCAGCATGTGGGATCTTCCCGGACCGGGGCACAAACCCGTGTCCCCTGCATCGGCAGGCGGACTCTCAACCACTGCGCCACCAGGGAAGCCCCTCAATCACTTTTGATGAGGAATATCCTGGACCCTCTTCTGTCTCTTATTGCCTTTCTCTAAGTGTGCCCTTCTTGCTACTTATTACCCATCCCAGAATTGTTCTTGGACTCTGCTTTTAGGCACTGTCCTTGGAATGAGGACTTGATTTTGTCGGGGGAGTTTGATGCTTCCAAAGGCTGGCTGCCTGCTCTACTCAGTAAGACAGGTGGCTGCATTGGGTTGCTCTCTCTGCTTCCTCCTGTCTGAGCCCTCGTCCTGGTCTGTGTGCATTTGACTGGCCTCGTTCCCTCTGACCCCATCAGCTGGAGAAGGAGTGTTGGTAATGCCAGGGCCACGTGAAAGCCTCTTGGTCAAGAAGTTCACTTCCTGCTGGAAGTTCGAGCTGAAAGTGGAGCACAGAATCAGGTGGTCATAATTACTGTTTAATTGCTTTCTGCCCCAAATTACTCTATGCTCCATATGCAGCCCAGAAACGCCAAATGATTTGCTCAGTGTCTTACAGGTAGTTGCAGAACGAGCTTGATATATAGGAAACCTAGTCAGAAGCAAACCTCTTTGAGGCCAAAGCCTAAAAGCATTTCTACTTGCAGAGCAAGACCCCAAGCAAAGTGTTCTTTCTGTCCACCATGCTGCCTCCTGTTATTCCTGAAAAGTCAACAAAACGTGCAGGACTTATTTGACTATAACCTAATGAAGATGGCTTCTCTGACCATTAATGACTTTGGACAGCGGCTTCCATATTGCTGATTGAGGTATAACACGTGCTTCAAAGATTGCACCGAAAACTGTGGGTGCCATTCCCAAGCAATGTTTAATCATCTGGCTGTGTACAACAAAAGATGGAAGAAAGGACTTATTATAATAAAATATGAATTATGCCCCTGATATGACATCTCACTAATGCCGTTATGTTAGAAATGGAGACAGAGTAACAAGATATCGTCTCTTTGACTGAAGCTGATGAAGTGATCTCAGAAAAAAGAACATCAAAGTCTCAAAACCAGAAATGAATCGTATTTTCTATTTTACATTCCTAGGCAAAAGAGAATCTTTATTCACAATTAATATTTTTAAACAATCAGGTTAATGCACTTTATTCTTTATCAAACAGTGTCTTTTTGCTTCATTTTCTACTTAAATAGAATGCAAGTGTATGCTGTAACTTCTGGGGTGATAACCTGTTTAAAAGCCTCCATAACCTCAAGAATTCTAAGGAGTAAAGCAGGTTAGATAAAAGTGTTATTGTTTTTAACCAAAGGCCTGTGGAAAGCTAAAGCCAAAAAAAAATACAAACTGACCTTCAAAAAGCTCTAAACATTTACAGCAGAACAAAATTGCAATTTGATTGGTAGTAGGAAAATATGTGATTTCAAGTTCAATTTCATAAGGCAAACCTTGGAACACAGCATCATGAGGTTGGTTTAACTGCACTGTCTAGAATTCCTTTGGGGCCCTGGCAGTGAAAGCGCTGAGTCCTAACCACTGGACCACCAGGGAATTCCCTTGGCTCTGATTTTAAAGACCACCTTTGCAAAAAGACAAGAGACCGGAAGATACACCCAGGACTGTGACAGTAAGTAAATTACCATTTCTGGAATTTTTTCCAGTGATACTGGTTAGAATACCTGCAAACCCCTACCCAGTGAAACTTCAACCAGGGTTTCAGATATTCAGGGCACAACACACGGTAGAATGAAAATCTTAAACTCCTGGACCAAGCTCAAGGACAATACAGAATAGATTCCTTGGGCTACAGTTGTGAATGGATTTGCCATACACATGTGATGGCCATAACCATAGTCTAGAATATAAAACCTTATTCAGACTTGAGAGAGGTAAGGTTAACAATGGAGAGTCATAGTTTGTGGTCACTGTTGATTTTACTCTAGCAAGTAGCTAAGATGGAGACTAACGAAGCTGAGCATTTGACCAAACGTCAAGCCGCAGAAATCAACGTTGATTTGAAAAGTGAACTGGAGTCCGCAGAGATGATACAGCTTCTAGTATTTAATATACAGCCCCACATGATTGCACGGCAGGAGATGGCATCATTTTTATATAGTCCTTGGTGATATCTGAATTTAACTAAAATATCATTTCTTGGTATAACTCAAATGGCAAATGTCCATGAATAAACATGATTCAAGAAGCACAATAGAGTGATTATTTTCATTTAAAAAATTATTTCTGAACGTCAAAGAGAAGAATAGTTAGTGCTGAATACTCTTGATACTAGGAAAAAATAAATATGTTTGAGGAGGAGAGAATTGGTAGTTAAGGAAATGTTGGGATGCTTTAAATTTCGGTTAAAATAGGATTTGGGGTGTCTACCATGCTAAGCCATATTCAACCACCAGGTGGCACACTTCTGCCTTCTTTCCACCATCCAAGGGCAGAAAAA
Organism: Stenella coeruleoalba; assembly: GCF_951394435.1. Lineage (NCBI taxonomy): Eukaryota > Metazoa > Chordata > Mammalia > Artiodactyla > Delphinidae > Stenella > Stenella coeruleoalba. Next base: position 5,865,883 of record NC_137156.1, on the reverse strand, counting down.
ATACCACTGGGAGATGTTGGGTTTCGTTTGTTTACTGGTTTTCATGCTGAATACTCACCAAAACCAATTTAGCATCATAAAAATATATGAATCTACAAGTTGTTCTTTCTCAGCTTTAAGATTTTTATTACCATCAGTGGAAGTCACTTTGCTTTTTCATTAAGCTTTGAGCCAACAATGTACGAACACATCCATGAGCAGAAATACCAAAAAAAAATAAGCCCATTGATTACTCTTTACATGAAAACAGAAACAACTGGAGAAATCATTTTACCTTTCGGGATACTCAAGCAAGGATGGCTGGCATTTAATATTCAACACTTGCATTTCATATTTGTAAAGTATATTTACAATGATACATCTATGATAATTACTCAAAAAAATGAATATGATAGAATAAGTGAAATATACAATCTAGTTAGCATTCTGAACATTGTCAAGATTTCGGCAGGTTTTTTCCAACATTTGTGAAATGACTTTATTGCTAAAATCATCAAAGTCACCCCAATTTTTAAAATATTTTAATAGAATGTCCATTTGTAATAATTCAGATTGAGGGATAAAGATTGTCATTATGCCTTAGAAATAGTCCTTCCTGCCTAAAAGTAAATATGTTTTAAACTCCGATTTACTGAAAAAGATGCCCTTTTGGTTTACTGGAGTTTAGCAAACAGATTTGGGGTTTATCCCAGTTGACAAAGAACTAGCCATCGGTCAGTTAAATAGCACTTTTCAGAGAACTTTTAATGTTCATTGATCAAGTGGCCACACAAATGGGAATTTTGCTTCCTTCGGATCCAAAATGATCACAAGACAGAACGAGGTGAATTCTAGCCCCAGTAGCCACTAGCTAGCTGTGCCGCCTTGAACAAAGCCACTTAATCTTTTTATACCTTCTTTTTCTCAAATAAAAAGTTAAGTAAAGTAGAATATTTCTAAGGCCCCATTTCAGTTATAAAACTATGATTTTATTATCTACATTTGAAAATCTAATATCATGAAGCATAAGAAGACATCTCAAGGTAATTGGGAAAATAGGAGAAGCTAGGAAAGATTCCTAGTACAAGGGCAAACCCTAGCGAAGGTAGGAGTGCACAGACTGGCCCCCATCTTCTCCGATGAGTAGAACCCAGAGCTCTAAACACACAAAGGAAGGAGAAGCCCTTTGGTGTGTAACTTGTTTACTTCATCTGGTCTAATTAACATTTAGCCACCTCAGAATGCATTCACAGAGCTCCTTCTCTGACTGTAGCTGTCTCGCACAGACTCTTCAATAGCTAAATCCGCTTCATAGAAGCCAACTCCTGGAACCTACAACTTAAGGGTCCATCAAGAATGACAGCCATGGCTTTAGCATTGTGTATTCTGCCCATTGAAGACCATACTATAAGCACTAGACTCCTTTTCTTAACACTTGTTCCTGGATTACTCCCTTAACTCAGAGCTGCGTTATATTTTTACATTGAGTTTACAAAAGCAAAAATCTCTGAATTCCTCAAACTTGAGAATGATTCTATAGCATACACACTCTATATATAAAATCTACACTGAGCAAACAATGGATACATATTTTTACTTACAGTACGATCTCTTCTGTAACAAGCTAATACTGCATGGATTTAGATTGGGCCAAGAAACATATTCAATAGGCTAACCATCAGAGGACAGGTTTCTTTTTCAGCATACAAGGGCTTCTTTCGTTCTTTATCGTGCACTTCTGATGGTATTTTAAGAAAGATTTTCATGAAGGATGAGTCCTTAAGTAAGACTTTAAAATGAGGCCAATAAATATATTTTATTGGTTATAATACCTTTTTCTTTATTAGAAGAATAACAGACTGCTGGTTAACTGGTCATGAAATATTAGTCAAAAAGAAAAATATATAATGGAAGCGATCTCAGTGGGTGCTAACTCATATTTTTTCACTGGGATTTTTTTCTGCATAAAGTTAAAGGCATATGGACCCAGTTCTGTCACCTGTAGGGAAACATCAAGTGGTTTTGCATCTCTTGCACCAGCAGCTCTGGAGCTTCTCTGCACCAACATTCGGGACCCAGAGAGAAAATCTCGTTTGGACGTTAGCAGTCAGAAAACACGATCAGGACAACACAATAGTGGCAGAGCTTCCGACAGTGGTGTGTACAAACCCCATAGCTCTGCATGGAACAATTTTGTCCCCACCAAGCAATGTGAGACAAGGGAACTCTTTTTTCTTTAAAGCCGAACTTTTTTTTTTTTTTTTTTTGCTATACGCGGGCCTCTCACTGCCGTGGTCTCTCCCGTTGCGGAGCACAGGCTCCGGACGCGCGGGCTCAGCGGCCATGGCTCACGGGCCCAGCCGCTCCGCGGCATGTGGGATCTTCCCAGACCGGGGCACGAACCCGTGTCCCCTGCATCAGCAGGCGGACTCTCAACCACTGTGCCACCAGGGAAGCCCTGAACTATTTTTTTTAATTTATTTATTGAAGTATAGTTGATTTACAATGTTGTGTTAATTTCTGCTGTACAGCAAAGTGACTCAGTTATACCAATACAGTTAAGTCCCCTACATACAAAGTTTCAAGCTGTGAACTTTCAAAGATGCGAACATGCATGCCAGCCCCTGTCTGCCAGCTGTTGTACTGTACTAGTGTACTTTTCAAGGTACTGTACTATAAGATTTAAAATGTTTATTTTTTGTGTTTTTTTTATGTACATATTATTTGTGTGAAAAGTATTATAAACCTATTACAGCACAGTACTATATAGCCGATTGTGTTAGTTGGGTCCCTAGACTAACTTTGTTGGACTTACAAACAAATTGGACTTAGGAACGCGCTCTCGGAATGGAACTTGTTCATATGTAGGGGACTTACTGTACATACATTCTTTTTCATATTCTTTTCCATTATTGTTTATCACAGGATATTGAATATAGTTCCCTGTGCTATACGGTAGGACCTTGTTGTTTATCCACCCTATATGTAATCATTTGCATCTGCTCATCCCAAACTCCCAGTCCATCCCTCCCTCACCCCCCTCCCCAACAAGAGAATTCTTTCTGCCCCAGGCACCTCCCTTTGCTAAGCGGCACCGTCTTTAACTTTTAGTTAAATCCCATGTTCTCCCAGATTTTATCCACCCCCATACACCTCAGCCTGTTCCCCTCAACCTGGTGGAGATGATTTAAAACTTAAATTTAAGAGAAAAAGCAGATGTTTTAGGATAACAAGGGGAAGTTATCCTCAAATATGCCTGTGATGCTATCAATGGAATTAAGATAAGCTTCTTTGGGCAACTGTGATACACTGGTCTCATTTTGCTGGAAGAAATGCTGGGGAACACGCCCTTACTCTCATGTACAGGGAGCAGGGCAAGGGTGTGTGCTGCTAGGCACCCTCAGAGGAGGGAGCTTGTTGAGACCCCAGCGGCAATCTCCATGGCAACCAGAAGTCTCCAACCAGGGATTCTCAAACTTCAACGTGCATAGGAGTCACCCAGGACTACCTTGCGACGAGGCAGCTTCTGATTCAGCAGGTCTGGAACGGGGCAGAGACCGGTGATCCTCAAACCTCACAGGAGTAGTGGGGACCTTCTCCCCTCCATGAAGCTTGAAGCCAGACTAGCCTTTGTCCAGTAAAGGCAAGGAAGAGCAGAGCTAGACTGAGGCTAAAGGATTATATTTAATGCAAATCAGTGATGTATTATAATTAGAAGATTCTCAGTCACTTTTTAAAATCTCTGTCATTACAATATCATCTGTATAATAAGTAAGAATTTTTAAATCTTTTTAAAATTTTTTAAACAACTTGAAAAATGACTGACGATCCCAAGGTGCTGTTTCAGCCCCCTCTTTCTTTTTCAGACTCTTCAATATTTATCCATTGGCTTCTTTACTTTCAAACTTGAACAAGGCTAGAGTTTTTATTTTTCCCCTGATTAACAATTTATTTTATCCTTTAAAATTATAACACAGTAAAACTGTTTTTTTTTTTTTGGTTTATAGGTCTCTGAATTTTAATACACGGATAGATGCGTTCACACACCACTACAATCAGGGCATAGCCCCCCAAAAAATTTGGGGCATTACCCCCCAAAAAAAGACTTATAGGATTTTGGTTCCCAAATTTCTACAGCTTTTTCATCTTTCCCCCTTTCTCTAGTTCCTCTCTTTGCTCCCAGGTTGGCAGGCAATCTTATATGAGTTTGATTTTTTTAATAAAAGTAAAATGATATTAAGTTTTGAGAAAATGTTCAGAAAATTCACACTCTTCTTGAAGTAACAGGAGACAGAAGAGGGTTGACACTCTGAGGTTCAGAACGACTGTGATGAAAGGAAGGTCACTGAACCCCGAGTGGGAAGCAAACACATCCCCCTGACTTGAGCTCCCTCTGGACCAATTGGGCGGCTGCGTGTTGCCCATGGACCTTCCTGAGGATGGAGATTCTCATCAACGTTCTCTTTGTTGTATTGCCGAGTCAACTCAGAAGAGAGTGCAGGCTGTCTCAGAGCCCTCAGTGACCTGTAAGCTCTGATCCTCAAGGCTGGAGGGCAAAGCACCCTGCTAAATGCGGGCGGCATTGGAGGGTCCCAAAATAGGCCACTGGCAGAGGCGGAAAAGAGTGAGCTCATTTATGCTGTTTCAGCGTGTAGGGCACTGGAGACTGTCGAATCTGTGTCCCACAAAAAAAGTTTCAAATCACAGAAAAAACTCAGATCCTTCCATGATTCATATTAACTACAGATAAAAGAATAAACCTGCAGGAGATGACAAAAATGCTATAATCTGGGAGGCTATTTCCAACCCCTGTAAACTTTTAACTCCACTCATGCCACAAAACTGAAGGTCTTGGAATATCGCCTTTGATTTACAGAAGGAAAAAAAAATGATGACATTACTGAAAAGACCCGTCACTCCTGTGTCTCCTCATGTAGTTCAATGTTAAGTACTCTACAAAACTGATTCCTTGGTGGAAAGTGATTCTGTAATTCAATCGAGAGATCTTGCTAATGTCCCAGACTGCAAGAACATAGCTTAAGGGTTTAGGTTTAGCAGGAAACCTTGCAAACCAGAGACGGAATTAGAGCCTGCCTCCTCAATCAGGGATGAGCGAGGGTGTTGGCAATGTACTATTAAATAACGAGTAAGAGTTTTAACAGGAAGTGTAAGAATTGTAAGGTTAAGTTGGTCTAGAGATGGAAGGTTGGAAGGTAAAGGATAAGACGAGACAGGACACCAGATGAACAAAAGGTGAAGGTTGGTAATTGCTGAAGCCGGATTAGTAAACAGGAACAGAGTAGACCGTTCTCTCTACTTTTGTGTATGTTTGAAAATGTCCAAAATAAAAAGTTTAAGAGAAAAAAAAAAGATGCCATCAAAAGGACTGTGATGGGAAATTAAAGCTTCTTGAAACTCATGGAATTTGTAGATGTTTCTCATTTTTGTATCAAAGGTAAATATAAATAAAAATGTGATGACTTCTGTAAGATTATAGGTCAATTAATCAGTGCAAATGGGAACTTTTTGTAAAGGCAGGAGTAAGACACCTTCTCAGTGCAGTAAGTGAGCTTTCTTGTGCGACAATGTCTGTAAAGTTTTGTCATTCGTGTATTATTCATACACACATGCACACACAATATTATATATACATACATAGTCAGACTTCTGAATGGAAAATTACGGTGGTGGGAACACTAACTATTCGTGTCCCAAAAGGGTCATGGCAGTATTTCTTCATGCATCAGTGTATATCAATAGTATGGCTCAAGAATTTCTATTTACGTCACAAGCCGTTTCTAAGCTCTAGCTACAGTTATAATCAGTTGGGGACTATCTGAAAAAATACTCACGACCTGATACTCATCCAGACCAGTCAATTAAGTTCTCCAGGTTTCTTAATGTATCCAGAATTGAGGGCTACTAACCTACTGCTCTCAGGAACACAGCTAAGGTCTAAAGGGACAAATTGTCTTCAAAACTCGTCAGAATAGATCCAGCGGATCAGGACGGTGGAGTAGGAAAATTCTCAAGCTTATCTCCTCCCACAGACACACTGAAACTACAGCTACGTATAGAACAACCACCTCTGAGAAGGACCTGAAGGCTAGCAGAACGGATGTGCTACAAATAAGGATGTTAGAAGAGGCCACCTTGAGATGGCAAGGAGGGCAGAGAGTTGGTCTTGTCAGTATCCACACCCCCGGTGCTGCAACCCACAAGAGGGAGGGGTTTCACAGCTGTGGGAGGCCCCCTGAGGAGTGAGGGATCTGAGCCCCACATGGGTTCCCCAGCCCAGGGGACCTACATCAAGAAGACAAGCCCCACGCAAAAATAAATAAATAAATAAATAAATAAATCCGAAGTTTCCACTTTAGGGCTTCCCTGGTGGCGCAGTGGTTTCTGCCGATGCAGGGGACACGGGTTCGTGCCCCAGTCCAGGAGGATCCCACGTGCCACAGAGCGGCTGGGCCCGTGAGCCACGGCCACTGGGCCTGCGCGTCCGGAGCCTGTGCTCCGCAGCGGGAGGGGCCACAACAGTGAGAGGCCCAAGTACCGAAAAAAAAAAAAAAAGAAGACGACAAGCCCCCATAACTAACATCTGGCTTTGAAAACCAACGGGGCTTCTGTCTGGGAGAGCCGGAGGGCAGTGGGAAACTGAGACTCTGCTGTTGAAGGGCTCAGACACAAACTCACCTGTGCTGGGTCCCAGGGCAGGTGCAGCAGCTTGAAAAGCACCAAGTTAAAGATAAAGAGAGAAGCTTAAAAGCACTGAACACAACTAGTCACACACAGGGGAGCCCCATAAGACGATCAGCTGATTTTTCAGCGGAAATACTACAGGTCGTGGATAAAGAAGATGTGGCACATATATACAATGGAATATTACTCAGCCATAAAAAAGAACAAAATAATGCCATTTCCAGCAACATGGATGGACCTAGAGACTGTCATACTGAGTGAAGTAAGTCAGACATCTATCATATATGTATCGTATATTGCTTATATGTGGAATCTTAAAAAAATGGTACAAATGAACCTATTTACGAAACAGAAATAGAGTCACAGATGTAGAAAACAAACTTATGGTTACCAAGGGGGAAAGGTAGGGGGAGGGATAAATTGGAAGATTGGGATTGACATATACACACTACTGTATATAAAATAGACAACTAATAGGGACCTACGGTACAGCACAGGGAACTCTACTCAGTACTCCGTAATGACTTATGTGGGAATAGAATCTAAAAAAGAGTGGCTATATCATATGTATATGTATAACTGATTCACTTTGCTGTACAGCAGAAACTAACACAGCATTGTAAATCAACTATATGCCAATAAAAATTAATTTTAAAAAAGGAAATACTACAGGTCAGAAAGACTGGCACAGTATAGTCAAAGTGCTGAAAGAAAAAACTTACAACCAAGAATTCTCAACCCTGTAAGGTTATCGTTCAGAATTGGAGGAGAGATAAAGTTTCCCAGACAAACAAAAGCTAAAGGAGTTCATCACTGCTAAGAAGGCCTTACTAGAAAGTTAAAGGACTTCTTTAAACAGGAAAGAAAAGGTTGTAACTAGAAACAATAAAATTAAGAAAGAAAACGTCTCACTGGTAAAGGCAAACATATAGTAAAGGTAGTGGATGAACCACCTACAAAGCTAGTATAAAGGTTAAAAGACAAGAGTGGTAAAAATCATCTATACCTAAAATAGTTCAGCAATACACAAAATAAAAAGATGTAAAATAGGGCTTCCCTGGTGGCGCAGTGGTTGAGAGTCCACCTGCCAATGCAGGGGACACGGGTTCGTGCCCCGGTCCGGGAAGATCCCACATGCCGCGGATCAGCGGGCCCGTGAGCCATGGCCGCTGAGCCTGCGCGTCCGGAGCCTGTGCTCCGCAACGGGAGAGGCTACGACAGTGAGAGGCCCGCGTATCGCTAAAAAAAAAAAATGTAAAATAGGTGGTCAAAAACATGGCGGGGAGAGGGGATTAAAGACATAGTTCTTTTAGAATGCACTCAAACTTCAGCAGCCATCAACTTAAAATAGACTGCTATAGCTGAGCAGTATTCCATTATATAAATATACCACACCTCCTTTATCCATTTATCTGTTGATGGACACTTAGGTTGCTTCCATGTCTTGGCTATTGTAAATAGTGCTGCAGTGAACACTGGAATGCATGTATCTTTTCAAACTAGTGTTTTTGTTTTTTCCAGATACAAACCCAGGAGTGGGATTGCTGGGTCATATGGTACTTCTATTTTAGTTTTTTTGAGACACTTTCGTACTGTTCTCCACAGTGGCTGCACCAGTTTACATCCCCGCCGACAGTGCACAGGGTTCCCTTTCCTCCACAGCTTCGCCAACATTTGTTCTATGTGTTCATTCTGATGATGGCCATTGTGACCACCAGGTGTGAGGTGATGTCTCACTGTGGTTTTGACTTGCCTTTCCCTGAGGATTAGCAACGTTGAGCATCTTTTCACGTGCCTGTTGGCCATTTCCTCTTTGGAAAAATGCCATTTGCTGCAACGTGGATGGACCTGAAGAATATCATTCTAAGCGAAGTAAGTCAGACAGAGAAAGACAAATACTGTATGATGTCACTTATACGTGGAAAATAAAAAATGTAACAAATAGGGCTTTCCTGGTGGCGCAGTGGTTGGGGGTCCGCCTGCCGATGCAGGGGACACGGGTTCGTATCGTGGTCCGGGAAGATCCCACATGCCTCAGAGCGGCTGGGCCCGTGAGCAATGGCCGCTGAGCCTGCGCGTCCGGAGCCTGTGCTCCGGAGAGTGAGAGGCCCGCGTACCGCAAAAAAAGAAAAGAAAAGAAAAAAAAAGCAACAAACTAGTGAATAAAACAAAAAAGAAACAGACTCGTTGATATAAAGAACAAACTAGTAGTTATCAGTGGGGAAAGAGAAGGGGGAGAGGCAATCTAAGGGTAAGGGAAAAAAGGGTTTTTATGGGATTGTATGAACTCATGTGTGTGAAACTTCTGAAAATTGAAAAGCCCTATAGAATTTTAAAAACTGTTTCATTCGATCAAATAAATAAATAATAGAATATTGGCAACTAAAAAAAATAGACTGCTATATAAATAGGTTGCTATATATGAACCTCATGGTAACCACAAAGCAAAAACCTATAACAGATGCACAAAAAACTAAAAAGAAAGGCATACAAACACTTTATTATAAAATAAATAAGTCATGGGGAAGTAATGTATAGCTTAGGGAATACAGTCAATAATATGGCAATAACTTTGTATGGTGACAGATGGTTACTGGGTATATGGTGGTGATCAGTTCATAATGTATTTAAATGTCGAATCACTACATTGTACACCTCAAACTAATATAATACTGTAAATCAACTATACTTCAATTAAAAAAAAAGACAAAGTCAAAACTCGTCTGGATAGGCCATCAAGATTACCCTATTGTTTGGATAACCTCAACCATCTATGCTAAGTAAGGAAGTGTCGGCCGTGGAGAAGTTAAATTACAATGAAAATCATGGTATGCTCAATGTTAATTAGAATAAAATGAAGTAAGCTGGATAAAAATGTCCTGAACTGTGGTAATTGGCCAATGGTGGGTCAGTGCTGGATTGGGGACCCACTAGTAAAGAGTAGCAGGAGGGGAACCAGACTATGCTAAAAACCATTGGAAAATTCACCCAATGGCTAACTGAGCAAACTGTCCATTTTAAACCTCACCCTCCAATCATTCTTTATGTTACCAACAACTTCAAGAAACTCCTTGCCCAGAACTTTTTTCTAACTCTGCCAAGGCATCCCATGCCTCTTTTTCCCTATCCTCAGTATAAACTCTTCTTATATTCTTATGAGATGTTCGTATGCTCAGGGGTGTCTGATCTTGAATGAACAGTCTCATCTACCGCATAATATCAGAGGGGAAGACAAGGCATCCTGGCTTTGGACTAGCCTGATTCCAGTGGCGATTAGGTCATAAAACAGTATTAGTTCACCTCTATTCCATTAGGGCTCCCAAGGATCAGTTCTTTCCCATTCTAAGGACTCCAGGAAGGACCGTGTACAGGTAGTACCATCACAGCTAAATTTAAGAAGTAGCTGGAATACCTTAGCAGACAGTAATTTATTTGATCCTTACAAATCCAATTTATTTGATCCTGTTATACAGGCAGGACATGAATTATTATTCATACTTTACATATGATCAAACTGAGGCTCAAAGAGATTATGGTTTACTCACTTTCATGCTGCCCGGCAGAGTACAGACAAAGCTGATTTTCTGATTGTTAATCAAGGGCCTGTTCCACAAGATCAGTTGCCCTCCACTGTCACTAATGATCACATACAGGTATTGAGCAAAGCATTACGCTGGATGCTGCGAAAAAGACAAGAGCAAAAGGTCCCTATCCCTCAGCAGCTTGAAATCTAATTGCGAGAATAAGGCATTTCAATTTTTGAACAAAATGAAAAAAAAAAACCTATAATACCTGTGTTAAATGTTGGAAAATAGATAGTGAAAGACAGTACAGGCAATAAAAGCTGCAGGACCTGGTGTTTCAAACTGAACAAAAGGAAAGATTCTTTTAACAAATACTTCTTCGCAATATTTATTGAGCACCTACTACGTCTCAGGCACTTTTCTCCAAGGTCGAAGACCTTTTACTTTTCTTACCTAACCTCTCACAGCATTTGGAGAATCTGGGTGGGAAAGAGACTCCAGAAAGCACCCAGATGACTTTGGGGGGGGGGCCTGGGGTACAGAATTGATGGGGCCTTCCAGGGCCGGTGAGTGGCACTGGGCCGGGACCCAGGACGTCATGCCAAATTACACATGGCCAGATGGGTCTCTCGTGCCCCTACCCCACCCCTGTCTTGTCAAGCAATCCGTACTTTGATAAAACCACTGATAAAACATTCATGGGACCAGATTAGATTTTAAATCTATCTAATGAGCCGTGAAATGTGTTGTGTCAGCTCCAGCCATCAGAGGCCGTGTGACCCATTCTGCTTTGTAGCCATGCTGACCCATCAGGCTCTGGAGCATATTCTTCTGGTTTTTACCCTTTCAAGTCACTGGGGGAAAAGAAATCTCCCTGCCACTCCTTCCGGCTTGTCTGCCTGCCCACACACACGTCTTTTATTTTTCTGTTTTAGTGGGGAGGTTTCTTCCACACATCCCAATCTAAGCCAACTCCCAAACAGAACAGCTGATGAGGGATATTATTTTTAAGAAGAACTGTGTTTATTTTAATAAAATATGTTTTATATGATTTGTTTCTTAGTGATAATACTTACTACACAGAAAGTTGCATGCTTCACACTGGCCCGGAGCTGGTTTTGTTTTTTGGGGGTTTTTTTAATTTAATTTTTTTTTCATTGAAGAATAGCTGATTTACAATGTTGTGTTAATTTCTGCTGTACAGCAAAGTGACTCAGTTATACACATATATACGTTCTTTTTTTTAATATTCTTTTCCATTATGGTTTATCCCAGGAGACTGGATATAGTTCCCTGTGCTCTACAGTAGGACTTCGTTGTTTATCCTGAGTTGGTTTTTAAGTTAATGTAATTAAGCCCAATTAAATTAACTAATTTATTCATGTGATGAAACAAATGCTGTCTGTCTGCCTACTATGTGCCAGGAATGCAGAAAGAAAAAAATTGATTTCTTTATTCCATAATAATTTTTCAAGGCAGTTATTATTCAATCCATTAAAGCAAAGATTGAAAGAGGTTGATATCTGCCTTGGGTGTCATTACCCCATTCTATCTTTACCTCCCACCAACTCAGTCTAGACCCTCTGTTCTGCCAGGCCAGTCTCCTCACACACAGCCCCTCGACCCCCAAGTCCTGGGCTCCGTCACCCTGGCTGCAATGTTTTCTTGGCCACTCCATCCTCAAAGTTCTGTCTCTCCTCTGAACCCTCTTCTACAGCAGTCGTAGGGATAATCGGTACCATTTCTTCCAAAGGTCGTTTGCAGGAACTTTGACAGCTGGTGTCAGATGCTACATTTGGTGCCACTCCCAGCGTCATGCATGCAGGTGACGGAGTGACTGATGGACTGTTTGGGAGCAAATCAGTCTCCTGTATTGTTAGAGAATCTAGAAAGAAAAGGTAGGTCCTAGAAATGTTTGTTTTCCAATCAGTCCATTTTTATAGCCTTACCTTAGGAGGTAGTGATTTCATCTTTCTCCTTTGTGCACTCTGCACAGTTTGGCACACTTGCCCCAAAAGTTAACCATTTTCATGTCTTGAACAAAATGTAAAACCTGAACTTGGTGATTCCAATTAATGAGAGGCTGTTCTTACTAAGAAAATCAGGGATTCTCTGTCCAGGAACAAAAAGCTGGTAAAAGTCTTGAAATCCACTAAACAGACCTGCAATTGCTTACACTGCCCAGTCCCTTGTCCCATCTCAGCTACAATCAGAGCTGAATTGTCTTGGTTCCCTTAGAAATCGTCAGCTGACCCCCCGTCGGATGCGCTAACATGTACGCAGGGTTAGGTAAACCAGGACCTGGAAGATTTCTGCACGCTACTCTTTGTGCAGCAAAACTCGACATGATTTTCACGATCTTAACTCACCTCTCCTTCTCCCTGCCCCCAGAACTAATCTATATGCTAATTTGCACTTGATCATGCCGCCCCACAGTATGGTAATTGCTGTAATGTTTTCCAGGGAGAAAAAAAAAGTAGAAATCCATCTCTGAAGTCTGTGCATTCACAAGAACCTCGGCACAAATGGCAAGTAAGAAAGCCTGAGCTCACGTCGGTGCTTTGCTCATGGAGGTCAACGTGAGATCGTTCTAGAAGAATTGGAGATGTTCTCCTAGGCTACCCTACTTTGAAATGATCCCCAGAAGTACCGTGTGTCTGCAGAGGCAGCAACCTGCAGCCCATCGTAGATGAGTCAGGATGACTGCCTTCCCCATCCTGAGAGGGTCTCTAGATTTACAAGAGACCTAAAAGCCCTGACTTCACAGTTCATCCTCTGAAGGGTGATGGCGAAGTTGTCCAGGCTTCCGGCTTCTCCACATCATCTGTATCCGCTCAGGGGTCCCTCCCTTCTTGCCCTATTTCACGCCATGTGCCCTCCAACGCTATTAAGATATCAAATGCGGGAGTGACACCAAGAGAGCCCTAATTAAACAGCAGCAAAGAGGGCCCTCGAAGGAACAGCCTGAACCCAAACAAGAGGAGCCTGGGACTGGAAACGGGGAAGAAAGACGATGGGGGCTTGGAAATCAGCTGGGTTTAAAGCAACCAGTTTGTTGTGTGTATTTAAAGGGCCAGATGACACAAAGAGCTCCCTGTGCTGTCAGGCCAGAGACCAAGCTCGGATGCACCAGGATGGAAGGGATAATACTCCCTGAGTCCTGTGACCAGCATCACATTGTAATTGGCCTCCAGATCACTTATGGCAATTAGGGAAGTAATATGCTTCTGAATAATTATGAATAATTAGGCACATTTATGAATAATTACATTGATAATAACTATCCAACTCATTCCATTTTAAAATTGTAACTCAGTCGTTATGCATTGGGTAGTCATTCCCTCCATCCTGCCTTCTGCATATCCCTGACCTGATCCACCTGCCAGTCTTACAGGGTCTGGAGCTTCTCTCCAGGTCAGCGCTGGTTACAGCAACAGCCTGGTCCTGGACCCGCCCTGGGGACCACAGAACATACTGGTGGGCAGAGCTGGAGCTTCATAACATGGACTTGAAAGAATCTGAACAGTAGAAAGCGGCAGAAAGGACATAAGGAAACACCTTCCTAAAACACTGGAGCTTTGCCAACTCATGACTCATTTATCAACGTGCAAATGACTTAAAAGTAACAGCCTGGAGCTCACTGCTGTTTTCAATACTGATGGTAAAAAAGAAGCTGTTGTTTCCACGTGTCACTGTAAAGAACACCAGTAAATTGTACAAGAGCCATCTTTTCATAGTGTCTTCTTATCGGAGCACTGGGCTGCTTAGAAATCAGAGGTCCAAACTAGAAGACGGAGTCCAAATCATGCGTGCTTCCGCGGGCTTTAAAACAAAATGTGCACTTGCTTTCTTGCTTTATTCTTTTCCCCCTCATGTCCCACTTTCACTTTTTCTTTTCTTCTTTCTTTCTCTCTCTCTCTCTCTCTCTCTCCCACCGCCCCCTCGCTTACACCTTTGCCAATTTTTCTATCACCTTCAGACCTCTTTCTGTTCCAGTCCTAACAATGACAATCATAAAAGTAAGCTTGTATTTTCCCGATTCCAAAAGTAATATCCGTTAACTCAGAAATTTGGAAAGTATCAAGAGCGGAAATAAAAATAGAATTTAAAAAATCAATAATCTCAACACCTGAGAGAACCAATATGAACTTAGTATTCTGAGGTTTCTTTTTCCATGCATATTTTGCACAACTGAGATGTTACAAAAGCAATTCTGCATACTGAAATTGTCTTTAACATTTTCCATAGTATTTCATTTTCCATATTATTCAACAATAAGCATTTTCCATGTTATTAAAACTTATGTTTTAAAAGTTTCATGTTTGATATGACCAAATGAAATTACATGCAAGTGTACATGATAATCATTTCCTGACATTTAGGGTACCCATGTTTCCCATTTTTGCTAGTTTGCCATATAATCTTGTGGGGAAGTCTTTTGTTCTTATCTCTCATCCTATTATTTCCATGTTCCCCTCCTCTTCAATTAAGACTTGACATGGGTGTACGGAGGTACGCAGCTCCAGAAACAAGACAGTGGAATAATGTCACTGGTTCAGTGCACTGCCAGGCTTACAACATACAATCTTTTTAGGGGTGAGGAACATTAATAAGTATTCTGCAGTCTAACTCTAAACAAAACTTTTTATGCAGAATTAACAATAATCGGATTCCATCTCGGACCTACACCAAGGGGGCTTGGTACCTGAAATACCTTCTTATGCATCCTTTCCTGAGACTTGATGACAGAAAAATGGAGGCATAAATGACATCTTGCTGAGCTTCCGGAAGAGTCATTTTCAGAGGACGGTTTCAGATGCATCAGAATTGCCAGGTGAGCTTTGTGAAAATAGATTTTCCTGGAGTCCACCAATTGATATTCTGATTCAGTAGAGTCAGGAGTGAGGATCGAGCTGGGGAGGGAAGCAGGTGGCAGAGATGAGGTACCGTGTGTGTTGTCCCAAGAACCTTGGACTTCAGTGTAGGAGCAACATGGTTCATGAGTGGATGAGTGACCTGGACAAGTGGACACAGGAGAAAGGTGAACCCAGTGCCAACGAACAGAGTAAACTGAGTGGTTGTGAGATGGGGCAGGATGAGGGACAAAGAGAAGGACAGAAGGACATTGGACTAGTGGGACTACTGTGGTGACCCAGAAATCTGGTCAACCATTGATGAGACTGTGAATCGAGGTAGGACAGTGGGAGTGGGAGAGTGCAACAGGAGATGGATATGAAAGTCATATACAGCAGAACTAATAAGATCGTGTGAATGTTGAATGTGAGAGTTAAAAGACAAAGCTAAGGTGACTCCCGATTATCCGGGTCGGATGCAAATATGCAGGGGGAGCAGCAGTTGGCCGTCGTGTGGTAAGCGGGGAGGGGGAAGGGTGGTATTGAAGGGCCATGATGAATCCACTTGGAAACAATGGTTTCCCAAAGAAAGAGGGAAATACTGTTCAAAAATAATCACTTTCTGAAGTTGTTGTTTGGATATTTAATCATGAAAATAAAGGTTTTGCTTTCTTCCCCACACCCCCGCCCCTTGTGAATGTTTTTGGACTGCAGTGTGACCACACCCCAGGAATGAAAAGCCAGTGGTCTAGGTGGTTGGCCTTTCATGGGGAAGCCAACCAAGAGAGGCGCTCTCGTAGTACAGATGCTTTGCGTCACTTGCTTACTCGACGGTCTGGAGAGTAATCAAGCATCCCTGAGACTCTCTCCCCAGGTAACCTGAAGACAGAAAAAGCCGGACATCTGGTCCAAGTGTACGCCAGTTGTAGGTCTTTGCAAGTGTTCTCCCTGCAGAGTAGGACACCTGTAGTTCCTTGCATGAGGCAGCTCTACACAGATTCCAGGCCCCAGTCTCTGTGTCCCAGCAGCATTTCCTGTGGGCTTTGAGGGGAGTTGACATCCCAAAGGATTTATCGGCTGTCCTAGGAGGAAAGCTCAAGGAATGCTCATTGGGATATATTAATCCAAATGTTGGAAGAATTGATCGCTATACTTTGAGTACATGGGCACACTAACTTTAAAGAATTATCAACCAGTTTTTTGGTTTTGTCTTTGTCTGGACGTTTTATCTCCAAAGCACTGGCTAGTTTCCTATCATAAACAAAGAGACCACCAGATATTTCAAAGGGCACTCATGGGAGGAAATCCTGGTAAAATTTTTCAGTGGAAAAACTGTATCTCAATTCCAGTATCTTTTCTGGGTGGAATAAATAGAAAAGACTGAGAAATATGTCTTGATATTACAAAGCATTTAAAAATCATGGTTATGAAGACAATTTAGCAACATAGGAAGATGCACAAAAACAAGCTAGAAAATTAAATATTCACTATGAATTCAACTATATATATATATATATATATATATATATATTTTTTTTTTTTTTTTTTTTTTTTTTGCGGTACGCGGACCTCTCACTCTTGCGGCCTCTCCCATTGTGGAGCACAGGCTCTGGACAAGCAGGCTCAGCGGCCATGGCTCATGGGCCCAGCCGCTCCGCGGCATGTGGGATCCTCCCGGACCGGGGCACGAACCCATGTCCCCTGCATCGACAGGCGGACTCTCAACCACTGCGCCACCAGGGAAGCCCTCAACTATATTTTTAAAGTGTAAAACAATGGGAAGAAATATGGCGAAATACTAACAAAGATTCTGTTACATTCGTGATAATACTTTTTTTGTCTATTTTACAATTTATCAAATGGTCACGTCCAATAAACAACAGCAATAACTAAATAAATAAGTAAACAAAGAAACAAACTCTGCTCCAGATGGATGAGGAAAAACTAAGAGGAGGGGGAAAAGAAACCCAGAGAGGTCAAGGGTGCTACCCAAGGTCACACTCTAAATCAGTCGAAGGAGCTAAAACTAGAGGACAGAATTAGCCGTGAGAATCACTCCCTCCCTTGATCCAGCCATAAGAAAAATGCAGCCTACGAGGACTAGACTGAATGCCCCTCACTCAGCTCTCGCCTTGGCTGGAGGCCCCTGCTTCAGCAGAAGCTCTAGAGGCAGCCCCTGAATCAGTCGTGCAGAGGTCCAGCTAGAACGGAGGCCTTTCTTTCCTTAGCAAGGAAGGCAGCACCCACTGCGTGAGCCGCCACTACACACCATCAACCTCCTGAAAACAGCTTGAGTCTGATGTCTCAGCGAGCCCCCCACCCTCCCTTCCCTCCTGACTTCTCCCTCCACACAAAGAGGCCATTATCTTCTTGTTTTTTTGAAGGAGGTATTTGGATAATGATTCTGCTGCCTAGCCAACCCTTCCTCCGCCCACTTTCCCGCTGCCAGCTAAATTCTAATGATTGATGGGGGCAATACTTTGAAATTTTGAGATATGGGGGACAGGAAGGGAGAGGGAAGGAGACACAGTGGACAAGGAAAGGGGGGCGGCAGTGCTGAAGCACCAGGGACATTAGAACATGTCAGGGCTGGTAAATGATTCATTGAGGTAATGATGATAAACATTTATCTCTGAGCATATATGTGCGTTTTACCTAACGATCTCAAACGTCCATAAGTGAAGAAAGACTCGGAATAAATCATACAAACAGGCCCTAAATGAGAATCCCTTAGGAATGGGATCTGAATTGTAAATGCCTGCCGGAAGCTCACGCAGCAAATTACAATAAACGGAATGATATTTTAAGCAGCTTGGTACTTAAAGGGTAGAGTGTGGAGTCCTGAGGATTTCCTTCTACTTTCAGATCTCTCTCTGTGGCTGGTTGAGGCTTTGCGATGCTCTCTCTCGGGCACTTCTGTTGCGGATTCTAAGCTGAGCTGGAGAGAGATTTCCACCTGTAAACCTGTAAGCTCGTCAGTAGTCCAGGCTTCCTGTTGACCCAGCTGAGTTTCCCTTCTGTCAAGGGCCTTTGCTATCCAAGGGTAAAGCCCACGATTTGTATTTTCTGGACAATTTTACTGAGTAAGAGCCAATGAAGCCAGGCTTTGAGGAGTCAGAGAACATGGTGCAACCTGTAACTCCAAAGGTTTATTTGAAATGCACATGCCCATGATGACACCTTAGTGACTTACATGTTTTACTTCTGCATTCTTCACTTTGTCTATTCCCTGAGCCTTTGGAGACTGTGCACCTGGAGACATTCTCAGGGCAGTAGCCTCATAGTGTCCCCTGAATTAGTCATTGAAATGAGCCATGGGCTTCCCTGGTGGTGCAGTGGTTGAGAGTCCGCCTGCTGATGCAGGGGACACAGGTTCGTGCCCCGGTCTGGGAGGATCCCACGTGCCGCGGAGCGGCTGGGCCCATGAGCCATGGCCGCCGAGCCTGCGCGTCCGGAGCCTGTGCTCCGCAACGGGAGAGGCCATAGCAGTGAGAGGCCCGTGTACTACAAAAAAAAAAAAGAAATGAACCAGATCTGGCTCAACTAACACCGTAAAGTAATTGCATTCTTAGCTACAGTTCAGCTCTGATCTTTGTTCGGTATCATAATCCTTTATCATCAACATCAAGCACATTAAAGAGAATTTTTTAATTGCATCGAAGTATAGTTGAATTACAACGTTGTGTTAATTTCTGCTGTACAGCAAAGTGACCCAGCTATACATATATATACTTTTTCATGTTTTTTCATTATGGTTTATCACAAGGTGTTGAATAGAGTTCCCTGTGCTGTACATAGGACCTTGCTGTTTATCCATCCTGTATAAAAGAGAATTCTTGTGTAATCACTAGTAAGAGTGGCCTTACATATTTTGATTTTAGGGGTACTAGGAAGGCTACTTTGAGCCCCAAGTTATCTCCTCCACTGGCCTGTCACCATGTCTGGATTTTGCTCACAAGACACAGATTTCTTTAGGGAAAGTGCTATTTGAGTCTACAGAGCAAACAGACTGGCAACACATCAGAACAACTTGGAAAGTTTTTATAAAAGATTGTTTCTCCACTTTATACCAGATCTATTATCTCTCCCAGGATGTGGTCTAAGAAACTATACTTTTTGAACCCCAGTGTGTAATTCCAACGTGTAAACAGGTTTGGAAACTAGACTTCCCCACCTCCAAAGTGTGGGTGAATGTTATTTATCTAGGATTCCCTATGGCCAGCTAATGTGCTCAGGACATAGTATGCTTTCAATACATGTTTTGAACTTAACTGAGAGAGGAAACGTCCGTCAATAACATTTTCCTGGGAAATAGCATCATCCAATTGCTCTCTTTTGCAAAAGAGGGAGGAAGATGCCGTATGAGTGTCTGGGAGGGAAGGAGAAACTGGAAAGGACAGGCAGAAAGGGCGAGTCAGAGCAGAGAGAACGGGAGACCAGCACCGCCTTACGTGATACTTTTGTCCAGAGTTTCAATGGCCTTCATGGTAAACATCACTTGTCAACTAAAATTTAAGACAAAACACAAGACTAACCATTTTTATGTTCACAGAGACAATGAATAAGCACAGTCTTGTGCATATACATTTTCAAACATAATGGTGTCTATGGGCCACACCTGTGCCGCAGGCTAATGTCTTAAGTTGGGCTCCCCCAGAAGGTGATTCCCTCCACTGCTGATTTGCCTGATGACGCGCACAATATAGGAGACTTAAAATTATTCAGCCTTGGACTTCCCTGGTGGCGCAGTGGTTGAGAATCTGCCTGCAGATACAGGGCACACGGGTTCGAGCCCTGGTCTGGGAGGATCCCACATGCCGCGGAGCAACTAGGCCCGTGAGCCACAACTACTGAGCCTGCGCGTCTGGAGCCTGTGCTCCGCCACAAGAGAGGCCGGGACAGTGAGAGGCCCGCGCACCGCGATGAAGAGGGGCCCCCGCTTGCCACAACTAGAGAAAGCCCTCGCACAGAAACGAAGACCCAACACAGCCTAAATAAATAAATTAATAAACTCCTACCCCCAGCATCTAAAAAAAAATAAAAAAAAAAAAATTATTCAGCCTCGTCGGATGCTTGATCAAAACTCCCAGTAGACCAAGGGTCATTTTAGATACATAAATAATTTTTAAGAATTAGAATATACGATAGTCAAACAATCCCTCCTATCATTTTTCTCTGAGAATTCAAGACAGTTCTGAATTTTCCAATAGCTTGTGATCGTCATTTTGAACGTCACTTATTTTAGGGAGATTCATCATTTTTCTGTGATAAAGATTTACAGATGAAAACTATTGAATAACAGAGAGCTTCTCTAGATGAGTAATAATAGTAATAATAGTGAACGTAGCAATGTTATACGGTGACACGGACATGCCAGGCTTGTAACTCATTTTCTCCCCACAATCATTCTAACAGACTTTTCTATGCTTCGCTTTCACACTTGAATAGAGATTTCAAGAGACCAGGAAGCCTGCCCAGGTCAGGCACCCAGTAAAAGGCAGAGACAGGAATTTGAACCCTGACCTATCTATCTCTTTACCCACAAGCTCTATTATTAAAGGCTCATGAGCTTAGAGCAACGTTCAACTTGCCAAGGACTCAAAAAAGAAAAAAAAAAAACACTATTGATAAACAAGTAGAAAAATGGCCCATTTTACAAGAGGAAAACCACAAGGCTAAAACTTTAAAATATTTTTTCAAAGAAAAAACAGCTAAAAGAAAACCAGGTTCTACTTGAAACAGTGTAAACAAATACTTTATTATCAAGACATTGCAAACATAATATATTATGGACTCTATTTGAAACTGATATGGAATTTATAACTTTATTTTTTGTTATCAAACTGGAGGTGAAAGAGTGGTCAGCACTCTTCGAGTTTATATTTCTAATACAATGGCTAAATTTCATTTTCCTGTAACGTCTATCTTCCTATATTCAGAGGCTGGTGGAAGAAGATGAATTATGATAGGATTGGTAGAACTCTGAGCAATGTCAAACAAAACGTCTTATGCGTTGTTTCAGTTTTAACTGTACGGCATCTTATAGACTTTGGTCTCCACCAGAATGATCAATCTGTCACTCAAGTTACTTTTCAGAAATGTGTTGACATAAGTCTTACTGTAAAAAGAAAACCAGCTTCCCTTCCTCCTGCCACCAGGATTCCGAGTCTTATGTCTTGGCCTTTTTGCATGATTAATGTTGTTCTGAGAAACCTACAGAATCAATAAGCATTTTCTGCAGCAGAGATATCTACATCCCCAAAGAGGGTGGCCTATTTAGTTTCCTACTCAATTTACAAAATGCATTACCCTTTGGAATGGAAGAGTCAGGCATGGCTGCTTGATGAGAACCAGGAATTTTGTTGGGATTTTCTTACCCTTTTCAGTGTGAAAGTCCTATGGCTAGGAGGACCCCATTAGTCTCCCGGGTGGCCTGGGAGACTAACCACGCTTACTCTGGTTTACACACACCCCTGAATGACCCAAATTAAACATTGGAGCGATCTGACCCTTTGGGGCTTCTATTTTGAAGTCTTCTTAAAAGAACAAAACTGAGAAAAGAAATCTCTCTTCCTCTCTCTCTCTCTCTCTCTCCAGAATATAAGATTCTCTGGACTAGACAGCATCACCTCCAAGGGTTTAGAAATCTACCTTGTTGTACCAGACGTCATTCCCTTAGATTGAGAAAAACCCTCTTCTCTACTGAGGCCGTATAGTTTGACCCCCCTGCTGAAGAGGCAGGGGAGATGTATATAAACACAACTGCTACAGATGAACACAACTGTGTCCAACACACAGGAGTCCAGCAAAGCACAGAGTAACAGAGCAGCAGGTGTGGAAGAGGTAAGAGAGGAGCTTGTCTGGAATTCTCTTCTCTCCCACACCGTTACATAGAATTGTCATCAAAGAGAAAGTCTTGTCCTCACATCTTTTCAAGATGTGGGCTCCTTTCTAAGAAAAATGAATGAAATAATTTGGAAGCGAGATTCAAAGGTATAAGGGGGAAAAAGGAACTCCCCACAAATGTCAAGTACTTTGGCTCCACCCACCTCCACTTCCGCATACTCAATCCCACTACCCCCGTGGCCAGGAGGTCCGACCTTGAGTAATATCCGACACAGAGCCCCTGTCTCACTCCATGTCACTCCGGACCCAGGGAAGGATAAGGAAAACTGGAGGAAGGAAGGCACAGAGGAGCCCTTTGTCTAGTGCAAACGGGATTCTTGTTGGGATTCTGGCCTCTTGAGTTGGAGCTGACTCGAAAAAGAAAGCAAGACGAGGGGATGCGATCTGATAAGCCGGGAAAAGACTGCCAGTTCACTCAGTCTCAGTGAGGCTGGGGCCAGAACCTTGTCAGCCCGTTGGATTTGAGCTCAGAGTTGCAAGAAGAGACTTTTCCTGGGTGCTCAGTTGGGGACACCAGCTCAGAGAGGAAGAATGGGAAGCCTAAACTTTCTTAAAGAGGATGCCATGGGGCTTCCTGCTGCACAGCAAGGATTCCCAGATCAGCAAGTTTCTAAGGCTATTTGTGGTACAGATCTTCAGTGAGAATTTTCTCTGTGCCTGGAAAGAATGAAAATTAGCAGTCCAACCATGTCATGGAAACAACCTGGGACATTACTTAATAGATCTAATTACATGAGAATAATTTCATTAGCACCAGCTTTCACTTGAATATGCTACAAATGGTCCCCAAAAATGTGCCTTTCCTTCCTGGAACCTATCCATAATGAGATTCTTGTGGCTGACGATTTACTCCATAAGACAATTCCAAGGCATCCAATTTTAAGTTAAATGAACACATTAAGCAACCAGACAGTACTTCTTGGGTTTGTAATTATCGTTATTTACAAAGTACTCTTATAACCACCAGGATAATGTCACTGAAGTCATGTGCAATGCTAGAGAGAGGATCTAAGTGATGGATACCTTTGCAGAGGCCAGGGATCCTGACTCCCTGTTGACCACCCACGTCTCCCAAAGTGGGAACTAGGATTAGGATGCAGGAGAGCCCTGTGCATCCTCCTGGGCCCCTCACAGGGCCAGGGAAGCACTTTCTCTCCTTAGGGTGCGGTGACCTGACTTTCCTGCTGTGGACAGGCTCCAAGTGAAATCTGACCAATAAGGCTTTCCTTCATTTCCTCCTTCATTTCCTCCTTCCTCCTGCCTTTCCTATCTTCCTTCCTTCTTTTCAATCTCTCTCTCCCTCTCTCTCTTCCTATTTTCCTTTCCTTCACTTCTTCTCTCCTCTTACGCACTCCAACTCTCAACACACCAGCAAGTAAACATTCAATAATGAATCTTGTACGTATATATGATGAAATATTACTCAGCCATGAAAAAGAATGAAATAATGCCATTTGCAGCGACACGGATGGACCTAGAGATTATCATACTAAGTGAAGTAAGTCAGACAGAGAAAGACAAAATCATATGATATCGCTTACATGTGGAATCTAAAAAAATGGTACAAATGAACTTCTTTACAAAACAGAAATAGAGTCACAGATGTAGAAAACAAACTATGGTTACCAGGAAAGAAGGGGGGGAGGGATAAATTGGGAGACTGGGATTAACATATACACACTATTATATATAAAATATAATAACAACTAATAATGACCTACTGTATAGCACAGGGAACTCTACTCAATGCTCTGTAATGACCTATGTGGGAAAAGAATCTTTAAAAAGTGGATGTATATGTATAAGTATAACTGATTCACTTTGCTGTATGCCTGAAACTAACACAACATTGCAAATCAACTATACTTCAGTAAAAGTTAATTTTTAAAAAGATACAAAAAAATAATGACTCACCCCCTGATAATATAAGCATTCTGATTTGAATTTCAACACTGTCCAGAGTCTCGGGATATTCAGCTAAGCGTTATTTACGGAGAGTTAGATCATCCCAGAACACCTTCAAGACTAACCAATAAATACGTAAAAATACAGCTTCTGCAACATCAGATTGCCAGCCTGGGAAGTTGGCATTAAGGTCATTTTTCATTAACTTTCCATGACTCGGCAGAACCGCCATCGGCCCCTTCTATTACCAGTGTCCCTCTGTGTTTTATTTTTCTTTTACACCAAGTGCGAGCACGGTCTCTATAAATTGCTACCAAGTCCCTAATTACTTAACCATATCCTGTATCCAGTAGCACTGAAACGCCATTCTATTGGAATCAGCAGGAAGGGGACTGCTGTTCCAGATGAAAGCAGGCCACCAATAAAACCTCATTAATACCTGCAGCTTCAGAGGAAGAACACGAGCTGTGGCCATGCTTCAAAAATATCAAGAGTACAAGATGACAAAGGAAGCTCCCTCCCCCTCCCCAAACCCACCCCCCAAGAACAGATAATGTTCTATCCAGATTGAGTGAGAGAGAAAAGGCATCCCCAGAAAGAAACCCAAAGGGGAAAGAATGCACTGAATTCGGCCTTTTTCCCCCCATAAGTTTTCTGCCACCATAAGCATGTTCATTCCCACACTGGTAGAGAATAAGAAAGAGAGCTTCAGGTGAAAAGTTACCTACATTTATAATGTCAGGCACTGGGCCTGCCTAGGTAAAAGGTAAATGGTAATTTTATCATTAGCATGCCTGACCCCTTGGCCGCCCCATATCTCACAGGAAACATTACGAACAGCTCACCTGTCAGGACGCAAACGCTTAAAGGTCAATGAGCACAGAAATCTTCCAGAGCTCACAGCTGAATTGCTGACACCTTTTATTATTGCCGCTTAAATAAATGATTCAAGGAACAAGACAAGGAAAGACTGGCTTCATGGGGAGATTTCCATGATGGATTCTTGGGGGTTTTGTTTCAAAACTCTATAAAAAGACTTTGCTGTGCCTTGGTATCAAGGGGCAAGGCAGGCCTCGAGGATTCATAAATATTCCTGGACTTGAAGGATTTTCAGTATTCCTCAAGATATACCATCCATCTGTAATGGAATTTGGCAAGGAATTTCCCTTCCTGTTTCGCTTTTTATTCTACGTGAATTCGACATTTTATCGTCCTTTCCATTAGCAGTAGGAGGGCAGATAGTAAGGATGATTTTCACAGCACCGTGTGAACATTGCGCAATTCGAAAAGCAAGAGGGGTGAATGGAGATTTGAAAGAGTGTTCCACTTCTTAATTTTTCGCAATTAAAATCATAGGTAAAAATATGTCATTTAAAAATAAGAAAAAATTTTAGGGCTTCCCTGGTGGCGCAGTGGTTGGGAGTCCGCCTGCCGATGCAGGGGACACGGGTTCATGCCCCGGTCCAGGAAGATCCCACATGCCGCAGAGCGGCTGGGCCCGTGAGACATGGCCGCTGGGTCTGCGCGTCCGGAGCCTGTGCTCCGCGGCGGGAGAGGCCACAGCAGTGAGAGGTCCGCGTACCGCAAAAAAAAAAAAAAAAGAAAAAGAAAAAATTTTAAAAATAAGCATGGCAGGGACTGCCCAGGAGGTCCCGTGGTTAAGACTCCATGCTTCCAATGCAGGGGGAACAGTTTGATCCCCGGTTGGGGAGCTAAGATCCCGCAAGCTGCACAGCGCGGCCAAAAAAAAAAAAAAAGTAAGCGTGGCAGTTCCTCACATGGTTCAACATGGAGTTGCCACGTGGCCCAGCAACACATACCACTTCTGGGTTTCTACCCAAGAGAATCGAAAGCCGAGGCTCAGACAGATACTTATACACCCACGTTCACAGCAGCGTGATTCCCAGTAGCCAAGAGGTACAGCTCAAGTGTCCATTCGTGAATGAATGGATAAACACAATGTGGTATGCACATACAATGGAATATTATTCAGCCTTAAAAAGGAATTAAATTCTGATACGTGCTACAACGTGGATGAATCTTGAACACGTTATGCAAAGTGAAAGCCGTCAGACACAAAAAGACAAATGTTGTATCATTCCGCTTGTATGATATGTCCAGAATAGGGCGCTCTGTAGGGACAGAAAGTAGATTAGTGGTAACTTAAGACCAGAGAGGAAGGAGGGAATTAGGGAGATGATCGCTCAGGGTTGGGGAGCACCTCCTTGGGCTGATGAAAATGCTCTAAAATTGGATGCACAATCCCTTAAACATAATAAAAGCCTGAAATTGTGTACTTTAAGCGGGTGAATGGACAGTATGTGAGTCCTATCTCAAAAGTTTTTTAAAAGAAAGCAAGATATATTTGGATGGAAATGCTAATGTTACTGATGAGATAAAGGTAGAATTGACAGATAAAATACTGGTCTTTTTTATTTGCTAAATCTCATTACCCTAAGTTGTTCTAAGTGCTGCCAAAAATACCTTGAAATTATATTCATAGTATTGCCTGTTTGATTCATTCTCCACGTGGATCAGAATTTTCTTCCCTGACCCTTAGAATTTCTCCATTTATTGTTAGTAGAGAACTGAGAATCCCTCTAAATTTGTGCCTACGTAACAATCGCCAGCACGACTACACAGGTAGACAGACCATGGCAGTCACGTGTCACGGAAGCCAGATCAGAGGGATGGATGTTTCCAGCTCTCCTCCAAGGCTAAGTTGCAGGCTCTGGTTAGGTGTTTTCCCTCTGCAAGTGTTCCTGCTAAGCCATAAAAAGTTGTGGTTTCCAGCCTTCTTGAAGTTCGGAGGAAACTTAGCTCCTTTTCACTAGCCCCACCAAGGAAGGAGTGACTTATCTGAATGGGGAGACTGGGGACGGTGTCCTGAGCATCTCAGCCCCCTCTGAGCTCACTTTCTCAGTCTCACCTGCCTACAACCCATGCAGTCTTCCCCAAATAGAAAGCAGCTGCACCTGCCAGGATGCCTGTAGCTCCCCAGGTGTCCAGCACACAACTGGCTAGTTAAACCCATACAATTCAAAGAGGAGAACTAGAAAACTCCTTCTTGCTTTTTACTTGCAATAAAGCTGATACAGTGGCCTTTATCAGACCCCTGTGTCTCACCTGGTTCAGAACCAACATGGGAAAGGATAGTGACCGCTTGTCACCTCCAAAACCCAACAGACCTTACTGGTCAGGCAAACTAATCATCACACCTCGAGTAGTCCCCCACCTTGTATTTAAATAAAACCTTAATCTCTTTCAAGCTACTTTATCACAGCCACATTGCTGGAGCCTGAGGCCATGCTAAGAAAGAGATCACCAGAATGCCAAGTGAAAGATGGGGTTGGTCATTCCGAGGTTTATTTTTCAAGCTTCAAAGGACCATAAAAATGGGCTCAGGGAAAGAAAATACACAGAAGGGAAATCTAAAAATGGTCTTAAATATAAAGTTATTAAAAATTGATTTTTATGGAGGCCAGAATTTTATCTTCTAATTTTATCTTGAAAAACTGACCTAAAGCAGAAGGCAATACCAACTGTAAACCTTCCATCTGAGCACCTTTCTGCAAACTTTCGAGAGGATCTACTGGCAGCATCTACCTTCACAGACGTCAGTGGCCGTTTCACAATGCATCACCTGGATGCATTACAGTCTAGATGACTTGGGGGAAGGATGGCATGCATGTGGCTTTTTTTACGTTCTTTTTTTATTGAAGTATAGGTGATTTACAGCGTTGTATTAATTTCTGTTGTACAACAAAGCGACTCCCTTACACCTATATATACATTCTTTTATATATTCTTTTCCATTATGGTTTATCCCAGGACATTAAAGATAGTTCTCTGTGCTATACAATAGGACCTTGTTGTCCATCCATTTTATATGTAATAGTTTGCATCTACTAACCCCAGACTCCCACTCCATCCCTCCCCCACCCCTCTCCCCCTTGGCAACCACAAGTCTGTTCTCTATGTCTGTGAGTCTGTTTCTGCTTCGTAGGTAGGTTCGTTCGTGTCATATTTTACATTCCACAGATAAGTGTTATCATATGGTATTTGTCCTTCTCTGTCTGTCTGACTTACTTCACTTAGTGTGATAATCTCTGGGTCGATCCATGTTGCTTCAAATGGCATTATTTCACTCTCCTTTACGGCTGAGTAGTATTCAGTGCGTGTGTTTTTAAGGGAGCAAGTGATCCCAGCCCGAAAGGCATCAGCCTAAGTCTTCTCAGGGATTTTTCCCCCCAGAGAAGTTGTTCTTTGCTCTACTAACTGCTTCACCCTCACCTACCAGACCATCCCATGGATATTATAACTTCCTCTGGACCCTCCCATCAGCTGCGCTTTCTGTCTCCACTTTTCACGCAGGTCATTTCCAAAACTAAGCTGAAGACTCTTACCATCCCCATGATTGCAGGGTCCAGAGGAAGACTCTACTCCAGCAGGAGATGGCGTTCTAGGCAGGTCTCATCCTATCCTTCTTCCTCTTCCTCCCACTCTTCCCCACTTCCTCCATCATTCTCCCCTCTCTCCCTCCATCCAGCCCTCCACTCTACTAACCCAAATTCCCACACAACTTATGTTGTTCCCTGAGAACCAGTCGTAAAGAAGCTACAGGGTGAAGTGGCAGTTAAGACAAGATACTCCGACAACTTAGCATTTTCCCCCAAATTCTTACAGCTCTTAGGGGTACCAACAGCTTGTGAATAAAATGAATTTTTTATAGACCCTCTCAAGATTTTCCTCATTCTGTTAGCTGTGTGACTGACCACCAGGCACCAAGAAATGGGAGACCCCATTTGTAAGCAGCATTGGAAAGTTTGGGCTCTTGTAAAGTTCTGCACAGTACCCAAGGCTGAAATGCCAGGATGGGCTCTCATCAAGTTCGCTTTTCTCTCTCCACACCCCCTTACCTGGGATGATAAGGAAGACGGGTTAAGACTTCATTGGGCTGGTGTTTGAGTGGATCCGCTTGTTTTTAACATGTTACGGAGTGCTCTCAAAGAAGCAGGCAAAAAAGTTCCTCACTCTCTACTAAGCTTGCTAGTTACCATTGGAATCAACATGCAAAGCAACAAACCACTGAAAAGACACGACCAAATCTGAGCATGATTAATCCTGAGCAATGAAGATGCCATTGTCATCTGTCCGAGGGGTAGGATAGTCCCAGCTAAATCTGGGGTTTATTCCCCACCTGTCTACAAGGGCATCAGAGCCACTTAGGTAACTTCTAGAGAATGTCAATACAATCAATCGATTCAGTCAAATTTTGAACAAAAATTTATCAGTCCAACTAGGCAGCATGTAGATCAAGGGAGAAAACAAGGTCTTCTCTTTTTTAATTACCAGTTTTCACAATAATTGAACATAATTTGATCTTTATTTTATCTCTTCTGTTTGAATGAATGAAATAAAAGTTATCAGAGATTATTCCATGCTAGATGAAATAAGTTTCACCTATTATTCCATGCTGAGAATAAGTTTCCTAATTCAATTTTTAAGATCAGATCAAATCATATTACGGCCTATCTCCCTATAATCTATCTCTATATAACCCAATGATCAAAACCCCTACTTTTCTATATGTTATATTTATAGCTGTGTAAATATATGTTTGTATACAACTATTTGAGCATGGAGAAAAATTAAGATACATTCTAGGTTGTAAACATCGGTTGGGGTATGATTTGGGAGAAAAAGAGGCAGAGAGAAGGATTTGTGAGTCAAGCAAAAAGACAAAAGAAAAAATGAGCTCACAAAATATTAACGTATGTGATATCATCCCATTCATATAATTTTAAAGTTTTTAATTCAATTTTTTTAAATGTGTATAATTTTAAAATGAAACAATAATGCAAAGGAAATTTTTAAGGAGAGAGACTATGGCCCTTCTATATTTGGGTAAAATTCCTGTGCTCCCCCCACACCCCCTATTCCTGCCATCACAGAATTTGTAGGACTGAATCATGATCGCTTCTCCACTTGCCTCGAGAACTTCTCAGTGTGTCAGTAACATGAGGGTAGGGGCTGTATTATATTGTTCCTCTAACACACCATGAGGAGACAGGTGGGTTATCCCACTTAACTTAAAAAAGACCAGAGAATGATGTCACAGAAAGATTGTGAATTCTAAGAGTGCACCACAGATCAGTAACATAACATACAAATCTGAAAATTTTTTTTCTTTCCACCAAATGTGGAGTGATTTTTTTCCCTTTTTTATTGAAGTATAGTTGCTTTATGGAAAAATTTAATATTTTTCCCTTTTCTAATTTCAGATCTGATGGAGATATTACCGTCCTGCTTTAAGAAGCAAATGACTTGATAATGCAAACATGAGCAAAAAGTCCACATCACTTCGCTTTGGACCGGTTAAACTTTCTCGTCTTTTCCCCCTTAGTACCGCCATTGTCTGGTGTGATAAAAAAGCTCAGAGGTGAACTCTTCCTCTGAACATAGAGTAAGAAGTCAAATTTTCTATTTCATGCCACCATTCCTAACTTCATCATTCAGGGCTTAGGTACTAACCTTAATACAGATAAGAAAAGAATTGTAGTAGCCCTCCTTCATTTAAAAGAACTTGCTGAAATAGACTCACAGACATAGAAAACAAACTCCTTTTTACCAAAGGGGATGGGAAGGAGATAAATTTGGAGTTTGGGATTCACATATACACGCTACTATATATAAAGTAGGTAAACAACAAGGACCTACTGTGTAGCACAGGGAACTATACTCAATATCTTGTAAAAACCTATAATGGAAAAAAGAATAGATAGGTAGATAGATCGATAGATAGATAGATAAATAGATGTATAACTGAATCATTTTGCTGTATGCTTGAAACTAACACAAATTGTAAATTAACTATACTTCAATTTAAAAAAAGAACTTCTGCCAAATTGTAATGATCTCTCAATATTGGTTGTGGGTGTCTATTTAATGAGAACCTCCTTATAATTTTTTAGCACATTGTTAATTCACAAGAATTTATATCATTAAGGTCATTGAACTCTGTTATTTCCTATCAGCTATTAAAGAGAATGCTAATAATTTAAATTACTCCATGATCCTGCAAAAAGAAACAAAAAAAGTTGATGTTGTGTCTCATTTCATTATATTTTCATTCTTTTGCCTTTTTAAAAACTGGACATCTTTATCTTCCATTAATTTTTTCAAGTTTTCAGTTGTTGAATTTTTCTGTGTAAAAAGTTACCATTTGATTGGGAAAAAAACTTTCAAGTTAAACGAAAAATTTTCCCAAAACATTCATGATATTGTTTTATTTCATGCCATAATTATTTAAAAGGTGATATTTATACCTCCACTCCCCTGGTCATCTTCCCTCTGTCAGGAAGTGAATGCAACATCATAAACACAGTTCACAGAAGCAAATATGTTTAGCTGTGTCAGATTCCATTGCTTTCCAGAGAGCTTCAGACGAGGAACATAAAAAAAGGCGACAATTTCAGAAGCCACTAAAATTTTATACTTAGCTTTGTGAGTAGGATTAACACATTTTAGCAAAACTCCATAAGAAATGCTGGCTGCTCTGCTGTGTGTCTGTCACAGCCACGAAAACTCCCAATATGTCGGCCTTCCTCATAAAGAGTAAGTATATTGTAAAACCGTTTACAGCCACTATAAAAATGTTTTGACTATTTTACCCAACTACCTGAGCAGGACACATGAAACTAGTTAAGGGGGAAAAAAAAAAAGATTTGCCTTTCCAGTCAAGCTTTCTAGAATTCAGGGGAGGGTGGAGAAGAGGAAAGGCCGTTTGCTATTAAAGTGGCATGAGCATCGTGTCTGCTATCATGTCTCATCAGAACGGAGTCTCCGTGGTGGTGGGCATTGTGCAGTGTATGCAGACATTAAACTATAATGCTGTACACCTGAACTTGATAGAGTAAAAAAATTTTTTATGTCTCTTTGCTTCTCATGGTTTATTTCCAACAGCAACTATAAGGGATCCAGCTCCTGGCTCCCATCTGAGAGAAGCCAAACATTTTACTGAGATGGTGTCCACACTACTATCTCTCGAAAGGAATGTGGAAGCCAACACTCCATATAGGACACTTCCAGGGATGTTCTAACCACATCCTGAGCCTTAAGAAGGTGCCCCTTTCTCCAGAGGATGCAGCCCCTTGGAGCAGTCGCCGAAGCTCAGCCCCTCTCCAGCCCCGACAGCCGAGCACCCTCGTGAGCATCTGGCCGACCTTGGCCTCGCACATTTCCAGCCTTATACAGCTCCTCCTATGCCTTTTCTATCCCATACGCTTGTGTGTTTACCAAACAGACTCTATTCTTTGTGCCAACCAGGAATCCAGAAGCCAGTTCTTATTTCATGTATATGGACTGAGAGCCAGTATATACGAGTGGACAATGTCCAGACCATATATAAAAAGAGAGCTGCAGCAACCAGCCCCGGACACCAGCCTGCCATCTGTAAGAGACTCATAAGAAGTCAGACTGGGGGCTTCCCTGGTGGCGCAGTGGTTGAGAGTCCACCTGCCGATGCGGGGGACGCGGGTTCGTGCCCCAGTTGGGGAAGATCCCACATGCCGCAGGGTGGCTGGGCCCGTGAGCCATGGCCGCTGAGCCTGCGCGTCCGGAGCCTGTGCTCCGCAACAGGAGGGGCCACAACAGTGAGAGGCCCGCGTACCGCAAAAAAAAAAGGAAGGAAAAAGAGGGAGAGAGAGAGAGGAAGGAAGAAGGAGGGAGCGAAAAGAGAAAAAGAAAGGAGGGAAGGAAGGAAGACTTTATATCAGTTCTATTTTCTATATAAACCCTCCTCTCTTTCGGGTACCATTTCTGTTCACACGTACCTAATAACTCTGCAGTCAGATTACAGTGTGTATAAATTGCTCTTATTGAACCAAATGTGCCTACTTCCCCCAAATCAGCAGGATATCAACCCTTTTTCTCAGCACAGCAGAGGGTCAGATGTATTTGGTTTGAAACCCGACTCCACCTAGTGCTCGGCTTCTGAACTCCCTGAACCCTCACTTTGGCATCTGTGGTCACATGAGAACAGCGACCCCCACTCAGAGGGCCATTAGTGTATGATTAAATGAAACAAGTAGGTAAAATTCTGGCATATAAAGGGCAGTCGATATGTGTTCATTTCTTTCTCCACTCTGATTTTCTCACTTGATGTAGGCTTCCAAGGTCAGAATCCAGTAGCCCTGGTGGTGCAGGTCCTGCCTCGCTGCAGGCGCCCAGTCACACAAATTAATGATAATGTTTCCTCTAGAGGAGCTCAGAGCTTAAAAGCTTTGATATTTTTGATCAACACCTCCAAAACAGGAAGCTACATTTTTAGGCAAATCCATCTCCGAGGATGAGCTGAGGCTACCTGACCTCCGAGAGGAAAGCTTGGCTCAGGGCTGTAGTCTTAGAAGCCCACTTCTCCCTGTGGACTTGATGTGTCGCCCCCCTTCCTTCCTTCCTTCCTCCCCTACTCCTCTCTCCGTGTGGGGACAAAGGCGACCCAGACACAGCTGGACAGATACAAGCCTCCGAAAGAGCTCAGCATTCCAGGGAGCTAAAGGACAGTAAAAGCAAAAATACCGCCCGAGGTGAGGATAACAGCGAAGGGCTGTCAGGGCATGAAATAGGCTGTTCGTGTGATTTCCAGAGAAGAGAGCCCAGAGGCTCAAAGAACAGCTTCTCTGACCTCACCCCTCTCCTGGAGGACCTGCCGCCTCCCGGCTTTATTTACAGTGGCTGCCAGCAAAGGAAAGGATGAAAAATGGTTTAGGCAGTTTGGGGGGTGGGAAGGGAACGTGTGAGGAGGCAGAAGAGAGCGGAGAGAGAGTAACAGTGGAGAGAAAAGGAATTAAACTTTCATTAAATCAGAGAAGGGGGAGCTCTGCTAGAAAACCATTTAAGTGAGGCCATGAAGGCTCCAGAGAGAAGCTTGAAGTTAGTCTGAGCAGGCAGTTCACCCGGCGTCCTTTCCAAATTCTCTGTCCATAGAATTAGCTCAGCGAGGCAGAAGGACCGAGGGCTCGAAGGAGGCGTGATCACAGGTCAGTGAACGCTGGCATCAGTCTCTCTGACATCTGCACACCTGGGAGCAGAGCTGCAAATACGCGAGCAGCCTTCTTAGAACCCTGAAGAAGTGCACTGTGAGATCTGTCCGCTTCCACCCTGAGCACTGCCTTCCTGCCGCTCTACCCGCGAGAGGGGTGCGTGCAGCTCAGAGCCCACCCATCTGGCTCAGGCTAAGCGGACTGCATCTTCAGATGCTCCCCGGGAAGTGATATGTGTGGGAGGCTCGGGAGGCGGAGACAGCAAACCGTTTCACTCGGATTCTGAGCGACACTTGTCTTTTGAGTGGACCCTGCAGGGAAAGCGACCCTGAAGTTGTCAAGGCAATGCCGAGCGAAGCCGGAGACTCACTAACCTCCAGAAACCCTAGGCAAGGCCCTGCATCGCCTTTTGAAGTCTGCCTTGACCCGATAGAGTTGAATCTTCCCTCTTCTGTGTTCCCATACCCTGTAATCCATACCCCAATTATATCATAGATCACGTTTATTATAACCTGTAGATTTGCGTATGTGTCTGCCCAATAGACTGTGAGCCTCTCAAAGGCAAGGCGTATGCCTCGTTCAATGTTTTACCCTAGAGTTTAGCACAGTGCCTGATACGTTACAGATATTCAGTAAATGTCTGGTGTATAAATGAATTAAATCCAACAAATTCTAAAAGAGAGAGCCTCTTCCTCAATCGGTCCCCACTGACGCCAAAAGTGATAGGACTGGGCTTCCCTGGTGGCACAGCGGTTGGGAGTCCGCCTGCCGATGCAGGGGACACGGGTTCGTGCCCCGGTCCGGGAAGGTCCCACATGCCGCGGAGCAGCTGGGCCCGTGAGCCATGGCCGCTGGGCCTGCGCGTCCGGAGCCTGTGCTCCGCGGCGGGAGAGGCCACAACAGTGAGAGGCCCGCGTACCGCAAAAAAAAAAAAAGTGATAGGACTGAAGAGGCCAATAATTAATCCACCTTTATATTTCCACTTTATATCTTTCGTTATACTTATTAAAGACTCCCAACGTAATTTTTAAAAGTAAACTACAAATAGCAACAACTTTTGAAAAACAGGTAGCAGATTTTTTTCACTTAAATTTATTTGTGCAGCTCCCCAAAGCAGATGGGATTCCTAGAACTTAAATCAAGAGTCCCAGTGTAGGAAGATGGGTGAAATAAGTAAAGGAGAGTAAGAGGTACAAACTTCCAGTTATAAAATAAATAAGTCACGGGGATGTAATGTACAGCATAAGAAATACAGTCAATAATATTGCAGTAACTTTGTATGGTGACAGACGCTAACTAGATTTATCGCAGTGATTATTTTGTAATGTGTAAAAATATTGAATCACTGTGTTGTACACCTGAAGCTAGTATAATATTGTAAGTCAATTATACTTCAATTTTTTTTAATTCCAAAATAATTTTCAAATCCGATAGTCCCTACTAATTTTCTAAGGCTGGTCTTAAAACTACAGAGTCCTGGGTTCCGCTCCAGCCTCACTGCGTTAGAATTGACAAGAGAAGGGTTTAGGAATCTACACGTTTTTAAAAAGACCAGCTGGCAGGGTCATTGTTAGGATCAGATGCGAAGCTATGAAAAAAGTGATAACGTGCTGGAAAAGTGCCTCAACCCTAATCATCCAGCTTATTCAGAAATACACCTTCCTCTGGCTCCAAGAGAGCATAATCTCTCCAAGCTGAGACTAAATGGGCATTTCGGTGCCTAGCAATACAGTCGGGAATCCCCCCCAAAACTTGCAAATGGAATGGTTTCCCAGTAGGCAACCCAGGAGCCATGTGTGGGGTTGTAAATCTCATTAACACAGAACAGGGACAGCTGAAGAAGGCCAGTGAGAGGTCCCACCCTTCTAGAACCTTCCCGGGGCCTCATGAGCACCACCTGCCAAGCTGAGAAGTGAAGGACCAACTCTGCCATGGTGGAAAGTGCAGCATCTGTGCACCCGCAGATGTGGGAGAAAGGGGAGAGGTCCTTTCTGTGTTCTCTTTCCACGAACTGGTCATCTTAGAC
Source organism: Stenella coeruleoalba (assembly GCF_951394435.1). Taxonomy (NCBI): domain Eukaryota; kingdom Metazoa; phylum Chordata; class Mammalia; order Artiodactyla; family Delphinidae; genus Stenella; species Stenella coeruleoalba. The sequence continues at coordinate 5,829,945 of NC_137156.1, read as the reverse complement.
ACAGTTCTAACTGAATCATCCAGTTCGTTATCTCACTTAGTCTGGTTGGAGAAAATGTAAAACACGGTGCTCATGCTTCTCTCTTTGGGTTTCAATTGCATCACATATAAATGGTTGATATTGTGAAATTAATCCCTCCATCTTTCGTTCTCTGTGCAGCTCTCCACAGGCTGTGTCAACTGCTTGCTCCTAGGTTTGCCTGCTTACGGCTGACACCCTGTCACGTTGTGTGGGTTCTTCTGTAATGGCACCAGACGTTCCGGTTCTGAGAAAGTTGTTTTCATGGGACAGTCAGAGCTGCACTGGCAGCTGGAGGGACCAGCAGAGCTCAGCACAGCAAGGGCGACATTGCACGGGACCAGGATGTCTCAGGGAGGGATAAAGGTAACTTGCAGACAGAGATTCTAACAAGGTTAGTGTGTGAAGAATAATTTTATAGTGACTAGGCTTGCCAGATTCAGCAAATAAAAATACAGGGTACCCAATGGAATTTGAATTTCTTTTTTTAAAAAATATTTATTTATTTGGCTGCACCGGGCACACAGGATCTTCATTGCCACGTACGGGGTCTTTAGTTACGGCATGTGAGATCTACTTCCCTGACCAGGGTTCAAACCCGGGCCTCCTGCATTAGGAGCACGGAGTCTAAGCCACTGGACCACCAGAGAAGTCCCAAAATTTGAACTTCCGATAAACGTGTAAATATTTAGCTTGGGTATGCTCCAAGCCATATTTGGAACAGACTTATACTAAAAATTTATTTGTCTGCATTTTATCTGGACCATCACGATAGTCACAGTGAGCTCTCGCTATTTCTTTTCCTGGCGATTCTCAGGCTTGGCCACCCTTTAAAAAAAAACTAAAGAAATTTGAAAAATCTTGATGCCAGACCAATAAAACAGAAGAATCCTTAGAGGTGGGATCCAGGCTTCTGTGTTTTTAAAACTTCCCATGGGACCACTGTCAGACTTCTGGTTTTTAGCTAAAGAAACTGTAAGAGGGATAGACTAATCATTGCTGAGAGTTGTGTGTTTTTTTTGTTTTGTTTTGCAAGCTTTCTTGAATTGGGATAAAGTTTGAGCATCTCATCGAATTCCATCTTACCAGGAAGGTATGAGCTACGATGTCTTCAATAAATAAACACTGATCAAGCACGGCGCATGGCACTAGAGAAGCAGAAATGGACAAGACACGGTTCCTGCCATCCTGTAGTGGACTTTTATCAAAAATCTTCCCAGGGAAAACTCTTTCCTTCCAAGGAAGAGTTAGGAAGTTCAGAATGGAATCTGAAGCATGATTGAATGATGTCCCCATGTATTTGTGGACACTCGATTTATGATAGAGATGACACGGAAGAGCAGCGAGAAAGAAAAAGAAGGAGAGAGAGAAAGAGAAAGAGAGAGACAGAGAGAGAGAAAAGAACAGAAACTGTCACTTATACACCAAAATCCAGCACTCCTCCCTTCAGTCTGGACTGGAATGGCCTCAAAGGAAAAGGGAAGCAGGGATTGTGCAAGGAAAAGAGAAGAGAAATAAGTACCTCTTGCTGTCTCTGTGTCTAAAGAGGTACACGCAGCTGATCCCTGTAAAACACCCCGATGTAAGTTACTGCTTAGCTGGGGAGCAGCCATTTCTAGAAATGGTCCTAACTCTCTCAGACACTGGAGCAACCCTTCCTGAATGATTGCTGCACTAATGTTGCCATCACAGCCTGCAAAAGTGCAGCTTCCGAGAAGCTCTCACTTAACTAGGGCTCTTATGGGAAGTATGCCCCAACTCAAGTTACACTAATATGTATAGGGGTTTTGTGTAGCAGCTACTCACGTGATAGGCTCTCAGAGGTTGTGGTCAGACAGACACACACCCTCAAATATCTCCTTGCGTCTAGCAGATGCCTCAAATTAGACTTCATTTCTCCAGCTGAAGGTTTGGTCAATTCCGCTCAAGTTTAATGCCATATTCAAGAGTAACATTTTTAGCCTAACATTTTAGCCTAAAATTAGCCGAACGTTTAGCCTGTATTTCTCACCAAGAATCATGGAGATGAAAGTGTTCCTAGAAATTACACTTCCTAGTTCAACCCTTTTATTGTATAAACGAGGATGTTGAAGCCCAAAGAGGTGACAGGGTTTCCCTGACACCTACCCCAGGACCAACTTGTAACCAACCCAGCACCAGTCTCCTGATTCCCTCCCACGGCTTTTTCTACTGTGAATGTCTTGGCTTCGGTGTAAATAAATTTAATGAGATATTTCCTAAGAGCAGAGTGAGGGAGATGGCAAGTAAGTGGGTATTGGATTCCTGAAATAGGTAGAGAGTCACAGAGAGAAAATGAGTAGACCCAATTCACAAATTTTGCCTAGGGCTAGACCTTTATACATTTAATATATGATCATAATAATAATAGATCCACTCAGTCGTTCTTTTCTTCCAAGGGACTAAATTCGCCAGTTCTTTTCGATGGTCAGATAGGAATGATATTTGAGGGCAATGACATTCCATATACATCATGCCCTTGACGTCCCAGGGTGCATCTTCCTTGAGGGTTTTAATTCTTTAGCTGACTTCTAGTCTACTCCTGATTCTCACACCAATGACTTACACCCAAGAGTGTATATCTATTATAATTGCTACCTAAAGAGAATAAGAATTACAGATAAGTAATTTTCTTTTTCTAATCTAACCCCCTGGAGGCATTTTAGCAGCTAATACGGGTGATGACAGGCATTTCTGCTATAATTTATACAATTTCATTTTTCTTAATCATGGGTTTTAGTTCTCTTACGTCACCCACTTGAAATGGAAGCAGATTTTTTTTTGTCACTGCTTTTACATGTGTAGGCTCTCTTGCAAAGTGCTTAAAATGTCCACACGATTATGAGAAATTTGGATTAGCATCATTTCTGAGAAAGCTTTCCTCTAATTACTTGCAAATCCTCTTAAAACAATTTATAAGGCATGAATTTAGGTGCTTCCATGGGACACCATATTTTCAGTACTTAAGAATACATGAGAAAAGTTACTAAGTGGGCCTAAGTTCCACTTATAAACCGCTATTTGCCTTGGCAAAGAAATTGGTGATTAAGAATGTATGTTTAACGTAATTTGTGTGGTACAACATAGAAGAGAATTTAGGGAATGCCTGGTGTGGGTTTGAATAATTCATTTTTGTGGTTCTCATATCTAGCACAATGCCTGATGCATAGAAAGATGTAAGTATTGATAATTTGCATGTAATATAATTAAGTGGTCATCAAATAAGGTAGTATTCTGATCATACCCTTAACCTTCACACCCACTCCTTCAAAGCCAATTCAGTTCAGTCAGCCTGACAAATCCAAGACAAGTTAGTGTTCTCCAATCAAGAGAGTCCAGACCTGCTACAGCCCAGGATCATCTGAGACCTAGAACTGGGGACGGCAGCACCATTAATGGGTCATGAGATCAATTTAGTAGCTCAGCAAACAGGATTTTGTTGGCGTGGAATGCGATAGCATAGAACAGAATAGGACAGATTACATCTCACTCTGGTAAGAGAAAGTACTGGTTTGTAAAACTCTGATTCCCTGAATACAATCGAGCTAGGTTATGTTGTAAAAGTATTTCTTCCTGTGGTTCAAAACAAGTTGAAAGCCACTGTTGTAAGTTGAATGGAAGCACCTGAAAAGATTAGCCCACATCCTAATCCCTAGAACCTGTGAATGCTACGTTATTTGGAGAAAGGGTCTTTGCAGAGATAATCAAGGTGAGAATCTCAAGATGAGGGCATCATTCTGGATTATACTTGTGGACCCAAAATCCAATGACAACTGTCCTTATAAGAGAAAGGCCAAAGGAGATTTGAGACAGAATCAAGAGGCGGAGTCAGTGTGACCATGGAGGCAGAGACTGGAGTGATGTGGCCACAAGTCAGTGAACACCGGGAGCCGCTAGAAGGGGAAGGAATGGATTCTCCCTGGAGACTCTGCAGGGAGCAGGGCCCAGCCGACACATGGATTTCAGACTTCCGGCCTCCAGAACTGTGACAGAATAATTTCTGGTATTTTAAGCTGCCCAGTTGGTGGTAAGTTGTTAACAGCAGGCCACAGGAAACTAATACAGCCGTTGATCTAAAAGACGCAAAGCCCTGGGTTTTTTCAACAACTCTAGAGCCAGCCCTGTCCCATCCCAGTCTACACAGAAACCCCAAAGTTACCCAGAGAAATAAGTTCATTCTTTGGTTACCCAAAACTCACCAATAGGGCTTCCCTGGTGGCGCAGTGGTTGAGAGTCTGCCTGCCGATGCAGGGGACATGGGTTCGTGCCCCGGTCGGGGAAGATCCCACATGCCGCGGAGCGGCTGGGCCCGTGAGGCATGGCCGCTGAGCCTGCGCGTCTGGAGCCTGTGCTCCGCAACGGGAGAGGCTGCAACAGTGAGAGGCCTGCATACCGCAAAAAAAAAAAAAAAAAAAAAGAACTCACCAGTATATTTTTTTAAGCCATGGCCCTTTATGAGAAACATAAAAATTCAAGGCCCCACCATCTGATCTAGCCCAAGGGTGGGAAAAAGAACCATATACAATCAGTCACCAAAGCCAAATAAAGACAACCGTCAACCTGCTTGTTTCAGACAAGGAAATTGTATCAAGCTTAATTTACTGTACAGTAGGTGTTTTGTTTAATTTTCCTAATATAAATTTATAATAATAGCTATGCTTTTTCAAACTTAAAGAATGTATTAGAAAATCACTATTTTTCTCTCCCTAGTCACTAGAGCCAGAAACGGAATTTGTCAAGAATGAGGAAAGATGGCTCCTTTAATAACAATATAATTCTTACTCCCCCTATACTCTTTCCAAGATTGGCCAAAAGAAGCGTTATTTCTAGGAATGTCTGGATATCAATCACCATAGGGCATGCTATCCACTGTTGATCTCACCCCTGGGCCCCGAGCAACTGTAAGATATCCAAGCTATATGGTACATACTTTAATTGGAGCATGCTAAAATGGAATTATAAGTGTTTATGATGAATCCATATTTGTATCAGCGGTAATTAGCACTGTGAACTGCCAAGGACCTACCCTAGTTGTAAGCTCCTGGCTTTCTTTGGATCTTTCCCAGATTTACATGAGGACTGCAGTGCATGTCGTTTCGAGGAACCAACACCTACTTGAAAGACGCAGGAGGCAAGACAGTCCAAATGTCATTGGTTCACTTAGTCATCACTATCTTTCCATCGCCTTATTAATGACTCTTTGCACTCGTTAGGACACCTAGCCTAATGCTCTGTACATAGTAGTCACTGCATAAACATATCAAACCCAATTGAATTATATATTCTGAGATGATAGTACGAACTAAATATTAGGGATAATTATCAAGTGGGGGAAAAATAGAAGTGGATGTAAGATTAATTGTGGCAAAACCATCAACCAGCTCACTGCATGTCTGGCTAGCGTGCTCTTTTCCCCTTATATCTAAGAGAAAAATCGAGATAAACAAGATTTTCAAACCATCATAGGCCTCCCTTAATAATAGGTTGGTTGAACTTCAAAGCCTCTCACCGACCCTAATCCCTCCATCCCCAACAAGCCATGGCAAATTGAAACTCACTGAGACTCTGAGGCCTCATAGAGACAAACCACCCTCCATCAGGGAAATGTCACCGCTGGTGGCTTGTTCTCCTCATACTCGTGACACTGTCTGTAAAAGTGATTTGTGGACATTAGGATGGCTGTAAAGACGACATGAGAAACCCTTAGGAGTGAACTAAGACAAAGAGGAGGAGAGGGGGCCGGTAAGAGCTAAGGAGTTAGTAGGGGCAAGGGACAGTCACTCTAGTCCAGGAGGAAGCCACCTTCCCAGATGGCAGATATGAGTGAAACCATTTTTTAAATGACTACTCTTTTGACTTTTTAGACAAATAGCAGGAGATAGAACAGTGCAAAGTTACAGGAACAGACAGCCCTGAACTTGAAGATTGTACCCTGGATTCAAAGATTAAAGATGAACTCGAACCTTGAACAGGTGAATTAATTTCTCTAAGCCTCAGTTTTCCTTTCTGTGAACTTAAGACCACTGAGCTTCAGGTTGTTATTATTATTCATTGAGCTAACGTCTGTAATATGCTTAGCACAGTCATTGACACTGCACTTGACGAAGCGTTTGTAAATGCAACCCTGTTCTTAGATATCCTGGGTTCAGTCTATCCTAGTGGCATCTAGGAAAAGTTGTATTATTAAGTTTTATCTGGACACAAATCAGCACATTTCTTCAGTGAGGATGAAGTGGCTAAACCGTATTTTCTCCAGCCCAGCCGACACACTGCCACCAGCTTCCTGAACAAAGAGCTCTAACACTGCCTTTCTTCGGCTCAAAACATTCTCAGGGCTTCCCTGGTGGCGCAGTGGTTCAGAGTCCGCCTGCCGATGCAGGGGACATGGGTTCGTGCCCCGGTCCGGGAAGATCCCACATGCCGCGGAGCGGCTGGGCCCGTGAGCCATGGCCGCTGAGCCTGCGCGTCCGGAGCCTGTGCTCCACAACGGGAGAGGCCACAACAGTGAGAGGCCCGTGTACCGCTAAAAAAAAAAAAAAAAATTCTCAGAGTCCCTCACCCCTACCCTCCTTCACCCTCCCCCTCCTCATTGCATTAGAATTTCATTCAAGACAACATGGCAGGCTGGAGAAAGTGTCCCTCGGCTTAAATGTCAGTCCTGCCACTTAGTAAGAGGCCATCTCTAGCAAGTTCCTTAAGTTCTCACTGCCTCAGTTTCCCCATCTGTAGAAAAGGAACAATAACACTTTACAAAAAGGGAAAATAACACTTATTTGGGGACAGCTGTTTCAGGGATTAAAAACTAGGACATCCTCAGAAGCAACTATCAACACCTGATTTAAAGCAAGCACTGGATGAATTTTCACGCTTTCGCTCTGTTCCAGCTTCACTCCACATCACCCGCCTTCCATCCCACTTTCCACTCAGACTGAGGGCTCCGCTTCAACCTCTCATCACCTCTCCTTGGCTTTGCTCGCAGGATGCATTCTGCCTGGAGTACCCTTTTCCGTTCCTAAATATCCACATCCTGCCCGTTCCTCAAAACTCAAGTTAAACACCATCTTTCCCACAAAGGCTTGCCTCTACCCAGAAGAAATAATCACCTCCCCTCTGAGCTTCCTGGACGGTGGCCTTTGGCCTTATCGAAAACCTTCACGTTGTCTTAACGATCATTGCTCTCAGTTCCATCACCCCAGTCTCTAAGGGCAAAGTATCATCTGCATCTTCTTCCTGGGCACACCTCAAGTGCTCGAAAACTATTTGTTGAATGAATGAATCAATAAAAAATTATGTGCATAGAAAGAAAAATGTATATGAAATATCTATGCTTAATTGATAAATGAGAAAGTGGGATGAGCTATCTTCACGGAAGCAAAGATTCTGCCTTCCACTTTCTTTGTGTGTGTAATTAAAAGAATTGCATGTGTTTACAAGCAAGTTTAAGAAGGTTCCCAATGCCTGCCTTGAATATTCCCAATAGTTTACGACCTCTCATTTCCTGTAAAACAGCAACTGAATTTAACTGTGCAGCTTTCCAGCGTATGACAGCTTTGGGGCTTTGTGTAAGAGAAATCAAAGCAATCAGTTATTTCATTAATTCAACAGTGGAAAATGTCAAAATATCACCTGTCTTTGCATACACTAGTGAATTGAATGAACTTTTCTCTTCTAATGTGTTCGGGGGTCACATAAACAACACTTCAAACACAACTAAATATCCAGTTTTCTGAAAATGTATCTCTATGATTTCCTTAAATTTTGGGGGGTTTTATAATTTTTTAAAAATCTTTAGCATTTAAAAAATGAATAAATGTGACTATATCAAAGTTGTGAATCAAAAATAATACTTTTGCGTCTCCCACCCTCCCTATCCCACCCCTCTAGGTGGTCACAGAGGAGATATGGGGATATATGTATATTTATAGCTGATTCACTTTGTTATAAAGCAGAAACTAACACACCATTGTAAAGCAATTATACTCCAATAAAGATGTTTAAAAAAAAGAAAGAAAGAAAAGTAATAATAATACTTTTTCTGGGACTTCCCTGGTGGTCCAGTGGTTAGGACTCTGTGCTTCCACTGCAGGGGGGGCATGGATTCAATCCCTGGTCAGGGAACTAAGATTCCCACAAGCCTCACAGTGTGGCCAGAAAAACATGAATGAATTTGCAGAATTTTTAGTAAGTGGAATCATGGGAATTAAGGAAAGTAAGCACTATAAGAATCAAAATGAACAGACCATTCTACGAAGAAAAGCCAGAATCAAGTTTTAAAGAATGTGACATGGGCGCGTGGAGCACTGTGGAAATGTTTTTCATGTGATTGTGGCGGTGGTTACATGAATTTATTGATATGTTAAAATTCATAGAACAATCACCGAAAAGGAGTCAGTAAATTTTTTTTTTTTCAGCAGCGCAGAGCCCATGTTTCATTTAATTATTTCTGTCTTTGTTCATTTTCTCTCAGTTTTAGAACTCACATCCTAGGCTCTCCACTGGCCACTAGAGTGATACTTGTCTTTTTTTTTTTTTTTTGCGGTACGCGGGCCTCTCGCTGTTGCGGCCTCTCCCATTGCAGAGCAGAGGCTCCGGACGCGCAGGCTCAGCGGCCACGGCTCACGGGCCCAGCCGCTCCGCGGCATGTGGGATCTTCCCGGACCGGGGCACGAACCCGCGTCCCCTGCATCGGCAGGTGGACTCTCAACCACTGCGCCACCAGGGAAGCTCTGATACTTGTACTTTTAGAGGTTGAGAAAAATAGCTAATATCCATCTTCGAGTGTTAAACAAACACTGAACAACATCTTTAAGCAACTGAAAGAACGTTCCTCTAAATTAAGCACCTGAAAACGACATTCCACGCTTGGTCTGTCCTGGTTCCACTACTGATCTCTTCCAAGTTTTCAGAGAAGTGAACACCCAATAAACATTAACCACCAGACAAAGACAAGCATCTCTCTGTTCCAGAATATGCCTCTCGTCAGCTCTCCCTAGGATATAATCAGACCTACATTTAATATACCTGTAACAATAGCAAAGCACCTCCAGGTTATGATGTGAAAAGTATAAGTCAGAAATCATTCCAGCTTTATTTATTATGCTGTCATTTACTGTCGTGTGGTAAAGCCCAAAGAATCTAATTCCCTTTGCTACTGGGATTGTAGCAGCGTGTCTTTTTTATGCAGATTTCATCTTTGAAAGATGCTTAAGCAGGTTCTCATTGTTACCGGGTGTCACTGATCTGGTCTCCCCACTGAGTTCTCACGTGAAAAAAAGTGAATTCAACCCAAGATGTCTTACTGTGACCTTGTCATCTCTTTTGCTGTCTGTCTGAGATAAATTGAAATACAGTGTTTTTTATGTGAATCTGTTTACACCTATCCTTTATTACATACATTTTTAAACTTATTTGTGTTATTCACATGTTGACATCAGTGCCATGCCAGACCATATGAGGCGAAAGGAAAACTTAATAACACTGATCCTGTTTAAAATTTTGATATTTTGTTCATCCTGGATTTTTTGGCATTAATTCAAATTTTTTAAGATGTTGCCTTAGAACATTATTTATCTTAATTACTGAGTGTTTTGGCAGCTCCTAACATTTGCAGCTGAAGAGAATGCCTCACTCACCTCAACCTCGTCCCAGTACAAAAAATTTAAATGGAAAGTAATGGAATCACCTTAAGAAAAAATTCACAAGACTGAAAAATGTAACTTATTGATTCTGCCATTCAGAATTGTGTTTTGCCAATTGTATTCATTTCCTAAGGCTGCCGTTACAAAGTATTACAACCTAAGTGGCTTAAAAACAACAGAAATCTGGAGGCCGGGAGTCTGAAATCAAGGTGTCGTCATCACCTCGCTCTCTCTGAAGGCACTGGAGAGCGAGTCCTTCCTTGTCTTTTCCTGGCTTCTAGTTGGGCCGGCAATCTTGAGCATTCCTGGGCCTGCAGCTGCATCATTTCACTTTCTGCCTCTATCATCACGTGGCTTCTCCCTCCGTGTCTTCCCGACATCTTCTTAGAAGGACACCAGGCCTATTAAGGTCCTACCCTTCCCCAGTATGACCTCATCTTACTGAGCCAGTGGGGCTTAAGCCTTCAACACATCTTTCTGGAGGATGTAATTCAACTCCTAATACCAACCAAAACAGGTGATAACTCTTCTTGGAAGAGTTGGCCTGCCCGCATATCAAGTTGCTTGCATGGGATTGGTGTGGGGTATGGCCATGTGTTGTGACAAAGAAAGGTCTCTCTAGCCACCTGATGACCCCACCCTGCTCTCTCCATCACCCAATACCTTCCCTTCAGAGCCCTCCTACTCACGTACTCCTCCTCTGCTCTTACCTGTTGCCTGTTAACACCTGTCCCCTCTCACTCTGTTCTTACCTCCAGCACAGCTTCCTAATCCCCTGCCTCTTCTCAGTTCCACTCCATAACCATCTGCCCCGTGGATGAAGAGCCTGTGGCCTCAATAGCCCATCAGTCTTTGACCAGCTCCATCCTGTTCTCATTCAGTTCATCTGAGCCTCCTATTCAACTCATCTGCCTAAACTTTGCTAAAGTTGGGTTGTGGAAAACTCATGTGAGATTCTCATGCCTTATATCCATCTTCTGATGGCTTATTTTCCTACTTCCATGGGGAAAATTTCCAAAACTCCTAATGCGAGCTACCATCAGACTCAAGATTCCATGAGGGATGCAGGGAGCAGGAAAAGAGAGAGGGTTAAGACTTAGAAACTCAGCATTTGCCCATCAACCCCACACCCTGGCTTTCCATTCTTCCCGGACAGCCACCACCTTTGAGCAGTAAACCATTTGTTTAATCACTTCGCTTTTTCCTGACTGCTAGCAATGAAATGCTGCACTCTCTAAAATAATTTCCTGACTATTTGCTAAGATTCATCTCTGACATTTCATTAAATATGATCATTTAACTGTACAAGTACAAATGCATTTTTAATTTAGCTTACTGCAGATATTACAGATGTGGGGAAATGAATTCACATTGCTCTAGGACAAATATATCATTCATACATGCATGCGACAAAAGAACAAATTATTAAAAATTACTGAAACTTCCACGAAGATTTATATTTAACTTTCCCATTTTCAACCTCTGTGTGACTGTGAAAACAGATAGCATGTCACTCTGTCAGCCATGATTCTATGAAGAATGTGTGGGTGATCCCATAAGGATCTCCATCAATAGCCTTGTCTCTGTCATTGACACTCTGTGGCAGGAAAAGAGCTGCAGACGGTTTCAAGTGCAAAGTTAGGAGGTTAGCAGTCTTATCACTGAAGCAGTAGGTAAAGTGCCTGCCCTACAAAAGCCAAACAGCAATAGGATGTGTGTCTTCTCTGCCGTGTGCTGTAAAGCCCGTCATAACAAATGCCAAAGTTTTATTTCATAGGAAAGTGCTCAGATGTGAACTGACATTCTTGAATGTCTTCCTGGGATCTGTTGTCATTGAATTCAAAGCTGACTGACTGAGGAAAGAGCGAGCTTGGTTTGGGGCCTTGAGCTATGAAATCAAGAACTTACGAGTCATGAGCTAACACGTACTATCTCATAGGGTGTCAGGTGTTCCCACAGAATGTCCTTTTATTACTGTGGAAAGAAATAGGCTCCTTTTCAAAAATCTTTATGATATGTTTTGGACAGAGGACAAAAGCAATATAATAGAGGTTTGAAGCAGTTACCTAGAAGAAAATGTATCCCCAAAGTGGCAGTGAGAAGCTTGTTATTTCCAGATATCAAGAAACTAAAAGAATTCAAATATCCTTCACATTTAAGACACCAATATAATAAAAATAGTAGTGTCCGAGACATCTACTAATTACTTTCCAAGTCATCTACTAGTGATAAGATTTGAGGTTTGGATGGGACCTTGGACATCATGTGGATTATACCGAATTCAGTTAGCGTACAAACAAGAAAAAAGAGGCTCAAATAATTCGCATAGACACATACGAAATTGGTAGCCAAACCCAAACTAAAAGCCAGGGCACCCAATTTCATCATCACGTGATCCTCAAGGAATTTCTAAAGGCCAGGTAGGCAGGGAATGTAAGCCTCCCTGCTATGAGGATATTAGCCAGCTGAGCAATTAGCCATCAGCTGAATGACCTGCGGCTCACCTGCCCACATGGGCAGGGATATGAAGGGTTAAGTGACCATAGGGCGTTAGAGGAATTTGCTTCATCAGACCTGTGGGAAAAAAAAAAATCTAACCTCACAGACGTCCGCACTCCCAGTTTAAGCACTCTGTTAGCTGATGTCTCTGATGGTTAATTTTAAGTGTCGATTTGACTTCGGGGCATCCAATATGCCATGGGGTGCCCAAGTATTCGGTCAAACATTATTCCGGGTGTGTCTGTGAATGTGTTTCCGATGAGATTAACATTTGATTCAGTAGACTGAGTAGAGCAGGTTGCCCTCTCTGATGTGGGTGGGTCTCATCCAATCAGGTGGCAGCCTGAATAGACAAAAAGGTTGACCCTCCTCTGAGTTACAGGGAATTCCTCCCGCCTGGCTGCCTTTGAACCAAGACATTGGCTTTTTCCTGCCTTCAGACTCAAAGTGAAATATGGGCTCTTCCTTCAGTCTCAGCCTAGAACTTCATCATTGGCTCTCCTGCATCTCCAGCTTGGCAACGGCAGATTTTAGGACTTATTCCTATAATCCCATGAGCCAATCCCTTATGATAAATCTCTTTCTCTATGGAAATGCATCCCATTGGTTCTGTCTCTCTGGAGAAACAACAATGTCCCTGTAATCTTTTTTTTTACATATTTATTTATTTGGCTGTGCCAGTCTTTAGTTGCAGCATGCGGGATCTTTAGTTACAGCATGTAGGATCTTTAGTTGTGACATGTGAGATCTAGTTCCCTGACCAGGGATCGAACCTGGGCCCCCTGCATTGGGAGTGTGGAGTCTTAGCCACTAGACCACCAGGGGAGAACCCTGGCATCTTTAAATTTCACATCTTTTATAATTGCTTTTTTTTTAAACATCTTTATTGGAGTATAATTGCTTTACAATGGTGTGTTAGTTTCTGCTTTATAATTGCTTTTTTTAAATTTCCAACTCAGGAGAAACTTTAACCCAGGCAAACATTGTAGACACCCAAAGCCCAAAAGCGGTTTCAGAAATAGAAAACTTGCATGCCAGAGTTATTGGATGATGGTTCTAAAATTGATGCCACATAAATATCACAGATAAAAATCTTCTCACTGTGTCACAATAAGAAGGCTGTCATTTCCAGGCTCAGTTTACCGTGAAGCTGACCATCGCAATCATCTTCTTTTCCCAACAGAGGTGGTTTTGAAATATCACAGTGAGTGATCACACCACTTGCAGGATGCTTGGCACTGCCTCGGTCATTCACATTTCGTTTGGACTTTCTCTCTTCTGATGAACCAAAAGTCCTTCTCCCTCACCAAGCTGTGAAGGGGGATGTTTCTAGGCACAGTGTGTTAAAATACAATTGGGGAGAGGTGGTGGCCCCCAAGTTCTCTTACTTTTGAGTGGTGGCAGCATTGCCTTGCTGCGTGATGAAGCAATTAGGCCAGCCAATAAGTGCTCTAATTCCTGTGATCCAGGCTTGTAAAATCCCACCATTTACAAGCATTATTATTCTGCTTACAAGTGATGGCACTGAGTGAGGCTGTATGCCTGTGAAGTTTCTGCTCGTCCACAGTGAGGGGGAAAGGCTCGCGTACCGCAAAGAAAACAAAAAAACAGGTAACTATTTTCTTTTCAGGAAAGAAAAATAATAACGACAATAATAATAATAATAAATAATCCAATTCCAATTTGCATCACAGTTTTCCTCAAATCTTTTTTTTTCATTGAAGCAGAGTTGATTGACAATATTGTGTTAGTTTCTGGTGTACAGCAAAGGGATTCATTTATATAGACATATAGATTTTCTTTTTCAGATTCTTTTCCATTATAGGTTATTAAAGGCATTGACTCTAGTTCCCTGTGCTATACAATATGACCTTGTTGTTTAGGTAAAAGGTAACAATTAAATGCTGTTGCTGGGCCACAAATAAGAGATGTGCCCACTGAGTTCTACAGCGTGTTGGTACTTATGATAGACAGAAATCAGCAGGAGAAGAAAAAATTTTCACTTACCCCGATCAAGTCAAATACCTTGTCATGTATCCACGGCTATATTTGATCACCAAAGAAATGACTGGCCCAGTCTTCTCATGACTGTTGTCCGAGAATCAGCCAAACAAAATAATCCTACTTTCATAAAAATTACTAAGATAATTTTTCTTTTTTTTTTTTTGCGGTACGGGGGCCTCTCACTGTTGTGGCCTCTCCCGTTGCGGAGCACAGGCTCCGGACGCACAGGCTCAGCAGCCATGGCTCACGGGCCCAGCCGCTCCGCGGCATGTGGGATCTTCCCGGACCGGGGCACGAACCCGTGTCTCCTGCATCGGCAGGCGGACTCTCAACCACTGCGCCACCAGGGAAGCCCCCTACTAAGATAATTTTAATACAGGTGTTAGTACAGCTGAAATACCCTATAGCGAGCAAGACATCTGTTTTCCTTTTTTAAAGTAATTCCTAATATAGTGTCGCAACTCTTCCTTAATTCTCTCTCTGACAAACTGGAGGAGGGGGTAAAAACGTTCTCCTGACCTGCTCTGGAAGAGGCACACAGCATTTGTAGCTTTCCTTCACTTCTCATATTTTTTTAAGAAGTGTTATATGTAATAGCAACGTTTCAATTATTTTTGCAATCCAAGCTCTTATTTATTCTTCACCCAAAAGTTCATATTTTAGTTTATCATATGTGTGAATCTTAGTTGCCTTAAGTTGAATGACTTAGAGAGGCAAGACCGTGTACATTTAATTCCATTTTTATGGTATTCTCATGCCACTTCACATATACACAGGTACCTAATGGCAGTGGAAACAGGGAGAATGCTGGTGAAGATGATGTTGATGAAGATGATGATGAGGATGATGAGGATGAGGATGGTGGGGATGAAAATGCTGATAAGGTTCACGGTGATGAATGATCAATTCTTCCTCTCCAGCATCTTCCACAAGCCATTTTTCTATGGCCTTCAAATGTCTTTCCTCCTCGGTGACACCAAGTTTCTCTAAAAGGCTTTAACTGGCCCTTCAGGATGATTTGGGATGAAAGAAAAGGAGAAGTTTTCCATAGCTCAGAAAAACTCTTGCATTATCGCAAGGAAGTTTGGCAATCAGGTGGGGTAAAGGAGAAATTGCAGAAGAAAGATAAATCGTAACAAGCCTCAGATGACCTCCTCTGAGTAGAAGGACTGTTAAAATAGAACAGAGACATAAAGGTAAGAAGGTTAGGTTTTGCCAGTAAGTGTTCGAAACTTGAGTGTATCTGCGGAGATGCTGACGACACCGTCCGACAACAATGCTCTTGGCCTGAGAAGGCAGGGCTGGGCTACCTCTTCCCATCAGGCTGGTCAGAGCTGATTAGCCATGACAGGCAGCTCTGAATAATTGCTCTAATTGCTTCAGTGAGCCCTTTACCTCGTCCTAAGAAAGGAATCATGCCTCAGCCAGCTTCAGAGGCCAGACACCCCTAACCTGACATCTCTAACAAAGATGCGTTTATTTCCATGGAAGCATCATTTGATGTTGTTCGTCAGAAGCAGAGATGCGAGAGTTCAACCGAGACCTCAAAGTTGGCCGTAGGTAAGGGCCTTGTTAAATGGCTCGGGAGTTTGTATTTGCAGGTTGACTTGGTGTGATGAACAGTTAGTGGAGACTGCTAATCCCAAGAAGGGCAAACATATGTCACCCTGAATTGGGTTGTGGATTCCACTCTCCCGGAGAGCAGGAGATAATGAGTGCAGTGTGTCATCAAAACTTTTCATGTCAACTGTAGAACACATTCTCTCTAAATAGGAAACTGTCAGATCCGCTTAAAGCCGTGAGTGACAGGGACCTCTTTCCAGCCTATACCTTCTCATTGGAGATGCCAACTTACTTTAGACGGCTAAGTGGTGAGAGGCTTCACTTGAGTCTTGGTCTCTTATGCATTTGTTTGTTTTGCTACAAAATGAAACATAAATGATAAAACTTCTCAACCCTTGAGGAAATTTTCTGTGGCCTTCCCTAATACTTGAGCATTTTTACCTCACTACTCAGATAATTTCTACAGAAGACAAAATAATTTATTCTGAGTCTAAGCGATGCGTTACCCTAACTGTCCATCTAATGGCAAGGAATTTTCATGGAAGGAAGCATTGCATAAAACTCTCTGTAATGTGTTAGAGACTACGGGAGCTCAAAGAGGTCAATCAAAGTAATCTTTTTGTGTAATGAGATCACCCGTCCATTCACCAATGTGCAGACTTCTCTTTATTATGGAATTTAGCATATCTTGTTCGAGATAATTATTTTTGTACCAGTGCCACCACATGAATTTGAGGTCCAAGAGGGCTGGAACCAGTTTGCTCACTGTATAATCCTAGTGCCTA
Organism: Stenella coeruleoalba; assembly: GCF_951394435.1. Lineage (NCBI taxonomy): Eukaryota > Metazoa > Chordata > Mammalia > Artiodactyla > Delphinidae > Stenella > Stenella coeruleoalba. The sequence goes on along the minus strand of NC_137156.1, from coordinate 5,813,420 downwards.
TCCTAGTACCTGGCAATCAGTTAAATTAACAATTAACTAAAGTTGTGCTTTTGAACTCATTTTCTTATTATATTGATACCATTCCTTTACGCTTTTTTATTCTCTTTCTTTCTCCCTTCCTTTTTTCCATTCTTCATTCACTCTATTGCATTTACTTGAGGCTAACGTAAGATTTTCCTTGAGTATGTCAGAGAAAAAAAGTGAAAGAGAATGGATATTTATTGAGGGACTTACTATATGTTTGGTGGGTGCTAATTTTTTTCCACACAGTATCTCGTTCAGCACTCACCAAAAATACTGAGAGGCAGCTAATATTATCTCAGTTGAGGAACTGGGGCTCAAAAAAGTAGGGACTTTCCCCTATGCCTACTCAAACTCCAAATTGCATAAGCTTTTCCCTGTACCAAACTGTGAGAAAAAAATAGGAAAGTTGTTCAACTGGAGTAAGGTAGAATATCTTCTAAAAATGTTTCAAAACTTCACCTCGATGCCAACCAACCTGAGAATTGAGTACAAGCTGATCACACACCCTGCAGTCCCCTCCCTCACACTGCCTTTAAAAACCTTCCCTGTATATATATAACTGAATCAATTTGCTGTTCACCTGAAACTAACACAATGTTGTTAATCAACTATACTCCAATATAAAATAAAAAGTTAAACAAACAAACAAACAAACCTTCCCTGAACCCTTCTACACTGTTGGTGGGAATGTAAATTGGTGCAGTCACTATGGAAAACAGTATGCAGTTTCCTCAGAAAACTAAAAACAGAATTACAATGTGACCCAGCAATCCCAGTCCTGGGCATATAACCAGACAAAATTATAATCAAAAAGATACATGGGGCTTCCCTGGTGGCGCAGTGGTTGAGAGTCCGCCTGCCGATGCAGGGGACACGGGTTCATGCCCCGGTCCGGGAAGATCCCACATGCCGCGGAGCGGCTGGGCCCGTGAGCCATGGCTGCTGGCCCTGCATGTCTGGAACCTGTGCTCTGCAGAGGGAGAGGCCGCAGCAGTGAGAGGCCCATGTACCACACACACACAAAAAAGATACATGCACCCCAATGTTCATTGCAGCAATATTTACAATAGCCAAGACATGGAAACAGCCTAAATGTCCATTGACGGATGAATGGATAAAGAAGATGTGGTATACATATTCAATGGAATATTACTAAGCCATAAAAAAAGAATGAAATAATGCCATTTGCAGCAACATGGATGGATCTAGAGATTATCATACTAAGTGAAGTAAGTCAGACAGAGAAAGACAAATACCACATGACATCACTTATATGTGGAATCTAAAACAAGACACAAATGAACATATCTACGAAAGAGAAACAGATGGAAAGAAAACACTCCCCAGAAGGGTGTTAGCAAAGGGAAGTGAGGGCAGGGTGAACCTTAATTTGAATCTTGTTTTAGAGAACAGACTTGTGATTGCCACGGGGTGGTGGGGGTGAGGAAGGGAAGGATTGGGAGTTTGGGTTAGCAGATGCAAAGTAGTAACAAAAAAACCCCCAAACCTTCCCTCAAAGCCATAAGGGAGTTTGGGTCTTTTGAGCATGAGCTGCCCATTCTCCTTGCATGGCTCCCTATAGTAAACGCTGTACTCTCCTTTATCACAACCTGGTGTCAGTAGATTGGCTTTGCTGTGTGTCCAGCAAGTGGACCCAAATCCAGATTGGGTAACACTTGCATGGGGCTGTGTGTTCACTGTGGCTGGCATGACAAGATTGCTTCCCATTTGAACGTGGTCAGGTCTCAGATCCCACTGGAGCATTTGGTTGACAATCTGACAGTTATCCCAAGAAAAGGACATTAAAAAAACATAAATTGACATGAAGTAATTGCATTTTTTCTTCAGCACAGAAAGACTGCCTGGAAACCCCCTGCAGCTGCAAGACACAAAAGTAACATGAGCTTGTGCTTCTACATAAACCAATACCTTTTCATCGGGATTTTACTCCAGTCAGTGCCCAGTGCTCTGACTTCCACGCTGTGTCACGTGGGGAATGCACAATGTCATAAGCCACTCCAACAGGGAATCTGATGAATTGATTGCAAGATATTCTGCCTTTTGAAGGAAGCAGTTGGCTGTATTCATCTATGGATGAGAACCCTAGGCAAATTCCATTAACGTTTGAAATGATATTAATGTACCTTCTGTGCATACGTTGAGTGGCTAAAGCTGATTGAGTTCAGCAAGAAGCTAGAAAGTTTGGACCCTCACTTATAATTCATATGCCATGACTGTGCAGGGTTTTCATTTTTTATTTTTTTTATGTATACACCCAGTATTCATAAACTGCTTCAAATAGATTGGCAATAATAAATAAATAAACAAATAAATTAAATATCTAAAAATTTGGAAAGTGGAAAGCAAGCTTTCTAGGGGAAAACATGCTTCTCTATGATATGGGAAAGTTGATTCTTTGGGGGCATTAGTTAGTAACTTTCCATTTCATACTTAACTATAAACCTCCTTCTAAAGAACTTAAAGAAACCATTCAATCTCCCTTATAAATCTAGGTAATTATAAGTAACATGTAGCAGTAAGTGTCATTCCTCTAATTTACTTGTTTACTTACTGGGACTAGTGATGTTTGTAGGAAAGACAACTAAGCCTTTCTCCTTAGCATAAAGAATCATCATCCAAAATCCTCTTTTCTGATTCTTTCAGCATCAAATGTTTTGGTCTCTTTTGTGTCCGCCTTCTCTATTTTTCTGATCAAAGTACCAGTTGTGCAGACCTTGCTTTATAAACTTATAATTACTGCTATCATAGGAACTACACCCATATCACATGATCAAAGCCCATTTCTTTAGCTGCTACTCCCTTCAATAGCTATTCCATCAGCATTCTAGAGACAAAACAACACAGCATGTTACTAGGAATAAACTAGATAACTAATGAGAACCTACTGTATAGCACAGGAAACTCTACTCAATGCTCTGTGGTGACCTAAATGGAAAGGAAATCCAAAAAAGAGGGGATATATGTATACGTATAGCTGTTTCACTTTGCTGTAAAGTAGAAACTAACACAACATTGTAATGCAGCTATATATGTAATGCAACTCCAATAAAAATTAATTTTAAAAATAAAATAAATTTAGAAAAACAGCATAGCATGAGGATGCATGCAAAGGAACAAAAGAGCATGAAATATCAATAAGAAGGAAGCATTTTATAATCACTACCGAGAACCAACTCATATAAGATAGTAATGAATAACATGCAGGGAATTTTAACTAACAGGCCTCCAGAGCATACACTGATACAAGTAGATGCCAGGATCTAAATATTACAGCTCCTTAAATAGGACAAATATATTGATACATGCTACTTAAAAAAAAAAAAAGATTTTGTTTGCTTGAGTTTTGCAGACTTTTACTGAACTTTCTGTTCAGTGTCACGAAATGTCGTAATTGTGTCCTCCAAGCTCCTGTAAACTGGATTCAGCGATTCCCACTCATATCTTGCACAGAACTTGTAATCAGATCAGCTCAAGTTGATAAGCATCTTAAAGCTAATTGTCCAGGTGCTAAATTCATCTCCATCTATTTATTGCAAAGCAATGAGTTAATGCATCTTGTTGGGGGATTCTTAACATGTCTCCCACTGAGCTTGATGAGGTTGAGATAAAAAGTTGGAGAAGGGAGACAGATGGGGCCAAATACAAGAAGAGATCTGAGAGGGAAGTTCCCGGGGACAGATCTCTGTCTGGAGAAAGCCATCTCTCCTTTTTCTCCTGGCTGCCTTCTTATCCTCAGTTTTCTTATCTTACCTAAAAGCCTGGGAAGCATCCGTTTCCACCCAGAAATCACTTGGATGCCGAAAAACCAAATTAATTACTGTTTTCAGGTTTTCCATTTCTATGGAAAGTTGAGATATTTTTAAATCCCATGTTTGGTATAATATTATTTTATGACATAATAGACACATTCATCAGACCAGGTTATGCTGGGTAACAAACTGTCCCCCAACCTCAGTGTCTTAAAGTATCACATGTGCCTTCTGATCATTTCTATTGTGCAAAACATGTCACATGAACATGGGGAAATTATGATTTCACCCCCAGAAGGGCTGTGCATATTTGTGTATAATAATAAGATCTACCACAGTGATGGACCACTTGATAAAATTTTAAATGTATGTGTTTTAATCTTTAAGTTGAGATTTTTTGGTATCATAATTTATTTTTAATGGAGTGTGGGTACGAAAGAGTCCATAGAATATACTGAATTTCTCATTAAGTTAAAATAGAATATATGCCTTTGAGAGAAAATTTTAGTGTATATTACCGATTTCTATTTTTTAACAAAAAAAAAAAAGCAAGTCTGCATAATGATCTTGGATGCCCACTTATGGCATAAAAAAAGGATTTTGCTGTGCTAGTCGTATCTTTCTTCTAACAAATACCTGGATGACTGTAATAGACCCCTCTGAGCCATCCTCTGCAGCACAGCTGAGCCACCTGCTCAAAAGGCAATCTAACTGGATCATTCCTCTGCTTACAAACTTCCGGTGGCTTCCCATTGACCGGCTGCAGTTACCATGGTTACTGTGGTTTCTCCAGCCCATCTGATGTGGTCCCAGCTTCCTCCTCAGCCTCATCTTTTGATGCTTCCAGCTCCACCTAAGCACACCTTACCCCTACCTTTAGTTTCTCAAATAAGCCTGCCACTGGGCCCCTCACATGCTGTTCCTCGTCTGAAACACACACTCCTCTTTTCCACCCCCAACTCTCAAAACCCTCTCTGCCTTGGCCTGGCCGACTCCTTCCTACACATCCTTCAGGTTGTAGTTTGAGAGAAACTTTTCACAGGAAGCCTTTCTCAGGAACCGGAGACTAGGTTCAGAGCCTCTGGTTTACATACCTCTAGCACTCGGTAATAAGTGCTCTCCCACCGCACTTAATACACTTTAGGCTAATTGCTTGTTTAATTGTTCAGCTCCTTCAACAGACTCTTAGGTGAAAGTACTGACAGAACCAATGGCCCATGCAGGTCTGGGGTGAGTTCAAAGAGATCTCAGAATTCAGGGACCACAGCATCCCCCAGCAGGCCCTGGGAGGATGCCCGAGACCCATGCGGGACCTACCATACTTCAGCAGATCCCTCTCAAGGTAAAAAGTGACCAAGGAGTGGACATCTCAGCTCCCAAGAGGATTCATGAGCGTTTCCCTTCATTCACATGCCATCCTGAGCAGAGTGAGTGGGAGGAAGTCTGTCAAAGGTCACTGTCTGAAGGGCCGTACCATCTTGGCCTTCTTCATATATACCCCCAGCACCAAGCACAGACCTGGGGCGTGGTCCTCAGTAACTCTTTGTTAAATGACTGACCCTATGAATAAATATCAGGTGACAGGGCTTCCCTGGTGGTGCAGTGTTTGGGAGTCCGCCTGCCGATGCAGGGGACACAGGTTCATGCCCCGGTCCGGGAAGATCCCACATGCCGCGGAGCGGCTGGGCCCGTGAGCCATGGTCGCTGAGCCTGCGCTTCCGGAGCCTGTGCTCCGCAACGGGAGAGGCCACAACAGTGAGAGGCCCGCATACTGCAAAAAAAAAAAAAAAATCAGGTGACAATTGTTAAACCCCTATGAAATACGCAGGGCACATATCATTTGGCCAATGAGGAAGCTGAGCATGAAAGAAGTTAAGGGATTGCCCCAAAGTCACAAAGGACAAAAATACAGGGGCTCCTGGTTACTCCTGCAAACCAATTCTGTCCAGCTGGGTGCCTCTCTTAACAGACTGAATGTTTATATCCTCACAAAATTCTTATGCTGAAGCTCTAACCCCCCACTGTGATGGTATTTAGAGGTGGGGCCCTTGGGAGAAAATTAGGTTTAGATGAGATCATGAGAGTGGCGTTCCCATGATAGAATTAATGACCAGAACTAACTCTCTCTCTCCATCTCTCTGTCTGTCTGTCTGTCTGTCTCTCTCTCTCTCTCTCTTTCTCTCCCTGCCATGTGAGGAGATGACAAGTAGGCAGCATTTTCCAAGCCAGGAAAAGGACCCTCCTTACCAGAAAGTAACCAAACCTGCAGCATTTAGACTTCCCAGCCTCCAGAACTGCGAAAAATAAATGTCTGTTGTTTAAGCCACCCCCCTATGGTATTTCGTTATAGCAGCCTGAGCTAACTAATACAGCCTTCAAGTTTACCTTTAATTTACTTGAGTTATCACCACGTGATATAGCACCATATTTCATAGAATCTAAAACGTTATCTATTGGCGACATGCACCTGTATTTTGTGTGTATCACTAAGGGGAAAACTACTTCCAATTCCACTGGGACACAATGCTTCCTTATCACATACAAAATAATTTTTTGCTCATTAACAGAGCTTTTTTAGACAGAATTAGGCATAGATTTCATCATGGATCCTCTTTGCCCAAACATTTTTAATAAGTGAAATAAATCAGTTAAGATTTTCCTAAAACTGGGACTTCCCTGGTGGCACAGTGGTTAAGAATCTGCTTGCCAATGCAGGGGACATGGGTTCGAGCCCTGGTCCGGGAAGATCCCACATGCCGCAGAGCAACTAAGCCCATGCACCACAACTGCTGAGCCTGCACTCTAGAGCCCACGAGCCACAACTACTGAAGCCCACGTGCCACAACTACTGAAGCCTGTGCTCCGCAACAAGAGAAGCCACCACTGTGAGAAGCCTGCGCACCGCAATGAAGAGTAGCCCCCGCTCACCGCAGCGAGAGAAACCCTGCGTGCAGCAATGAAGACCCAACACAGCCAAAACAAAAATGAAAACAAAAGAGAAAAAAAAGAAGAGTTACAGTGAACTGATTTTTCTTTCTTTTATTTATCTGTACTTTCTAAATTTTAACATGACATTATTATGTCATTAATTTTATAATAAAAGTATAATATCTGCACATTTGCTTTCTTTTTATGTAGTCGAAGGCTAAAGCTATCCATACGGCAGAGGAAAAGCCAAATAATTCAATTATTTTTGCATTAACCCTATTTTCAATAATTTAACTTTTAAAGTGTCTTGGTATAAGATTTCTTAAAAATGCTATCTACAGCCTGAGGATCCATGGAAGGAGACCACATTAAGGTACTTTGGGATCCACCATAATCTCTCTCTGCAGCCGAGGCCTGGGCCCTGGCTCTGTGGGCTTGTGCAGACTTTGTTCTCCCAGGCTCCGTGGTCTTCAGGGAGGCTCCCTGGACATCCCCAAATTCTCTATCATCTCATGGTTCTGAAGAGGGGAACTACAGGCCATCAGTGAGTCTATCCCATGCTATTCAAAAATGCATAAGGAAGTTAAGGAAATTGAGGGATATATTTCAGTCAAATAAATCAGCATCCCAGACTGCTCAACTTCAATCTAGACCAGGGAGGGGGTGGAAGGGGTGTTATGGGCTGAATCATGTCCCCCTCCAAATCACATGTCAAGGTCCTAACCCCCAGAGCCTCCAAATGTGACTGCATTTGGAGGTAGGATCTTTAAAGGTGATTAAATTAAAATGAGGCCTTTAGGGTGGGTCCTAATCCAATCTGACTAGTGTCCTTATAAGAAAAGGAATTTAGACATAAAGGCATACACCAGGGATGCACACATGCACAGAGGGATGGCCGTGTGAGGACACAGGGAGAAGACAACTGTCTACAAGCTGAGGCAGAGAGAAGTCTCAGAAGGAAGCAATCCTGCCGACACCTTCCGACACCTTGATCTTGAACTTCCAGCCTCCAGAACTGTGAGAAAATAAATTTCTGTTGCTTAAGGAACCCAGTCTGATATTCTGTTATGGCAGCCGGAGCAGACCAATGCAGGGGGTACACAGTAAGTGACCCCATGTCAGCAGGACTCTTCTTTTAACACTTTATTTTTTGTTTGTTTTTAGCAACTTTATGCACTTTTATGACTCCAAACAAACTGCTTTGTATGTACATATATGGTTTTTAATTGAAGTACAGTTGATTTGCAATGTTTCTTGTTAATACAACCTTAAGCTCAGGAAGTTTCATCTGTGGCCTCTGAGAGCCTGTGCATGACAGCAAGTGGTGGCGTAAGTGCCTTCTACCTATGGATGGTTCCAAGGTTCTTTTCTAGCTCTTACTCTTAACCTTCCGCCCCCATACCACACCTCCAGGATTTGCTAAAACTTTGTGACCAAGAGACTGATTTGAAATCTCAAGTCCAGCTGGGACTCTGCGATGGCCCGAACAGATCAAGAGTAGGCACAGAAAAGGATACAGGGAATAGGAGGTCTAGAAAATAGCCCACCCAATTAATCCCATTTATAGATACTGTAGTTCTAAGTTAGTTGTACCTAAGAAAATGAAAGTGAAAGCTTATAGCACTGGAAAAAGAAACTGACAGATTATTAGCCTGACACTCACCATTTGCGAAACAGAGATAATAGATTCATTATCTCGAGTCCCGCCCCGCCCCCATCCTTAACAGTGTGGGTTTGATTGCCCTCTTGCCTACAGGTAATACTCCATCAAAATTAAATCTGACAGCTAGTTCTCAATTTTATAAACTACACAGGCAGGGGAAGAGAGGAGGTTGGGCGGAGGCTGGCGCTGGGTCTGAGGGAGGTTGTCTTTCCCCAGGCTACCAGGACGCTAATCCAAAGTCCCTCTGAACCAAGGGTTTGGAAATACGCTTACATTCACGGTCCCATAGTGACATCAGCTGGTCAGTTCCCAAACAACAGCCTAGCCAGGGAGGAACAGGCCCAAAAACAGTCATCTACAGCCAAGAATCACTGGGTAAATGTATTTTTTAAGCAGCTGCACAATAGCTAGATTTTCAAAGTGTCTTTTACAATGATTCTTCCAAATATGTAATATCGATAGCTGATGGTAAGTACAAATTTAGAAGTAAGCTTTCAGAAATGGGAGTTTAAAACCTTCCAGTGGCAACAAGTACGATAATCAACCCCAATAAAGTATATGCATTTTGTAGATCATGAATGGATTTTAATTTTGAAATATAAGGTCGAAACCAAACACAGTTTGAGATGGATTCTCAGACAATATTAAGACATAAAGTGACTTTTTTTGGAGAGTTACAGCTATGCCAATTAGCCCGGGCCCAGCATGAAGTACAAGAAGATTAACAATTCAGGAGAGTGGGCATAAGAAAGTACAGTCAAGTCTATGTCAGTTAGACCTCTTTTGTTGGGTCACCAGAAGGAGGGCTTTGGGTAGGGATTTCAGCATGGTGCTCATAATTCCGTAACCCTGTGGTTTGCACTTTCTTTTAACAATACAGGAGATTCTGCGGTTGAAGCCAAACAAGAATGCAGGTACAGAAGATTGAGAAGGGGGTGAAGAAGGCTCTGAGCATCATGCCTCTACTTCACAGTGGGGAGCAGAGCAGAGATGAAGACGTATCCTTGGGATCCACAGAGCACAGTTTGAAAGCAACTGTCTATAACCTAATGGTCTTCTGAAGAGGAGAAATCGGAGGACCAAATATTAAACGAGATAATCTAGACGCTCGGGAAATGATTTCTTTCTTAATTCAAGGTAAACTCATTTTAAAGCTAAAGGAAATATTAATATATTGGTAAAGAAAGAATAAGAAGGTTGATTAAAACTGAAGAAGCCTTAAAAATTTAGATATTAGAATTAGATATTGGCTGTTGGAATGTATGATCACAAAAACACAACCAATTACTCAATATTTCAAGTTGATTTGCTCACGTAGAGAAGCTCTTATGTGTAACTACTGCCCACAATAACAAAGATTTCTTACTCATTATCCGTATCAGCTGTAGGTCAGCAGTTGTTCTATGTGCCTTGTTCGTTCAGATTCAGGCTGAAGAAATGCCCCATGTCTGGGGCACAGTAATCCTGTGGCAAAGAAAAGAGCTAAGACCAAACCATTCAATGGCTCTTGAAGCTTCCGCTCACATTTCATTGACCAAAATAAGTCAAACGTCCACCCCTGACATCAGTGGGGTAGAGAAGTATAATCCTCATGTAGGGAGGCACTGCAAGCCACATGGCTACAGACAGGGCTGAATAATGCTCTTATAGAGAGGGCAGAAAACAACCAGGGACAATAATACAATCGACCAGTCCACTAAACTCCCAGTGACTAGCACAATGTCTTGTACAAAGTAGATGCTCAATAAATGATTAAAATAGTTTGTGAAATGACAATGTTGGCCATGAATTCACATTAAATGTAGATCAGTCCATCTGTTCTGCTGCAGAGTTTTTCTTCCTTGGAGTGTTAACACAGTGATTTCCACTTTGCTACCGTAAATATCCTACTAAGAATGAATCTCACCAACATCATGTTGAGCCAAAAAAGCCCAGATGCCAAAAAATACTAACAGGCGAATGGATAAAGAAATTGTGGTGCATCCGTCCAGAGAACGACTACCAGCACTAAAAAGGAATGACCTAGTGATACACACAACAGCATGGGCGAGTCTCAAAATAATTACGGGGAACGAAAGACAAAAAAAAGAGTACACTCTGTATGATTCCATTTATAGAAAATTCTAGGAAATGCAAAGTAATCCATGGTGACAGAAAGTGGTGGCCTAGGGAGAGGAGAGGTAGGGCTGGGGGAGAGGGTAGATAAGGGAACTTTGAAGGCGATGAACATGTTAATTATCTTGATTGTGGTGATGGTTTCATGGGTGTATTCATCTGTCAAAACCCATCAAATTGTACACTCCAAATATATGCAATCTACTGTATGTCAATTATGCCTCAATAAAGCATACAAAGTACTTTTTAAGGCGTGCTTACCGGGCTTCCCTGGTGGTGCAGTGGTTAAGAATCCGCCTGCCAATGCAGAGGGCACGGGTTCGAACCCTGGTCCCGGAAGATCCCACATGCCGCAGAGCAACTAAGTTTGTGTGCCACAACTACTGAGCCTGCGCTCTAGAGTCTGTGAGCCACAACTACTGAGCCCGCGTGCTGCTACTACTGAAGCCCATGCACCCTAAGGCCCGTGCTCCGCAACAAGAGAAGCCACCGCAATGAGAAGCCTGCACTGCAACGAAGAGTAACCCCCACTCGCCACAACTAGAGAGAGCCCGCGCACAGCAACGAAGACCCAATGTAGCCCAAAATAAGTAAATAAAATAAATAAATTTATTTTTTTAAAAAAAGCGTGCTTACCTCATGATTTATATGAAGTTCAACAACAGGCAAAACCAACCTCTGGTGGTTACTCTTAGGCTAGGCGCTGACTGGAAAGATTACAAAGGATTCGGGTGATGTTACCTTGAGCTGGATGCAAGTCAGTTACACAGGTGTGTTCTATTGGTGAAATTTCACTGAGATGTATGTTTATGCCGGATGAGCTTTTCTGTAGGCAAGTGATATTGCAATAAAAAGTTTTTAAATATGTCACTATTTTTAAAATACATACTGATCATCTTAACAGTATTAAAGAAAGCCATCCTCATAGACAATTTATGACAGAAAAATAATAGTTATGTGATTGCCTTATTTATCACCTCCTTTGGAAATTCGAGGGCTGTGAGTGGATTTTTGTCCTGCAAGTCTCCATGACTGAGGACAGACCACAGAGACTAGAGACTCGTAGACTGTAGACCCTGGGAGGGAGCAGTCACAGGGACAATGGGGGCAAGTGTCAACACAGTCACCACGAGACCAGTGTCTGTCCACAAAAATGTGCCAATGCTGACGCTTCTGCTCTCTTTTGTGTCCCTAATTCTAATTACTCTTACCTTTATTGTCATCTTAGGCAGGGATGCAGGGAGATGCCACGTATACACACAAGGGGTTCACGTGTACCCAAGAGCAAGCCAGCTATGCCAAAGCCCCACCGATGGGATAACACGATTGCAGACAGCTGAGCGAAGATAAGAAATGAAAATGCCTAAACATTTTTATGAACCCATCTTTTTCACTATTTAATATATTTTTTAAAAAAAGAAAACCTTATTCCCATTGACCGATTACTTTAATGAATAAATATAATGTGCTGTCAATGGTTGGACGGTTGAAGTGGGTTATATTTCCCTTGCTGGCAAGCATGGTCTTAAATAAAAACAAATTGAAGTTTCAACAACCCTCTGCCCCCCAAAAAAGAGAGAAAATCAGTCTGAGTTTCAAATGACTTTGATCTTTGTGTTTATTTTATAAATTACTACCTGGTCCCTATGAATGTCCCTATGGATAAAAAAACAAATCCAAGTGTCTCCAATTGTGTGTTTAAGTAATTTTAAAAGACAAATTTTCAAAATGCCATTGATCTATGGTAAAAACTAGTACTCTCTTCTCATGCATAAAACTTTAAGATTCCCCACTAAGCTCCAACTAATCAAAGAAAAATGAAAATAACCATAACCACTTATGATCACTATTTAAAATGTGAAGAAAAAGGAGACGAAAAGAACGAACTGAAAATCGAATTCCGCATCAAACAGCCACTCTACCCCGTGCTGTGCTACAAACCACATAGATAGATAAAGACCTGATTTGGGTACGAGAAAGTGGGGTGCTGCCCTAACTAAATCCTAGAACATATGGCAGTTTTCAGGACAGAGTGTTGGTAGAAGGCCTGAGGGCCTTCGAGAGACTGTTGGCAGAACCCTGATGATGGCCCCCAGGAGGCTGTTGGTGAGCTTAAAGGAAAAGAAAAATGTTCTAGGAAACTAGAGGAAAGGGGATCATTGTGATGCCGTAGCCGAAAATGTAGTAACACTCTTGTGTGGGAATGTGGAAATAGAAAATGTACTTCTGGAAGGGATAATCTAACTAAGGAGACGTCCAAGCATAGTATGGAAGGTGCCACCGGCCTCCATTTGCTGCTACAGAAAAGGCGAGTAGAGAAATAAACTCAATAAACTAAAGAACTGCTAGATATAAAGGAACCAGGGCTTGCTAGGCTCAAAAATAAAACTTTCTCATTCCCAGCCTTTCCAGGTAGCAAACGGTGCTAAGATTAAGAAATACCTTTCGGACGAAGATCAAATCCAAAGTATGTCAGGAAAATATGGTCTAAAAATGAAGCCAAAGGTGTGATTGTAAAAGTCTTTGTTAAGATCTCAGAAGGCAGCACCCATTTCAAAAAGAAAAAAAAAGTCTAAGGGTCTTAAAGCCACTGTTCCTTGGCTGCTTTCCAGGGAATCTAAGCTGCAGAAGGGTTTATTCAAGAGATTTCAAGTGTTTCTTTTAGTTAATGGAATGGATTTCAAATCAATTCACCGAAAAACCTGTGAATTTTTAAAGTTACATTAGATTGAATTGAGAGCATAGACGGTACAACATGAAATGATGCCTTCAAATGCTCAAATTTCTATGGTTAGAAACCAGATAGAGAAATTATTCGAACACTTCAAACATGGGCCACATTTTAGGGAAAAGGAAGGGTATTTCAGAGGGTGGAGGAAAGAGCCGCAGTGAATCTTTCCCAGGCGTTCGAATTGAGCCCTAATCATGGAACTGCCAACACATGCCCAGCTGGACCTTGGAATTGTTACAAACCTGTAACTGCTGTGTGCCTTCACCTGTTTTGAACAGAAATGTCTAAAATGGTTATCCCATGCCTATCCCATCGTTGGGTGTTGGCTAAGTGGGGTCCAGATAACTTAGCTCACAGGTCTTTCTGTCAAAAGGAACAGTTCTCAATGAGTTGTTCCAGAAGAATAATGTTCAAACATCCTCATCTTCACCTGGACCATATTTAAATGACAGGATACTGGACACTGACTTGGAGCCTAGTGTCATAATGGGATGATGCTTCCGGGCAAGTATAGTTTCCATGTAGGAAGGACTTGCATTGCTGTGACCAGAATGCAATCTGTGGAGACTCCAGCAGATTGCATTTTCCAAAAATAACTGCAGCAATAGTTTTAGTCCCACATGGTCTTCAGAACCTTGCAACTACTCTTCAAGAGGTAGAGTCTATTTCCCCTGCCCTTGAATCAGGGCAGCCTTGATCAATAGAATGTGATGAAAGTAATACTGTGAGATTTCCAAGGCTTGGTAATTTTAGAAGGAAATTTTTCAAAATATCATTGATCTGTATGAAAGCTACAACTCTCTTCTGATTCATTGTAGAAACGAAATGTCATGCAGTGGAATTTCCAAAGTGAATTCTGCTTTTGACAAACACTCCTAACCAATATCATAGTTTCCTGATAAAAGGGAAAGACTCAGTTGGCAAGTGATATTTTTCCTTTTGCCCTTCTTCCTACCTGGAATGCAGATGCAATGGAGATATGGCAGCCACCTTTCAACCATGAAGACAAGGGCAATATGTTGGAATAACAGAACAGGAAAACAGAAAGAGCCTGGGCTTTTGGAGGCATGGTAGGGTGGCTATGTACTTCCATCAGCTGCTTGCAGACAGACTTCTTCTTATATGAGAGACTGAAACCCTGAAGAGAAATGGGCTGGTTGCAAGATGATAAATAGTCACTACTTTGCTGCCTTAGTTTTAGGGGATACTTGAGAGAGGGTGAGTCTATGTTGAACCAGAGAGAGAATGCCCTCCCTCCAAAGGGAGCAGCAGCTACTCAACTCCAGATATGTGTCCCCAAGCAGGAAAGGATGTTGAGTGTTGCCAGATTTTCCTGTTCTTAAAGGAAAGCCAGAAATCTGGATTTCTATGTAAAATTTCTTGATTTTAAATGTCGGCAACTAATTCAAGTTTTTGAAGCTGTGTAGTTCAACATCGTGCTGGATAAACAAACACATCTATAGACTGAGGAAGATTCACTGGCTGCAAATTTGTGGCCCTGTCGTTTCAACTACACAGCTTACACTAGGATGAAAGTTTGGCCTTAGGAAATGGATAATTGTATTTGCTTTATCAACGACTCATCGAAAAAAAATGGAGAATAGAGACGTGTAGTGGCCAACCTGGTGAGCATTGAACTTGGAGCCCTGGTATCTCCCTTGAACTACTCCCTGGAATTAGCGATGCAAAGCCAAAATGTACTGTCTTCCTGGAGCCCTTCTCCCTGGAATGGTGTTCTAGACTGAATAACTCAGACTCGGGGAAATATGCTGGTCAGAAGAGAAGGACCAATCTCAGTGACTATAGGATGGAGTTTTCTGGCAGGTCGACGGACAGACACATCATGGAAGTTTAAAAAAGAGGGGCACCTTTGCGAAATTGTATAAATGTGCGGATGGAAGAAATGAGATGAAGATCTGGGAATATCCATGAGGGTACCCTGAGCATCCTTCTGGGATAGGGACCAGTTCTTGAACTAAATGAAACAGTCAAATTTGGAACATAATTTGAGGCTTCTTTCTCTTGTAATTCCCTGTAGTTGCCTTGACCCTTTAGGAGATGTATAAGAAAACAAAGGAAGCGGGCAGAAATGAATGTGGAGCCTCTCAGTGCCAGGAGGCGGCCGCTGTCTTCAGGGGGCGTGCAGTGTCCCCTCCCGGCTCCCTGGACTGGAGTGACGTTGTCCATGGGAGCTCCTATCTGTGCACAGCAGTCACCTGCAAAGTCCCCAGCAGCTGGTCAGCCAAAATGCCACTGCCCAGGTAAAAAAATAAATCTTTACCCCTCCACAGGCACAAGGAGAGCAAGGGACACTTATCAAGGCATCATAACCAGCAGAGAAATGAATAATATTTGTCCACTCCAAAGCTGGCAGAGGAGATGAAGAGGGTCAGTGGCCAAGAGGACAGCTCAGGAGGGGCACACATCAAAATCTTCTCTTTCAATTTATACGGAGAGACTGGCCCTTCAAGACAGGGAGGCTTAGCGTTACCTATAAAATGGAATCGTGGGACCTCGGGCATTATCCAGTCCATCAGTTTCTACATCCATTTTTCACAGTAGCACTTCTCTTCAAAAGAAATTGTATAATTGTTGAAGCTGGGTGACTATGAATAGGGATTTATTATATTATTCTCTCTGCCTGTGTGTATGTTTGAAATTTTCCTTATGAACTCCTTTTAAAGAAAGAGTGCATTGAAATTTAAAATACGAAACAAATTGAATGCATGCAGTTTAAACACCACCAAATTATTCTGTCAATATTCTGCGTACTTGCTAAGAACCATTTCCTAGGAATTGTTGGCAGATGATCCGTCATTGCTTAAATACCTACGATGACAAGGAGCACACTCACTTGGGACAGAGTTGGATGGCTCTGCTTGTGAGAAATCATGTTGAAATTGATCCAAAATTGGACCCCTTATAACTTCAAATGAGAATCGGACAATTCCTCCACTAACAAAGTATATTTATCCTTTTTGTTTTATTCAGTGTGGTTTCAAATAATCCCCCCCAAACTGACACAGTTCGGTATTCAGTATCACAGTCTTATACGCTACAAAGTCTGCTAGAGAGCTGCTAAGGGCTATGTTTTTCCATCCTCTGGGTTCAAAAAGATGTGAGCAAAATACTTAAGTAAAATTAAGATACCTACAGGCAAAACCTGACAAAGTGTTTCACACTGTGTTGCATAATAGATTGAGATTCTTTTTTTTAATATCATGGCACTCCATATCTTCACCTACCTGTCAGCTCCACATCATTTGTTATTAATTTAACACCAGAGAGCCTGGAAAGAGCTTCAAGCTAGTGAGAGCACACAAATCAGGAGCAAAGACAGCAAACCTCCTTGGAGGTTCTTGTTCACAAACTAACGGAGTTTAAAAAATGCCCCTCAATTTGGAGGATGCTTGATATGAAATCAAACGAAGTAGAAACGTGAGTTTCAGTTGCCTAATTTAAACCAAAAACTGAGAATAATACATGGGCAGCCAGGTCATCTATGGAATTCCAAGCAGCACTGGAGGAGAAATTCTTCTCTTTCTGATTTTCTTTAGCATGTCAATTGCATGGACCTATTCCCAGCATCCTCTGATTCTAAGACAGGGACATCCATGGGCATCTCAACAGGATGAGTAGGAGGAAAACATGTGTCTGGTTTGCGGACTGATTTTTACAGCAGTGCTTCCTCACTAAGAACCTCATCTGGCTTTCCACTGAAGCTTTGTATAAAACATGCTCGTCCTATATTAATCAAAGTCCAGTCTCAGGTGAGTAATCTTCATTCCGATACATGTCCAAATGCCATCACAAAAGAGTTATAGCAAAATGACACTTGAATGTCAAGTGCATGAAGAAGACGTTCCTCTACTAAATTTCCTAATCAAATCCCATCTCCTTAGGCCGGTGTGCATACATACCCATATCTGTCAAAAGCCAAGGAAAAAATCCAAAGAATGACACTGACTGTAATGTGACAGCAACTAACTAGATGCTCATCAAACTTGTTTCCTCTTCTTCCAGTAGCAACCAGGATGCTTGCAGGAAACAGAATCCAACTCTGATGATTCAAGAGACTTTAAATGAAAGGACTATTTACAGAGGCATGGAAAGGATTGAGAAAACGCAAAAGGGTTGCTGAGGCATGCAGGAACTAGCGAGAAGAGAAAAGTATGACAGCCCCGAGCTTACCAAGGACTCTCAGATAACACAGGCTGTCTTCTGATTATCCCACAAATACGAGATGGACTCCCTCTCAATTAACAGGTTGGCTGTCTCAACGGATGCCACGTCTTCAGGCACCGAGAGAACTTGAAAGAAAGTCTGTTACCCACACGCAAGGGACTCTGGGGAGAGAAGAATAGGTTCAAGCCCATCTGCAATGGCAAGAGCAAAGAGCAGAGCCTGAGTCTGGTCTTCATCGTGCCTGGGGGCTAGAAGAGGGTTCCCATGGCCAGGCTGGGATTGCGAGTTTCAAACTTCCTTTTAGTTTTAAGAGCTCAGGAGGTGTATGGGGTTTTCTTTGGTAAAGTACCAGATTTCGGGGGTGGAGAGCGGCAGTGGTGGAAGCCTAAATGCTATCAATTGTCTAACATCAAAAACAGAGAACAGACTCGTGGTTGCCAAGGGGGTGGGGGAGGGCTGGACTGGGAGTTTGGGGGTGATGCAAACTATTACATATAGAACAGATAAACAACAAGGTCCTACTGTAGAGCACAGGGAACTATATTCCATATCCTGGGATAAACCGTAATGGAAAAGAATATAAAAAGGAATTATATATGTGTATAACTGAGTCCCTTTGCTGTACAGCAGAAATTAACACAACATTTTAAATCAACTATACTTCAATTTAAAAAAATTTTTTTATACATCAAAAACAGGGTTAGATTCTATTGCACAGCCAAATAAAGGAAGGGAACAAAGTATAAAAACTCCAAACTCAGGAATTCCCTGGCTGGCCATTGGTTAGAACTCTGCGCTTCCACTGCCGGGGGCACAGGTTCTATCTTTGGTCTGGTCGGGGAGCTAAGATCCCACAAGACATGCAGCAATGACTGATAAATCCTCCAATAACGAGGACGATGAGGAGGCGGATGCAATGAGATGATAAATGGCCACTTTCTGAGCCCAAAGCTGGTGGTTCAGGAAATCGGTGAACGAGGGATTGGGAGACTGGGGCGAGGAAGTGATTCTTCCTTTAGTAAATTTTTCCTTCTAGTAGTTTTCTGAGTCATTTTCATTCGCACAGACCTACCCAGCAGGCGTGGATTCTCTGCTTTGGGGATTTTCACATTTGCTTTAAGGCAGAATGCTACCACGTCCTCGCAGTGTGCATGTTGGTCTCGGTGACCCATTGACCAGCATCATGTTCATTTTCTCATTCAGCCAATGAAGTGGTCAAGGGCCCACTCTGTTCGGTCTCTCGTGCCAAGTGCTGATGACTCAGTAATAAACGGGACGCCGTCCACATCCTCAGCAAAAGCTTGCAATGGGCACAGAGGGAGAAGAAGGCAGTTTCAATACAGTGGAGCACTTCTTATGTGAGGAGCATTCCCAAGGCTGCTGGGAGAGCTCAGGCTCAGCCCCAAGAGAGGACCTGGGGCGGGGCGGGGGTGTCTGGGGAAGGAGCATAAGAGATACTATAGTGAGTTCAGTGCAGACACGTTGAGTTTGAGGCGCCTCAGAGACTTTGGAGAAAAGCCTTTTTTTTTTTTTTTGCGGTACACGGGCCTCTCACTGTTGCGGCCTCTCCCGTTGTGGAGCACAGGCTCCGGACGCGCAGGCCCAGCGGCCATGGCTCACGGGCCCAGCCGCCCCGCGCCATGTGGGATCCTCCCAGACTGGGGCACGAACCCGCGTCCCCTGCATCGGCAGGCGGACTCTCAACCACTGCACCACCAGGGAAGCGCAAGACTTTTTTTTTTAAGTGAAGTATAGTTGATTTACAATGTTCTGTTAGTTTCTGGTGTACAGCAAAGTGATTCAGTTATACATATATATACATTCTTTTACATATTCTTTTCCATTATAGCTTATTATAAGATTATTTAATATAGTTCCCTGTGCTGTACAGTAGGACCTTGTTGTTTATCTGTTTTATGTGTAGTAGTGTGTATCTGTTAAGCCCAAACTCCTAACTTATCCCTCTCCTTGCCCCATCCCCTTGGTAACCATAAGTTTGTTTTCTATGTCTGTGAGTCTATTTCTGTTTTGTAAATAAGTTCATTTGTATCATTTTTTTAGATTCCACATATAGGTGATATCACCTGATATTTATTTGTCTTTCTCTGTCCAACTTACTTCACTTAATATGACAATTTTTTTTTTTTTTTTGGCCATTCCAGGAGGCTTAGTTCCCCAACCAGGGATTGAAACCGGGCCCTAGCAGTGGAAATGCTGAGTCCTAACCACTGGACTGCCAGGGAGCCCCCCTAGTAGGATAATCTTGAGGTCCATCTTTGTTGCTGCAGACGGCATTACTTAATTCTTTTTTATGGCTGAGTAATATTCCATTGTATATATGCACCACATCTTCTTTACCCATTCCTCTGTCGATGGACATTTACGTTGCTCCCATGTCCTGGTTATTGTAAATAGTGCTGCTGTAAACATTGGGGTGAATGTAACTTTTCAAATTAGAGTTTTCTCTGGATATATGCCCAGGAGTGGAATTGCTAGATCATATGGTAACTCTATTTTCAGGTTTTTAAGGAACCTCCATACTCTTCTCCATGGTGGCTGCACCAATTTACATTCCCACTAGCAGGGTAGGAGGCTTCCCTTGGAGCAAAGACTTCTTAACGCAGCTGACAAGACTCCTTCTGGGCTTCCCTGGTGGTGCAGTGGTTAAGAATCTGCCTGCCAATGCAGGCGACGCGGGTTCGAGCCCTGGTCCGGGAAGATCCCACATGCCACAGAGCAACTGAGCCTGTGCGCCACAACTACTGAGCCTGTGCTCTAGAGCCCGCGCACCTAGAGCCAGTGCTCCGCAACAAGAGAAGCCACTGCAATGGGAAGCCCGCACACCGCAACTAGAGAAAGCCCTCACAAAGCAATGAAGACCCAATGCAGCCAAAAATAAAAATAAATTAATTAAAAAAAAAAAAAGAGACTCCTTCTGATCCAGCACCTACTTGCTTGCCCAGCTTCCCTCTCCCCTACTGACCCGGGACAGTTCCTGCAAGAATTGCGTTCTCCTCAATTTACAGCCTCTGCATGTGCAATCCCCACCCCACCCCCACCCCCAGAACTTCCATTCCATCTCACCCCTCACCTGAAAAACACCTTTTCCTCCCTCTGGTCTCAGCTCAGACACCTTGACCCCCCAGGGAACCTTCCCTGACCTTCCCCAGTTCTCTGTGCTCCTGCCCTTCTCTCTGCTTCCTGCTCTTTGCCTCTCACATGATTCTAATGGTCTGTTTTCAAGCTTCCTCCCTCCAGACACCCTACACCTGAGGGATCGTTTGTCCATGTGACCCTACTGCTTAATTCAGTGCCTGGTGCATAATAATGACTTAAAGAACCCTTGGGATAAATGCAGGACAAACGTAGATATGAGAGGTACCTGCAACAAAGAAATCAAAGCACGCATTGCACATGTATCACCTTATTTAGCACGCGGTTGATGGCAATGAAACCTGGGTTTAAAATCCCAACATCTTCTTCTAAAATAAAGTTCCCCTAGAACTGAACATTTTCAGATAGGCGCTGCTGAGAGCAATCTGATACAATCACGGTTTCTGGCATATGCGGCTCATTTTAACAGATGCCGATATGACATACAGAAAGCTGTCAGGCCTGCTCCAGAAAAGAAAATCAGCTGGTTTGTGTTCCACTTGACAAATTAATTTCCTTTGACATTTAATTTGTATCCCCAGGTACTGTGGATTTAAAACTTGACTAGGACAACAGCAGATTAGAGAAGTGTTCCATTTGACAAAATCAAATCATCAAGTTATTTTTATTATGAGCAAGGAGGTCTTCGCATGGATATTTCCAAGTCAAATATGCAGATCATCTAAAAATACGCATATTGACTATTGTAAGTAAAATACAACATTTCTCCTCATTCTTATGCCTAATATTGAGTGAAGGAAATACAGCATGCGTCAGCTCACCATAAAAACAGGGAAAGGAGGACTTCCCTGGTGGCGCAGTGGTTGAGAGTCCGCCTGCCGATGCAGGGGACACGGGTTCGTGCCCCGGTCCGGGAAGATCCCACATGCTGCGGAGCGGCTGGGTCCGTGAGCCATGGCCACTGGGTCTGCGCGTCCGGAGCCTGTGCACCACAACAGGAGAGGCCACAACAGTGAGAGGCCCGCGTACCGCAAAAAAAATAAAAATAAAGTACCAATTGTGGGCTTCCCTGGTGGCACAGTGGTTGAGAGTCTGCCTGCCAATGCAGGGGATAACGGGTTCGAGCCCTGGTCTGGGAAGATCCCACATGCCGCGGAGCAACTGGGCCCGTGAGCCACAACTACTGAGCCTGCGCGTCTGGAGCCTGTGCTCCGCAACAAGAGAGGCTACGACAGTGAGAGGACTGCGCACCGCGATGAAGAGTGGCCCCCGCTTGCCACAACTAGAGAAAGCCCTCGCACAGAAACGAAGACCCAACACAGCCAAAAATAAATAAATAAATACATAAATTTATTTTAAAAAATAAAAAACAAATAAAGTACCATTTGTATTGTTTTGGATGTGCTCGTGTAAACGACATAATGTGAATTTTGCTTTGTTAGCCAATTCGAAAACCCTTTTCTTTTTATAGGTCAGTTAAACCCATATATATTTATTAATATAATCGATATACTTGGCCTCAGCTCTGTCATATTGATTTTATGTTATATAAATTATATACACTCATGAAGATTACAGTAATCCACTTACGTGGTCTGTTGTTTCTTTTTTTGCTTGAGTGTTCTCTTCCCCTCGGCGTTTAGGAAAGTTAGTATTTTTGTTCTAAGGTTAGCTTTATATAATAACTCTAATCCCCTCTTCTTTGGGATGCTGCCTATCAGTTACCATTTATGAACAATATTAGAGTTCGCTAGTAATCTTTTATTTCACCTTCTCCCCTGTTCTTCCAGCATCTACATGGAAACAACAGCTTTTTTTCTTCTAATTAATACCAGTAAGGCAATCACAAGTTGTTTTCATTTCCATGTGCTCTTTACACAACATTGTAAATCAACTGTACTTCAAAAAAAAGAGAAGAAAACGTGAGTAATGCTCGGAAAGACACCGTGCATGGAGATGCCCTCTTTGAGGGAATAGCTGGTAGCCAAGGCAACCAACTTCCAAAGGCAACAGTGAGAGAGACGCAGTTTCTCAATGATTTTAAGGTCATGTTCCTGATGCGGAAGTGGCATTGGTGCTGGTAGCAGCAGTGGCTGCAGAAAAATCTAATTTCTTATGTTTGTAGCAATACTTTGTAGCCATGACATCAGCGGTAGAACTTTCCTCATCAGGCCACTTCTCCAGCTTGGTTTTGGAGAAACCTAGCTTTGAGATTGTTCCTGTAGGCTTCCTAACATTATTGTGAGCTTCCTAATATCCTTTAAATTAATCAGAGTAGATACGTCCTTTGCAT
The DNA here is from genome assembly GCF_951394435.1 of Stenella coeruleoalba. Lineage (NCBI taxonomy): Eukaryota > Metazoa > Chordata > Mammalia > Artiodactyla > Delphinidae > Stenella > Stenella coeruleoalba. Next base: position 5,790,597 of record NC_137156.1, on the reverse strand, counting down.
CCAAAAGCCCTGACTGATAACTGGAGGCCACACATCTCCCATCGTTGTGAAGGACTGAATGAAATAACTTATGCTTAAAGCACCTAACACACAATAGTGCTCAGCAAGCACTAGTTTCCTTCTGGATTCCCTATAGAGGAGAATAATGTACACAGAGGCAGCCAAGCTAGATCTTGTCCAAGTTTCTGAAATAGATTTGCATTCATGAAAGATATATTCAGTTACCTTTGTCTGGACACTGAATGTCAAAGCCTCACATGTTTCTTGGAATCTTTTTAGCCTGTAAAATCAGAGCGCAAAGGTAATAAGCTTTACATGCAGGACTGGCTATATAAGTCATTGGGCCCAGTGCAAAAAGACAAGGCAGGGCCCCTTTTTAAAAGCTATTAAGAGTTTCAAGATGGAGACTGCAGAGTGTTATACCAAGCACAGGGTCCTTCTAAGCATGCCCTTGAAAGCAACCCTGTCTACGTGTACTTCTCATCCTCTTTCTCATACGTTGGTATTAAGACTAGAGGGTATGACAGGAACATCTAGACCCCCCCTCCCTATGGCCACCCCCAAAGTCTGTTCAAACAAGCAAGCATTTTATCTATACACCACAGGTGGCCACAATAAAAGGCCCTTCCAGCCAACAGTACAAAACTGCATTAGTAACACCGTTACATTATAAATTTACAATGACAAAATTACATTAGTGGTACAAAAATACCTATTCACTTTCAGGCAAAAGTCTCGAAGTATTGAAAAAACTTGGATGTCAACACCAAAAGGAACCAGAGAGGATATCTAATCCAAGCCCATTGTTTTATACTTGGGGAAACTGAGTCCCAAGGGGGTTAACTGCCTTCCCAGAATGACACAACTTGTCCATGCTAATCAGAAACCAGAATGCCTGACTCCTGAAATCTGGTTTAAATTTGCCCCTTTTTATGTGACACCACCTGCTTTCCTTTTCAGCTCAGAAGCACTGCAGTGGTCAACCAATTTTATTCCCCAGTCATGCACATCCACAACAAAAGGAGGAATACCAGGGAAGAAAAGGAAATTCAAGGTTAAAAACCTTCAAGGCCCGCCCCCTGCACACCAACTGTCTCGACAGGCCATGCTCTGACATTAATTCTTCTCTGAAGAATGGAGTAATCCTCTCCCCTTCTCCACTCCACTCTGGGAGACCTTGAAGCCTGATCTACGGTAGCAAGACCCATGCACTAGAGAAACTCTTGCATACGTACACAGGAGCCTGATCAAGCATCTTACGGCAGCAGTGACGTAAGGGCAAGAAATTGGAAACAACCTAAATATCCATCAAGAGGATGACGGATGGTGAAACCATTACAGCTCTTGTCTGAAGTGCTGAGTAGCAGCTAAAAAGAATGAGGTGTGTAAGTGGCATGAAAGAAGTCTCCAACACATTATTGAGTAAAAGGAAATTGCCAAACGATACATAGGGTATGAAAAAAATCAAGGAGACACCCAAGGTACCATATACATGTGTGTACATGCCCAGTAAAAGGTCTTGAAAAATCCACTCCAAACTCACTGCAGGGGTTGCCAGTAGGATACAGAATGGGATCGTGGAGAGTCTGATGGTCATAATTTCAAGCCTCAACTTGAAAATGCCGGGTTCAATCCTGCCTCTAGGCTTTCACACTGGCTGTTCCTTCTGCCTTGGGACACTCTTCCCTGGGGTTTTTGCATGGCTGGCGAGTTCTCTGTTAGGTTCCTGCTCAGTTTTCCCCTCCTCAGAGGTGTCACTGATGCCCTGTCTAAAGCAACCATCCCCAGGCTGTGGGTGAGGGATGGAGAGAGACTTTTCATTGTATACTGTTTTGTGCCCTTGAATTTCAAACCAAGTGAACTTCTCACCCATTCAAGAAATAAATAACAATGTAAAAACCTTCAGGACTTGAAGGGAAGAAATAAACTTATAACTACTTTAAAACAAACAACTTTCTTTTAAATTACAAAATCTATCTATAATATTTCAAATCGAAGTGCATAAATTAAAAAGTGATATTCCACCCATATATCCAATCTTACTCTCCCAGAGTTATCACTTTTACCATTGGGTGCATGTCTTTTCTGATACTTTATATTGGAATTCAAATCAAATCTCAGAAATATAATGCCTATTGGAATTAGATAACTGTACAGATGTTTTTAAATATTTTATTGCAAGCAAAACGTGTAAATAGATGAGTGAATTCTCTCAGAGGACTGGACTTTTTGGAAGGAGTGAAATAGTTATTCAACTCTCTGTATAAGGAAAATAAACAGATAATTAATGCACAATAATCCACTTATACTGGAATATCCTTTGTCTTTTGTTTATGTCGACTTGGCCAAATTTTCTTTTCTTTACATTTATGTCTGCTGCCGTAATTAACTCTTTAAGTATTTTAGGGTAGGGAAGGTGTCACACAGTGACAGCATTCCCCACTTAACTATATCTCTGACTTAGTGATGAACTACCTTGTGTTTCCTTTCCATTTCTCTCAGACTAATACACACGTTGTTTTTTCATTCTTCAATGTGGAAATCATTTTTCATAAAACTTCTGGAAATATTCTAAGTTCAACATATACTACCCATTTTCTACTTTGAAGATGTTAGAATATCTTAGGGAGAAAGCGTTTTGTGCATTGTTTATTTATATACCAAAAGCTACATAAATTGTATCACTATCACACACAAATTAAACATAAATATACATAAAACACATAAATATATCTACATAAATTATATCGCTATTATATCTTTTGGTATTGCAAATAAAGATCATTAAAACTAGTAATGGCTGAATGGGCTATACAAATTACTTGACACTATCTAACACACCCAGTGTTCTTTGATAATCTTTAAATTCAGAATTCTACTGCTAGCCCTGAGCTGGAGCGCTGAGGTTTGCTAGTTCCTTTTCCACCTGTCACATCACCCGCGACCCGCCTTCGGCCCCGCCCCTCACTTAGCCCCGCCTCTGCGCACAGGCGCACCTTCCACGCCCCCTCCGTTCAGCCAGTAGCCGCTGACGTTTGTGAGAGTAGAACGTCCCTCTCAGCCAATGCAGGAGACCCTTGCTGACCTGGTCCCGCCCCTGCCGAGAGCTCGGCCGGAAGATGGCGGCGGCCGCTGAGTTGACGCTGCTGGAGAAGTGTCTGGGGCTGAGTAAAGGGAACAAGTACAGCGCTCAGGGCGAGCGCCAGGTGAGAAGCTGAGGCAGCGCGGAGGGGGAGAGGTGGGCGGGAGCGCGGCCTGCTGAGCCGGGGTGGGACCGGGCCGGCGGGCGGAGGCGGCGGAGCGAGGATGCCACGCGTCTCCTCCCCACAACGTGTCTGCGCCGCCGGCTCTCCAACTGCGGCCCTGGCTCCCGGAGGGAGGAGGGGGCACCTGCTCCTCTCGGGCTTGGCCTGAACTTTTCCTCCTGCGAAGTTGTCATCATCATCCCATTCTGGGAAAGCGAGGGGGTCCTCAGAGAGCCCTCGGGTAGACCGAGCTGGAGGCCCCGCGTGTGCGTTCAGTGACAGCATTTGCTGTAACAGTACTTTTCATTCAGAATTACGCAGCGACTGCGGAGAGCAAACGGCGTGCCGAGTACACCGTGTTAGGCCGGGGGATACGGAGGTGGTCGAGGCGGACATGCCCCTCCCCTCAGGAAGCTTGATTTTTAGCTAGGTGGACAAGCATTGCAGCTGTGTTAGTTACAGTACTGAAAAGTGCTGCATTGCAGCGTAGACGTATGAGAGATCACGTAGTGAGTCCTGGCGCAATCTGGGAGATTCGGTTTTTCTGAGGCCTTGTGAGGTCAAGTTCAGTGTGCAGCGTGCAGAGATCGAGGGGGGAAGTTCCGCGGTTGGAGATTGCCTGGTGGGGTGTAGGGACTCGGATTTCTGAGGGCTTTGAAGGACGTTTGTGTTTTATTAGGTGGGTGGTTGCGGTGGAGGAATCAATGTATCAGAGGAAACTGTAGGAAGACAACTTTGGATTATGTACGTTTTTTGCCCCTTTGAGATTTTTTTCTAGATGATACTTGGTTTTTGTTGTGACTTTTTCTGTTCCTCATTTGGTCCATCTTAAAATCTTGTCTCCAGAGCAGTCGTATTGTAGTTTTTACACGTCAGTTAGATTGAAGTCTGGAAAGGATAACATGACTTGCCTGAGACCAGCCCACTGATGGGTGCAGAGTAGGCACTGGAGCCAGAGTGGCCGAGTGGCCAGCTTGTGCTTTTGCCTCTGTACTCCTGCTGATTCCTCCCCTTCTGCCCCTACTCCCTGGTTTGGTTTCTATTTTTAGGGGACGTTGCCAAACACGAGTCTTGCCTTCAGAGAGCTTATGATCCAGTATGAGAAGTAGTCATCGACAGTTCATGTTAATCAGAACAGCAGAGCTGCTAAATGGAGGAGAGCGTTGTTGAGGAGTGTGGAAGAGAAAGTTAATTCTGACTCTAAAAATGAGTTTGTAAACTATGTGACAAGCTGGTGTTTGAAGTGTGTAAGACCAGTAAATTACGAAAGATGGGGTAATTGGGGGTAACAAGTAGAGCAACACGGTGGATGATGCAATGCAAAGTAAACCCAGAGTTGTAGTTTGAGGCCCAATTGTGAGGGCTGTGGAGTTCAGAGTGTGGTTTCTTATCTTATTTTAATTAAACCTTTGTTCTCCTTTTTCTTTCTTTTTTTTAAAGCAGAGGACAGCTATTGAAGGTTTTCGTTGATGTGTTTGGGGAAAGGGATGAGGATATATGGTAAGATTTATTCATTTTGGGGGGAAGACAACTGACAGCAATAGCCAGCAATAAGGCATCGCTGCAATATTATCGATAATAAAAATTTGAAAACAATCCAGGAATCCAGCTCTAGGAGAGTGGTTATTAAATTATGTACATCAGCACATGGGAACATTATTCATGTAGCCATTGAAAGTGATCACTTTGAAGACCATGGAACCGTAGGTGAATGTGAAGTGGTGTGTGTCCCGTGACTGCAGCTGCATGTGGTTTGTCTACTTAGGCTGCGTAAAGGAAGGAGAATGAACTTTCCAGCCAAATGTACTTTACTGAAACCCTGACTCTGCCGTTACAAACCTGGTGGCCTTGGTTCTTTATCTGTAAACTAAGGAGGAAATTACTTACCTGTCTTAAGAGATATAATGATTAGATGAGAAAGTAACCGGAAATTTTTTGAATTCCTGTGATGGGATTGTGGATAATTTGTTTTTCAAAATAGTTTTCTAGAATTGTCATTTTACCCCCACAGTCAGCAGTTGTGAGTCCTTTTCTTTCCTCTTTCTTTCTCTCTTTTCTCCCTTTCTCCCTCTCCCTCTCTTTTTTTTCTCCCTCCCTTCCTTCCTTTCTTTCCTCCCTCCTTCCCTCCTTCCCCTCCTCCCCCCACCCCCTCTCTCTCTCCCCCTTCCTTCCTTCCTTCCACCCTTCCTCCCTCCCTCCCTCCCTCCCTCCCTTCCTTCCCCTACCTAAAAGCACACGCATCTCAGTGAGTTACCTGCCATAAAATGCACACAAACACAGTCAAGGAATGGAACACTGGCAGCATCCCCAGTGAGTTGCTATTGTTTTCTTTTAATGCGTTTTTTTAAAGGAGGTTATTGGTGATCTTAGAAGTAATGGTTTCATTTGAGGGTGAAGGCAAAAGTCAAAGTTCAAGGAGCTAAGTAATGAATGGAAAGTAGCTGGTGAGGAAGTGGAAAGCTGAGACTACCTCTGGTTGCTTCCTTTACCGTTTAGGAGGTAACCTTTGAATCTGTATCCATAAAATGTTAATCTCCCCGTATACTTCACATGGTCTTATTGACCTAAATGTAAGTGTGAAAGGGCCCTCAACAGTGAAAATCGCTATCCGAGTTCAGTATGCTATTTGAACTGAACAGATGGCTGAAGAGAGCAGCCGTCTTCCAGGGGAAATATTCTCTTTTGGTTTCCTGAGGTCCTTTAGATTGTATACTTGTTTATAATTGATCAGTCTCCCCATTGGTGATACTTTCCATTTTCTTTTAAATTTCTCAAAATGCTTCGCTTAGTTGCGCATCAAGAACATTTAAATTAATTAGCAATTTCTTATAATCTGAGCCTTCGGATTGCTGTTACAGTAGGGGAAACTTAGAAAGTAGGATTGTTTTTCAGGTGATTACCTGAAGCCCATACTTTATTATTAGACTTTTATAATCAGTGACCTCACTCTAAATGACGCCAAAATGGATGAATATGCAATCCATGGCAAGGAAATCACCATCGCAGTCCACACCTAGTTAATGAGATAACTATATTAGATCACATATCACTTAAACCAGGATAGAACTCATTTGGTGGTTCTAGCTGTATCAACATGAATTCAGTGTTCACTATAACTGTTTCTTACTTTTGTTATTACAGAAGTTGGGTTTATTTAAGCATGTTCATTCACCTTGCTAAATAAGGTATGGGTAATCTTGATCAAAATTAATGTGATATTATTAGGATTTCCATTTTCTCTTTTTGTACATACGTAGTTATAAATTATGCAGAAGCATCATTACTAATTTTTGCAATGTTATTACCAGTTTCATAGCATCAAGCATCTATTATCAAATGTAAATTATGTAACTCTTATTTTCCTGACTCATTTGTAGGTAATTTAATATCTTAAGGGTATTTGAAAAGACAGTTTGGGAATTAGCGATTACTTAGAACTTACAGTCGTGATGGTATTTGTTTTTAAAATTTATCTGAAGAATTTTTTTTCTTTTTAAGATTCCAGTTCTTCAGACGAACAATGGTCCAAGTCTAACGGGATTGACTACCATAGCAGCTCACCTAGTCCAGCAGGCCAACAAGGAATATTTGCTGGGGAGCACCGCAGAGGAAAAAGCAGTGGTTCAACAGTGGTTAGAATACAGGGTAACTCAAGTAGATGGACACTCCAGTAAAGACGACATCCGCACTGTTCTGAAGGTATCGCCACGTCTCTTTATAGGCTGAAATGTGTGAACTCTTAATAACAGGATGTCTCTTCCCTGAGATTCAGTAACTGAAGTTGTTGGCTTTCTTTACTTGTTTCCTTCTGCCTCATGTTAGTCTGTACAAACTAACAAGGAGCACCTTGTTACATAGGTACCTCCTTGCCTGGAACAGCCTCTGCCAGCCCCTCAGCTCACATACCCCTTCCTCAGCTCGTCTTTGGCTACTCTCTCTCAGACAGATGCACTTCCTTGTTCTCAGTGATTTTCTTTCCTAACACAGCACCCTGTGTTTTTCCTTTGCAGCACTAATCATAGTTAATAATAATAGCTTTGTATGATTTTTTAATGTGATGGCTTGATATTCATTTCCCCCACTCTGCAGTCCTGATTCCCTAACCAGTAAAGTACTTTCTTAAAGCCAAGGGGGAATCAAAGTTTTGGGAGTTGTAGTTTGTAAAAATCTGTCCCTTTGATCTGAGAAAGCCCACATTGCCCGCCTTTGAGACTGATTGCTTTGGGATTTGTATTTTCTTTCTAAAGAGGTCAAGTTAGAATTAAAGAATCTATTGATATAAAATATAAACCAAATATGGCTCCAGAATCACTAAGAATAAAAAATCTTTATAAATAAAATTATTTTTGTTAATTATATAAAAATAAAGCATTGTTTTGTTTTTTTTGTTTGTTTTTAAGCTTAAAATTTGAAGGAACCTTAGAGATCACCCAGACAACCACATGTCATTGTAGGAATCCCTTCTGTTTCCTAATTTTATTCCAATTATAATATAAATTGGTAATATAAGTTGTACAAGAAGATCTTATGGTACTGAAAGTTTTTCATTTATCATTCTGGGAGAAATGGTTTAAACTGTATTCCTGACAGATACCATCAATAGAACTGGTAGAAAATAAATTTCAGGTCTCTTTCGTTTATAGGTCTGTCCTGATCAACTACTCTTTTTTAATATCCACGAGTGGCAGCGCTCCCAAAGGAAAGCAAGCATGTCTTCCCTCTAAGTGAATGGGAGCTTTCAGGCAAATAAAAAGTAAATACAACTCTCTCTTACAGTTTTCCAAAAGAAAGCATTAGTAGTAAAGTATTTAATTCTGAAGTATTTCATTGAAATTGGGTGTGTAAGTTCAAAAGTCGTATTCAGAGATTTGGTATTAGGAGCTTAGAAGTATAAAACATTGTGTCTGGGATATGTCAGTATTATTATCTGAAATCTCAACTGGGAGAATCCAGCTGGCGATATGACCATCTTTGAAATGTACAAGGCACTGGATGATTTGGGTGGTCGCCCTTGCTCTGCCACTGTTTGCTCATCTGTCCCTACAGTGATGAGTAGGATACGGTCCTAGGGGCTGATGATACAGTGACCCACTAGGCACAGCCCCTGCCCTTACAGAACTCAGACCAGTGGGGGAGACAGATGTGTGTGTGATTTGGGGCTAGATGAGAAAGGGTTGTTTACTGTTTTACTTTGCTTTTTGCTATTTCATGATAGTGTTTTTATTTTAAAGGCAGTATCCGTTGTAGAACTTTAAGAAATATAAGTAAGCAAATAAGAGAAATTTCAAACATTTGTGGTCCCACCATCGAGCGAGAACTGTTAGCAACACTTATGTTTGGTCCTCAGGTAGTGGACTGTTGACTCCCTTTTGTGTTCTTCACATGCTTTTTCTTTTCTCATATATATATGTGTGTTGTATTTTAAAAACGGGCCACTCTTGGACACTGTAACTTGTTTTTTTTTGTTCACTGACAGTATGTCGGGAGCATCTTTTCAAGTCCGTAAATACTCGCTTATACGGTCTCTGATAACCTGTTAGTACTCCGTCACATAGCTGTGCCAAGATTTAGTCTGTCCTCACGTAGTGTTGGATTGTTGCTGAATATTTTCACACATTCCCATTGGTTTCCTTAGGCAAATCCCTACAAGGGAAGTGGTTGGGCCAAAGCTGTATATGTCTAAGGCTATGTTGCTCCTCTGCCTTCCAGAAAAGTGTATTGACAGTGGCTTCTTCCACAAAACCCTTGCTGCCCTGGGTGTTACCCCTTTTCCTTCTTTACCACCCCAGTTTCATAACCAGAACAAACCAAAAAGTGATCTCTTTGTTTACTTTGCACTTTTTTCCTTGACATATTAATGCCGTGGCATTGTTTTCATAATGCTTATGAGCATCTTCATTATTTTTAAAAATTTGCTTACATGTATTCTTTGCCTGTTTTCATACTGGGCTATTTCCGTTTTTATTACTTATTTTTTAAAATTTTCCTACTAAGGATATTGTGAAAGGATTTCATTTACTTGCAAAAGTTCCATTTCAGAGTTAAAACCACAAAGGCTCATAATTAAGGTGTAATTTCAGAAAGCAGGCATTATGATACACTAACATTTGGATCTAGATGGAGGATATATAGTTGTTTATTATACTGCTTTTTCAATATTATTAGAAGGTTTAATAATAGGTAATTAAGAGGAAAAAGAAAAATCAAGTGGAACTCTATAGAGGGAAATATTTTTTAAAGTTTGGCAATGGCATCAGAAAGACTTGTTTAAAAAAAATGTAATGAACATCAGACATTAGTTCTGTTCCCTGAATATTTTGAATGTGTGAAATTCTGTTTTGAATTTCAGAATTCAGTTTCTGAAAAATTTCTGAATTTCTGAAAAATCAGAATTTAATTTCTGAAAATTTTGATTTAGATCACTAATCAGAAAGATATTACCTATTCATAGTTTTTGAAACTCCATTTCAAAGTCTTTATAACTAAAGAGTATAACCTTAAAAGAGTCTTTATAACTAAAATATAGATATGGATTCTATTTTAAGAATATATATACTATACAAAGCAGTGTTGAATTATTGTTTCAGACCTTTTTAAAAATGCTTAACATTAATTGTAGATATATTTATTTTATTCTTATGCTTTATTAAACTTGTTTCATTTGAAGACATTTGAAGAAAAACCATCTCCATTAAGCAGATTATTATAGAGTTTAAGTGGTAGCCTGTAATATACCAGTGTATTTTACCCTCTTTACCCAATTTTATTTTGATTCTTATGCATTTGCTTCCCTGTTTATGTCCGTGTTCCTTTATGTCATCGTCTGTACCACCCCTAACAGTCCCATATTCAAATACCGTTCTGAAAATTACTGTCTTTAAGTGAAGGCATGGGCAAACTCAAAGAGATCAGATTCAATTCAGCAAACATTTACTGATTACTGAACCACTATGTGCCAAGCATTTGGCATATGATTTGAGAATCAAAACAGACTTCTCTCTCTACAGCTTAAGAAATTTTTCTAGAATGAATGCTGTTGACCTCTGGGGCAGTATTTTATAACTAGTCTTTAGAGGAGCCTGTGAGAATGTCTGATATTTATAAATCTTTCTCTGAAGGTGAGATGAATCTTTTGTCTCCTTTCATGTGAATGTAATTTAATGTAAATTCCTGTGCTGTTAAACTACATGTTAATTTCGAGAGGGACCAAAAATATGTATATAATATATTTTCTTTTGTCTAGATTTTTTCTTTTCTCAGGAAACTAATTGATTTTATTTATGCTGGTCTATCAGACAATACTTCTGATTTAGATTAGGATCCTTTAAATTTTTTATTTAATTTTTTTAACATGTACTTAAATTTTTTTTTCCTTCAAAAGTGCCTCTGAGCTGTTTAGGGAGCTCAGTGCTTAACCTTTTAAAAATTGATGGTCATTGTCTGAGGAACAAATGACAGAGAACTTTCTGTAGCTTTAAATGGTGTTTAAAATTGGAGTCTTTAGGGTGTTAGAAAAACTAGATATCCAACTGCAAAAGAACGAAACTGGACTCTTACCTTACACAATATTTAAAAATTAACTCAAAGTGGATCCAAGTCCTAAACATAAGACCAAAAACTGTAGAACTCTTAGAAGAAAACCTGGGGGGAAGGCTTCAGGTCATTTGATTTGGCACCGATTTCTTGGGTATAACACCAAAAGCACAGGCATCAAAAGTAAAAATAGATAAATTGGCCTTCATCAAAATGTGAGGCTTCTTTGCATCAGTAGAAAAAATCAACAGAGTGAAAAGGCAACCCATGGAATGGGAGAGAAATATTTGCAAATCATATATCTGGTAATATCCAGAATATATAAAGAACTACAACTCAACAACAACTAAGAACCCAGTTAAAAGTGAACAAAGGACTCAGGTAGACATTTCTCCAGAGAAGATATACGAAGCTAATAAGCATATGAAAAGATGCTCAACATCACTAATCATTAGGGAAATGTAAATCAAAACCACAATGAGACACCACCTCACATCCATTAGGTTGACTACTACCAAAAATAAACACCAAAATAGCAAGTATTGGTGAGGATGTGCAGAAATTGGAAAACTTGTACACTGTTGGTGGGAATGTAAAATGGTGCAGCTGCTATGAAAAACAGTATGGCGATTCATCAAAAGAGTTAAAATAAAATCATATTTACCGTATGATCCAATAATTCCACTTATGGAAATATACCCAAAAGAATTCACACTAGGTCTCAAAGAGATATTTGTACACCCATGTTCATGCCAGTGTTATTCACAGTAGCAGTTAGGTGGAATCAACCCAAGTGTCTGCTGACAGATGAATGGATGAATAAAATGTGGTCTATACATACAGTGGAATGTTATTCAGCCTTAAGGAAATTCTGACACATTTTACAACATGGATGAACCTTGAGGATATCATGCTCAGTGAAATAAGCCAGACACAAAAGGACAAATAGTATATGATTCTACTTATATACAACGTATAAAATAGTCAAATCCATAGAAACAGAAAGCAGAATGGTGATTGCCAGGGCCTGGGGGATGAGGGAAGGGGGGAGTTGTTTAATAAGTACAGAGCTTTAGTTTTCTGAGATGAAAAAATTCTGAAGATTGATTGCACCACAGTGTGAATACCCTTAACACTTACTGCATTACGCACCTAAAAATGGTTACGGTGGTAAATTAAAATTTGATTAATTTTACGTGTTACATGTATTTACCTCAATTAAAAGTTAAAAATATACATATATTAAAATGCAACAATAATTACAATAATTATTAACAACATTAATTTAATTAATATTAATAAATAATTAATATGATCAATATTATAATTAATAGCATTGATATATTAATATAATTGATATTGATTATACTTATTGTAATTAATAATTATATTATAGTTATTATAATTATAATAAATTATAATTCTCTTAAAACATAGGAATTGTTGGGCTTCCCTGGTGGCACGGTGGTTAAGAATCCACCTGCCGATGCAGGGGACACAGGTTTGAGCCCTGGTCTGGGAAGATCCCACATGCCACAGAGCAACTAAGCCCATGCGCCACAACTACTGAGCCTGCGCTCTAGAGCCCGTGAGCCACAACTACTGAGCCCGTGTGCCACAACTACTGAAGCCGGCGTGCCTAGAGCCCATGCTCCGCAACCTCAATGAGAAGCCCGCACGCCGCAACTAGAGAAAGCCCGCACGAAGCAGTGAAGACCCAACGCAGCCAAAAATAAATAAATAAAATAAATTTTTTTAAAAAATAGGAATTGTTGAGGAGCTTTTTATATTTTAATGGAAAAAATAAATCCAACATGAGCATGATTTACAAAATGCTCCCCCGCAAAAAAATTGGAGTCTTTGAAATGATCAGAGATGGCTGTGAATATCATTTTCTAATGTTTTCTTATTTCTTTAAAATAAGGCTAATAATATTTACCTTATTTTTAAAAATGAGTTGATTGTTATGGGATTTGTGATTTTGAGTGAATTCAAATCTATTATTGTCAAAGATTAAATTTATTAAATTAAATGTCAGTATTGTGTTTTCTAATAGCCTTCTAAATGTTTCAAGTCAAATGTATAGTTAACTTTATTATTACTGTTTTGTAAATTAATATTTTTCAATTTTTTTTCCCTAGGATCTTAATTCATATCTTGAAGATAAAGTCTACCTTACAGGATATAACTTCACATTAGCAGATATCCTCTTATACTATGGACTTCATCGCTTTATTGTGAGTATTTGAATAGTTATTGGTGTTTTTGTCTGTGATGTTCAGAATGATTTGTTTTGTCTTGAATTTAAATCAAGTTTGAATTTTCAACTTATCACATGAAAGTGAAAGGAATTATTTTTATACAAGGTACCTTATGCAAATATTCCTTCCATGGATCCATCACACATAGGAGCTTCCTGTTCCTTGACCTGCTTGATTCCTGTTCTTGTTCCTGTTTTTCTTTGGGGCTCCTTCTCTTGCCACCCTTTGTACTCGCTTGTCATCCTCACCTGGACCCCACCATCCCCTTTCTGCTCCAGCTCTACGCCTCGATTTCAGTACTGCACCTACTGTGCCATCTCTTACCCTAGCTCTTAATCTTACTCCCTAGTTCCATCATTATCCGAAGTAACTCAATTCCTTCCCTCTTTCCAAACCTGTACACTTTCTTCCCCATCCAGCCTAGATCCCCTTTGTGTAACTCAAATCCCCAACTCTTGGTCAGTCCAAATATGTGCCTTCAGTCCTATCTCCTGGCTGAGCTATATCGGAGAAATCACACACAAGCTGTCATTAAGAAGATGAGCATTTCTCCCCTCTAATTAAAAAAAAAAAGATGACAAGGAAGTGTAACTCTTGCACACCAACGTGTATATTTACCTTCTTCCCTCTCTGGCTTATACAGGTCATGCAATAGGGAAAGGAAATACTCGGAGAAGGAGGGAGCTTGTGTGGAATTTCTTTGCCAGCAGAGTGGACAGGGTCCTAATGCACAGCACTTGTAGCACTGGCTGCCAAGCTGTTTCACTGTGAGTCTAGGTGCCCACAAGGGCGTATGGTCTTCAAGCAGGTTAGAAGAGTTTCATTCAATGCTGCGTGTGAAAACTAGACTTCCAGGGAGTTCCCTGGTGGCCTAGTGGTTAGGATTCCAGGCTTTCACTGCCGTGGTCCGGGTTCAATCCCTGGTCAGGGAACTAAGATCCCATAAGCCACGCAGCTCAGCCAAAAAAAGTAAATAAAATAAAACTTTAAAAAAACTAGGCTTCTGTTAACAATATTCAATGATCTCTGCCTATTTATATTCCCTATTTTGACATGTATATCCTTTTTATATTTAGTGATTACAGTATTATGATTGAGTATCTCATGCTTATTGTTTTCCAAACAAAATTGAGTGAAATGATACGTAAATCACTGTTCACCGTCCCTTTGGGTTCATAAAATGAGGCCATAACCAAAGCAGCTCTCCCACCCTGGTCCACATGCAGGCAAATTATGGCAGAGAAGTAAACACCTTCTCAAGGAACGGGCCTCACAGACGAGGCCTGTGCTGTGACAGCGTTGCCCTGCGGTGTTAAATGACATTCCTGTTGAGTGAGGTGTAAATATACCCAGGTGAGAAGAAAAGTGATTACTAGGTGTTGAGTTCGGGCAGAGGAGACGGGAGGTTCAGAGCGGCTTCCTGCTTGTGTTCATCAGACAGTTCTAGCGCTTTGTTTGCCATGGCAGTGCATTTATTTTTGCCCTCATACGTTCCTTCATTTACTTGTTCACGTTATTAAATACTTAATATCTAGTCAGCACGATCAGCGCAGTATACAAAGCAGCAGTCAGGGAACCTTGATGGCATCAAGTAGTCCTGCTGTGTTTGGTTTCAGTGTGAGCCGGATTTTAGCGGTGGCTGATACTCTGAGATCTGGTCCATCTTAATTCCCTCTGAGCAATATTACATTGTTCTTCCTTTGTTAAACTGCCAGTTACTGTGGCCGTTCATTATCACCCCTGTGACTCATTGCTTTCTTAAAGTGATTTCTTCAGTAGATAGCAGTCCCTGCGAACAGGCTGTTACTCAAGATTATTAAAATCCTTTGTAAATATGTGCTGCTTGACTATAAGATTGTTATCAATGAGATACATTTGTTTCCAAGTTCGGAGCACCAGTGGAGGTGTCATTCTTTTAGAAAGAAAGGAAAAGTAAAAAGAGCTGCAGCACAGTCCAGGAACGCAGGCCATAAAGAATGTCCCAGGGGCAGCATGGTGCCAGTTGGAAAGGTAGCAGACCAGCATTTCACCCTGGTCTGGAATGGGTCACTCAAAGAGTTTCTCACATGTCTTCATGGAAAATTAGTGACTAAGAATGTTATCTGTTTGGCTTTAAAGTTCAGACTAGTTGTAGAGTGCCAGTATAAATAAGAAGGAGTGATTAGGTAGAAGAGCCAAGCACCACTGTAGACTCGCTGGCATTCTGACCAGTAAGAAGCAGGAAACGGTAACTAGAACAATCGCATCGTGTTTCCCGTTGTAAAAAAAAGAAGAAGAAGAAAAAAATAGTCAATTAGAAAGGAATGATGGAAAACCAGTTTTAAGTAAAATATTTGATGGGGATCCCATCCCAAAAGTTCTAAAAAAATGTAAGTTTGGTGAGGGTGAAATCTTTCTGTTTGTTTGTTTCTGGTTACAGTATGTTCAGAAATAGAATGTCTACCAAAAAAGTAGTGGCGGTAACAAAGCGAGGTCAGTCATAATTTTCTCAGACTCGAGGGGCAAGCTCCAAAGTTTAAACCAGAAGGTTAAGCATAACCTGATCCGTCTGAAAAAGTGCTGCATTTCTAGCAAAATGTTCTGAGGGAAAATGAACAAATTTACATTGTCTAAACTAGATCATCTAGTTAAAAATTATCGGAATAAATTAGGAAATGTTAGAAGAAACTTTAGAAGTTCCTGAAATAACAGTTATTTTGTGCTGTGGGTCTGTTGTAATCCTTACACTAGAGACCAAAAAAGTGAAATTTTTAAGTTGGAGAGTATCGATTTTGCCATGTGTTGTAGTTTGTTGCTGTTGTTAAAATCTTCAGTGATAGGCCTGGTGGCAGCATATGCTAGGCCCGGTGATACCAAATGCTGTTCTGAAGTGTAAATAGTAAATAGACACTGCCCTTTTTCCCTGTGTCAAAATCTGAGTGCACAACTTGAACGTAGATCAAACAAGCATCAGTACTTTATTGTTCGGAAATGCTTTCTTGGTGCATTTTAATTCATTCTGAAAAATAACATCTCACAAAACGGCTGAGTAGAGACTTTTTAAAATGAAAGAGTTCTGAAATTAGTCAAATTTGTAAGCAGTCAGATTGGATTCATCATGTATTTCAACAGCTGACATGAAATCAAGTTGCAGTGATACTTGCTACTTCTTGCTTTAACTGTCAGTAAAGAGGTTTGTTGAAGTTGGTTTTGAATTTTATTTACATATGTAAATATGTACGTATGTATTTATGTATGAAGGGAGGGAAGGAAGGAGGAAGGAAGGAAGGAAAACTCACCCCCATTTCCTGTTAGAGTTGCAGCTATGTTTACTAGTAGTTGAACTTTTTAAAAATCTTGTATTTTCTTTAGAAGTCAGTGGTGAAGTTCACCTATGGTAAAGATTTAGAAAAAGAACAAAAAGTTAGCTCTTTTACAAAATGTGTTTTACCTTTTGAAATATGGACTGATACTCGGTTTATTCCGCAATTGTTGTTTAAGTGCCTTCTATGTACAGTACAAGATAGTTAGGAATAATATGATTCTTTACATGTGAAACCATGAATTCTCTTTTAATAAAAGTAACTTTTACACTTAAAAAAAGACTTTCTTGACCAATTTTCTTGACTATTGTGTTAATTTTTTTTTTTTCTCGATGCGCGGGCCTCCCACTGTTGTGGCCTCTCCCATTGCGGAGCACAGGCTCCGGACGCGCAGGCTCAGCGGCCATGGCTCACGGGCCCAGCCACTCCGCGGCATGTAGGATCTTCCCAGACCAGGGCACGAACCCGTGTCCCCTGCATCGGCAGGCGGACTCTCAACCACTGCGCCACTGTGTTAATTTTTTAATCTGCTTGCCATGGCCTAACTGTGTTATAGGTGAACAGTCCTAGTCACATGTTTCTGATAACTGGATGCAGCCCTCCACCCCCGTAAACAAGATGAGTGTATTTTTGTAATTTGCTGTAGCAGCTTGCTGTGTAGGATTTAGACCAGAAACTTAAATTTTACATAACAGTAGCAGTGAGACCCCCCTGCTAGTAAACTGGTCCTACAGAGATAGACATTTGACACCAAAGATGTTAACAGATCAGATGTTGATACAGTTGTATCCTAATGTCATAAAGGAAAAAAGGAAGGCAGGATGACTTCTATCACTTTCTCTTTTTAGACTGCATTATAGTAAATGTGAAATGAAAATACAAGTTCAATTAAACATTTATTGAGAAAATGCTATATGTCTACCTTTTAATTTTATTGCTAATAATATTTTACATTCTGTAATAATTATTAGATACCAGAGTGATTTGTCCTTCAGTGTTGTTGACCTGGTGACTTAGCAGAGTGTTTGCCTGTAGGCACAAGTATATGCTAAATTCTGAACAGCCATCGGGCATCCATCGCTATAAGTGCCTTCCAACAAGCAGACTGCCAATGGGTTTGAAGCAGTGAGGGTGACTGAGATTTTTGGTGTGGATGAACATTCCTTGTCAGTTTTAGGGAGACTTGCAATATGTTAAACAAATGAATTAACAACAGAAGGAACTACACTAATCTTACCCGGTCCATGGCCGTCCTACTGGCTTCTTCTTACCTGACACCTCTTCATGATTCTAATCCAAGATGTGGCTCAAAGAAAAGGTTTCAAGTCACCTACTTTGGGATCTGAGCCCAGTGAAATGATAGGCACCCACTGTTTTGATTGCATCTTTCCCTAACCAAATCTCTGGGCATACTTGGAGCTTGACAGTAAATTCTGTGAACTACTACATCCTCTAAAGATTGAGTGCAGCTTTATTGCAAACAGAATTCAGAAGGTCTGTTGTTCATCTGAGACATACACCCCAGAAACAGCCCTCCCTTCTTGTATTAAGCAGTAACCCCCTAACATTAAATGAGTCAGTGTCTTCTTCAGTAAAAATTTCCCCCAGAGTTTAGTAGAAAGAAGCAGTTGTCTACACATACATATACACCAGCCATCTACAAATATATATATATATATATATATATATGTATTTGAGTTTACATTGTATTCCCTTGTTAAGTATGTTAGATGCCAATAAACCTTTCTTATTTTAGGTTTGCGAAAAATATTGGAGAAAGAACCATGTCTTAGTCTCTCAGAAGCTATTCTCTTCCTTTATTCTATTTTCCTTTACAATAAAGTAAAAAAACAAATTTTAGTCCTCCAGGTCCTGTGTTAATGTAAATTTTTCATTTGTTGAAAACTTCAGATTTCGCCCCTAAGCACATCTGGTTTTGAACTGAACATGAAATCATTAAACAAATGGTGGGCTCGTCCAAGTGGCTGAAGTGGTTCACTCCTATCTGAATATGTTGGCTTTGAGAACTGTGGGGGTTTTTTCCCCCCAATTTCTATCTCCTACTCAAATGGTATTAATAGTTGCACTTATGTAATGTCTGTGTTGTGTGTGTGTTTTTAATCTCTACTTAGGTTGACCTGACAGTTCAAGAAAAGGAGAAATATCTTAACGTGTCTCGCTGGTTTTGTCACATTCAGCATTATCCAGGCATCAGGCAACATCTGTCTAGTGTTGTCTTCATCAAGAACAGACTGTATACTAATTCCCACTAGAAGCCATCTGCGCTGTACAGAAGAGTGATTAAGATATTTTAAATGGAAAGTGTATTCTGGACCAGAGGACTGACATGAATTGATAGGCAGCCATTCTTTATTCATTGAAGTTGGTAGAATTTTTAAAGTATAAACTTGTGTCCCAACATTTTATTTGTTCTTTAGTTGAAATTTTGCAGTTTTTTTAATGTAAAACTTCAAGTGCTGTCAAAACTTGAGATCAAGGTATCAATTATCTTATTTTTAGAGATGAAATTTATTTTAATAAAAGTTGCAAATCAGTGGCTTAATCTTAAAAAAAATAGTCATTCTGATGGTTGACAATATTTGGCTATTTATTGACCTCTTTCATCTTATAAATTAATTTTACCCTTCTGAATATTTATAGTAGTTTGTTTTTTAAGAACTAGGGTAAATTGTGCCAAGGAGACAAAAAAGGGAAGACAGATGGATTTGTTTTCAAATATTTATGTGAGCCAGTAAACGTGGTTGAAAAATTGAAAAAGTCATTTTTTTGTTTGTTTCTTTCCTGTTGTCGGTATTCATTGAGGTGAAACTACTGCACTGCCCTAGAGGGAAGTGGAATAAAACACATTCCCTTGAATTCATGGTTCTTTTGTTGTCTTTGGGCTCATTGGAATATGCAGTAGCTAAAAAGCAATGGGAAATTCCCACTATCCCACTAATTTCGGACTTGGTAACTACTAGATTTTTCTAAACTAAAACCAACATAGAAAGGCTGCTGTTGACATTCTGTGTAAAGAACGAAGACTCATACTGTATTAAAACAAACCTATACAGTTTATAACTCTCAGTGGCTGAGTAAATAAATAATCAATGATTGAGAGCTAAAGAGCTTATATTTACAAATAATAGGAAAAATTGTCTTTGAACACTTCACTGTTAATGCTGTGCAACATTTTGGTGCTAACTCTGAGTCTCAGTAGAGTACAATTCAAAGCTCAAGTGCAAAGAGCAGAGACTTGGGAAGGGTCCATCCCTTTGGCCCAGTCCTGCTTTGATCACATACTAGCTGAATGCATGACCTAAAACAAATCAGTTAACCAATTTTCTTAATCTCTAAACATAAAAATAAAATGTAAAAGTAAAGATAACTCTAAATGTTGAGGATTTGTGGAGACAAACAAGCCTAACATACAGCCCATGGCTGTCAGTAAAGGTTTCTCTTTGTAAGAGGCCCCCCACTCCCGCTTTTGTTCTTCACGTTACTGAGTCAAGAGATTTAATAGGCCAAGGGTATTGAGTATATTGTGATAGATCAAGACAATTTTTACAGGATTGGATTTCACAATTCATTGCTATTGGGAGCATTTTTAATTTTTACAAAGTAGCCTTTATATTAGAAACTCTGAACTTGTGTTTGCATGTTCAGAGACTAAAGGGCTCAAGTTCCCCTTGGGAGTTAGTACGTGTGCCACAGAGGCAGGCCCAGTCTGACTTCTCATGCATGCCGCTGCCCCCGCTGGCTCTGCTGTAAGGCTTCCACCTTAAAGTCCACTGCTGCAAATTACTCCTTCCCCTAACACTTCTCTGGTCTCCCCTAGACCGGGGAGGTAAGCAGGATAGACAGGATAGGCAAGAGATGGGCTAGCCAGTCCTTCCGTCCCAGCCATTTCACTCTTTTCCTTCAGTGTAGGTCAGCTGTGAGGAAGCGGGGGACAGAGGATACTGGATACCTCTTTGCCAAATGTATCCTCTTCCCACTTCCACATGGTGAGTCTTTTTTTTTTTTTGGCCACGCCCCGTGGCTTGCTGGATCTTAGTTCCCTGACCAGGGATTGAACCCGGGCCCACGGCAGTGAAAGCGCCATGTCCTAACCACTGGACCACCAGGGAAGTCCCCCTTGTGAATCTCATATCTGCTAGTCAGTCCTTCATTGCAGAGCATATCATTGCTTCCATAGGTTATCACCTACTACGTGCCAGGATGATCTTGGAAGATGCAGGGGTGGCAGATAGAGAAAATCCTGGCTCCCGTAGGCAAAGGTTAGATAAGGTTAGATGTTCTCAGCGTCTAAATCGAAACAGTTCATTTCCCCTTAGAAAGGCTGCGGGGCGTCCTGGGTCATTTCCATCATGTACTTCTCTACCTGAAATGCCCTATCTTTCTCACTTGATGACCTCTTCAGTATTCAACTTTGTCGTGTCCTGGAAGTCAAGTCCACGCTGACCAACCCATCTCCCCCTGCCTCCCATCTGGCACTGACGTCATTGTGCTATTTTTGATCACTAGTCTCTTCCACCAGATGTTTAATTCCTTGGTTTCAGAGACTGTCTTTTCGCAGCTGTCCAAACAATAACTGACACATAACAGTAAATGCTCGATGTGTGTTGAAAGAATGTAGTATTAAGTGCATTTTGAGCTAACCAAGAAAAATGTAAGTGTGAATTGCAGTTAGGTACAGATGTATAGCAGAAAAACCACATAACATTAAACTGGGTTGTTTCTTATGTGAAAGAAGACAGTCCACAGTTGGTATTAGGCATCTAGCTGCTTTCCACTTGAAGGGCCTTTCCGGGAAGCCCTATTCAGCAAAATCTATTTACATGTCTTTGGCCATCCCAGCTGGGAGAAAGGCCAGAAGTGGAGTCCTTTAGCACACACATTGCCAGCCAGAACAAAACTTGCGCTATGCATGAGGAAGAAGGAAGAAAGGATACAGCTAGGTAGGCAGCTAGCTATCTCTATCACGGTAAGTAGTGTTTAAGTGGGAAAATACTTTCTGAATGCTAAATAATCCAGTTGTAAAATAATTTTTGTGAGTAAATTGTTGACGTTCCATGGATCATCAGTTTGCAAAGAATTCGAATACCATAGAATAAATACTTTTCACTGATCACGGTTTTCAAGGTTCACAAGCTATTTTAGGATCCTGCAATACTGAGTTATGAGGATCTGTGAATGCACTTTTAATAACAGCGCTAACAGCTAAACACTTCTTGAGCATTCAGTATGTGTTCGGCACCACTCTAAGTGTTTTAAGTGAATTCACTCCTTTAATTCTTATCCCCTTTTGCCAGATAATGAAACTGAGGCACAGATTGGTTAAGGAACTTCCCTGGGTCACAGCCAGTATCCAGGGGTTGGGATTCAGTCGAGTGTCTGGCTCAAACTCAGTCTGTAAGCACCAGTGTGCCTGGCAACTTCTGCTTAACCAACTTGTGAAATTCGTTTTTGCCAACCTTAGAAAAAGCTGCCCTAGGCATTGGATAAAACAAAACTGTACATAACTTTGAGAATAAATTAGATGTTTCCACAGTTCTGGATATACTAAATATGCCTGACTCGTACACTTTAAATGGGTAAATTTTGTGATATGTGAATTATAGCTTAATAAAGCAGGCTTTTGCTGTTGGTTTTGGCTGCACCACGTGGCATGTGGGATCTTAGTTCCCCAACCAGGGATCCAACCCACGCCCCTGCATTGGAAGCGCAGAGTCTTAACCACTGGACCGCAAAGGAAGTCCTAAAGCAGCTTGCTTGCTTGCTTGCTTCCTTCCTTCCTTCCTTCCTTTCTCGCTCTCTCCCTCCCTCCCTCCCTCTATCTCTCTCTTTCTTTTTCTTTCTTTCTTTTTGAGTCAAATACATTAGCCTTACCGTATATTAATTACGAGACCTTGGATAAGTCACTGCATGTGAAATTCCTCTTATGAAACAGAGGTGAAGATGACTGATCTCATTTAATTTGCAATAAGAAGGTATAAAAATTACCTAGCACAGTGCCTGGCACACAGAAAGTGATCAGTGAAGGACAAACTGCTATGGAAGATTGTAGAATCATAACCCACAATTTTGTAAAGTCGAATTCTTAACTAATCCATAAGCCTCTTCCCACCGGCCATCTCTGAGGCACCTGCTCAACAAGATCAGATAAGATAACTAGGCAGAGCATCTTGTGGTTTTAATATTCAGTTGTTTATTTACTTTGGCTGCGCCAGTCTTAGTTGCAGCATGCAGGATCTAGTTCCCTGATCAGGGATTGAACCCGGGCCCTCTGCATCGGGAGCACGGAGTCTTACCCACTGGGTCGCCAGGGAAGTACCCATCTTGTGATTTTGGTAAAACATCAATCCATTGTATTACTCACCAGCTTAAAAATCTCTGGTCCTCATATCTTTCAAGCCATTGAACAAAGGGTGCATACTATTTTTCTTTTTTTTTTTTTCCCCTAAAAGATCAACGAAACTCCTCTAAAATAAAGTGTATGCCATTCCTTCTGAAAAGCAGATGCCCCTTTTCACCATTTCCTTTCTGTAATTCCCAGAAGCCTAGAGCACTCATCATTCAATAATCCCTCTGGGGCTTCCCTGGTGGCGCAGTGGTTAAGAATCCGCCTGCCAATGCAGGGGACACGGGTTCGAGCCCTGGTCTGGGAATATCCCACATGCCGCGGAGCAACTAGGCCCGTGTGCCACAACTACTGGGGCCCGCGTGCCTAGAGCCCATGCTCCTCAACAAGAGAAGCCACTGCAGTGAGAAACCCACTCGCTACAACTAGAGAAAGCCCACGCACAGCAACAAAGACCCAATACAGCCAAAAACAAAATAAATTTTTAAAAAATTAATAAATTTAATAATCCCTCTACATTCAATATCTTGTAATAACCTATAATGAAAAAGAATATGTGTATATGTATAACTGAATCACTTTGTTGTACACCAGAATCTAACACAACATGGTAAATCAACTACACTTCAATTTTTAAAAAAATAGCCCTCAAATATTTCTTTAGCACCTACTGTGTGTCGACAGTCGACTAGGCCCTGTGGACAACACAGGTACACACTTGCCCTCATAGGGTTTCCAATCCAATGGTCTGTAAACAGATTCCTGAAACAGCAGGTAAAGCATCCTTGGGAAGGCAACCAGCTGCTCAGCATTCTTTGAAAGTAAATAAAAATAATCAGATACCATTTACTGAGTGTCTACTGTGTCTGGGCTCTGTACCAGACACTTTACAACCTTCACATTATCTCATGTTACTCTAGGAGGTAGGGCAGAGGCAGAGACTAACCCACATGCTGACCACCCAGTTAGACCATGGCTGGAGTGACTGGGAACTGTACAACTGCAGAACTGGAGGACATCACCCATCACCATTTTATGCACTGGGGTTTGATTTGACGGCCGTGACTAGGTACTGGCCCTGTCTCCCTACGCCCTGTGCAACTTTCAAGAACAGGTCAAAAATTCCAAGTAGGGAAGGATCATTCTTCAGTCGAGGATCCACAAATTTTCCACTAATTACAATAAATAATGGTTTTAAACCAAATAGAGGGGAATTCCCCAGGGTCCAGTGGTTAGGACACTGCAGTGGAGGGCCTGGGTTCAATCCCTGGTTGGGGAACTAAGATCCCACAAGCCACGGCGCTGCCCCCAAAATAAAAATCAATAAGTAAACAAACCAAATAGAAATAATAGAACTGGAAGCAGTATCAAAAGGCCATTTGTGGGACTTCCCTGGTGGCCCAGTGGTTAAGACTGCACACTTCCAGTGCAGGGGGTGTGGGTTCGATCCCTGGTCAGGGAACTAGGTCCCGCATGCATGCCGCAACTAAGACCCAGCACAGCCAAATAAATAAATATTTAAAAAAAAGACCGTTTGTCTTTCGGCCCACTTATACCCAAAGCATCCAAGATGTCACGAAGTGATTTGTGGAGTTCCGTCACAAGATGGTAGAAAAAGTGACCTAACTTAAACTCTCCTCCATCCCCATCCAGATTCAGCATAACATTACTGCATGGAGGTTTTTAACAGATGTGTGGGCAAGCTCATTTTTACTCCCTGTTAAGCATATAGGTCCCCCATTGGCTCCCCCAAGTTAAACCTGAATCTGTAGTCACCACAGTCTGTAATGGGCACATTAGGTTTACCGCAGGGACCAAGGTAGGAAGGTAGGAGTGGAGAGAATGGGCAGATCACCCGCTGCTGGTGCGTCGTGTGAGAGCCCTGCTAAAAGTCCTTCCAGCATAGCTTCAAGACGTGTTGATAAAAATTTAAGCAGAGATATTGTTAGGAAAGAATAGAACTCTATTGCAATCAGGTACACGTACATCACACCGAGAGATAAAATACACAACCCTTGACGAGGAGTCAAATTAGAATGATTGTGAAGTACAGCTTTTTCATTTATGTATGTTTTTTTCTATCAGTTCACTTCATTCCTTTAAAAAAAAAAAGTCAGATGTTACACAAACTTTAATATTAATCTAGCTTTGGCAGAGATGTGGTGGTTTTGTGGATTCGAGCATTTAGCTTTTTAGCTCCAGAGAGCCATATTTCTTCTTTCTCTCCATGATGAGATAACCTGCTTCTACCCATTACCAGGGCACTAAATTTGAAATTCTCCATACACCTGAGTAGGCTGCTACATATCTGGCCATCTTAATTCTAGTCTTGATTTATTGAAGCTGAATTACATTCCCAACTCTTCCTGGAGCTCTGGGTGAATTTTATTGAAAAAGCAGTGGGGAGAAGTTTGCTATCATATATCGCTCTTGCTGGCCAGAGCCTTTCGATACACAAGGGGATCTATCTGCTCCATGTCTTGTATGCTGGATTTATGACACTGAAGCCCAGCTCTAGGGTTACATACAGGCATATCAGAGATGAGATGGGGAATTTGATTTTGTAATAATGATTACTTGTTGCTGGAGCCCATATTCCTGCAGGCTCTTCCTTTATTCTCCCTGCCGCCGATGAATAAAACTAATTCCAACTGCTACCTTATCTAGCAAAACCCATCTTTCACTTACGAGAGAGGCCAAAAGAAGGGAGACAGGAAGTCAGGAGAATTTGAAATGCTGGCCATTTTTGCTATTATGTCTCAAGGGTTTCTTCTTCCATTATCGTGATTCCTTTAGGAATATTTTCATCTTTTAAACTTTCGTTTCTTTGTGGGGAGAATGAAAGCGTCACATGTCTTCCAGCCTGGCGAGTTCATTTGATGGCTCATCTGTGCTGTCTGTTCCACTTCAGAGAGGCTGGGTCCCTAGGGCTAGCCGGTTGTATTAGAGATCCTGCGGACTTGGCTTGCCATTTCTGCTAAGGGTCATCGGTCCTCGCGGTCTTGCCATGGATAATTTTTGCCTTCCCGAACATCATCTGCTTGAGAAATTTGTGCCTGGCAGGCCTGTCTGTCCAAGTTAAGCTTGAAATACAGTAGCCACACAACTAACCTGACAAAGCATCGCTCTACACAGCAAGGCCCCAGGCCTGCTTTGACCAAGACCACAAACTTCCAGCCGTCTGATTACAAATTCCAGAGTTTCTTTGGTGCAGTCCATGAACCAGTCTGTTCATGCAACGTGGGTTATCCTTCCTCCACTGCCCCAGTTTTCCCAATCTCCTGCAACACACACACACACACACACACACACAGATACACACACACACCCTTATCTTAAAAACCCTTAGAAATGCTTCACCCTCTGGTTGACCTTACCAGTTCCTGACTGTTCGGCACTTGACTTGAACCCTGAGACTTAGATGAAAGAAATGTAGAGCTGACTGTCATTGTCTGAAGTTTGAGGCACGTGTGACAGACATTACATGAAAGCAGTGGTTCTCAGACTTGAGCATGAGTGGTAATCACCTGAGGCTTCTCAAAACACAGATTGCTGGGTCCCCGTTGGAGTTTCTGATTCAAGAGGTCTGGTGTGGTGACCCCACCATGAGAACCGTTATACTACACCTGTCCGAAGCTTGGGTG
Source organism: Stenella coeruleoalba (assembly GCF_951394435.1). Taxonomy (NCBI): domain Eukaryota; kingdom Metazoa; phylum Chordata; class Mammalia; order Artiodactyla; family Delphinidae; genus Stenella; species Stenella coeruleoalba. The sequence continues at coordinate 5,764,248 of NC_137156.1, read as the reverse complement.
ACGATCAGACACAGAGCAGCTGCGCTCATCCAAAAACTCTTGCTCCTGTCTTTTTGCGTAGCTAAGTCCAGTTTTCTGGAGGTGGGCCTCGCCTGGTGATGGAGCATCCTGAGTTCTGATTGGTTGGCTCTGTCCCAGGAGTTTCTCTCTGTAGCAGCTCTCGCGGGAAAGCACTGCATGTTCTCCAAGTGATGGAGCTACGCTGGAAGCAGCTCTAAGAAGCATCAAGCAGGATTCAGTCCAAGAAGGATCAGTCCAGGACTGTAAAGTCGTTGCCTAGTCTCTGCCAATGCCAATACCCAGCACGTTATTTCATACCACACAGCCTCTGGGCTTAGCATGCCAGAGGCATTTCCAAAACTTCATATGATTAACACACAGTAATATTGAGTATTTTACCCCAAAAGACTGTCTAATCTTTTCCCCTCCTTTATTTTCATCAGTTTCTTCCATTTTTAATTTTTTAACCCACTTCAAAAATAGGTTAGACAGGGCTTCCCTGGTGGGGCAGTGGTTGACAGTCCCCCTGCCGATGCAGGGGACACGGGTTCGTGCCCCGGTCCGGGAAGATCCCACATGCCGCGGAGCAGCTGGGCCCGTGAGCCATGGCCGCTGAGCCTGTGAGTCCGGAGCCTGTGCTCCGCAACGGGAGAGGCCACAACAGTGAGAGGCCCGCGTACCGCAAAAAAAAAAAAAAAAAAAAAAAATAGGTTAGACAAAAAAGGATAAACAGTAACGCCAATAGAAAATATTCAGAGGAAATCTCATGAAGTGGATTTGATAAAAAGCAAAATAAATTTAGGAGCGCACTCCCTCAGCTATGCTTATCCATCATGGGCTTATACTAAGAAATGAGTTTTAATTTTGTTCTCAAGAGGCATGTAATTAAATACACATTTTATTTTTATTTTCTAACTTTTATAAGGTTCAATAAGGAGTTAGCAAATAATTTACCCTGAAGTCAGAAATTTACATCTTCTAAATTAGCATTATTTCCATGTTTTAGATGCCTTAACTCTCAAGAAGCACAATAATTGGCAAAATCCCTTTACCGTTCCATGGTTTAGAAGTGTCTGATACTGAGAGTCTCTAAAAAGGGATCAAGCATAGAGCGCTGTGCAGGGGAGAAGAGCTACTCTTAAGACAGGAGAAGTGCTTTGTGTATGATCCCATTTAGGTGATGTTTTTGAAATGACAACGATTTAGAAATGGAGGGTACATCATAGGTTGCCAGGGGATGGCGTAGGGCAGGGAGGAAGGTAAGTGTGGGTACAAAAAGGTGCCAAGGGGGATCTTTATGGCTCTGGAGCTGTGCAATATCTTGACTGTGCTGACAGGTACATAAACCCACACATGTGATAAAATTATATAGGACATAATACACACACACAATGAGTACAGGTAAAACTAGGGAAATCTAAATAAGATTGATGGACTGTATCAATGTCAATATCTTGGTTATGATATTCACATTTACAAAATGTTACCAGTGGAGGGAAATCAGGCAAAGTGTATGACGAATCTCTGTATTATGTCTTACAACTGTATGAGAATCTACAATTATCTCAATAAAAGTTTTATTTAAATAATACAGGAAACGTCTTATCAATCCAGAGACAACTAGAGATAACACAAGCCCTTCAGGGAGATTCCACGGGTCAAAGAGCAAGGACACAGAGAAGCCCGGACCCCAGCCCAAGGTATCTGTCAGGAGGGCTCTGCCACTGGAACTTTTCTTTCAGTTGCTCTTTGCTGTCTGAGCTGCAGCTGAAAGATTTGTGTAAAAGAGGAGAAAGAAACAGAGGTGTACTCTGGACCTGACCATCCCAGAGAACAACGCAACGCAGTACTGGGCGGAAGAAAACAATCAAACAGCTGGAACGTGTATCTACAGGCTGTAAGCAACAGAATTGCAGGAAAGTCATTGCATAGGGATTTAATATTGTCCCCTCTGGTAGATGTCCCCTCCGTGAGGGGAGGAACAGGCTGGGTCAGCGCTATATCCCAGCCCTTAGCACTGCGCTTGGCACACGGAAAGTGCTCAATCCATATTTGTTAAACGTGTTTGAATGAGGAAATGAAAAGGCCAGTTAGAGGTAGTATGGCTTCCCTCTTCCTTCTCTCCAGATCACCCTCCCCTACTTTCTCTTTATCCACCACCTACACTTAAACACGTACGCAGGGACCAGGCTGTTTCTGCCCCAAACCAGCTGGGCATTTAGCCTCTCTGCTTCAGCCTCTGCACCTGCCAAATGAGGAGAATAATAATGCTACCAACTTCAGAGGACTGCCATGAGCCCTAACTGGGTCAGCAAGCGCAGAGCACTTACAACATTAGCTGGCCTGTCATAAGTGCCACGTAAGTGTTCGTTCAATTGCAGCAAGTTCTGACACTGACTCCCAGAGTTAGCCCAGACCTCATAGACTCCAGAAGGCTCCACAGCTCTGGCGGTTCCCAGGCGACCTGAGCTTCTGGCCAGCTGTCTACAAATGTCAGGAGGTCTCACTTTACCCTTTCAGGTTCAATAATTCACTAGAATGACTCACAGAGCTAAGGAAAGTGCTGTGCTTATGATTACAATTTTATTGTAAATGATACAAGTCAAGACCAGCCTAATGAATAGATGCGTAGGGTGAGGTCTGGGAGGGTCCCAAACGCTAAGCTTCTGGGTCCTCATGTTTGCCTCACCCTCTTGGCACATTAAAGTACGGCTACCAACCAGGAAGGTCACCCGGGCTGTCCGGAAGGTTTTTACCGGGGTTGCACTGTGAAGACATGGTTGATGTATCATTGCCTGAATGACTGAACTCAATCCCCAGCCCGCCCTGCTCGCCAGAAGTCAAGCTGATATTACATGGCTCAAAGCCTCAACCCTTTAATCACGTCGTGGTCTCTCATGCATGGCCAGCCCCCATCCTGGAACCATCCAGGGACCCACGTGAGTGAGCACTTTAGCATAACTTCCGGCCCACCAAGAATAACAAAGCCACTCCCCTCACTTGGGAAATTCCAAGGATTTAGAGGTTATCTTCCAGGAACCAGGGATACGGATCAGCCAAGTTCTTTGTCATACAAGAAAAATAAAGTATATTCAACTCATTGAACAGGCAGAAGGGGCAAGGAAAACATTCCAGGAAGGGGGTGTCTAAAAAGAAAGAGGCAGGGCTTCCCTGGTGGCACAGTGATTGAAAGACCGCCTGCCGATGCAGGAGACAAGGGTTCGTGCCCCGGTCCGGGAAGATCCCACATGCCGCGGAGCGGCTGGGCCCGTGAGCCATGGCCGCTGAGCCTGCGCGTCTGGAGCCTGTGCTCCGCAACGGGAGAGGCCACAATGGTGAGAGGCCCGCGTACCGCAAAAAAAAAAAGAAAGAGGCAGAAATAATGTCTGGCACAGTCATGACACAGTGGAGAGACCACATCGCCACCCCACCCCACCCCCAGCTGATGGAGCTCTGCTGTTTTAGAATGCACCAGCCTTGAAGTCCATAGACCAGGGTTCTGACCATGGTTCTGCTATTTGATAACTATGGTACCATGTTGTGGGAGTACATTTACAGATCATTGTAAGCCATGTGAAATCCTTTCTATAAGAGGTGGGCATAATTTACACACACACACCTACCTTAGTGGAGTAAAACAACAAAAATTTATTATTTCTCATAGTGAAACTGCACAATTCAGATTGGGACGTGGAACCCACTGTCTTTTAATTGAAATCACACACCTGGTCTCAGGACTTAATGAAGCTCAGGTTCTTTATGTCTCAGCATAGAAAGAATTCAGTGAGAGACAAAGTGATAGGTAAGAAATGAATTTATTTAGGGAGATACACATTCCATACAATGCGGGCTGTCTCAAACGGCTAGAGTGGCCCTGGGAGAAACACATTTCACAGACAGTGTGGGCCATCTCAGAAGTTGAGAGGCCCCAAAATATGGGGTGGTTAGTTTTCATGGGCTGGGTAATTTCATAGGCTAATGAGTGGGAGGATTATTCCAACTATTTTGGGGAAGGGGCGGGGATTTCCAGGACTTGGGCCACCGCCCACTTTTTGGCCTTTTATAGTCAGCCTCAGAACTGTCATGGCGCTGGTGCGTGTGTCATTTAGCTGATGTATTACAATGAGCGTATAATGAGACTCAAGGTCCCCTGGAAGTCGAATCTTCCGCCGTCTTTGACCTAATGGTTTCTAGCCAGTTTTTGTCATATCCTCGGTGGCTATGTCATTCTTTTTTTTTGCAGTACGCGGTTCTCTCACTGTTGTGGCCTCTCCCGTTGCGGAGCACAGGCTCCGGACGCGCAGGCTCAGCGGCCATAGCTCACGGGCCCAGCCGCTCCGCGGCATATGGGATCTTCCCGGACCGAGGCAGGAACCCATGTCCCCTGCATCGGCAGGCGGACTCTCAACCACTGCGCCACCAGGGAAGCCCTATGTCCTTCTTTCAGAGGTTGTGCCCTGCCCCCTTCCCTCCTGTTTCCATAACACTGTGGGTTGATTAGGCAGTTTTCTGGCTTCATGTGGTGGTATCCACTCCACTGCAGTTCATGGGACTGCGTTCAGCTGGCTGATGGCTGGGCTGAAAGACCCAAGAAGGCCTCCCTCACACTTGGCGGCTAGGGGGCCTCCGTTCTCACCTATAAAGCCTCTCTCTACAGGGGCTGTCTCATCTTCCCGTGCTTCTCCACAGCACGGCCTCTCCCCAGCAGGACAGCCTAGACTTCCTGACAGGAGCAAAAGCAGAAACTGCCAGGTGACTTAAGGCCCACCATGTTCTACCCATCAAAGGAAGTCACAAGGTCAGTTCAGACTCCAGGGGAGGGGAAACAAACTCCGTCTCTTGATGGGCAGCAAGGGAGGAAACATGGCAGCCATCTTAGAGACCCTCCCACGTTCTCTGATCCTTCGCTTCTGTATCTGAAAATGGGTATTTTAATATCTATCCTAACTAGAATAATGAGAAGATGGTATGTTATGTGTGATGACATTTTATAAATTGTAAAGCGCCAAACACGTGCAAGACATTATAGTGGTGGCAAATAAAGGTGAATTGGGAGAAAGAGATTATACAGGGCTTTAAAAGGAGATAGAGGAGGTTATTGAAATAGTATTTATTGAGCATTTGCTGTGCCAAGCACTGTTCTAAGTACTTTACAGGTATTAACTTCTTTAATCATCACAACTTTATAATATGGATATCTTACTGCTATTCTGTAGAAAAGGAACATCAGGCAAGTGGCACAGTCAGAATTTGAACCCAGTTCTGTCTGATTCCAAAGTCTTAACTACTGCACCTGGAATTTGTAAGGCCGGCAGGTCCGGGGAAGGGCCCAGGGAGCCAGACGGAACCCCAGCCAAAGTGGCTGATGCAACCGACACCGGACATTGCCACACCACTCGGCCCCGGTCTTCCCGCTCCCCGAGGGGCGGAACCAACGGCTCTGAGGCTGATGCAACTGACACCTGACATTGCCACAACACCTGAGAGATTACCAAAAAAGGGCTGCTTCACACAGCAAGACCTCCCGTGTCCACCCCTATACATTTTGTTAGCGCCCGCACCCCGGGCGAGACTTCTCTGGCCCCTTTCTCTCGGACCAGTGAACCTCTTCCTGGAGCGTTCCCAAATAAAGCTTGTTTAAGCTCTCCTCCGTTTTTGGTGCCGTTCCTTACAGAATTCTTATATCATAATCAACTGGCAATTGGGTACGGGGAGGTAGCAGCTACCCCAGAACTACTGAAACAGAATTTGGGGAGGCAGAACCCAGAATCTGCAATTTTAACAGCCATGTTAATGTGGGGGGACTATCAATCTCACTGTACTAGAGGGAGCCTGAAGCCGAATCTGGCTTCTGTACCCCGACACCAAATTAAATCTTGGAGACTGAGTTTTGGGTGAAGTAGAAGAGAATAGCTTTATTGCTTTGCCAGGCAAAGGAGGCCACAGCAGACTCCTGCTCTCAGAACTGTGTATCCCAATCTAGAGGGGATAGTGAGAAGTTTTATAGTAATGATTCAAAGAGGGCGTGATCAGCTCGTGGATATTCTTCTGATTGGTTGGTGGGGAAGTAAGTGGGAGACAGCATCGTCAACCTTCTGGTTCTAACCGGTCTGGGGTCACCGTGCTTATTATGGTTAATTTCTCCCACCTGGTAGAGGTTTCAGTATCTGAAAAGATATTGTTATGTATCCCTGCCCCAAGGCTGCACTATTTTTTTTTTTTTTTTTTGGCCACACTGCGTAGCTTGCAGGATCTTAGTTCCCAGACCAGGGGAACCTGGGATTGAACCCCAGGCCACTGAAGTGAAAGCACCGAGTCCTATCCACTGGACCATTAAGGAACTTCTGACACTACTGTTTCTTTTCACTGTTCCTCCCTTGTCTCCGCATCCCCGCCCTTCCCTAATTAGCAACTGTTTGAACCTGCTAGTTGGAACTCCGGGAAGGTCATGGAGGCTGAATGAAGCCTATTTTCTGTAATCGAGTAATGAGGGACACAGAATTTTGTGCCCAGGAGCCCCACAGTGTCCTGTTCAGTATCAAGTCTTCCCAGGTTTTTCAGTAGTTCAAAGAAACTAAGCTTAGAGAAGATTTAGTCTGGCAGATGCAGAGGAAAACTTGAATACGAAAAGTGCCTAGAAGTGGGGAGGATAATGAGGGGCTTTAAAAATAATTACGTTTTCTAGAGGTTAATGCCAAAGCGAGGGAAATAAAAGGTTAGAAGCCAGACCCAATAACATGCAATTAACCAAGTTCACATTCTACTTATGAATTCATCTATTTTATGCCTCTTTGTTCTTCCTGTGCTAGAAAACCCCAAGTTCCATCTTCACCGCACCCCACATGACTTACACAACATTTCAGGTCTGAAGACAAAATATACCTCCTCTGGGAAGTCGTTGCTGGCCACCTCCTGCCCCCAGGTGTCCCACACATGTGCTGCACTTAACCCCATCCTATCACATACAAGGCCCTAGACTGTAAATGTTGGTGACTGAGAGACCCTTGAGGGTAAGGACAGTGCAGGAAGAGAGGAGGGAGAAGGGAGAGATTAAGAGATGATTCTTAGAAAGAACCGCTGGGTGAACACAGGAGATGACGGAGTCACTGAAAAGTTGCACCGTCTGTCGTTTGAACAGGCACAAATATTAACGCAAGTTCCTGTGCCCGACGAAACGTCCGCGTTTGGAGCAGAGAAAGGTTTATTGCAAGGCCGTGCAAGGAGACAAGGTGGCTCATGTCCTAAAAAGCCTCCTGCACTCTGAAGGGTTTCGGCAAAGCATCTTTAAAGGCCAAGGGCAAGGTGGGGGGAGGGGTCTGCAGAATATGCGATCAGATCGTGCACAATACTCTGGCTGTTGATGAAGGAACAGGGTGGTGTCACAGGTGTTAACTTTATCAGTCCTTAGGCTCCGGGAGGCCTGGGGCTACGTGCTCATAGTCATCAAGTAGTTAACATCCTCCATTTGGTGGGGGTGGGTTCACATCTTCGAAACACCTCAGGAAAATTTCATCAATTGCTATTATCTAGGTACTTCCGAGAGGAGCTAAAGCAGAGGCTATGGGGGAAGGCCTGTGCCAGGAAGGGAATGACAACTTGTTGAGAATACAAGATCAACTCTAAGGAGTTTACCAAACAGTAGCACTAGATACAAATGTCAGCACCAGATTTGTCTCTTCATGGCTACGAATCAAAGCAGCCTAGCAAATTATGGTCCCTTCCATAATTGCATGCATCTATTTTATCTTAGCCCCTATAACAACTGGTTGAGATTTTGTAAATACAAATGCTAGGAACAGACATTTTTGCTCTTTACATGGGCATGAATGAGTCTGAGAGGTGATTTGGGCAAATTACTTAATCTCTAATCCTGTTTCTTCTTTTGTTAGAAAGAAATGACAAAACTGTTTCCCGCAGTTGCCATGATGAGCAAATGTGGCAAAGCACGCACGTCAACAACCTCCATTAAATACTGGTGGCAGGTAATAATATAGATGATGTATTTACCCCACTATTATTCATATTCATCTATGACTAGATCCCCTCTCCGCCAACCTCTCTAAATCACGATAAATTCCAGCAGGTTTAGGGAGGAATAAATTTAGCTCTAACTTTCAAACACCTTCCTATTCCGGCAGCATCTGCCCTAACCCAGCATGGCGGCACCGGCTTCTTCAAACTCACATCCCTGGCCGCACCATAGTGGCTTTATAGGAACCGGCCCCTGGGTAGACTCAGCTTCCCCGATGCCCTTTGATGACGCCTAAACCCCGCGCGGGGAAAGCGGACTGTGTAGGTTTGCGCAGGCGCAGCGCGGCCGCGGGTGGGCGGAGCTGGCCGGGATGAGCGGCGGAGGGACGGAGACCCCCGTGGTTTGTGAGGCCGCCTCGGGCGGCGGCGGCGGCGGCGGCAAGAAGAAGGACACGCTGGGGACCGCGGGCTCGCCAGCCCACCTCATTATCAAGGGTACGGAGTACTAGGGTTCTCGGCTCGGTGGTCCCAGCGCAGCCCCACCTCCCAGGCGGCGTCCTCTGACCCGGGGCCGAGCCCCAGGTCGACCCCCGGCTCCCGGGCGGCCTGGCGTTTGCGGTGGGTGGGTGGGGGAGGGGTCTGCGCATTGACGCCTGTTTCCCCGCGCCAGGTGCTTCCCAGTAACAGCAAATCGCCCTAGCCCCTCCTGCTTCCTCGTAGAAGCCGCAGCCGAGAGCCGTCGGGCTGCCCTCTCCCCTCCCCCAGCCCGGGACCCTGCGTGGAGCTGCCGTGGACGCGGGCTCGCGACCCACGTGTGACGCCCTGAGCTTGGGAGTCGGGAAGAGCCCGCGCACCCAGGCAGGCCGCTTAGGAGGTGTGTGCCTAGGTCGTTCGCTCTGACCCTGTCTGCTCCTGGGTCGTGCAAGGTGGAAACGAGAGAACATGAAGGCATCTTAAAACACCAAAGGCCCCCAACACGTGTACCGATGTCCACTCGTCCCGTCTGCTTTGAGCTGGGAGAAGGTTACAACCTAGCTACAGCCCTTATTCTCACAGAACCTGAATTGGTTTGATTCTCCAAACTCTCAACAACTGTTTCGTGCAGGAAGATCTTTGCCAGTTAAATACCGCACCGCCTCGTCTCCGTCCTCTCTTAACCCCTCGCTTCTGCCGGCAGCCCTACCGTCTTGCAGTGTTGAAGCCCTTGTAGGATTCCGGCGCCCCTCAGCGCTGCCCAGGGAATGGCATCCTCGTGTTCATGCCTATTGCATTTTAACCGTATCTGTCAGGTTTGTGTAGAATTCAGGGTGTCTCAAATCTAGTTAGTAGTGTGGGCGTAGTGCATGGGTGTTAGCCCTTAATTATAATTGTTTACATGTGCAATCTTAGTGAACTATTACTTAAATTTTTTTAAATTACGGTAAAATACATGGAATATAAAGTTTCCCTCAAATCATATTTTAGCGTACTATTCAGTGGCATTGGTACGTTTCACGTTGTTGTGAAACCGTCACCACCATCCAGCTCCATAACTATTCCATCTTCCCAGACTGCAGCTGTGTACCCATTGAACACGGACTCCCCAGTCTCCCCTTTCCCCCGCCCCAGCCCCTGGCAGCCACCATTTTGCTTTCTGTTTCTGAATGTGGGTACTTTAGGTACTTCATATAAGTAAAATCGTGCATGTGGCAGAATTTCCTTCCTTTTTAAAGCTGACTATGATTCAAATATTTCATTGTATACACACACACACACACACACACACACACACACACACACACACACACACACACACACACACACACACACACATACACATATCCCACATTTTGGGTGTACATTCACCCATGGATGGACACTTGGATTGCTTCCCATTTTTGGCCCTTGTGAGCATGGATGTACAAATATCAAGTTGTTGCTTTCATTTGTTTTGGATATATACCCACAGCTGAATTGCTGGATCGAATGATAAATCTGTTTGTAACTTTGTGAGCAGCCACTCTGCTGTTTTCTGTAGTGGCTGAACCGTTTTACATTCTCACCAACAGTTCACAGGTGTTCCCATTTCTCCACAACCTAAACAATACTTGTTATTTTCTGTTTCTTTGGTAGTGGGTGTGAGGTAGTATCTTGTAGTTTTGTTTTTGTTTTTTAATATTTATTTATTTATTTTGGCTGCGCCAGGTCTTAGTTGCGGCACATGGGATCTAGTTCCCTGACCAGGGATCGAACCCGGGCCCCCTGCCCTGGGAGCTTGGTGTCTTACCCACTGGACCCCCAGGGAAGTCCCAGTAACTTGTAGTTTTGATTTGCATTTCCCTAAGGTTAATCTTCTTTATGTGCCTACTAGACGTTTGTAAATCTTATTTGGAGGAATGTCTATTCAGGTCCTTTGCCCATTTTTAAATCAGGTAGTGTGTTTTGCTGTTGTTGAATTATAGGAGGTCTTTTTCTATTCTGGATATTAGCCACTTTACAGCCATGATTTGCATATATTTTCTCCCATTCCATGGGTTGCCTTTTCACTCTGTTGATTTTGTCCTTTGATGCACAGAAGTTTGTGATTTTGATGTAGTACTTTTTTTTTTAATTGAAGTACGGTTGATTTACAATATATTAGTTTCAGATGTAGTACTTTCTTTAAAAGAAGGTAATTCAAAGGAAGTTTTTCAGGTTAATTCAAAATTGAGTTATAATTGAAAATATGTCTAGAACCTTCTTGGGTTTTTTTGTGGAACGATTTACTATTTTCAGTATGAAAATCTGTTTTTAGTTCATCTTACTTGAAGACTATCGATTGTGAAAATATACGTGTCGAGTTTTATTGCCAGGGTCTAGGGAGAGGGAAATATATAAATAAATGATTTCAATACTTAGGCCCCAGGTCTTTGAGGTTTTCTGGGCTGTGGTTGGCTGTTAGGAGATGGGGAGCTTCCTGGGGCATGGAGTGTCTGACCTGAGTCTTGAAGAATAAAGTGTTAGTAGTTGAGAAAAGCGGGCAAGGATATTTTGGACTTAGTTTGGAAGAGCATGAGCAAAGGTGTGGAGGCCTGAGTCAGCACGGCATGTTTGGGAAACTACACGTGGGAATCAGACCGAAGAAGAATTCTTGCCTTTTAAGGAGATTGGACTTCTTGTTGAATGTTCCATATTGTTATGGAACAACAATAAGTACAAGAGTCACGTGGTTAGATCTGTGTTTTAAATAGAACACTCAGGCAGGTACAGTGGATCCTCATCTTGCAGGGTGCCCATTTGTGAACTTGCCTACTTTATAAAGTGAATTTGTAACTGCAGAATCAGAGAATACAAAGGGCCTACTGTCCTGCAGATAAGCAGAATTGACTGTACATGGAGTGGGTTGAAGAGGGGTGTGACTCACTCTGTTGAAACAGTCCAAGACAAGCAAGGATGGAACAGAAGGGGTGGATTTGAGAAGCAGTGAGGTGACAATGGTGACGATGTGGGTGTTATCAGAAAAATTTACTCTGCAGTAAATTGTTCCTTATGATGGGCAAAGAGATCCACATACTACATTAAAGGTCTGCAAATTCAGGGCCAGAACTTCATTAGATAATGAGAGATCTGCAGTTTACTGTGTTTTTTCTTGTCTCATAGTCTGTTGAAGTGCTTATTTCTGTCTTTTGTGTGAAGAGATTGTCTAACTCCCACGTTAGAGTATGCACTTTGGAGAACAAAGGATTGTATCTTTTGTCTTGTTAACAAACAACAAAAGAGTGCTTTGCCTGTAGCAGGGCTAGGATTGAGTTTATGTGGAAATATGTGGCTTACCTTTACATTATTAAACTGAGAGAATTTGTTTGTAATCCTTGGGATACCTGCAACTCTGAATTATTATAATGTGTTTGTTTTGTTGTTTTAATGTTATTACAAAACCAGCTTAATTTCTGTGGTCGTGTGTGTTTCAGAATCTTTTTTCCCCTCATCTCCACATCTTAAGTTCTGGAGCGCAGTCAGGGTTTCAGAAGTGGTGATTATCCACTTCTGAACAGAATTGAATTCTCCAAAGACTAAGAAAATTCCCATTACATCAGGTCACAGACGCAGATATCCCAAGATCAGTGTAATGGCTTCTCAGTCATATAGAAAAATGTATGTTAACCCTCTGTGGATGATACAAACAATTTGGTCTCTGAGATACTCACTGGAGTAGAGAGGAAATTTCAGGACAATATGGTATGTGGTATGAGAGCAGAATATACCCCGGGATGACTCACCAAAAACAGTTAAAATTCAGAACTTTTTTTCCTTAATTATGACTTATAGTGACTTACAATGAACACTCACCACCCATATTAATAAACACACATAAAGAGCCCCATCGTGCCCTTTGCTCTCATTGCACGGCCCTCCCTCCTCTAAGGTAACCGCTGTCTTGAATTTGGTGTTTATCGTTCTCGTGCATTTCTTTATAGCTTTATGGCTTCTGTATATGTCCCAACAGGAAGTGATTTTGCATATTTTGAAAGTTTATATAAATGGCTTTATCCTTCTGAAAGTTGCTTTTTTGCTTAACATTTTATTTATGGGATTTATCCTTGTTAATAAATGTAACCCCACTGTATTCATTTTCACTCACTGATTTGTAATATCCATCCTATGAGTATGTTAGGTCGTTCCCCCCTTTTTTTTTGACATTATATTCATGCTGTAGTAAACATTATGCATTTCTCTTTCCTTTGTTTAAGAGTTTTTCTAGGGCACATACTTGGGCATGAAATTGCTAGGTATACGTCTTCGACTTTATTAGATATCGCCAAATTGCTCTCAAAAGTACTTTCCCAATTTACTGACTGGATAATCCATAGTCTGAACTGGATTTTAACCTTCATACGTTTATGGGGACAGGAAGAGTAAAACAAGCTAGAGATTGTGCCACTTAGCGTGGATTGACCGTGAGTTTCATTTTGTCTTTACAGATCTCGGAGAAATTCATTCAAGGCTGTTAGATCACAGACCAGTTATCCAAGGTGAAACCCGTTATTTTGTGAAAGAATTTGAAGTGAGTATTTGAAACCTATTTTGTAAAAAGACTGCCCTAATTGTTAGTGTGTTAATATACGGAAGGGAAATTCCCTAGTTTTAAAATCTATGATTTCTGTTCATGTGTTCATAAAATGTACAAAGCATTCAGAGGCATTGACATGAATGGAGGGAGCACGAGAGTAGGCAGCAGGTGCCTTGGGCTCCAGTTCTGGTGCCTGCTCTGGGGTGTTTACTGTCTGTTGAACTCAGGTTTTCAGGTATAAAATGAGATATAATGAAAAAAATGATTTTACAGATGAATGGGTCAGTTTTGCAGACCCATTTTCTATATTTTTTTTTTCTCATTTGGGGCAGCAGCATCTACTGAAAGCACTCAAGTTAAAACGTGAGAATCGCCCTTGGCTATTCCCTCCCCTTTAGGTTACATTCAATGATCAAGCCTTCCAAATGCTACCTAACAAATCTCTGTCCATTCTGATTGGTATGCCTGCTTTATCAACCCAGTCAAATCCAGTCTTCACCCTGCTGCCAGAGCGCTCTGACATTAACTTTTTCAAAACCTTTGATATCATTTTCTGTCTACAGGACAAAGCCCGGCATCTTTCTATGACCCGGCTCCTATCTTTCTAGCTTTACCGTCTCCCACCCCACCTCGTGTGCTATGTCCCAACAGTCCTGATGCACTAGCCTGCCATTCTGTTTCGTTTGACTGTGATTTTGCACATGTATAATTGGTTCACTGTGCATTGAATAGTAACATCCCAAGCTCCTGTTGGGTAGATGGTAAATGACGTTACACAAGCAGTTTTGTGATTTTGTGGAAGTTGGGGTTTTCTTTTTCTTTCTTTTTTGGCCTCGCGGCTTGCAGGATCTTAGTTCCCCGACCCGTGATTGAACCCCCTGGCAGTGAGAGCACCAAGTCCTAACCATTGGACCGTCAGAGAATTCCTGGGGTTTTATTTTCAAATGAGACTCCAACCAAGCAGGAAGTCTAAACCTGCTAAAAGGAGAGAACCTTTCCATAAACACTTTAAAAGTACAGAAAGCCTGTGGTACACAGCACTCAAAAGAGAAACAGAGCTGCAGCATTAGACACCATTTCTGGGTTCAAGAGACTTAAAATCTGCGTAATATCTGCTTCATGGAGTTATTGTGACGATTAAAGGTGTGTGTATCTTAGAATATTTTCTGGTACCTAGGAATAACTGTTAGTTATCTTTGTCATCATTACTATTGCTGTTGTAGAGTAAGAATAATTATCCCCCAGACAGAAAATTAACCATAGACTATTCCCTTATCATGCTATGTAAAGATTATTAACAATTGAATAGTGAGAATAAAGTAGTGGGAATAAAGTCTGGGCACAGCACGCTGGGTACTCTGCTCACGGTCTGACACGGTTAAAATCAAGGAGCTGTCCAGGCGCCATTCTTATTTGGTGTTCAGGGTCCTCTTTCTGACTTGCAGGATTTTGGCAGGACTCAGTTCCTTGCCCAGGTAGACGAAGTTCCCATTTCCTTGCTTGCTGTCGGCCGGGGCCGCTCTCAGCTCCTAGAGGCCACCCATATTCCCTGCCACACGGCCCCTTCCTTCTTCAAAGACATAAGTGAAGTCTGCCTTTCATGCTTTAAACCTCTCTTACCGAGAAGAGTCCCATCCCTGTTAAGGACTCACCTGATGGAGTCAGGCCCTCTAGGGATAATCTCCTTTTCTTAAAGTCAGCTGATTTGGGGCTTTAAGTAAACCTGCAGAATATCTATACAGCAGCACCTCGGTTAGGGTTTGACTGAATAACTGAGAGGTGTGTATATCCTAGGGGTGGTGCTCTCAGGGACCATCTTGAATTCTGCCTTCCATGAGCTCTTATTACTACCTATATTTTCCTTTTTGCTTAGTTATTGCCCGTTGTCCTTCCTAGAATATAGACACTTACCTTTCTTATGCTCTGTTGTGTTCAAAGTGCCTGAAAGAATGTCTTGTGCATTGTAGGGTAGGTACTTAATATGATTCAAAAGCACAATTAACAGAGCTTGGCCTAAGACCTGGCTTTTCCAACATCCTTTCATAAGTCATCTTTTTTTTTTGGCCAATCTGGTTAATTTGAAATGCTAAATAGCTTTTATTTTTAAAAAGTTTGTAAATGTATCTCTAAAGGCCTACTTTATATTAAAAGAAGCATAGAATTTTGGAATTAAGATGGCTTCTCTAATCTAACCCCCCCCACCCCCCCTTCACTGAGCCCAGAGATGGAAAGAAATGTGTGGAAGGTCACACAGCTGATTAGTGGCTGAGTGCTCATTAGATAATGTAGGTGGTTCCTGTGAAAGGGCTGTACAAGCAAGACTGAGTCTTGAATGGATGATGAAAGAAGTGTTATTTCATTTATGCTGCGGAATATGTTATATTGAAGAGCTCACCCCCTTTTGAAGCCAACACCTCTGTTAACTGGGGCCGAGAGAAGACGGGCATGTGCTTGAGAGGAGAGCAGTTACCTGGGTTCCGCGTTGTTCAGCCCCCAGGGTCTCTTTGGAGACAGGGCTGTGCTGAAGCATAAAAGAACATGGGCCTTGGAGCTGGACCTGTGACGTATCTGGGCTCAAATCCTGGTATCCCTCTTCCTAGCTGTGATTATTTGCTTTATTAAGGCCTAGTTTCCTCTTTCTTAAAACGGGAACAATAATACATACTGCAGAGTTTTTGTGAGGATTAAGTAATGTATCATTGTTTAAATTCCGTGGTATGTCGATGTTAGGCAGGTGTTGGTAACTGTTATTATTAAGAGAAAGATGGGAGCAAGTAAAATCAAATCAAAATTGTATTCAGAATTTGCAATACTTTGAGTTTTGGTTCCGTTTTTGATATCTTTAGGGAAAACAGCGATTTGTTAAGCAAGTGGTATAGACATCTCAGGAAAATGTTTACTAAAGAATAAAATTTTCACACTGGGTATGACAGATGTAAGCTTATTATAGAAAGTGAAACAAAATGTCTTCAGCACTTATTTTGTGTGAGACCTCATGTCAGGAACCAGTGCTGTATCCCTGAGTAAGACAGACGGGCCCAGCCTTTATGCAGCCGGGCAGGCTCATGTAGTCACTGAAGAATGGTCTCTGAAGGGCTCAAAAATATTTCATCAGCTGTGTTTGCGCTCTCTCCAGCTAATTGGTCACATGACTCCTCTTCTAGAAAAGTACTTGATGCCGTCCTTTCACGCAGTCACCTCCCCAGTCCGTCTTTTTTAGTGTCTCCTGGAAGCTTTCCTGTATGTCAGGCTCGGGTACCTTTTCTGTCTGTTACACACTAACCTTTCCCCTCAAATTATGAGAGAAAAGCTGAAAGCATTTTAGAGATTTAGATTTGAATAGATATGTGCATTACTTACCATTCTTTTCTATCTTGGCCCAAATAAAAACATCCTCTATTTACTAAAAGTGGTCTTTCCCCAGCGTCACACGGCTGGACCGGAGGAACGGGGAGGCAGAGCTGTCAGGGCTTCCTACAAGTTTTGTCTTTTTTTTAAAAATTGAAGTACAGTTGATTTACAATGTTTCAGGTGTACAGCAGAGTGATTCAGTTATATATATACACGCATACTCATACATATATATGTATATTCTTTTTTAGATTCTTTTCCATTACAGGTTATTACATGATATTGTATATGGTTCCATGTGCCACACAGTAGGTCCTTAAGTTTTGTCTTCTCTAGGTCACTTAAATGTGGTTCACTTGAAGAAAAACTGGCTAGCATTTAAAAGGAAACTCGTTTATAGTTTATATATTTTTAAAAGTTAACACACACGGCAACGATAATCCTTTTCTTTATAAAATTTCCTTTCTAAAAGAAGGCAATAAGTGCCACACGGTGGCAGCATTACTTAAATTATCGACCTTCTATTATAATATTTTAAGCTCTCTTTTTGTGATTGTTAGTATTTCAGGACAGTTGACTCTCCTGCTCCCAACTGCACACAGCTCTTTTATTCCCCCCGATTCCAGTAAATACTATGAACAGAGATCCCGGCAGGGCCCCTCCAGTGAGCCTGTCTGGTTGCGTCAGCGAGTAAAGGCATGATCTTCTGCACTGTTATCTTTCCAGCTGCAGAGACGCTGGGGCCTCTCTCGTGTGGGACAGAGGGGAGGCCGTGCAGGTCAGCGTTTATGAAATGCTTAGGGGCTGTGCAGTCCTGCACGAACTCATCTTCAGCAAACTTCAGTCTCTGACTGCTTTATTGACTGGTTCCTGAATACCTTGGTGTATCATAAGGAAGGTGTTTGGTCACTAGTGACAGACACCTGAGGAGAGTGGCTTTCCTAAGTGCTTACTTTCCTCTCATGGCAGCCAGAGCCTGGGGCAGGTGTGGCAGCCCTAGGACGTCAGCTCTTCCTCCAGCTTTTCCTTCTTCCTCACTGCCGTGGTGCCCTCACCCCAGGCTCACGCTCACAGGGTAGCTGTGGGAGCCCAGCCATGGCACGTGCACTTCATGCAGCAGAAAGGACGGCAGAGGGGCGACGGCTAGCTGTGTCTGTTACGCCAGGTTTACCACCACGTGGTATTTGGGTGCGGAGAGGAGGGGGATGGATCCAGAGCTGTCTGTCACACCGGATACGCAAAAATAGATACGAAACAGTCTCTACCTTCAGGAATTTACAGTCTGCGGAGAACAAATTGTAATGGTGAAATTATTATGATAAAATAAGCACAAAGTGATTGAAATCTCAGAAGCGGAGCTAACTCCCAGCTGAGCTGGGAGGGAAATCTTCAGAAGCGGGGCTGATACTTGAACTGAGAAAGAAAAATAGGTGTTAGAGAAATAGGGAAAAAATGGAGGAAATGTTGATTAAAATTGAGGCAAAAAAATTTGTTAAAATAAGTACAGTAGTTACAGGAGGTGTGAGGGTTCTTACTGCTGCGTCTGAATGTGAGTTGTACTGATAAAAAGATAAAGTCCCGGGCTTCCCTGGTGGTGCAGTGGTTGAGAGTCCACCTGCTGATGCAGGGGACACGGGTTCGTGCTCCGGTCCGGGAGGATCCCACATGCTGCGGAGCGGCTGGGCCCGTGAGCCATGGCCGCTGAGCCTGCGCGTCCGGAGCCTATGCTCCGCAACGGGAGAGGCCGCAACAGTGAGAGGCCCGCATACCGGAAGAAAAAAAAAAGATAAAGTCTCTTAAAAGGCAGGACAGACAAGAATTTCATTTGACATCTGATCTCATTTTTGTTAGGTTGTAAGAGTAGCTGTCAGAGTATTAAATATCAGGAAGAAGTCGATCCCACATGGCATGTAATAGGTTCACGTATGTATGATAACGGTTTTAAAACTTGTGAGAAAAGAAACTTGTGGGACTGACCATTTTGTGATGGAAAGAAAATTTTAAATATTACATCGGCCTCTCATTTCCTCTCTGATACTGTCGTTACATCTTTAATGTAAATATTACAGTGACTGTACTAACATTATGAACAATTGCTAACATTTTGAAGCATTTAGTGCCAGGCACTGTCTTGAAGCACATTACCTGAGCACTTGTTATTAATTTCAACTTGAGAAAAATTAACTGTATATGTAACTTTATGGGGTGTTATACATCAGAAACCAAGCTTCATTGGTGCTGTGCTTTGCTCTGAGAATTTTCACCCCAGAAATAATATTCATATAACAAATAAACAGATGTTGGTTTATAGTCTTCCTTTTTTTTTTTTTTTTTTTTTTTGCGGTACGCGGGCCTCTCACTGCTGTGGCCTCTCCCGTTGCGGAGCACAGGCTCCGGACACGCAAGCTCAGTGGCCTTGGCTCACGGGCCCAGCCGCTCCGCGGCATGTGGGATCTTCCCGGACCCAGGCACGAATCCGTGTCCCCTGCATTGGCAGGCGGACTCTCAACCACTGCTCCACCAGGGAAGCCCTATAGTCTTCCTTTTGTAGTAGGTGTCAACCGTATACCTTAGCCAAAAATATCAGCATAAAAACAAGCACATACCGGATGGGCCTATTTGTTGTTTAAATTAATTATTGTCATTAATGGGCTGTTAGAGAGGTGACAGTACAAATTCACTTACTATAACGTGTAATTTAAGGCTAAACAATGGCTATAAGGGAGAGAGTCAACCAGGTCACATGCGGTGGCTCTGTCTTCTGCCCGTGTAGATACAGCCTATCAGAAAACGGAAGGAGAGGGGAGGGCATATGAAAAGGAGACTGTCCTCAGTTGTTGCCTTATCAGTATTAACTGGGAGGGAAAGGATGCTATTGCAGATTAGATTTTGAGGGAGAGGGAAAGGCTAGAGACAGAAGAGGTGACCACCTAATACTAATCTTGCTTAGAGTAGGGAACCAACAGACAGTAGCCAGAGTGGAGACCGGGTTATTGTAAGAAGTATTAGTGTAAACATAACCATGAGAACAAAAACGCCAACTTTTTAAAATACTGAAAGAGATACCCAAAAGAGAGAACAAATAGACCGCGTGACCACATAGAGAAAGATTATATACGTTATGGGTGTGTGTGTGTTAATCAGCGTGACTCAAAGTGAAATAAGAAAAGTCTGTATATCATGTTTCTGTTTAAGAAGGAGTTGAAATATATTTATACATAATGTGTATATACACACACATATATGTTTATATACGCATCTGTGTATACATACACATACCTATGTATACATGTGGATGTATATCCTTATAGTTAAGACAATGGCAGGATAAAAATAATTAAAGAGTGTTAGAGGGAATAGGATACAAAAGGTAGTGATAGAAGCTAGACTTTCTTGAATATATATATTTTTAGATGTAGTTTGGGAGCCATGTAAATATTTTACATAATTTAAAAGAGAATTAAATTTTAAGGAGCAATCCCTAAAAATCAAGTAACGTGTAAAAAAAGCAAACCTATTTTCCTAGAAGGTGGCATTGCCACGCAGAGAAATTCTTCCAGGTAACTTTAAAACGCAGTAATTTGACTGTGTACATTTCTAGTGGAATACCCTTCAGAACAGAAAGTTAAAAAAAAAAAAACCTGAAATTATTTTCAGTAATTTTGTTAATTCTGGCACTGGTATTGTTATTTCATTGACTTGGTGATAAAGCAAATGAGTAACTCTGTTGGTATTTTGAGAATTGAAAAAGAAACATAAAGACAGGAGGGTAATTAAAAATCCTGTAGTCCCGAATTTAAGGGTTTTTTTTTTAAAATAAATTCATTTATTTATTTATTTTTGGCTGTGTTGGGTCTTTGTTGTGGTGCGCGGCTTCCTCTTGTTGTGGTGAGAAGGGGCTTCTCTTCGTTGCGGTGCGCGGGCTCTAGGCACGCAGTCTCAGTAGTTGTGGCTCGCGGGCTCTAGAGCGCAGGCTCAGTAGTTGTGGCGCACGGCCTTAGTTGCTCCGTGGCATGTGGGATCTTCCCAGACCAGGGCTCGAACCCGTGTCCCCTGCATTGGCAGGCGGATTCTTAACCACTGAGCCACGAAGGAAGTTCCCTGAATTTAAGTTTGATTATGAATGTGAACTTTAGATGTTTCTTTTCTTTTCACAAAAATACCTATTTCCTAGCCTTGTCCACTCAAAGGGCTAGAAATGATGACTGACCCTTAGTGCTCAGTCTCTAAATACCAGTGGTGTTTAGAGACCTGCTGATTCCAAGTCTGGGTCAGGAAATGGACAAGAAGAGCCTGGAGCATCAGGTCGAACTAGAAAGCAAAGAAGCTACTAAGGAGCACTGGGGTTTGGACTGAAGCATTCCAGAGCCAAGGTAAATAGGCTCTCCCTGGAAATAGGATGATTTCAGCATCAGGGAGGACAAATACTGCAATGGGTTAAAAACTTCAGATATTCCTATGAGTCATAGGAATGCGTGGAAACATACAGAAAAGAAACCTTTAGCAGCTTTAGGAAACCAAACCATTATTTTTGAAACTGGTGAATAAAGAGAAATAATCAAATGTTTTATTCTGCCTTTCATATGAGCATATCTCAGAGTAACCAAATAGTTGTCGAGGGGAAATTTCTCTTTATGGAAGTATTCCTGCTGATAAATGAATACGGAATGTTACCAGCATCCTGTTGAAAGTGCACAGCCCACCTCTGAAATATTCCTTTTTTTTTTAAATTTTATTTTACTTTTCTTATACAGCAGGTTCTTATTAGCTATCTATTTTATACATATTAGTGTACATACGTCAATCCCAATCTCCCAATTCATCACACCACCGCACACACACACCCTCCCCACTTTCCCCCCTTGATGTCCATACGTTTGTTCTCTACATCTGTGTCTCAGTTTCTCCCTTGCAAACTGGTCCATTTGTACCATTTTTCTAGATTCCACATATAAGCGTTAATAAACGATATTTGTTTTTTCTCTTTCTGACTTACTTCACTCTGTATGACAGACTATAGGTCCATCCAGGTCTCTACAAATGACTCAGTTTCGTTCCTTTTTATGGCTGAGTAATATTCCACTGTATATATGTACCACATCTTCTTTATCCATTCGTCTGTCGATGGGCATTTAGGTTGCGTCCATGACCTGGCTATTGTAAATAGTGCTGCAGTGAACATTGGGGTGCATGTGTCTTTTTGAATTATGGTTTTCTCAGGGTATATGCCCAGTAGTGGGATTGCTGGGTTGTATGGTAGTTCTATTTTTAGTTTTTTAAGGAGCCTCCATACTCCATAGTGGCTGTATCAATTTATGTTCCCACGAACAGTGCAAGAGGGTTCCCTTTTCTCCACACGCTCTCCAGCGTTTGCTGTTTGTAGATTTTCTGATGATGCCCATTCTAACTGGTGTGAGGTGACACCTCATTGTAATTTTGATTTGCATTTCTCTAATAACTAGTGATGTTGAGCAGCTTTTCATGTGCTTCTGGGCCATCTGTATGTCTTCTTTGGAGAAATGTCTGTTTAGGTCTTCTGCCCATTTTTGCATTGGGTTGTTTGTTTTTTTAGTATACAGCTGCATGAGCCGGTTTTATATTTTGGAGAGTAATCCTTTGTCTGTTGATTCGTTTGCAAATATTTTCTCCCATTCTGAGGGTTGTCTTTTCGTCTTGTTTATAGTTTCCTTTGCTGTGCAAAAGCTTTGAAGTTTCAGTAGGTCCCATTTGTTTATTTTTGTTTTTATTTCCATTATTCTAGGAAGTGGGTCAAAAAATATCTTGCTGTGATTTGTGTCAAAGAGTGTTCTTCGTATGTTTTCCTCTAAGAGTTTTATAGTGTCCAGTCTTACATTTAGGTCCCTAATCCGTTTTGAGTTTATTTTTGTGTATGGTGTTAGGGAGTGTTTCAATTTCATTCTTTTACATGTAGCTGTCCAGTTTTCCCAGCACCACTTATTGAAGAGACTGTCTTTTCTCCAGTGTATATCCTTGCCTCCTTTGTCATAGATTAGTTGACCATAGGTGCATGGGTTTATCTCCGCGCTTTGTATCTTGTTCCATTGATCTATGTTTCTGTTTTTGTGCCACTACCATACTGTCTTGATTACTGTAGCTTTGTAGTATAGTCTGAAGTCAGGTAGTCTGATTCCTCCAGCTCTGTTTTTTTCCCTCAAGACTCCTTTGGCTATTTGGAGTCTTTTGTGTCTCCATACAAATTTTAAGATTTTTTTGTTCTAGTTCTGTAAAAAATGCCATTAGTAATTTGATAGGGGTTGCATTGAATCTGTAGATTGCTTTGGGTAGTATAGTCATTTTCACAATATTGATTCTTCCAATCCAAGAACATGGTATATCTCTCCATCTGTTGGTATCATCTTTAATTTCTTTCATCAGTGTTTTATAGTTTTCTGCATACAGGTCTTTTGTCTCCTTAGGTAGGTTTATTCCTAGGTATTTTATTCTTTTTGTTGCAGTGGTAAATGGGAGTGTTTCCTTAATTTCTCTCTCAGATTTTTCATCATTAGTGTATAGGAATGCAAGAGATTTCTGTGCATTAATTTTGTATCCTGCAACTTTACCAAATTCATTGATTAGCTCTAGTATTTTTCTGGTAGCATCTTTAGGATTCTCTATGTATAGTATCATGTCATCTGCAAACAGTGACAGTTTTACTTTTCTTCTTTTCCAATTTGTATTTCATTTCTTTTTCTTCTCTGATTGCCGTGGGTAGGACTTCCAAAACTATGTTGAATAGTAATGGTGAGAGTGGACATCTTGTCTTGTTCATGATCTTAGAGGAAATGCTTTTAGTTTTTCTCCATTTGCTGTGGGTTTGTTGTATATGGCCTTTATTATGTTGATGTAGGTTCCCTCTGTGCCCACTTTCTGGAGAGTTTTTATCATAAATAGGTGTTGAATTTTGTCAAAAGCTTTTTCTGCATCTATTGAGATGATCATATGGTTTTTATTCTTCAGTTTGTTAATATGGTGTATCAAATTGATTTGCACATGTTGAAGAATCCTTGCATCCCTGGGATACATCCCTCTTGATCATGGTGTATGATCCTTTTAATGTGTTGTTGGATTCTGTTTGCTAGTATTTTGTTGAGGATTTTTGCATCTGTAGTCATAAGTGATATTGGTCTTCAATTTTCTTTTTTTTTGTAATGTCTGGTTTGGGTATCAGGGTGATGGTGGCCTCATAGAACGAGTTTGGGAGTGTTCCTTCCTCTGCAATTTTTTGGAAGAGTTTGAGAAGGATGGGTGTTATTAGCTCTTCTCTAAATGTTTGATAGAATTCACCTGTGAAGCCATCTGGTCCTGGACTTTTGTTTGTTGGAAGATTTTTAATCACAGTTTCAATTTCATTACTTGTGATTGGTCTCTTCATATTTTCAATTTCTTCCTGGTTCAGTCTTGGAAGGTTATACCTTTCTAAGAATTTGTCCATTTTTTCCAGGTTGTCCATTTTATTGGCATAGAGTTGCTTGTAGTAGTCTCTTATGATGCTTTGTATTTCTGCGGTGTCTGTTGTAACTTTTCTTTTTTCATTTCTAATTTTATTGATTTGAGTCCTCTCCCTCTTTTTCTTGATGAGTCTGGGTAATGGCTTATCAATTTTGTTTGTCTTCTCAAAGAACCAGCTTTTAGTTTTCTTGATCTTTGCTACTGTTTTCTTTGTTTCTATTTCATTTATTTCTGCTCTGATCTTTATGATTTCTTTCCTTCTGCTACGTTTGGGTTTTGTTTATTCTTCTTTCTCTAGTTCCTTTAGGTGTCAGGTTAGATTGTTTATTTGAGATTTTTCTTGTTTCTTGAGGTAGGCTTGTATAGCTATAAACTTCCCTCTTAGAACTGCTTTTGCTGCATCCCATAGGTTTTGGATCATTGTGTTTTCATTGTCATTTGTCTCTAGGTATTTTTTTATTTCCTCTTTGATTTCTTCAGTGATCTCTTGATTTTTTAGTAACGTATTGCTTAGCCTCCATGTGTTTGTGTTTTTTACGTTTTTTCCCCTGTAATTCATTTCTAGTCTCATAGCATTGTGGTCAGAAAAGATGCTTGATATGATATCAGTTCTCCTAAATTTACTGAGGTTTGATTTGTGACCCAAGATGTGATCTATCCTGGGGAATGTTCTGTGTGTACTTGAGAAGAAAGTGTAATGCGTTGTTTTTGGATGGAATGTCCTATAAATATCAATTAAATCTATCTGGTCTAGTGTGTCATTTAAAGCTTGGTTTCCTTATTAATTTTCTGTCTGGATGACCTGTCCATTGGTGTAAGTGAGGTGTTAAAGTCCCTCTATTATTGTGTTACTGTCGATATCCTCTTTTATAGCTGTTAGCATTTACCTTATGTATTGAGGTGCTCCTCCTATGTTGGGTGCATATATATTTATAATTGTCCTATCTTCTTCTTGGATTGATCGCTTGATCATTATATAGTGTCCTTCCTTGTCTCTTGTAACATTCTTTATTTTAAAGTCTATTTTATCTGATACGAGTATTGCTACTACAGCTTTCTTTTGATTTCCATTTGCATGGAATATCTTTTCCATCCCCTCACTTTCAGTCTGTATGTGTCCCTAGGTCTGAAGTGGGTCTATTGTAGACAGTATATATGTGGGTCTTGTTTTTCTATCCATTCAGCAAGCCTGTGTCTTTTGGTTGGAGCACTTAATCCATTCATATTTAAGGTAATTATCGATATGTATGTTCCTATTACTATTTTCTTATTTGTTTTGGGTTTGTTTTTTGTAGGTCATTTTCTTCTCTTGTGTCTCTAGAGAAGTTCCTTTAGCAGTTGTTGTAGAGCTGGTTACGTGGTGCTGAATTCTCTTAGCTTTTGCTTGTCTGTAGAGCTTTTGATTTCTCCGTTGAATCTGAATTAGATCCTTGCCAGGTAGAGTAATCTTGGTTGTAGGTTCTTCCCTTTCATCACTTTAAATATATTGTGCCACCCCCTTCTGGCTTGTAGAGTTTCTGCTGAGAAATCAGCTGTTAACAATATGGGAGTTTCCTTATATGTTATTTGTTGTTTTTCCCTTGTTGCTTTTAATAATTTTTCTTTGTCTTTAATTTTTGTCTATTTGATTACTGTGTGTCTTGGCGTGTTTCCCCTTGGGTTTATATTGCCTGGGACTCTGAGTTTCCTGGACTTGGGTGGCTATTTCCTTTCTCATGTTAGGGAAGGTTTCGACTGTTATCTCTTCATATATTTTCTCGGGTCCTTTCGCTCTCTCCTCTCCTTCTGGGACCCATATAATGCCAATGTTGGTGCATTTAATATTGTCCCAGAGGTCTCTTAGGCTGTCTTCATTTCTTTTCATTCTCTTTATTTTGTTCCACATCCGTGAATTCCAGCATTCTGTCTTCCAGGTCACTTATCCTTTCTTCTGCCTCAGTTATTCTGCTCTTGATTCCATCTAGTGTGTTTTTCATTTCAGTTACTGTATTGTTCACCTCTGTTTTTTAATTCTTCTAGTTGTTTGTTCTTTAATTCTTCTAGGTCTTTGTTAAACATTTCTTGCGTCTTCTCGATCTTTGCCTCCATTCTATTTCCGAGGTCCTGGATCATCTTCACTGTCATTATTCTGAATTCTTTTTCTGGAAGGTTGCCTATCTCCACTTCATTTAGTTGTTTTTCTGGGGTTTATCTTGTTCCTTCATGTGGTACAAAGTCCTCTGCCTTTTCATTTTGTCTATCTTTCTATGAATGTGGTTTTTGTTCCACAAGATGCAGAATTGTAGTTCTCCTTGCTTCTGCTGTCTGCCCTCTGGTGGATGAGGCTATCTAAGAGGTTTGTGCAAGCTTCCTCATGGGAGGGAGTGGTGGTGGGTAGAGCTGGGTGTTGCTCTGGTGGGCAGAGCTCAGTAAAACTTTAATCCACTTGTCTGCTGATGGGTGGGGCTGGGTTCCCTCTCTGTTGGTTGTTTGGCCTGAGGCGACCCAGCACTGGAGCCTACCCAGGGTCTTTGGTGGTGCTAATGGCAGATTCTGGGAGGAGTCACGCCAAGGGGATTACTTCCAAGAACTTCTGCTGCCAGTTTGCTTGTCCCCACAGTGAGCCACAGCCACCCCCTCTGCAGGAGACCTTCCAACACTAGCAGGTAGGTTTGGTTCAGTTTCCTATGGGGTCACTACTTCTGGATCCTGATGCGTACACTACTTTGTGTGTGCCCTCCAAGAGTGGAGTCTCTGTTTCCCCCAGTCCTGTCGAACTACTGCAATCAAATCCCACTAGCCTTCAAAGTCTGATTCTCTGGGAATTTCTCCTTCTGTTGCCGGACTCCCAGGTTGGGAAGCCTGACGTGGGACTCAGAACCTTCACTCCTTTGGGTGGACTTCTGTGTTATAAGTGTTCTCCAGTTTGTTAGTCACCCACTGAGTGGTCATGGGATTTGATTTTATTGTGATTGCGCCCCTCCTCCATCTCATTGCGGCTTCTCCTTTGTCTTTGGATGTGGGGTATCTTTTTTGGTGAGTTCCAGTGTCTTCCTGTTGATGACTGTTCAGCTGTTAGTTGTGATTCCGGTGCTCTCGCAGGAGGGAGCGAGCACACGTCCTTCTGCTCTGCCATCTTGAACCAATCTCTACCTCTGAAATATGCTTGCAAACAATTTAACAAAACAAACCGTGAATCTGATCAACTCTCTAGTTCTAACTACTAATTTACAGGAGAGAGAAGAGACAAAAGGATATCTTAAATCACACCATTAGGATTCATTCAGTTAAAAAACAGATTGTGGGAAACTGTGCAGAACAGATGACTCGCTTTTTTTCAATAAGTTGCAAGGTGGACAAAAAATGGAAGGGAAATCTATAGATTAAAAAGAATTTAGGAAACATATTAACCAGTTGCAGTGTATGAATCTTATTTAGATTTTGGTCTAAACGAACTGGGGTATAGAAGGAAACATTGGGATATTTGAGGTAATGTGAGTACTTCGTTGATATTTAGTATTGAAGAATTATTGTTGAGAGAGAGTGAGTGGGCGGGTTGGGGCAAGGGGAGGAGGATATGGGGGAGGGGGAGGGCGCTGTGATTTCATTTATTTTTTATTTTTAAAGAGGAATCCTTGTTTTTTAAAGGTAGATGTTGAAATATTGCTTTAAAAGAATCTAGGATTGTGGGTAGGGGGCTGTACGGAGTGTTACAGGGGGAACAAAGTCAGCCACGAGTTGAAGCTTGGTGATGAGTACATGAGGATTCATTCTTTCATTCTCTCTCAACTTTTGTATAAGTTTAAAATTTTTTATTATGGAAAAATTCGAGTAAAAATCTGACCACAGCTGCTCATAAGAATGGTTCAAAACAAAACCCCAGTAACTAACATTATTTCCTTACAGTCAAGTTTACCACCCTTTCTGAAGTAAACTTTTCGTCTTGTATTATTTTAAGATTTACAGTAAAGTTACTAAGGTAGTACAGAGGTCTCCTATACGTCTCACCCCCCCTTGTTTTGTTTTGTTTGTTTGTTTGTTTGTTTAGGTTGCATTGGGTCTTTGTTGCTGCGTGTGGGCTTTCTCTAGTTGCGGTGAGCGGGGGCTACTCTTCATTGTGGTGTGAGGGCTTTTCATTGCAGTGACTTCTCTTGCTGTTGAGTACGGGCTCTAGGTGCACGGGTTTCAGTAGTTGTGGCTCGCGGTCTCTAGAGTGCAGGCTCAGTAGTTGTGGCGCATGGGCTTAGTTGCTCCACGGCATGTGGGATCTTCCTGGACCAGGGCTCGAACGTGTCCCCTGCATTGGCAGGTGGATTCTTAACCACTGCGCCACCAGGGAAGTCCCCTCCCGTTGTTAATATTTTACATTAATTACTATACTACATTGGTAAAAACTGAGAAAGTGACATTGATACATTACTGCTAATGAAGCACCAGACTTTATTTGGATTTCACCGGTTTCTCCATTGCAGTCCTCTTCCTGCTCCGGGATGTAATCCAGGGCACCACACTGCATTTAATTGTCATGTCTGTCTAGTCCTCTTGGTCTGTGACAGTTTCTCAGTCTTTCCTTGTTTTTCTTGATCTTGACAGTCTTGAGTCCTGGGCAGTATCCTGTAGAATGTCCCCCAATCTGGGTTTGTCTGCTGTTCTTCCTAAGATTATACTGGGTTTCTGGGCTTTGGGAAAGAGTACCAGAGAGGTTAAAGTGCCTTTCTTGTCACATTACATTGGGAGGTGCGTGCTGTCACCATGACATCACTGATGAGGTCACCTTCATTGACTCCACTGTAAAGTTAATATTTTTCTTATTCCCTGCTCTATTCTTTGGAAGCAGGTCACTAAGTCTAGCCCACCCAAGTGGAAGGGTGGTTTAAGCTCAGCTTTCTGAAGGGGGGATGGGCTGGGGGTCCCCAAGACCACCCCCAGGTTCATTGGTTACTCACAGGACTCAGCATGTGGTTGTACTGGTGGCTGAACTCTATTATGGCAAAAGGATGCAGAGCAAAATCAGCAAAGGGAACAGGTGCATGGGGAGGCTCTATAGGAAGCCAGGCAGAAACTTCCAGGGGTGCCCCCAGCAGTGAGTTGTGACAACACGCATGAAATAGTGTCTCCCAGGGAAGCTCGTCTGAACCTGGGGGTCCATGGTTCTTATTGGGGACTGGACAAGTAGGCACACTGCCTAGCGCGTATCAAAATTCCAGACTCCCAGAAGGAAAGAGGTGTCTTACACCTCCATGGGAGCTGTTTTCTGGTCAAGTTCCCAGCCCCCAGCCGAAGGCCAACCTTGCAGGCAGGCCTTTGTAAGGAGGAGGTCTCAGGCACGCAGTGTTAACTCTTTTCTGTACAGGGAAGTTCCCACATACTATTACTTTTACAACACATTTTTAGTTGAGAAATCTGGAATCAGATGAAAAATACAGAGCATAATAATAGAAGCTTTATGATGGTAAGAACAACAAAATCAAATTTAAAACCAGATCATTTCTTTCTTTGCCACAGTTGAAATACATGGAGTCTAGGTCTTTTACTGTTCTTTTAGTATTTCTCATGCCCATTTTTTTTTTTTTTTTTTTTTTGCGGTATGCGGGCCTGTCGTGGCCTCTCCCGTTGCGGAGAACAGGCTCTGGACGCGCAGGCTCAGCAGCCATGGCTCACGGGCCCAGCCGCTCCATGGCATGTGGGATCCTCCCGGACCGGGGCACGAACCCGTGTCCCCTGCATCGGCAGGCGGACTCTCAACCACTGCGCCACCAGGGAAGCCCCCCCATGCCCATTTTTAAACATAGGTATAAAAATATTACATTGCAACTTGTGAAGCATTTCGTAATTTAAAAAAATGCCTCCAGGTTGTGACCTCATTTATTGCCAAATAATTAGAAGAAGGCTGGGTAAATTTCAGTAGTAGGTAATAAGATAACCAAAACCTGGGTGGAAATCCCAGAAAGTAATTACTAAGATTTAAGACACAATATGTACTAGCTGTTTACTTTCTTTTAATAGGAAAAACGTGGTCTTCGAGAAATGCGAGTTCTTGAAAACTTGAAGAATATGATCCATGAGACAAATGAACATACTCTTCCCGCGTGCAGGGAGACCATGCAAGACAGCTTAAACCACGTTCTCCAGAGACGTAAGCCGGAGGTTTTCTCATATTGCTTTATTTCAGATGCATGCGCTGCCAAAATGGATGTCCTTGAGTATCTGCTGAGAGATGGAGAGAGAATTCTTAAGCGGGAGCCAGGAGAGGGAAGTCACAGATAAGGTGCTTATCTAGCCGTTAGTGTGTGTTGCCCTTGATGCTAAGAGCATTAATCTCCAAGGCAAGATGGGTGCACAAGATAATCCTTCTAGGATGTAAGACAATCGAAACATTTTTTACCTTAAAAAAAAAAACTTATTCATAAGAAAAAGTTCGATGACCAGTAATTAGGATATGAAATGAAGCTTCTTTTTCAAACAGGATACTAGAGTTTTTAACTAAAAAAAAAAAAACCTGTCAAAAACGTTTATGTTTTATCACTTTTTTCATTAAGCAAAATATTTTAACATGGAGAGATGTTTGCTTAAAAGGATATTTATTAAACATATTAAACTATAAAATAAAAGGAGTTTTATTAGTAACTGAGTTTAAAATTAGAGGTGTATCAGAAACTCAGCGCTTCTCGGGTCCATATTGACACTGTTCAGTTTGTCCAAGGACAAATGATGCTGGTAGATAACGATGGAGGGCAACATGAAACAATATCTTTCTGGGGAGAAAATAGCAAAACTGGAGGGTAATGTAATGTCCTGTGAGGGAAGGTAGCAGGGGGGCTTGGTTAATGACTGAGTTACATTAAGAGTATGTGTGCAAGTCCAGGTTAGCCTGGGTCCTCTGATGCTCAGAGGAGCTTGGAGAGGACAGACCTCCCACAATCACATTTGGTTTCTTTGAGTAGAAGAGCAAAGAGTCTAGAATTGACTTCAGGCTTTGCATGGTAACTGCAAACACACCCTTGTTCGTTCAACCATCACTTCCTTAACCTTGACAAGCTTTCTAGTCATTACAGTAAAAGTAAAACTCAAATTATTATTGATAGAAATGCTTATGTTTACTTTCGAGATGTACTTATAACTTTCCTTGTACGCACTTTGAGTATATAAAAAATATTGGA
Source organism: Stenella coeruleoalba (assembly GCF_951394435.1). Taxonomy (NCBI): domain Eukaryota; kingdom Metazoa; phylum Chordata; class Mammalia; order Artiodactyla; family Delphinidae; genus Stenella; species Stenella coeruleoalba. The sequence continues at coordinate 5,733,288 of NC_137156.1, read as the reverse complement.
TAAAACTTAGTAAGAAAAAGAAAACTGTGAATGGTTGTTTTGACTTGTTTTGTTCTTGGGCCAAAGCTATTTCTGATGTGAGGCCTCATGCTAAAAGTATAGTCTTCACAATGAAATAGAAAAGTTTTAAAGTAACAGGGAATCCAGACTGTAAATGTATTCTGCTAAAAGAAAGAATTAAAGCACACAGAATGTGAAGTAATAATGAAAGTTTTAACCTCTGAGGACTACCTTATTGTTAGCATTAGAGACATGCGGTGGCTTTGGAGTTAATTTTGTTGCTAGAAGCAGGAATGGCTTCCTCAGTAGGCTCCAGCCTAAGTATTTCCTGGTAGCTATTATCATGAGCCTAACGGGGATAATGGAGATAATTATCTGATTTTAGAGCCAATGTAGTTTTAAAAATTGGCCTGGGCCCAGCTGTTGTTCCTGCAGGATTTCATGTTTAAATACTTTACATTTTGAGCCATGGTGCTGGCTTGCTTATAAAAGTGAGTTTATCTAGGCAGTATACTCTGATCTAACTAATACTTTACAAGGTTAGTGACAGTTGAGTTTTGTTTTGTGCCTGTTAGTAGATCTGTCTCATTTACCTCTTCTCTGCATGTTTGAGGGCTGAGCTGGGAGTGTGTTGGCTGAGAATCTTAGAACTCAGTGGTGTGGATCTTAAGCTATTGGTCGATCGTTGTGCACAAAACTGAGCAACAGTGGAGCATTAAGGGGGGGACGTCTCGGCTTGTTTGGATGGACACGGTTACAGAATCCTAGCTGAGTGTCTTAGCATTGGATGAGCAGAGGCTTCAGAACCAAAACTCACCTGTGGTTCCTTAAAAAATACAAAAAGTAAGTGAGAGCTCTAGGAGGGTACATAAGAGTAACCCGTAAAGTACGTTTTTCTCATCCTAGCGTCTATGTTCTACTTATTATTTATTTCATAGACTCGTAAACTTCACCATGTTTGTTGTCTCAAGATCTTGCTTAGCATTGAGGACCCAGCCTTTGATTTTAGAGGCTAAGAAGGACAGAAAGCCTTTAGGTTATTCCTCATTTAAATTAACTAAGTTTTAAGAGCAGTGACTTTATTTTTTATTATTTAAACAAAAGGATATATGCCTAAGTAATAAGAAAGTAGAAATAAAGAAGAAAATAAGAAAGAAAAAGAAGCAAGAAATCACTTTAATTGCCTCAAGATAACCAGTGCTTTTTAGCTTTGGTGAATATCATTCCCGACATCTTTTTTTTTTTTTTTTTTTTTTTTTTTTTTTGCGGTACGCGGGCCTCTCACTGTTGTGGCCTCTCCCGTTGCGAAGCACAGGCTCCGGATGCATAGGCTCAGCGGCCATGGCTCACGGGCCCAGCCGCTCCGCGGCATGTGGGATCTTCCCGGACCGGGGCACGAACCCGCGTCCCCTGCATCGGCAGGGGGACTGTCAACCACTGCGCCACCAGGGAAGTCCCAGTCCATTTTCTTTTTCTCATTTTTTGGGGGTTGGAGTGGTTATGGTGAGGTGAGGAGTCTCAGTTCTTTATAGACTCTGTGTTCCTATTCTTGGCCACCACTTTTTAAAAATATATTTATTTATTTATTTATTTTTGGCTGTGTTGGGTCATCGTTGCTGCGTGCAGGCTTTCTCTAGGTGCGGCGAGCGGGGGCTACTCTTCGTTGTGGTGCACGGGCTTCTCATTTCGGTGGCTTCTTGTGGAGCACGGGCTCTAGGTGCGCAGGGCTTCAGTAGTTGTGGCTCGCAGGCTCAGTAGTTGTGGCTCGCAGGCTCTAGAGCACAGGCTCAGTAGTTGTGGCACACAAGCTTAGTTGCTCCACAGCATGTGGGATCTTCCCAGATCAGGACTGGAACTCGTGTCCCCTGCATTGGCAGGTGGATTCTTAACCACTGCACCACCAGGGAAGTCCTTGGCCACCACTTTTCAAAGTTTAAATATGATTATATAATTCCTCATTGTTCACTAAATGATGGATTTTTTTTTTACCTTTTTAAAAAACTAAATTTATTTTATAAGGTACTTAGGGGGCTAAGTTTGTCTGATTTTGCTTCACTCTCCCTCTGTAGCTAGAAAACTTTAAGAACTCATTATGACTTAAAATACTAATTTTTAATAGCACTTGCCTAGTTAGATTTTTTACCTGTATTTTCCTCATTGACCATCTTAACTGTGTAAAGTAAATATTTATCACCCTCTTCCCAACACATTTATAGTTGAGGAAACTGAAAGTGTTTTAACATCCATGGTTCTCCCTAATAGTTGGAGGAACCGCCATGCAGACTTAGTGCTTCTGCTGCCAGAGCTCAAGCTCTTTGAACTTCAGAATGACGCTTCTGCGGAAGAGGTCATAAGGAGAGTCCGCCTTTTCTCCTGGATTCTCTCCTACAGCACAGGCTCCTCCTTCTCAGTCTGCTTTGTTAGTTTCCACTTCTCTCCTTGACTTTTGACATTGGGGTGCCCTACGGCTTGGTTCTGGGACATCTTTTCCGTCTGTACACACTATTTGTTCATTGAAATGAATGAATGAGAATTCAGCCAACATCTGCTCCTAATACCAAACCAGAGCTACTTTCTTAGGTGTGTATTTGCGGTTTACACATACACACTGTGACACAATGAATTTGTTTCTCTTTTATGTGAGGACACAGGGACACTGCTAGCTGTTGCATGTCACAATTACTGTGTGTGGTGCTAATCTCCTCAAGTAATCTTTTGGTTTAGAGAAAATAATTTGATGAATTCCTAACTCCTTAAAGTCAGTATAGCCTCCTGGGACACTGAGACAGCTGGGGAAGTGGCTTCCTACTGAGTCAGGCATGACCAATATGTGGTATAGAAGTGATAGGGTTAGATAAATGGCCCTTTTCCTCTTGGAGTCTCTACTTGTGAAGAAAGGGGAAGAAAGGGTAGTTAGGTAATTTTCTTAGATTTTAGAAGAGCAGATTTCATTAAATTCAGAAAGCAAAGCTTTTTTATCATGTGGATAAAGAATGAAAAATTTCAGGGACTGAAATTTCTAAAAATGGATATTCTAAGTACAAAGATAATCCTGATAAGGAACTAAAGTGTGCCTTTGTCTGATGTGTTCTAATTAAATTTTTAAAGTATATAACAAATGACAAAATATAAATGTCATAGTCCTGTAACTCTTCTTTTAGATAAAGCCCAGAATGATCTGAAAATGATGAAGCACCCAAAGGCCACAAAATGGGTTTTTTAAGAGTTATGTTCAGAGCCAAGAAAAAAAAAATACAGGAAATGATAGAACCACCACTTGGGAGAGATGATGTAATATTAATATACCACAGAAAGAAGGCAGAGCTCATCAACTCCTATTTTGTTGTGTTTTCAACTTTTCTATTAGAACAAACAATGATTGGGGACCTTAATTTTTAGTACTAAAGTGTTATCTTTGATGTGACTAAAATGAATTGTTACTGATAAAAACATGACTTTTTAAAAGCTGAACCCTCCCCTTTGTCATACCCTCTCAGGGAGGGGCCTAACATTTTTCTGAAAGAGAAGTCACAGCCCCTGCCCTGTATGGAACTTTGAACTTGGGGCTGGGTTGAGTGGGGTAGAAAGGCGTAATTGTGAAACAACTGGGTAAAATTGTTTAAGCAAATGCAAGATAAAGTGGTAGGATATACACATACCTAGTTACAGAATTTCAAATAAGAGAAAATCCTTATAGGGAAAGGATTCAACTGGAGGGCTTTATGAAGGCACTAAACCTTGAACTGGGCTTTTGAAACATGGAAACATTTTAATTAGAGGAAAGGAATAAGGAAAGCACTTTCAGTAGGGAGAGGACAGTGCATAGAATAATAGCAACAGTCACATTTCTTGACTGCTTACCATGTGTGAAGAACTGCTCTGAGTGGCTTTTATTATTAATCTTTCAATTATTTTTAAGCATACTGCGTACTGCATTATCTCATCCTTTTCTCATGTCCATTCTGAAGCCCTCTTATTAGTTGTTACGTTCATTTTACAAATGAGGAACTAAGGTTCTGAGAGATTAGGAGCAGCAGCAGTAGCACCTGGCACATAGCAAACACTCAGTAAATACCTGACAGACGGCTGCATGAACGAGCGAGCACACAAGCCCAAGGGCAGTCACACGCGTAACTAAAGTTCAACTCAAGGTTGACTGAGGAAGGCTGACTCTTAGCCCACACACCAACCAGCGAAGTAAGTGAAAACGTTTGTGTACAGAAATAAAATGGATCCGGTAAAGGAAGAGGCTTGAACAACTGATGGATTAAAACCAGTTTCATTGTTGAGATTATAAGAGAGGTAGAGCCCTGAAGGCAAGAGCCGAGTCTTAGGGTCAGGGGTCTGATTTTAAGTCCTGCTTTCTGTGCCTGTTAGTCATATTACCTCCTTGAGTGACGTTTCACTGCGTTTGTGCCTCAGTTTTTTACAGATGACAAAAATCTGTAAAATGGGATAGTGATACTCACTTAGTAGGAAAGTGGAATTAAGAGGAGTAATACATGGAAAGTACTTAACACACTTCTTGGCACATAGTAATACTCAGCAAATAACTACAATAATTATTACTAGCAATTTTAAGTCATTACAAAAGGGAAATGACTTAAAAGAAAGCAGCCCAGAGAAACCTGAATCTGGCAGTGGCAGCCAGGATGAATTAGAAGAGGTGAGAAGAATAGTAGAAAGTCGTCGAAGCATTCTGGGTATCAAGTCCTGCCTGCAAGAGAGCAGGGGTACCAGTGAGGAAGGGGCAGGGGAAGTTAATGAATCAGAGAGACTCTGTAAAGTCTACATCCATCAGAATGGAATGATACATTTATCAGGTGTTTTATATCTTTTTAGAGAATTCTGAGGTCATTGATGACAACTTGTCATTGGAATTAGTACTGAATGCCCTTGGCTTGCAGCTCAAAGCTCACAAATGATAGTGGTTCTCATTATGACATCCTGAATACTTTTTTTTCCCCTTTTAGCCACCCTACCATGACCAAAATAATACCAGCTTTTTTTTGCATAGTTTCTTGAGATCTAAAACAGTCCAAGTGTTGTTTTTTGTTTTTGTTTTTGTTTTAATCCAGGTAAGTTTCTCCTTGAACAAGGGCTGCTGATTGAAAACCCACTCTGTTTTATTTCAGTGCAAGCAGCTACGGACTCGGTCTGTAGGCTCCAACAGAGGGAACAGGAGCGAAACAAGGTAAAAGTGGACCATTTGGGTAATGGAGGCTGTAACTCCAGGGCTTTTATTATCATATTATTAGCAGTTGCTTTTGATTTTAAAAAATTCTCTGAATTTGTTTTCTCTTGTGCAGTGATTTTAAAAGATTAAAAAATGGCTAATTCATTGAAGGTGTGTTGAGGAGGTATGGTCACATAATTGCACGATCTGTATTTTTATAATTCAAATTGCAGACCTTTTTTTCTCCTTTTCAACTTTTCCCTGAAAGTGGTATTTGTCTCTTAGAGGAGAAAGAATAGGACTGTTACATGGAACAAAAAATACCCACCAGGTTGGAAATATAAATCTTCAGGCCTGAGGCCTTGAGTATATCATGTATATTTCTTCTAGAAAAGGAGGCATTCATGCCTGTGGATGGGTTCTTTAATGAATAGTCATAAGAGTGTGTGAATCACTTGCTGGGTAGTGCTTTGCTTATTTGAATTATATCTTAACTAAATTCAGATGTGGAAAAACAGCACAAGAATTTAAGTTCCTGTAATAATTTGGTGTTTTAACTTACAGTTTTCATGAAGTATTTTTATAACTTTATTGTTCTAAACTAGTGGGGATACACTTGTTAAGAAATGGTGAGTCACTCTGAAAATGCCTTTTTGTGTGTTTATATCAGCAAGTGTTACTATCTCCATTTGTCCTTAATGTGTGGTTTATCCATAATAATGGTACCGATCTGGCACTGTAAAAAAGAAATAGGGACCTTGCCCAAGTTTAAATTTCTCCACCCTTTGCTCAACTCTTAATGTTGATATAAATTTAAAAACTCAACAATCTGATGGATCAAGCCTTACTGAAAAGACAGTTAAGCCAGGTGGGAAGGCTGCCCGAGAGGAACAGGATCCCAGCGGGCCAGGTTGGGAAACAGGGCTGTTGCGAGACCACTGATAACATGGCAGGGCAGAGCCGTGGGCGGGGAAGTTGGTGTCGGGGTGCAGTGCTTGCACAGTGTCCGGAGAGCACGGTGGGGACAGCTGTGGGGGCTTCAGTGCGCCATGCCCAGCTGGACAGCAGATTTTTTTTTAGTCTCTACTTGGCTAGGTGCCACTGAAGGTGAAAGATTTTAATTTAAGTTTAAGGCAGCTCATACATGTAGGAGCTAAAAGTCTAGGAGTCCCAAACCACTAACGAGAATATAATGTAGGATAAAGTAAGGGCTGTGATAGTTACAAAGAACTTTGCAGGATCTTGGCAAAAAGTGTAATTTACTAGGAAGATAGTGACATCCGAGCCCAACCTTGATCAGTGAGTAGGAATTCGAGTGATAGAAGATGGGAAGAAAGATACTGTAGGGTAAAGGATATAGTGGAAGCAAAGGCAAAAGATGGGAGAAGTCGGTGGTCTCACGGAGCTGGTAGGTAGACTGTCTAGATGGATGTTTCCAGAGAAGAATGTAGAGAATCAAGCATTCAACGTTAAGCAATTTGTTGTGGAAGCACCAGGAACATTCCTGTGTTTGAGAATCAGAAAGACTTTTTCTGATAGAACACTGGCTGTGCTGGCTGTTACTGGCTGTAACTTATGCAGTTCTCTTGGCTTTCAAAATAAAAATGAAAAAGGGTTTTTTTTTACGTGAATATGCACTCACATGATATTGGTCTTTATTTCTAAGACATTCTCAGGGCAGTTATGATTCTGATAAAATGGCAATCCCTGTCATTCTTAAGCAGAACTAACCTAACATTAAATTATAATTGGGATAGATGGTTCCTCTTGTCACTTTGAACTTTTTTCATGTTTGGTGTATTAACTGTATGTAAGTAGGAAAATTACCAGATTGGGTAAAAAATATCTGGTGTCTTCTATTTCTGGTACTTGCCTTTATTAGCTAACTGTGTGCCCTTGGACAAGTCCTTGAGCTTCAAGGCAAATACTTGTTCTACTTACCTGATAGATTGATGTTCTACTTACCTGATATATTGTGTTATATAATTTATGTGAAATAGCTTTACTTTCCAAATGTCAGGTGGCTTTTTTTCCCCTACCACCTCGATCGTTTGTTTAAGATGCAGGCAGTCACTCTGGATAAGAGCCCTGCTGTGGTCTGTAGGGTTGGTGAAGCACTTGATTTTCTAAATTGAAAGATACTGTCCCTTGGTTTAAAAAAAAATGGCCTCAAGAAATAATAAAGCCCTTGGGGTATTTTGGTCTTAAATATATTTCTTCCAGGTACTATCTCAGAGAATGTTATTGAACTTTTTTTTTTTAATGGAATACACATTAAAAATCAGTATTTTAGAATATATTGAAATGTAGTCTTTATTTCTTTTATTAGTGCGTGTCTAGTTAGCGGAACATTTGAAATATGGATCCTTAAGGTCTTTCTTTTTTTCTGAAGTGCCATATCTGATTTCGCCAAAACTTGGTGTGGCGGAGGCTTCAGACGACATACATATGACAGACTACATACATATGACAGACTACATACATATGACAGAGAGGCAAAGCTAACTTCTCCTCTAGCAAATGTGCACAAAGCAAAATTGCCTCTAGCTGCAGTTTACAATCTAATGTTAGTTGTTGCCTCGGTTATTCTATTGGCTACATTTTGTATATTTGAATGGCTCTCAGAACAAAGAAAGATGGGAGTAGTAATGGAATACAATAGACTATTGCCATTAATCATTCTTTTATGTCAAGACAATTTGTGGAATTCTGTGGGAAGTAAGTTATGATAAACGTCATTCATCCAAATCATACTTCTCACAATTGATATCTAAAAGTACATTCAGAAGGACAATAAATGCACATTCCCCAGTTATTTGACATATGTCTTAAAAACTGGTAACTAATACAAACTGCCTATTGGGCACTAGCAGTAAGAGTAGTGAAATGAAAATACAATTGGCTTATAAAATTCACTGACTTAAATAAGCTGTCAAAGGCAGATGATGAGCTGATTAATATCTGTCACTGGTTTAAACTTAGGTTCATGCACAGGCATCAACTATTGAAGTTCTGTTCATCCAGACTAGAGATAATAATAAAGTAAACATGAATCCTTTGATTCATCTTGTCCACAAATATTTATTAAATTTAGTTTTCCCTCTATGATTTTTTTTTATGAGAGCAGTGAGATAGCATGGTTTATACATTTTTTCTTGATAGAGTTTGAAAATGTAGGGTAATGGATCAGTACAATTGGCCCTCTGCATCCGCTGGTTCTGCATCTGTGGATTCAACCAAAATGTTTAAAATGTATATTTTTTAAATTCCAGGAAGTTCCAAAAAGGAAAACTTGAATTTGCCACATGCTGGCAGCTGTTTCCAAAGCAGTTACACTGTATTTATATAGCATTTATATGTATTAGGTATTATAAGTAATCTAGAGATGATTTAAAGTATATGGGAGGATTTACAGGTTATATGCAAATACTACACCATTTTATAAGGGACTTGAGCATCCGTGGATTTTGATATCCATAGTGGGGGGGGAGCGCGGTCCTGGAAGCAAAACCCCATGGATACCACGGGATGACTGTACATAATATTCTAAATATTTTAAATAATTACTGGCAGTTGTTATTCTGGTACTTCTTATTGATGTAAATACTTTTTCATTTATCCTTGTAAGGCATATGTAAAATTAAAGGCACATGTATTGCTGACAGATGTTCCAAAGAACCTTTTAGACATTAGTTGCTTTATTCAGAGTTTTCCCTTAGACCAGGGTTTTTCAACCTCTGCGCTGTTGGCGTTTTGGAGCAGATAAATCTTCGTTGTGGAGTCTTTCCTGCATGTTGTAGGATGTTTAGCAGCATCCTTGGCCTCTACCCACTAGATGCCAGTATCACCACCCCCAACCTGTGTTGTGATAACCAAAAACCTGGGGGACAGGAGCCTCAAAATCACCCCCCACCGAGAATTACCCACTTAGACTAATGCGTGCAAAAATGTGTTTTTATTATGTATCCATGAGTTGATTTATAGACCTGGTCCTAGACACAGTTTGCCTTCAGGATTGAGTTTTCTTCAAATGTATCTCCAATGGGACATAAGTAAGCTGGGTTATTACTACTGTTTCTTTCTGTTGTAGAAAGAGACAAAAACCATTACAGCTAATTATTTTTGGTACACAGCTATAGCTCATTAATAAACTTTCTCTTTATTTTCTTTTAAAGTTGGCATTTTCTTTTTTATCTTGGGAAAACAAATGTATCCACTCCTTTGAGTATGCAATTGATTTCATTTAGGCAGAACCCTCTGAAACTTGATTTGAATTATTTTTATTGTGATAAAATACACAGATATGTCATTTGGGGAAGTATTAAACATAAGAATAAGTCTGGAAGAGATTCATAAAAGTCACATTTCACAATGAACTCTAGAAACTGTAATACTGTCTTTATTTCTTTGGAAACCATTTTAGTGGCTCCCAGTGTCCACAGTGTAAAAATTTTAACTACAGAGTGAAACATACAAATTTAAGTAAAAAAAAAAAGTAATGTAGAATGATAGATTTGAACTAATTCAGGTTTTATTTCTGCAGTTGCTGTGCTGGATCATTTTTTATTTTTTTTAGTTTTATTTTTTGACTGTGTCGTGTCTTCATTGCTGCGCGTGGGCTTTCTCTAGTTGTGGTGAGCGGGGGCTACTCTTCATTGCAGTGCATGGGCTTCTCATTGTGGTCGCTCCTCTTGTTGTGGAGCCAAGCTCTAGGCGCGCTCGCTTCAGTAGTTGCGGCGCATGGGCTCAGTAGTTGTGGCTCGCGGGCTTAGTTGCTCCTTGGCATGTGGGATCTTCCCAGACCAGGGATTGAACCAGTGTCGTCTGCATTGGCAGGCGGACTCTTAATCACTGTGCCACTGGGGAAGTGCTGGATCATTTTTTAAATGCAAGGACATTTAGTAATTCAGGGATTAGAGGGGCTGAGCATCTAAAGAAAGCTGACATGATTCTGAACTGTTAGGAATTTACTTTTGGAAATGAACGTGTGTAGCTGACTCACTTTGTTCAGGACTGGCTCTGTAACTGGAAGTCCTTTAAATTAACTTCAAGGTTTATTAAAGGATAAACAATGAAAATGTGTTAATTTGAAACTTATGTATTACTAAACTTCAACAGTAACCTCAATAATCGTTTAGAACTCAGACCAAAGAAGGATTTGGGGGTTAAGAGTATTTTATCACTGACATTACTCAGTATATTGCCAGCACCTGGTGGTAATAAAAACCAGTCTTTCAGTTGTGTGTGTCATCGGTTTAAATTCTGTTCAGACAGTGCACCCCCTTGTTGCTTGCACCTAGGGCAGAGCTCTCCCACCCTCGTGCTGTTGGTATGCCATTAGTACATATTGTATCGTTATTGAAAAAAGAAAGCTGCAGGCCATCATGTGTCGTATGACTACATTTTGTTGTAATTAAGTAAATAGGTTTGTATGAACAAAGGAAAAAGCGTAAGTGTACCCATCAAACTAGTAATAATACTAGGAAAAAGGAAACAAGGGACAGGATTTGTATGTGTATGTTGGGGGGGGAACTGTCCCTTTATATTCTTGTATTTGAATTTGTTTCTAAGATCTGTGATACTTCTTTAATAAAAATTAAGGGAAAATGCTAATATGAGGAATTACTGAGCCTTAAGTGTTTATACTTTCTATTTTGATAGATTTTTGCAAATTGCTCACCAGAGACCCTAATTACTGCCACCACCATGAATATCAAGTTTTAAACGTATAATTTAGTATGTACTCTTTTGGTAGCTGCTAGAAATTTAACTGCTAACCGTAATTACCTATTACAGGTAATTTTAAGCTTTAAATGGTAAGTAGTTCCATTATTATGTTGTGTTCCTTCTGTTAGTCTTGTGTGAATCTGTTGCACATAACGATAGTTAGATATGATCGTTATTTTTCAAACGCATTTCAACTGTAGAGGAATCCTTTCAGACTAAATCTGACGTAGAGCCCCCTATATTGAACGTGAAAGCCGAATTACTGTGCACAGGCGATGACGGTCTGCGGTTAGCTCACTGTTTATAAAAGACTGTTCCTTATTTCTGAGAGTTCTTTTTAGTTGTAAACAGACTCATTGGCATGTTAGGCTAAATCTTTGGCGTTTATAACTTGCTCTGCATGAACTGGAGGCGCGCTGCCCTTAGGACGGGCTTGGTTCTCGAGGAGGTGGCGCCTTTGCTGCTTCAGATCAAGGAGCAGTTCAGCTCCTTGTTGTTCTGTTCTGGTGAGGTTACCGCTGCCCAGACTGTATTTCCTGACATTTTGAATAGATTTGCTCTGAGGTAACCTTCACTCCTGTTGGCTTAAATAGTTTTTAACTTGCTTCTGGGTGATGATATGTGAGATATAGCTAACTTGGGATTTTTCTGCTGTTATATACAATGAAACCTCGCGTGTCTAGAAGTCTTAGAACACAAATCATTCCATATAGCCAGGTCAACCACAAAGCTGAGATTTTTATCATCTTGAAGCATAGTACTTTTATCACTTTAACTATTTTGGATGGAAATCTTTAAAAATATATTCCACACTTTTCTGGGTTTTATAAAAAGTTTATTAAATGTTACAGGTTAATTTTCTTTATGAATTAGGAATTACTGAGAATGTAAAATTTTATGCTGTGGTGAAAATGGTGATGTCCTCAGGGAATTAGAGAGAAAAACGTGTTTCTCTATTTCAGACGCGCTCAGATACTGTCTGTTTCTAAGTTTCTGTATCTGTCTTCTTTTTTGTAAGGCTGATGCCTATCATTTCTTTCTATCTCATTTATCAGCATTTTCTTTAATTTGA